>NC_084924.1:16671818-17296818 GCF_958298935.1 Phragmites australis | reverse complement strand
GTTTCTTAGTGTTCCTTTATATTTTGATGAGGATGGGATGCTACTGAATAATTGTGATGTATTGTTACTTAGGAACACGGGAGAAGAACAGCAAGGGCGCCCAAGCCAAGGTGGAGGTCCAATCAAGTTCGAGTCCGTTTCGGAGTCCAGGACCAGCCTGCACTAAAATCGTGGCCCAGGATGCATACGGACTCCGTTTTCGACGTTCTACACATGGTTGGAAAGCTAATGAGATAAGGTTTCCAATGGGACTGGTCCCATGTCCAAATTCGTTCTGAGTCAACGGGAATCATCAAAACAAGTGAACATCCAGAATCTGTCAGGGTGCTGCGCCACCATCTTTTGGGCCGTTGGGCCGTGTATCGTGTTGGAGTCCATTAGGGACGCGTCCAGGGGTCCTTGGCCGACTCTAGTCTTTTATATACAGTAGACTTCTTGGCGAGGTCAACCGCGCGACACGGTTGATAACCAACGGAGCTGTGGTGTAGTGATTGCAAGGGAGACGATCTGTTCGGGTCGAAGCCTTTGGATCATCAACGTCGAGTTCTCCACCCACCGACTTATCACTACCTATCGGAAGATCAGGCCAACATTGCTCATCAAACAGTCAACCTGATGCCTACATCCAAATTATTATGTATTCTCAGATTGTAGTTTACATATACCAACTTATGAAGCTTCCTGTAGCTTAACCGGTTGTGCACTTTCATGTGGATAAATGCAAATGTACTACAGTTCCTCTTACACCACTAGATGAAGCGCACTCAGACACTAGGTGCCTGGCAAGCATCATTAGTGTAAGTGCAGATGAACTGAACATAGACCACCATTGCGCTGCAAGTAGGTAAAGTGATCTAATATTTAGAAAAGTAGATAAATAGATGTAACGGTTATATATATCAATGAAATTAGTACCTGGTGGAGTCCTACTATCACATGCCATCTGTGAAGCAAGTGAACCAACGAATGACCGAGACTTTGTCCGATACATTTCAACCTCATTAAGTGCTTCTGTGGCAGTACTAACATCGGTCATCCTCTTGAATGCCTCCTGGAGATCTTCTAACAAGGTTAGACCCATGCCATACGTGTAGTGCATCCGGGGATTCAATGCGACCGTTGCAAGTTGATGATCAAAGCATTAGTACCATAAGCAATATACAATAAGGATGCAATTGATAAGAGTGTATCACCGGCATTCAAGTAGTTCCCATTCGTTAGATTACACATTCTGTGCTCGACAACTACCATATGCTTTTCAAAGGTATCCCTATTATTGTGATACAATGAATTGTATTCCTGCTTGACAATGTAGTATCTCAGGAGCACCTCACTCAATATTGGCATCATTTCAGCAAATCAGAGAAAGGCATACAACGGTTGAACGGAATCAACAACCATTTTAAGGTTGTCTCACCATGTTAATCTGGATAGGCAGCCATGTGTGTATCTCCCAATATCAGAACCCATGTAGCGAGACTACTGTAGGTGACTAGATGCCATCTATTGCATCAATGTATCCTTTTGGTGTAGAAAGCTTTCAAGAAATAGATAGTTTGTGCCAAATCTTGTGGCATTCCACCTCACCAACTCTCCACCAATCGTGGTTTTCATCATTTCATGGAGCTTTGAATGATTGTATAGCCATCACGATATGGACTTTGTACTTTGAATGACAATGTCGTGATCTCTAAATTCACCCATTGATTTCAACATTAAATTTATCGTATGTGCCACACAAAGCTGCCATGCAATAGCAGTATACTCCATTCTGAGGACCTGATATGCTTTCTTATAGTTGGACCCGTTATCAGTCACGATCTACACAATATTTTGTGGCCCCACATCCTTGACCACTGATCTTATCTCCTGCATAAACCAATCAACCAAATAAATATGCAACAATTGTAATACTAAGTTAACAACGTAGCACAACAATGTACCTTGTTCAAATACTTGGCATCTTGGCTGTATCCAGTCGCATCTACGGACTTATGAAAAAATATACAACCATTGCAATATAGAGGGAAATTAATAATACTCATGTGCGTCAGTCTAGTCCAAGAATCACACATGATAGACATACCATACTCTGGCCATTCTAGCTTCCACTTGTCAAATATCTTCTTCAATGCATTCTCATTCTCGTCCAGGTACTTACTATCTATATCCGAGCAGCTGGAGATGAGACACCCTCTCCTGGTATACAATGGATGGTCATAAGTCAAAAAGAAAGAAATATGACAACAATAAATTTCATTACAAACTTTATCACTCACCCCATTTCTGTGTTTCTTTCGCTGCAACCACAAAGAATGTGTCATCCACCCTTCTACTAGGAATACTTGAAGTGTGAAAAAATTTAGACCATGCCAAACCAATAGCTACCTTTGTGATAAGCCCATAGCTCATTTGGATACGATCAATACCGCCAATAATCCTCAAATCATACAAGATCCAATTACAAGAGCACGTGCACGATGATTAGATCACCAGGTAAACTCGTTTCTCACTGTTCATGCTTCATTGGGTGGATTCCTACTAAATTCTTGTGATGTTTTATTGCTTAGGAACGTGGAAGAAGTACCACAACCTTACCCAGATGTCACCCTCGAAGGCCAAGTCTACTCAGACTCGAGGCTGAGCTCGAGCCGTGGTCATGATTGAAGTCGTGGTCATGGTCGAGTCACAGGACAACACGTTAGTAAAACGAGCATAACTCTCTCATACGAAGTCCGTTTTAGGCAATCTTGGACATTCTGGAAAGCTTATGATGACCATTTCCAATGGATATGTGCTCGACCAAATATTCCTTATAGTTTAGTTAGTGTCAAAGAAATAAGGTGCTATGCCACCGTTGTGGACCTAGTTGGGTCTTGTAATCTTGTTGAGGTCGGAGTCTAGGTTGTGCACGCCACTTTTCATGGTTGCACAACTCTAGGTCGACCTCCTCACATCCCCCTTATATATACATAGTAGTCATCGTAGTTTAGGCTGGGGTTTTGCTTAGATTATTCTGTTTTATATAGTTTTGCCGCTTGTTCGATTTATGGAACCCCAACTCAAGTACTTTATTGGTAATTAGCAATATTCAGATTGCATCTACCTGTTCTTGCTTGTGTTTTGGATTCACTTGTGGGAAAAACCTTCTTGGTGAGGTCAACTGCATCTTGGCTTGGTTGATAACCACAGAGTAGTGGTGTAGTGGTTGCGAGGGTTCTCGATCTGTTCTGTTCGGATCCTTTGGATCATTAATGTCGAAACTCCACTAATCAACTTATCATATTACCTTTAAGAAGATTGGGCAAACACACATCAAGTGGTATCAGAGCCTCGGTTGTCCGTTAGGTTATCTCAGTTATCCCCTTTGTTTCATCGTTTACCTAGAGTCTAGAAAATTGCCCCACAAAAATATTTAGATCTTAGTTTTTCCGTTGTCCAAACCACTTTGTGCCTTTGTAATTTTGTTTTTAGTAATCGCGTTGTTGAGTTTGACTCCATCGTCGGTGTCTTTGTTGCTGGTCAAGTCATTGTGATCTAGTTTCTAGTGTCGAGTCTTGCCGTATAGTCGTCGGGTATCCCGGCCTTGCCTTGTTTTCTATAACTGAGATTGTGTCTCTAGTTGAGTCGACCATCAACTCATGTTCGAACACTAGTCGCTTTAACCATCTACTCGAGTTCAAGCACTAGTCGAGTAGACCATCAACTTGTGTTCGACCACTAGTCTTTTTAACCATCTACTCGAGTTCGACCACTAGTCGAGTGAACCATCAAGTCGTATTTGACCGCTAGTCACTTTAACCATCTACTCGAGTTCGACCACTAATCGAGTCAACCATCAAGTCGTTTTCGACCACTAGTCGCTTCAACCGTCTACTCGAGTTCGACCACTAGTTGAGTCCACCATCTACTCAGGTTCGACCACAAATCGCTTCCGACCACCCACTTGGGGTCCCGACGAGACACTCCGACCACCTGCTCGAGGTCCGACCAGTCACTCTGACCACCCACTTAGGGTCCCAACCAGTCATTCCGACAACCCACTCGGGGTCCGACCAGGCACTTCGACCACCCACTCAAGGTCCGAACCAGTCACTCCGACCACCAACTCGGAGTCCCGACCATTCACTCCGACCACCTAGTCGGAATCGCCCACCTTCTTGGATCTGACCATCCTTTCGGGTTCGACCACCTAGTCGAATTCAACTATCCACTTGTTTTCATCTCCTAGTCGGAGTATATCTGTTTTTGGCTGCTCTCGGACACCCCTATACACCTTTCATATCGAGCATTGTCCGACAAAGTTCGAGTAGCAATTCATAACCGAAATAGAGGTAGCCAAAGTTCAGAGGGAGAAAGAGTTTTTGAGTTTGTGCTCCACGTACCTTTATACCCTTGCTCTCTAGAAAAAATTTGTGATCCACGTACCTCACTGGTCTTAGAAAAGGCAGTAGAAGAGTTTTTTGAGTTTGTGTCACATTCGCAAAGAAAAAGAAAAGCAAGCAAGAAGCAAAGTGTGCCAAAAAAAGAAGCAAAGAGTGATAGAGTGAAAAAAGAGAGAAAGAAACAAAAAGTGCAAAAAAAGAGAATTAAAAAAAAAAAGAATCAGTTTGCATTGTGAATTTTGTTCCATTGTGCTTGTGTCTGTTATAGTTTTCGGCTTGCTTGAGCTAATTATTGGAACGTGTTCGGGTAGCAACTATGACGAGTACTATAGACTTTTATTCAGCTTTGCTAATCTAATTTTAGTTATTGTCATTCCTTGCTACTAAATATTGCCTGTCCAAGTGTAGACCTTCTCTCGATTAGAACGGTTTCACCCCTTGCAACTACCTCACTCGCACCCGATAAGGTATCACGAACCAATCACATGTTGTGCCAACTACGGTGATTGGTAAGAACACTTGCAAGAGCGTGGTAAGATACTTAGGAGTGTGTGGCTCCACCTCCACCACCTAGTAGTCGATAGGGATAATTTATCTTTTGTTATTTTCTATTTTCGACTAACCATGGTAGGAGAAGCATCGGATGCACATGAGTATGTTTTGAGGGAAGAACTCACAATATTGTTGAATGATCATCGACAAGCTATTACTGACAACAACAAGCTATTGCTGATGACTTCGATAAGAAGCTTGCGGAGACAAACTACATTGCAACGACTTAATGATAGTATTGTCATGCTCAATACACGCTTTGATCCAGTGGTTAATTAGCCACCAAACCATGGGCATGTGGATCCTCGTGGTGCAAACCATGAGCAAGAGGAGTTCGTCGCAGATGATGAAATTTTGAGGCAAGAACAAGACGCCTTTGATGCACGACAAAATAAAATCCTTAGCAATTTATGTGCTTTTAATTTTACATATACGGATACTAAAAATGCATGTCAATTACTAAGTGCTTTAGATATGTCAATATGGGAGGTGAAAATGATATCTAGTAGAGAATCTACTATCATGAGTATACTTACATTAGATGTTTTTTATTCTGAACTAAAAGCTCATGAATTATATGTCTTATCTAGAAATAATTCTAATAAATTGATTTCTTTGATTTCCTAGCGTAAACTTGTTTTAGCCTTGATAAAGGTTTGTAGAATTTGAGAATGAGGAAGAAATGGAGTGGAGGTCATAAAAGATGCTACGCGTGTGGTGATCTCAACCATATCAATTGAAATTGTCCTAAACTTAACCATGTTAATGCAAACCTTCTAAAATTAGTGGTAAGATTATAAGGTATCTAAGAAGAATAGAAACAAAAAGAGGAAGTCAAATTAAAAAAGGGTTTTGATGAATAGTACACAACATGACTGTTTTTGGGTTATCTAGTGATGGAAGTTTAATAGTTTTTCCAACATAAATTATAAAAAGTTTGGTTGGCACTATTGAAGTATAAAAATAAATGCACTCTTCATTGTAGCATCAAAACTGATCATCAACATGTTGAAAACTATATGTATGTAGTAGTTGAATGGGGCAATTCCTTGTATGCCACTGGTAAAACTTACAAATCCCTTATATGCCATCATGTGTCTATTACACATGGGGACACCTTAGTCAATGACACGTGGGGCCTAATGACATATCAGGGATTTAAGTTTTAGTCAGTGGCATGTAAGGAATTATCCCTAGATGAATATGAGTTTGTAAAATTACTTTTAGAATATTGTAAACTTTAGTACAGACTGTGAGATCACGTGTGACGAAACATTGGATTTTGTGATAAAATTGGCAAAAACAAAGTGTTTAGAATAATGATGATTTTCATATGTTGTGTGGACTGACATTGAGTCAAGTTGTGTAAAACTTGTACTCCGAAAATTGGTTGTTTGTTTGTGCATGTGCCGGTGTGTCCTCAGGACGAACATGGTATGCGATAGGGACCGGGATTAGGTTTAGGGAGGAACTGAGGTCAAGGAGGTCTGGTCACGTGGGATGTCCGGGCTGTGGAATGGTGCATGTGTAGATTATCACACTATAAGATGTACACGGGAGTTGTACGAGCTATAGTGTGATGGAGATGGATTGCATAATGAGACGTACACAGAAGATGTACGGTCTATGGTGTGGATGATCACATCACTAGGTGTATGGCTCCAAGATGCATTCCATGGGCATGCATTGGATTGGTGGCCGATAGCATGTATGGGTCATTGTACCACTGTTCTGTTCGGCGGGCTAGTGTGGCACATGGTAGCACCAGCTGCGGTGGCCCACTAGTGAGCACGACTTGTTTGGGCTGATGTGGCGCATGGCAGCAGCCGCTATGGCAGCCCACTAGCGAGCACGACCTCCTTGCACAGGGCGGCCAGCAGAGGCGTTCGGCCCATGTGGGGAAGAGGCGACCCACGCGCAAGGGAGGTAGCTTAGGCCGAGGCAGAGCACAGGAGTAGCCAATGTGGCTAGTCTGCAGCATGCCAAGATGACCCAACTTGGGCATGACTTGGTGAGCAGGCACGGGCGGAGTGGGCTGAGGAGGCACTAGCGTGCACGGCTTGGTTGGCATGAGGCCAAGGAATGAGTGGGACTCAACCTGTTAACCATGTAGGATTGTGAGCTAGGTTGGCCTGAGTATAATTTGGAGAGGAGGGCTGCTGGTTTGAAGTATCCAAGCAAGTTTAGAGCCTAACATGAAAGGGAGAATTAGATAGAGTTTTTAGGAGAGAAAAATCAGAATTTTTCTAGGGAATGTGAGGCATCTTGTGGGCAATAAAGATGAAGTTTTTTGACGTGGTATGATGATCATCTCCAGGTATGCAAATGTTATTTATTATTGCATCCAACTTATTTTTTCGGGAGACATATCTTAATATCCAGTTTCTCATTGACGTGTTTCTTGTTGCATTATTTGTGTTGTTTTGTCTACTTCCCGCTGCCAATATTTCAAGTCAATCAGAGGGTCTTCCAAAGGTTTTTACTAAGGTTAAAATGTGATTGATTTATATTGGGTTAGTTTTTAATCAAGAAAAATATAATTATAGCTTCTGCAATCATTCACCCCCTTTGACTGCATATTTTGTGAGTAATCGATCCTACAAGTGGTATTAGAGCTAAAAACCTTTCTAATTGATCTTAACTGGTAATTAGAAACACAACGTAGGATAGGTATTCCACAAAATCTTGCGTTTTCGATGGTGTTGATTTTCGGTTCTAGAAGGCGAAGATGGAGACTTAGATTCAAGCACAATGATTTGCAATTTGAGAGAAGGTCTACAAGCCGTATGTGGTTCTAGAGAACGATGAAGTGATGATGCAGAACATGACAGCCATCGAGACAAATAGCAAGGCTTAGGAAGGAGTGACTTCGATCGAGTTGTACATCTCAAGCTGGCGTACGAGGTATGGAAAGTGCTTTGCGAATATCTTGAGGGTTCATCAACTATTAAAGAGGTACATCAAGATTTATACAAGAAAGATTACATGATATTTGAGATAAAGCCTGGTGAGTATCTTGGTGGTTTCTTTGCTAGCTTTAATAAAATCCTTAGCAATTTGTGTGTTGTTAATGTTAGATTCATGGATGCCGAAAATGCATGTCAATTACTTGGAGCCTTAGACATGTTACTTTGGGAGATGAAAGTGACATTAATTAGAGAATCTACTATTATGAGTACACTTACTTTAGAGTCAGATGTCTTTGTTAGAAAAATTCTAATAAATTGATTGCTAGAAAGCTTTATTGCAAAAACTTATGAATGAGATTTAGCGATACTCTCTACTCGTATTAATAAAGCTTTGCAGAATGTGAGAATGAGTAAGAAAGGAAGTGGATGTCCTAAAAGATGTTATGAGTGTGGTGATTACAACTATATTCATCCAAATTATCCTAAGCTTCCAAGTATAGTAGCAAGTGAAGAAAAGGAGAAAAAGAAGCGCACTTTCCAGGAGAAGAACTTTCTCAACCATAAGTTTATGCACCAAGTCCTTTAGGTGCTTGAACAAGTCAACTTGAGCGATGTTGATTCGAAGAGCAGCGATGATGACACAACATCCAAGAGCAAGACAATACGTAATTTGATGGGGTTGTGTCTTATGGCAAGCTACAAGGAAAGCACCACTAAGGATGAATTTGATAGAGCCGGTAACAAGGTACTATCTACTTATGATGATTTATCTCATGTCGTTGTTCATATGGGTATACTCTTAGATAAACGAAATTGGAAAAAGTAAGAAACATGATATTTTAATTGAATCCCTTAATTATGAAATTGCTAGACTTAAAACTTTAATTCCAAATGATGATGCTTGCAAATCGTGTGACTTCATTTATTCTGAGCTTAATTCTCTTAGAGATGCTCATGTTTCAACTCTTGAGAAACTTAGAGAAGAGTTTAATAAGAATGATAAACTTGCTGTGTTGAATTGCAAACAAGTTAAAAATGTTAGTTGCTCAACTTCTGATTTAATTGATTCAACTTATTGTTCTAATTGCTCAATTCTTGAAATGAAGTTGCATGATGCTAATGCTAGAGTTTCTCAAGTAGATAATGACATGGTTACTTATAAGGTTCTTTAATGCTCTAGTTGTTGGAAAAAAAACCATGAATGTTGCTTGTGACAAGTGCCCAGCGCTTTCTAAGCGCTTTTTTTAGGGGAAGTAAAAAATCTAAAGTTGATTTTAGATTCATCTAAGTCAAGTACATGTAACGAAGGTTTAGGTTTCGATCCCTATGCTCATTCTAAGTCACATATAACCTACTGTTGTTAGGACTCTTGGTAGTGGAGAATTTAAAACACTTGCTGAACTTAAGAAGATTGTTTTTAAATTTGATGGATTTTTATCTTCTACAATGAATTAAAATATTGCTTCTTCTTCTAAACCTAAACAGCGTGTTAAGTACACTTGTACTCGTTGTGGTTGAGATAGACATTTAGTAGGCTTTTGTTTTAGACTAGCTATACAACAAAGGAAAGAAAGGTTTCGTGCTAGTCTAATTTCAGAAAGGTAGTTTTGTTCTTTGTGAGATTATGGTACCTCATTTTGTGCCTCGGGTAACTTCATCACCTTTTGCTGCTAGTAATGCAGGAAATGCTAAAACTAATTTTGTTTATAAGAATACTCATGATATGCCTACTTTTGGTCGGGTGTCCCAGTACTGTGTTGATAAAATTTTTATTACTAACCCTAATACCAAGACCTCGACATTCTCTATTGCTATGTAGTTTTTTTAATGAGGGATGTAAAACAAAAGCTTCATGGATCTCGGTTGCCTTTACTTGACGTAACAGAGACTTGGATGATTTTCCATACCATTGTGAATGTCTTCAAAAGGCTTATTGGACATGATAGCATCTCCACTTCCTTTGTGAATAACTCTATACACTCATGTCTTTTGTATTCATAGATTTCTATTTGTGGTATGAGATGAGATGCTTGTTCTTTTGAAATCCCCGGCATGTTGGATCGTGATATGTATTGCATCATGACTTTTCAAATTTGTGATGTAATCATCATGTTTCATAATTGTGCATAAAAGAACATACAATGATAACTCAAACGTATTTCCATGTCTCCCTTGGTTTCTTTGGTTATTTTGTTGAGAGGGTAGTCATTATTTTGAGGGGGAGTTCTTGAAATTTTTTAATTCTTTTTGATTTTTTATTTTCAATAATATGAAAGAATTGAACGCAATTATGAATTAAACCTTGTCATGGTTGAACTCTCTTGATTGTTTTGATCTTTACTAAAAATGCTAAATATAAAAGCATCAAAGTAATGAGAAAAGTGTTGAGTAATAATTGATAGGTAAAAAATCAAGGAAATATGCACTGCCACACTTTTCTTTATGAGACTGCATATCATTGCACCTTGATCTGAATTTGGAAGAAGTTGTGTACGTATGACCAAAACTATTATCTGTTTAACATAGGCTTGGCAACGTTGGAAAGTTAGGCACGATAGTGCATATAATTCTTGGCAAAAGAATATGAGAAAATATGAGTGGTATTCTTGCTACAAATGTTTTTAACCAAAAAAATATGACATACAAGTGATATCAATATTTTTTATAGCACAAAAATTGGGGATTGGAGTAGTTGAGATTGTGAGATCATGCCTTGTAAATAAATTATTAATTATATTTGATGAACTGTGCTTATACTATATTTTTACATGTGTAGATGGGTTGGTGCACATATTTTTTGTAATGTGGCTTGGTCGAGAATTTGCTATATATGTGGATGGTATATGATGCTCATTATAAAAAAGTTTGTATTATCTCTTTTATATTCTGGATGAATCTATTGTCAAAGGGGGAGAAATTTAGGATTTATTTCTTCTTTTATCAAAGGATGAGATTTCTTCATTTCTTCTTTTTATTTCTCTTCTGGAGTGAATTCTTGATCTTTTTATTGATCTTTTGGTTTTTCACTTGAAATTTTTTAAAATATACATGTCTGAAAAGGTGTTGCCAATATTCACAGAAGGTGTTGCCAATATTTTTATCAAGGGGGAGATTGTGAGATCATATATGATAAAACATTGGATTTTGTGATGAACATAGCATAAGCAAAGTGTTTAGCATGATGAAAATTTTCATATGTTGTGTGGACTGACACTGAGTCAATTTGGGAAGTGCTTGTGCTCGAAAAATTAGTTGTTTATTTATTCATGTGCCTTATGTCCTGAGGGCGAACGTGGTCGGTGATAGGGACTAGGACTAGATTCAAGGAGGAACCGAGGTCAAGACGATCAGAAGGTCACACAGGACAATCGGGCTAGCGAACTGTGCATGTGAAGATGATCACGCTATAAGACATACACGAGAGTTGTACAAGCTATAGTGTGATGGAGATGAATTGTATCATAGACATACACATGAGATATACGGTCTATGATATGGATGCATGTCACAAGACGTATGGCACGAAGATGTATTCCATGGGCATGTAATGGATTGGTGGCCGACAACATGCAGGGGTCATTGTGCTACCACTATTATCTTCGGCTGCCTGTTGTGGCATGTGTGAGTAGCAGCTGCGGTGGCCCACTGGTGAGTGCAACCTACTTGCACGTGACGGCCTCTGGCATGGACAACCGCATGGTTTGCAGAGGATTTTTTTTATATTTTTTCTATTAAATATTTAAATAAATAGATTCCTAGCAGTAAGATTTGTAGAAATAGGCGCCTAATGTCCTCTGAAAGGGTTGTAGCCCTTTCAGAGGGCGTTAAGGATGGCCACGGTGGTAGAGCCACCTCTTACCGCCCTCTCAGAGGGCGGGTGGGGCTAACCGTCCTCTCCGAGGGTGGGTAGGGAGTGACTGCTATCTGGGAGGGCGGGTAGGGAGTGACCACCCTCTGGGAGCGTGGGTAGGCCCAAATTTGTGAATTTTTTTATTTTTTTAATTTTACGTTTGTATTGCTCAATCTGAAAAATAGTGCACATTCGTTCGGTGAAAAATATTTGAAATTGATATGTTGCAAAGTTTGGATCAAATGGTCAAAAAGTGGCCAATACGACATCATGGAGTAGTGATATTTTGGAAATTGTGGATCATTGTTAATTTGTCGATATTTGTTTATGTATTTGATGTAAAATTGTATAAATAATTTTTTATTGATGTATTGTTGGGAGGATACAAAATCTAATTTTGTGAACAAATTATATATGTGAAGCACTCTTAGCATATTACCCGGCACGGAGGTTACAAACGGCGACAAACATTACATGGGACATACGGTGGCAAATATTACATGAGACCCTAACCACGAAGACACGACGACAAAAAATGGTGGTATATACGGATAAAGACCTACCTAATAGCGTGCCATTACTAATCCTAACATGCCTTAGGGAGTGAAAACATGGCGGATAACATTAGGTGCTCTCTACTGAGTGCACCTAGGATATTTGCCCTTTCTCAGGGTATTGGGGCCAGCTACCTTAGCGTGACGGGCCCTCTCTCGTTTCCTTGCCCTCTCAGCTTCGCGGGCTTGAGCCGCGGTATGGTCCTGCGCTGCCTTCCTCATGCGCTCTTCTTCTTGCCGCTTTAGCCATAGTTCCTCCTGCTATTGCTCGTACTCCCGGCGTGCGTAAGCTTTCCTCCTCCACCGCATGCTCATGTTGACCCACTGCTTCTGGTCTTCATTTTGCTCAATGTCGAGCCATTCAATGAAGTCACAGATAGGTGGAGGAGACTGAACAAATAAAACAAGATAAGAGATTAGTAAAATAGTGTGTGAAATCAGGAATAAGATGTGGAAAGTGCCACATGACTGATGCACAACCTGCTCTTCAAGTCGGGCCACTTTGCTGTAACACACCGTCAAACACTCCCATATTGCATATCTAGCAAATCCTGCAACAACCCCACATGTCTATCATAAATCAAACAAACATCTGGCTGGTCCAAAACAATAGCATGCTTCACCCGCTCAAGGAACCAATACTAGATGTCCCTGTTCTCACTCTCCACGAAGGCAAACCCCAGTGGTAGGACTTGGTTGTTCCTGTCGACCCCAATTGCAGACAATATCTGTCATTTATACTTCCTAGTGAGGAATGCCTCGTCCAAGTAAATGATGGGTCGACAGTGCCTAAATTCTTTGATGGTTGCCGCAAATGCAAAGAAAGCACGCTGCAATACTCGCTTCACACTATAATTCACATCAGTCAAGGGGTAATGCTTGATGTTATAGTAACTTCCAGGGTTTCTTGCATATATTGTGGCTAATTGATGTGGTAGATTGTGATATGAATCTTCATATATCCCAAACCTCATCTCAATAGCCTTTTGTTTCTCCCTTTATACCTTGGCGTAGTTTATTTTATACTGGAACCTTTCCTCAATAGCACGGATTATTGATCGTGGCTCCGAAGTAGATGACAGGTTCCGTGGGAGAACTCTATTTTCTCAATGTGACAATTATGCTCTCTGACTATTGAGCACTCCCAGTAGTCAATCCACTTCTCTTGAATGCGTGCACTCACCAAGGACAATCAGGCACCAAACACGTGACGTGGTACTCCCTTTTACTCAACTTTACAACCTTGAACTGCCTCCGAAGAGACAACGACCATAATTTAACTGCATCAATAACAGACTTCTTACTAGGGTACATAGCACCCTGGAACACCTCGTTCTCATAATATTCACACAACGTCCTATGAGCCTCACTAACCACTAGCTTCGAAAATTTCTGATTCCTCCACTCTGCAGGCACAGGAGAATTTCTCTCCTCATCGGATGAATCCTCATCAGCAATGGCTTCCTCCAGCTCTTGATCCTCCATCTCCATCTCTTCAATTATGCGAGAGATATGCTCCTCCTCATCGGCTACACCCCTCGGTTGCATATCACGCATATCCCTAATATCTTGCTTGTCCCCGACATTTGCCGGGTCTGATTCATCAACCACTATCTGACTTGTTCCCAGTACTGCTTCTGTAGAGTTTATCTTTGTTGGGTCCTTTTGATACGTCTTAGCTAACAAAACCAAAGAGAGACCACGGTCACATGATATATCCACATACTTCCTCCAAGTAGATGTCGCATTGATCGGGACGAGCTCCCCAAAGTAGCCCTGATTATCACGGCTTAGCACAGCTCTCAGCTTAAGATCATATTGCTAGGGATCCAGTTGAAAATGGCGCATCAGCCACTTGCATGCTCACTATGGTCATCTCATTGGCTCTACTAAATCCCTTAACATGCTGAAACCCAGAAAGATCTACACCGCTAGGACCATAACTAATTTGATCTTCACCATAATATATCTGAAAATATAATTTATTTGACATCCCTGGAAACATCCGAAAATATATCCAATGTTAATACCGAAAAACTAGATTTCTGATTATCGAAACTCTAACAAAATCACTGAAACCGATGATCGCCTAACAATAGATTTCTTTAATATTGCCCATAAGCAAACTAACCAAATTAAATTAGTTTTCCCTCCGTCTATTTAATAAAGTTTCTAATTAGCTATAATTATTACTTACATCATTATTCTGTAAAATTTAGATATTCGAAACTACTATACTATACATACTACTATGCATCTGATGGCTATCCTATCATGTCGTAATTAATATTTACAATATACTACAAAATACAATATTTTCTACATTTCTAAACCCTATGCCATATCTAATATAGCTATTATTATACCTCTAAACCCTAAATTTAGTGGTACTTTAATTACTAATAAAACATAAGTATAAAAAAATTACCAGAAAAATACGATCCAAAATCCGTAGATCGAAAACAGTAGGACTTCGCCGCGCTGCTTCCCTCTCCTTTTCTCTTCCTTTCTCTTTTTCCAAATTAAAATGAGTATTTTTCCTTAATTTTGCAGTTTATATACAGGAGACGGGGGTAGGGGCAGCTCCCTAACCGCTTCCTGAAAGGTGGCAAGGGGCTAGCCACCCTCTGAGGGCGGTAAGGGGCCTAACCACCCTCTTAGAGGGCGGTAAGGGTGGCGGCCACGGGGTTACTCCCTACCCGCCCTCTGAGAGGGCGGTAAGGGGTGGTTCTACCACCGTGGCCATCCTTGCAGCCCTCTGAGAGGGCTGCAATTCTTTCAGAGGGAGGTAGGCTTATATTTCTGTAAATCTTGTCGCAGGAATATATTTATTTAAATGTTTAATAGAAAAAATATAAAAATAAAAATAAGAACTCCTTGCAGAGGAGCTCAGCCCACGCGAGGCAGATGTGGCCCACGCGTGGTGGAGGCAGCCCAGGCCGAGGCGGAGCGCAGCACTGGCCCAGGTGGCTGGCACGTAGCAGGTTGAGATGGCCCAGCTTGGGCACGCGGAATGGACCGAGGAGGCGCTAGCGTGCGTGGCATGGTTGATGGTTGGCATAAGGCTGAGGCCCAGGCACACGTGAGGAAGTCTGTAAGGCCGGTTTCGAGTCGCACCTGACCTGTTAACGAAGTAGGATTGTAGGCTAGGTTGGCCTGAGTATAAAATGGAGAGTAGGGCTGCTGGTTTGAAGAATCCAAGCGAGTTTAGAGCCCAACTCGAAACAGAGAATTAGATAGAGTTTTTAGGAGAAAAATATGGATTTTTGTAGGGAATATTGGTGCTTTTTGTGATGCATCTTGTGGGCAATAAAGATTAAGTTTTTTTAATGCGATGTGTTGATCGATCTTAATATCTGGTTTTCCGATTGATGTGATTCTTGTTGCATTATTTTTGTTTACTATCCGCTGCCAATATTTCAAGTCAGTTTTTTTAACTAAGGTTAAAAACATGATTAACGGGTGAATTTTTAATCATAAAAAAATTAATTTTAGTTTTCGTAATCATTCACGCCCTCTGTTTATATATTTTGTGAGTATTCGATCCTACACTATCCTTCTAGATTTGAAGAGTATGCAAAACTTGAGCAAGAACCACAGGGTTTGCATGGAGCGGCAAGAACATTGTTTACCTTTATTGTGTTTAATGATATAAGGAAAAGACTCTATAAATTCAACCCATTTAGCATGACGTTTGTTCAGTTTGGCTTGGCTTCTAATATGTTTCAAAGCTTCATGATCAGAATGAATAATAAACTCCTTAGGCCAAAGATAATGTTGCCATGTTTCTAAAACTCGCACTAAAGCATACAACTCCTTATCATAAGTCGAATAATTAAGAGATGGCCCATTCAATTTCTCACTAAAATAAGCAACGGGTTTACCTCCTTGTAATAGCACTCCTCCAATTCCAATGCCGCTAGCATCACATTCTAACTCAAAAGTCTTACCAAAGTCTGGAAGTTGGAGTAGAGGTGCATGCGTAAGCTTCTCTTTCAGCGTATTAAAAGCTTGTTCTTGTGCTGGCCCCCATTGGAACGGAACACCCTTCTTTGTCAACTCATTGAGTGGGGTAGCAATGGTGCTAAAATCTCTCACAAAACGCAAATAGAACCCTGCAAGGCCATGAAAGCTTCTCACCTGTGTGATAGTCACAGGGGTCGGCCAGCACTTGATAGCTTCAATTTTAGCTTCATCCACTTCAATTCCCTGTGGAGTAACAACATAGCCGAGAAAAGCAACTCTATTCGTGCAAAAGGTGCACTTGTCAAGGTTAGCAAACAAACGTGCCTCAAGCAAGAACGTAGAAGATGCAATCTGAAATATTGCGAATTGAATTCAAGCACTCGAAGTCGGGGTTCCACAAACACTTGCGGCGGCCTAGTCGGTCCGGAACAAGAGCGAAAATCCACAACTGTGTGTAGATCAATATCTAAGCAAAAACCAACCCTAATTAGGGTGGCGGCTACTGTATATAAAAGACTAGGGTCGGCCAAGGACCCCTGGACGCGTCCCTAATGGACTCCAACACGATACACGGCCCAACGGCCCAAAAGATGTTGGCGCAGCACCTTGACAGATTCTGAACGTCTAATTGTTGCGACGATTCCCGTTGACTCAGAAATAATTTGGACATGGGACTAGTCCCGTTGGAAAGCTTATCTCCTTAGCTTTCTAACCATGTATAGAACGTCGAAAACGGAGTCCGTATGCGTCCTGGGAGACGATTTTAGTGCAGGCTGGTCCTGGACTCCGAAACAGACTCGAACTTGATTGGACCTCCACCTTGGCTTGGGCGCCCTTGCTGTTCTTCTCCCGTGTTCCTAAGTAACAATACATCAGAATTATTCAGTAGCATCCCATCCTCATCAAAATATAAAGGAACACTAAGGAACGAGCTCACCTCATGATTTAGTTGACGTGCACGAGCTCGTGTCAATGGACCTATTGTTGGAGGAATACTCGATGTGTGTGTATCCGAAAGAGTGATGTCCTCATCAATTATGGCATCTACAGAAATATAGTCAACTGAGTTCACATCTTAGAAACAAATTCATTCACTGGTACTGCAGAACAAATGAGTTCATATCTCATCCACTATAACATAAAACTGAGTTCACATCTCAGTTACAAATGGCACTATAGAGTTCACATCTCAGTTAACACAGAGTTAAAATTCAGAACCAAGTTAAAAGTCATAAATAAAAAATTCAGGACACAAACAATACGGATACATACCCTGAACAAAATACCACATCACAAGCTACTTGTCATTATTATCAATGTCAGGAATAATGGGACTTCCATTCTCACTAGCGTACTGCCAGTCAGTTTTGTCCTCATCATCAGAGTCGCTTTCATCCAATGCAGCCTCGCTTTGTTTGCAAAGGTCATCAACTACACTTGCAGGAACGATACTGCACTCCTCATCAGCCCGACTCGGATTCTCCAAACTATCTACATTAACTTGCACTTGACATATATCAGAGTCATCATCTTGGTATGCAAGTCCACTGTCATTGGGTCCTAACTCCATGTTGGTTTCAATGACATTCCACATATGCCTATGCTCAAATTTTTGCACAACTCTCCAGTTTCCACCATACTTGGTGTCTGGCAAGTAAAATACCTTTTTTGCTTGTTGTGCTAGAATTAAAGGATCATTTTTGTACCAATAACTTCCATTGTTAATGCTTTTGAAGTATCCATCATCTTTAATCCTTATTTTCTTTCCTTCCAGATCATACCAGTTAGACCGAAATAAAACAACTGATCGATTGATGTCCAAACTTGAGTTATACTGCAACTGAATAATTTCTTTGAGACAACAATAAAATCAATATTTTCTCCATTATGTGTACCCTCAACCATAACTCCACTGTTCTGTGTCTTTCTATTTTTCTCACAGTCAAGTGTGTGGTACTGAACACCGTCAACAATACATGCTGAATATAATCGAACTCACAGATTTGGTTTGCATGCCAATGCACATAGATCATCACTAACCTCTTTTTCCTTCACGTAACATAGTATTGCAATCTGTACAACAAAAATATGCAGCATGGTGAACACCTATATACAACCGATCGTAGTTTCATCAAAATTTGTGCAAAAAACTCACATGCTTCATAAACCATGTGGCAAATGCCTTCTCATGCCTTATTTCAAGATCTTGAGTACCATCTTTCACTAACTCTTGCTTGCATAGCCTGCAATACCATAGTTAATTCAAAATTAGACCTAAATCCTAGGTTGTATAAAAAATTCAGAAGTGTACAAGGGATTACATACTCTATATATGGCTCAACCTCAGAGCAATTGTTTAGCACATACCAAACCATCTAGTCATAATCATCTTGAAGATATGCAACCCTCCAGGCTCCAAGTAAATCAACACCATGCTGGAAAACAGATAGATCACCTTTTCTTAAATCAACATGCTCTCTATTCCTGCCCTCCTGATTGAATCGTGTCTCAACATCATTAAAGTACCTTGAGCAATATGTCAAGCACTTATTTGGAACATATGCTTCTGCAACGGATCCTTTAGGTCTTCCCTTATTTCTCACAAAATGCTTCAATGTACATAGCCTTCTTTCAACTGGATACATCTATCCATATTGTACTAGGCCTCTAAGGATTGCATCATCAGGTAAATGAATAGCCAAGACCATAACATCAAAGAAGGCAGGAGGGAAAATTTTCTCAAGCTTGCACAAAATAATTGGGATCTCAACTTTCAATTTATGCAAAACATCTAACTTTAAAGTTTTACAACATATTTGTCGAAAGAAGTTTCCCAATTCAGCAATTGCTTCATATATCTCCTTATACATGATTCCTCGGACAGGAGGAGACACAATCCTTTAGAGAAGGATATGACACTCATGAGTTTTCAGTCTTTGGAGTTTGCATCCATCAGCAGCAATACATCTTGCTAAGTTAGAAGCATATCCATTTGGAAATTTGATCTCTCTTATAAATTCACAAAATGCCTTATGTTAGTTTTTACTCATTGTATACCAGGCTTTTGGCACACTTATGAATCTCCATCAGGCTTCAAATGATACTCTGATCTTATGCCCATGTCTTCCAAATGAAGCCTAGAATTAAGCGTGTCCTTTGTCTTCCCAACAATGTTGAGAAATGTTCCAAGAAGGTTTTCACATATATTTTTTTCAATGTGCATGACATCAAGATTATGCTGCAGCTTCAAACTTGTCTAATACGGCAAGTCAAACAAACAAACCCTTCGGCTCCAACACTGGTAATCGACTCCTCACTTCCTTTTCTTCCCTCCAGGATGCTTTCCTGGTCTAACATTTTTGACCTTCTCCAGTTGCTCCAGTAGCTCCTCTGTACTAAATTCCTCTGGCTTCTCACGTGTTTTAGTTTGATTATTAAAAAGTTTCTTCTTCTCCATGGATGTTCCCGTGGAAGGAAATGACGATGCCCAATATAACATATCTTGTTCCTTATTTTCTTGGAGCAAGGATTTTGTCACACACACAAGCATAATAACCTTTTGTGACTCGCCCCGACAATATGCTCAATGTTGGATAATCATGAATGCACCATATAATTATAGCATGTAGATCAAATATTCTACCACTAAATGCATCGTAAGTATGGACACCCTTCCAAAGCTCAAGCAACTCTTCAATGAGAATCTCCAAGAACACATCAAAATCCTTTCCTAGTGAACTCAGACCAGGGATGAGTAAGGTCATCATTAAGTTTGATTGTTCTATACATACCCATAGTGGCAGGTTGTAAGGCACAACAAATATTGGCCACATGCTGTATGAGGAGGTCATGTTGCCAAATGGATTGAAACCATCAGTTGCAAGGCCAAGTCTCAAGTTCCTAGCATCTTCTGCAAAGCTCCCAAATTTTCTATCAAAGTCTTTCCATGCCTCACCATGAACTGGATGGCTAAGTTCATTCTCCACCGGTTGTCGCTTCAACTTGTGCCATTGTGCCTCCTCTGCCGTTTTCTTACAAGCAAACATCCTCTTCAGCCTTGGAATCAATGGAAAATGTCTCAATACCTTCTCAGGAATGTGCTTGCTTCCATCTGCATCTTTCCATCTTGATGCACCACATACTGGGCACTCATCATTTTTTGCATACTCCCTCCAAAGCAAGACACAATTATTTTTGCACACATGGATTGAATCATATCCATGTCCAATGGAACGAAGAAAGTTCCTTGCTTCATTGTAAGAAGCTGAAAGAGAGCAAGTCGGGAATGCTAAGGATAACAACTTTAGTAGTACAGTAAATGCAACATTACTGATCCAATAGAATGACTTGATATGAAGTAACTTCACAACAAATAAAAATCTAAGTAAAACCAGCACATCCATGGTAACGTTCACGCTTTAATGCTTTCATCAGTGCCTTCATTCTCATTGAAACCAACATCCTCTTGACCACTAATATGTTCATTCTGATGGTGTACATTTTCATGAACTCTAGCATCAAATGGTTTTCCATGATGGATCCACCTATTGTATGTTCTTGCCATCCCATAAATATATAAGTGATCCTCCATATGTCCTTGTGGTCGATGAATCCGATTCAGACATTTATGACAAGGGTAAAATATTTCTTCATTCTCACCAAATCTTTGCCTAACAAACTTCATGAAATCGCTGACCCCATTAATATGTGCCTTGCTAAATTATCTACCATTTATCCAACTTTTGTCCATCTGTCAAACATTCAAATAAGGAAAAATTAATAGCTCATTACAGTGCCTAGAATAAATCAACATTAATGTGCATGCTTTATAAATCTTTGTACCGTGCAACATAAATCAACAAAAAAAATGGTTCCATGATAGAAGAAATCATAAAATCCACAAACACATTCTCAATTATGTTATTTAATAGAATATACTCAAATTAAACAATGTACTATCTGAAATGGCATAGACATGTGCAACAATCTATCATATCACCATTATTCAAGCAAAATCTAGGGACTGAGAAGCAAGGGATATTATTGAAACCAATACCAACTGGAGGGCATCTAAACCTTCATTGGAAGGCTGACTAGACCCGCTGCTATAGCCGGATGGTGGGTCACGTGGGGAAACATTGCTGCCGAGGAAGACAAGCCCTTCTAGGGCTACTGCGTTGCCTCAGAGCTATCGCTGCTGCACCGACCGGCACCGCAAGGCAGAGCCACCGGAGTGCATTGCCGTCTTCATCAGGATGCACCACCTAGTTGCGCCGTCGTGGGGTGCCTCTTAGTTGTGCTACTGTGAGTCACCGAAAATCTGCACTGCGAGGTGCGCACCATCACCTCTGGTCTGCGCCACCGGAGGTTTTGTAAGTCTCTTCATTTTTATCAGAGGTTTTGTAGGTCTCTCCATTTTGCCGGAGGTTTTGTAAGTCTCTTTGTTATTTTTCAGAGGTTTTGTAAGTCTCTTTATTTTTATCGGAGGTTTTGTATCCCCTTTGGCATGTATTAATGCTGAAGGCCTGACACACTATCGGGGCTACACAATACCTCCAGGAAACCTAGGTATTCTTGCCTTCTAGGTGACCTAAGCATGCTACGCCCATGGTGTGTATGTCGTGATCTCAAGGAAATACCTCGGGTGCACTGCAAAACTGTCCACCAAGGCTGTGCCCTGGCGTGTGGCATTTATACTACCGAAGCTATGCAATACCTTCTAGGAAACCTAGGCTTTATGCCTTCACGGCTTCATGGTGACCTAGGCATGCTACACTCGCGGTGTATAAGCATGTCGTGCAATGAGGATTCCTTACGACAACATTCCTCAGAGCACCGCATCCTCACATCAAGGTCATCCCTTGATATGCTGTGTCTACACTACCGAGGCTATGCAATACCTTCCAGGACACCTTGGCATAATCTGCCTTTTAGGTGACCTAGGCATGCTACGCTATTGCAGGTGTGTGAGCTCCACTGCCTACCAGGGCAAAACCTACCCTACGAGAAACCTTTTTAGGTGAACTTAGGTTTAGGCAAGTAATGCTTACAGGTGCGTGGGCATGTCACGTCTCCCAAGAAATCCTTCGGGGGCGTCGCAACTACATTACCAAGGAATTCCCTTGGTAACCGGCATCTACACACTATCGAGGCTATGCAACACCTTCTAGGAAACATAGGCTTGATGCCTTCATGGAGACCTAGGCTTGATGTGCCCGCAGTGTGTAGGCATGTCGTGCAACAAGGATTCCTTGCGACAACATTCCTTAGAGCATCGCATCTTCACCTCCGAGGATATCCCTCAGGGCGTGGCTTCGACACTACCGAGGCTATGTAATGCCTTCCAGGAACACCTTGGCAAAATTTGCCTTCTGGGTGATCTAGGCATGCGGCGCAGCTGCAGGTGTGTGGGCCTCACTGTCTACCAATACTACACGATACCTTCCAGAGAACCTAGGCAGTCTTGCCTTCTAGGTAACCTAGGCATGCTACGTCCATAGTACGTGAGCTTGTCACGCATCCCGAAGAAGTCCTTCGGGAGGCGCCGCATCACTGTCTATCAATGAAGCCCCTTGATACATGGCAACTACATTGCAGAGGCTACACAATACCTTTCAGGACACCTAGGTAGTCTTGCCTTCTCGGTGACCTAGGCATGCTGCATCTGCAGGAGTGTAGGCATTTGCATGGTTATGTACTAGCTAAGTTTTGCAGTCTACTGTTAGCAATAAACAGCTAATTACAGTATAAGACATAGCTAGGTCAGACAACTATTCATAGATCATGCCAAATGAAGATGTAACTTAAGTTCTACCGCTTATTGCTAAACAGGGACATAATCTAGATTTACCATCTCTACCTAGTGGCAATCTGTTGTAAAAAATTTCTAGTAGTA
The DNA here is from genome assembly GCF_958298935.1 of Phragmites australis. NCBI lineage: Eukaryota > Viridiplantae > Streptophyta > Magnoliopsida > Poales > Poaceae > Phragmites > Phragmites australis. Next base: position 17,273,707 of record NC_084924.1, on the reverse strand, counting down.
AGGTTGGAGGGCTCCAACATGTTTTGATCTTACTGTATGAAAAATAGACCAACTAGGTAAACTATCAATAGGAAATAGTGGGCGTACCTTTGCCAAAATAAGGCCTCTATTATGAGGCTTGGAGGCCTTGAAGCCTATTGTCAGGCCAGGAGAGGTGGTCCTCGACCCCCTCAGCCATTAGCCGTTGCTTGGCCCGGAGGTAATCCGTCCGGAGCCTAGCAACGACGTGTCAGAGGTGAAGCCGAAGGCTAGTCGGGAGAGGTGATCCACGACCCCCTCGGCCCTTAGACGTTGCTCGGCTCCCGAGGTAATCCGTTTGGAGCCTGGCGATGGCGTGTCAGAGGTGGAGCCGAAGGCTAGTTGGGAGACGTGGTCCTCGACCCCCTCGGCCCTTAGCTGTTGCCCGGCTCAAAGGTAATCCGTCCGAAGCCTAGCGACGGCGTATCGGAGGTGGAGCTGAAGGCTAGTCGGGAGAGGTTGTCCTCGACCCCCTCGGCCCTTAGCTGTTGCTTGGCTCCGGAGGTAATCTGTTCGGAGCCTGGTGATGGTGTTCTTTGACTTAGTCCTCATCGCTGGGATATTGCACCTTGGTGGCGGAGTCGGTGGTGATGGAGCGGGGTCAGAGAGCCAGGGATTTTGCCCCAGGCTTCCGACCCCTGTGTCATCCTTCACTGGTTCCCTCTGTGGCCAGGTATCCTGCTTGTCTTCCAAGGTATTTCTCCTGGAAGGTCGCAAGGGTTCGACAGTCAGTGGTGTTGTGGCCGTGCCCTGGCCCTTGCAGGATGCACCTGTGTGCCTTCGGGGGTACCGGAGCTTGTGGTTAACATTGAGGTCACTGCTGGGGGCTGCGTGCCCTGGAGCCCATGGTTTCCCCAGGGCCTCCTTCCATTTTGGGAGACTGTCGAGGTCGTTTGGTGAACCATCTTTCAGAGCCAGAGTGGCTTCGACTTCGCCTCCCTAGACGAGGTGGATTTGGGGTTCCCTGTGCGCGGTTGGCGTCACGAGGGCTGCGTCGGGGCACTGGCGGGGTCCATGCACTCTGGAGCCCTGTGCCTCCTCGGAACCCTCTTTCTCCTGAGGGGTCCGAGGAGGACGCTGGGTGGACAGACTTTACGGAGATGTTGGCTTGCCCGGAGCATCCCGGATGCTGTCGAAGGAGATACTTTGGGACTAAGCCTAGGCGAGAACATCCCTGGGTTCGACTACCTAGAACCATTGGAAAGCGTCTGCTTGGCTGCAGCCTCGGCCGCGACCTCTCCTGGTGCGGCGAGGTCTTCCCCATGTAGAGGCTGGAAGGTCTCTGTGTCACCTGGAGTTTTCGTACTAACCCAAGGTTCTGGGTTAGTCAATGCTGGAAGAACGCCATCCCACACGATAGCGGGACTGAAGGATGCACACCGTGTGCATGGCTGAGACAACAACACATATGGTTGCATGGTTGCAACAGTGGATATGGTGGTTTAGAGCTAGTTCTTTGGTGGTTTCTTTGGTAGATTCCTACCTCTCTTTTGCACTTCTGTGTTTGAGTCCCCACGGACGACGAGCCGTTGGGGCAAGAGATCGTCTTGCCCCAGCAAGTACGATGAGAGTTTCTTCTAAGGAGGAGACTCAAGCTTGGAGATGAAGTATGAGAGGAAGAAACACCACAAATGTATTGATAGTAAAAAAAATGGATCGATCTGGGTTGTATCACAGCATGGCTTTGTGTTTGTGCACCTCTGTGTCCTATGTGTTGTGTTGAGCATTCTCCTTATGAGCCCCCTTTGTGACCTCTCCTTGTGACCTCCCCTTGTTACCTCTCTTTGCCCGGATGATCACTCCCCCTATTTATAGGGTGGTACGTAGCTTAGTGTACAAGTTATCATTATGTACAAATATCTAGGACCTGACCGAATTACTAGGCTTTATTCTGGATACCTACTTTTTACCCTACATAGAAGATAAATATCTATCGTGGTAACTATTGTGGTGCCTGCCCCCTGAGGGGTGAGCCGGTCACCAATTGCGGCCTAGCGCCGCTCTGTCGGGGGTGTCAGGATAACTTTCATCGCACTAGCGTGTTAGGATAAGCACCACTTGCACCGGTATTAATCGTCTGTCACCTCGCGTCAGGTCGGTTGCAGGGGGTGTCCTTTCTTCCTTGATATTGTCTCCGTAGACTTGCTGCATCTTTAGGCTTTGGAAGGTCGCATAGGCACCGGAGGGGTGGTCCGATGGGGTTCGCAACCTCTAGGGGCTAGGCCTCCTGCTGAGAGTCCGGAGTTCAAAGGTTCCGGAGGGGCTTGTTGTAGCTCCAAGTTTTTGGAAGGTCACGTACGTACCGGAGAGGTGGTCCGAAGGGACCTACAGCCTCTGGAAATCGGGCCTCCTACTGAGGGTTTAAAGACCGAAGGCTCCAGAGGGACTTCGATAGCAATCTTCAACCATTGTCCTCGAGCTAGTCTATCTTGCCCCAACACATTCGTAGTTAGTCGGTGGCTTACTTGAAGCCGCCCCCGTCTTTAACATTGGTTATATTCATAAAAAGATTACATGGATAAATTATTTAATTCATTAAAAATAAAAAATAAATATGCTCATACCTATAGCTAATGTAAATTAATAATGAAGACACCTTCATTAATATATAGTAATTCATATCATTCATTAATATACAAATAAAACTACTTAATTTGGGTTAACAATTCATCATTCATTATGATCACGGTGTACATAGGGAAGTGCGTCAGTGTCTTTCATAAGACTTAGGTTGACATCCTCTCTGAAAGGAGGTAGCACATCGAATTGATTGTAGTCTTCTTTATAGATGATATTCTCCACTCTGATAATCCTTCTTTTTTCTTGAAAAACCACGTTATACTCCTTGTTATCCAGGTCCAGGTCCTTTACATAGAAGACTTACATAATATTTTCACAAGTATAAATGGTTTTTCTCTATATTTAACGAGTTTTTGTCAATTACAATCATTACAATCATATCATACTTATATTTCTTCACACCTCTCGAAGTCTGAACTATTGACAGTGGAGATGAGGGGGGCGGTGCATGCGAATTGAGGAGGTAGTTGTCCTCCGAATGCAATGGACTATGTTCCCGGTGCTATACCGCGCACAAGGAAAACAAAGCAGTGGGCCAACGCATCGAATATTTTACTTTTCTTTTCCTATGGAACAGCGAATTGGATCGTTCAATCTTTAGTTTGTCCCCACATACAGACAGCTCACGATTGAAACTTTATTCTTTTCCATTGGTTTCCTTCCCAATACAAGAGAATATATCCTTTCTTCCATACAACGCTTCGAATTAATGGCGCTATCTGCAAGCTGGATTGATAGCTGTTGTTGAAGGGAGAGCTTTGGATAAGGGAGTCACTTGTAAATCATAAGCTCTTACCACATCATATAAGTAGATAATCCTTAACATATATAGCTCTACAAGCTTAGCTCCACTATGTTCCCGCATCGGTACGCAACTACATGCATGTAAGAGCCAGCATCTAGTGCTATACCGCGCACAAGATAAACAAAACAGTGGGCAACGAATCGAATTTTTTTCCTTTTCTTTTCTTAAGGAACAGCGAATTACTTGTTCAATCTTTAGCTTGTCCCCACATACAGACAGATGAAACGTTCTTCTTTTCCATTGTTGTTCACATGTCTTTATTCGGTTGTTTTCATGTGCTGTTTCACCAAGATGTTATTAGCACATGAGACAACTTTGCAATTTAAAGGAGAGGTCCTCCCTTTCAACAATTCATTGAAGGGAGGAGTCAAATTTGGGTTGGCTAGCTAGGGTTCAATTTATCGATAGTAACCGATCGAAATTCACGGTTACCGAGCTTACCACTCTGGTCCGGTTTCAGAAACCGAATGTAATCGAATTTAAATAAAAAATTCAAAAAATAAAAAAATTCATGCAAATTCAAAAAAATCCTAACCAAACTAGAGACAATTCTAAGACCTTATGTGAAATTTATTTTAAAAAATAATGTCATTTTCATCATATTCTATAGGGAGGAAATTTGAAAAATAGAAAAAGTTGTAGCGTGCGGCTCAGTTATTAACTCATGTTAAGGAAAAACTTAACATGCAAACACATATTTTTGTTGTGTAGGACGTATCTTAAGAGGATCCCTAAAATTGATTTCACTTCATTTAGAGTTTTATTAATTTCTCTATGATTTTAACAAAGTTCACAAGCATAAAGTGAGCATGTTAAGGAACATCACTGTAAGTAACTTTTTCATGTCTACCATTATTTTTTCTACATAAAGTATAGTATAAATAAACTAATGAAAGTGGTTTCACTAATTTTGAAGGTGTGATGGGTCAGTTATGAATTAATCTAGTCGCAACATATTTACACAATCCTGCATGTTACAATAAATAATTCATGAGTTCGTGTATTTTTAAAAGATATAGGATTATGTAAGAAGACTAACAAAATTAGTTTCATGATTTTTTGATTAGAAAAGAATAAACTATGCATTTAACTTGGTTTAAAAAATACATTTTCTCACAGAAACTTTTCAACCTTTTTATGAGTATAAATACTTTTATCATGTACATCATGTTACAAGGAAACCAACAAAATTTGTTTCACTTGATTTGAAGCTCAGATGAATTAGTTATTGATTTTACAAGATTGAGCAAACTCATCATAGGAACCTCCACAAAAAAGTGTCCAAGAATTAGCTCTACAATCTTAATTATATTTTATAGAGTACAACATTAGACGTTCAAATTTACCATGTTACAAATGCAAAGTACATAGAGTGCTACAACTTAGGTTAGCTTGGAAACCTCAAAAGTTAATAAAAACAAAGTCAAGGATACCTCCCTGAATGTCGAAATTTAGGGAAGGATCGAAGCAACTGCAGAAACGTTGATGAAAGACCCAAACATCATATGTAATTAGCTGGTGTTAATGATTAGTAAAGTCAATATGCCAATACTTGTATAAAGTTGGGATACCTGCTGCTGATCCTAACATATGTATCAAAGATAGAGGCATGAGTTTTTATCCAAAGTATAGTGAAATATAGAATTAAAAAAGCAAAACAGTTCAATTAAAATGTAGAATAATTCAAATACTTCAAACAGACCATAGTGAATTTAATAAAGTTATTTCTAGCCTACGGCAATGTTTATAATTTCTTAAATTAATTTTAATTTCTTATTTACCTATAAACTATTATGTTTGCTAATTACATTAGGCGCATCACAGTATATATACAACGCATACATGTAAGATTTCATTATAACAATAAAAAATAGTTTAAGGTTTCTTGCTAATCGAAGGTTTTGAACTCTACTTTTTCTTGTTGGATGAAGGTAACGAGATAGAGGAGCCAAATTCTTGGAACTCGCCGGTTCGACTGATGATTTGGTCATTGATGAACCTGACAAGTTATTCTTGAAGTGCGTTGATTTCAATGATCATGAGTCGATCTCTGGACATCACGAAGAGCTATAATTTCAAGAATTGAAGAAATCAATCCTTATGAACACATGTCGGACCTAAAAATTAGTTATTAAGATGTATGTCGCATACCTCAGCATCGACCACCTGGTATGACGCGTCTCTGTTGAATCCGTGCATGAATTCCATTACATAAAAACCACATAAATTATTGCACGGGACCTGCTTCCTACATGGAAAGTCATGACAGACAATCCATTCTTTCGCGAATGGCCAGTGTCTAACACTCTTCTTGATGTATCGTAGGTACACTCTGCATGTGTGTGATTATTACCGTAAGTAGACTTTGATTCAATCAAATCAAATATTACTAGAGCAATAACGAAATGGTCAGATTTTACCTTTATATCAAGTCAATGACGGGTTGGTAGGTTTCTTTTGGATTATTTTGTGAGTCAAAGATAACGATCTTGCTAATGTATGGATGGATGATAAGGAGGATCCAGTGATAACTGCACATAGGTCACCAAAGGTTAGTTGGTCCTAATTTCTAATGATATATTACTCATAAAGAGTAGAACATTCATGGAGGGAAACACATACCCAAAGTGTTAGGGCAAAAGTATGTATTTCTTCAATTGTAGCTCCAAAATACACTTAAATTCATAGTCCTCGGTTCCTTTTGAATCGGATTGCATTATTGTCGAGTTTCATGATGTGGGTTGATGAATCCCATATGGTCGATGCCCTCCGTCCTGTATCTTTATAACTCCATTATACATAAGGAATAAGTTAAGACATTCAATCCAATGCTACATGAATGTATACTGTGAATTATATGTATACGACACTTACATAGTCCAACAACTCAAGATAGACACATCGAGGGCATCTTGCTAGTACAGTTGATACATTTCCTCCAATAATATATAAATAGAGTTGTTCCTGTGGAGGAAATCTCAATCCTTCTATCTAGCCTTGAACATTTCTCTACCATCCCGTGGCTCCTTCATGTACCACACATGAATTTTCTGAAGTTGATATGTCAGTTTGTCCCACACGTTTGGCGGGACCAAGAGTTTGCCCAGCTTAAATTGCCATCTCTCGGCTGCTTTTGGTGCCATGGACTTGTCTAGAAATTGCTCTTTTGTCATTTTAGCATTTTCAAGAAATCTTTCTAAATTTTGTTCTTGTCGTATCTGTTCGATAGAAGACTCCTTCAAGTAATTTTTTTTTGTTTTTGATGCGCGCATAGTCTGATTTACTCTTACGCTCAACAAGTTTGGCAACCTTTAAGAAAAACTTCTGTGTTTATGCACGGATTGGTATTTTCTTCTCAGGCTTTGGCTTTTGAAAGAATTTCTTGACACTGTCGTCCACTATCACTCTGGTTTCCTCTGGTGTTTGTTCACAAGGCAACTTCTCAAGTGTTACCACCCTTTTAGGTGCCCTTTTCTTCTGGGATGAAACTGACTTCTGAGACGAACTCAAATTCTTAGACTATGCAGCTATTGTTAACTTTGGAGGGGGAGTTGGCTCTCTTGGTGGTGGTGGTGCTGACTTTGGAGGGGGAGGAGTTGGCTCTCTTGGTGGCACTGGTGTTGACTTCTGAGGAGGAGTTAGCTCCCTTGGTGGCGACTAGCGTGAGGAAGGAGTTGGCTCTCTTCTGGGTGATGGTGGTGGTGGCAGCGATCGTGGACGATTGGCTCTCTTCTTTGTGACAGTGGCGGTGGCGGCGACCGTGGAGGAGTCGGAGAAATTCTGTGTTGTGGGTCTGACTCCACATCAGACGACTCGTCTATCTCATCTTCAAATACTATGTAGCACTTGGGCCATAGAACGAAGCCACCCACATTTGATCCAAGCCTCTTGGAACCCGTCTCTCTGGGGTAATCCATGTCAATCTTACGGTATAGCCTTCACACGGAATCCACGTGGACCTTGGTGTATCCCTGCGGTATCGGAAGATCGCTGAAGAGAGCTCCTTCCATGCATTGGTCGACCTGTCCCACAGCCACTGTGGTGGTAATGTTCAAGGTGGGCACGATAAGCTTGCACGCTTTGCTTTCTATGATGTCGTCCATGGGGTAACAAGCCAATTCTTCTTCTGCAACCCTATAGATGCGCAGCTGCTGCGATGACCACCAGAGCTCACAACATTTTCTTTGTCTTGCTGCTACCTGTTTCCTTGCTGAAGTGCTTCTTTGATTTTGGCGTCTACCATCTGACGCTCTTGTACAAGTTCTTATCGTACTAAAGCCAAAAACTCTTCTAGTTTTTCTCTCCTTCTCTTCCGACTCCTGTAACTTTTGGCAGTTTTTGGGAATCCCTCTTTCCAAGGCACCACACCCTTGCCTCTGGTGCGACCTGGGTGCTCCTTGGTTCCCAGTGCCAAGGTTAGTTGGTCTTTCTCCCTTTCTGGCCTGAAAGAGCTTTGGGAAGACTAGGTGTGGGCATCTACAATTCTTTACGTCACTTCCTGTTCTCTTTCGCTTTTGAAGATTAGGCTGCCATCTGCCGACAAAGTCACCCCTCTCGCGCACAGATAATGCTTCGCTCGTTCAATCCAATCGGCAGTCTGAGATGTGGCACCATTGTGGGTTACTTGTTCTTTTATCTCCTCCCACTCTTCGTATTTCCTCACGTACCCATGCGAGCCAGTTCTGTGAGGGTACACGTTCTTGTGGGAATTGGTCTTGTTTATCTTACTTAGTTGTTGTGCTTCCTCTGACAGCCTGTACTCTATGAAATCATTCCAAAATGGTTCCATCGTCCGATAATCATCCCATTTTAGTGCCTGGCTCACCAAGTAATCATTTCTCCACAGCTTACCTTGAAATTCTTGAATGTGATGACCATTGTTGATAGGGCCTTTTAGCTATTTTATGAATGATGCATTCTATTTATGAACAACTATCTTATTAGTGAGTTAGGATTTCCTTTTATCATCTTAGGGATCTTATTTTCTTGTTCATTAGAGGATACAATTTTTTGGTTTTCGGTTGCAATCAAAACTTTTAGGCTTAGTTAGTACAAAAAAGATTTAAAAAAATACTTCATGAATTCATTAAATTTGTAGGCTCCATGAAACTTGGCTAGCTATCATAACACAAGTCTATCAATTCATAACACAAGTCTATAATTCATAACACAAGTCTATCATTTCATAACACAATTCGATAATATTTACATGTATCATTTACTTCACATTATCCTGGTCATAAGTCTATACTTCATAACACAAGTCTATCAATTCATTGCAGAAGTACACCTGCTATTGCATTTGCATCCCTTGTCAAACAAAATAGCATAACTAAATCCATCCGTATAGTCTGACTTGCAAGAGAGCCAGAATTGGAAAGCATTTGACAAATTCAAAATTAAAAAAAAAACTACCATTATACTGACATAAGATTTGTCGTGCAAGACATATTCATGCACACTACTACAAAAGCTATTTTCTGAGACACCTAGGTTTCATTTCTACATGCGGTTCGTAGGACCAATCGCCTGAGAAAGTGGTTGCAGCCTCGTGCGGCTGTGGACCGCCTGTGGAAATTATTTTTCACAAACGGCTTCTTATGTGAACCACCTGTGAAAATATCTCTATAAATAGTATCGTCCCCATCGTGGAGCTCATTGAGACAGAAAGCTCTAATGTTTGAACAGAAGAGCTCTAATATATAGTTTAGAACCGGCACTGATACATGGGACCAACCGACATTGATACATGTATCAGTGGCAGTTTTAATTACCAACCAGCATTGATATTTGGAGCATCAGTGCCGGTTGATACTTATAACCAACACTGATAAATATTTTACCTGGACATATTCTTCTATTTATAAATTTGGCTGAAAACTTGAAAAATTCATTGAAAAATGATTGGAGTTGAGAAAAATGTGAAACCAAATTTGTTGAGTTTGTATTATTGTCGCATACATGATGAAAGTACTTGGATACATGAAATGTGCATTGAATTATCTTTATTTCATTAATAAGTCTGTAATTTGTTAATTCTGTAATGAAATTATGAGATATCCGTATCAAAAAAAAAACATGTAAAACCAATTTGAATTCTAACCAATCCATAAAAACTTTGTGATTTTTACCTCTTCATTTGATTTTCTCCTTTTAATCCCATTTGAATTCTAACCAATTCACATAAGTTTGATCGCATGGTGCAGCACTCAGATGAGAACTTTCAAAAACTTACTATTCACCATACATGTCCTCGATACAAATTAAAACTTATCCTAATTTGTACAAATTTCACCAAATATATGGAAGCTACTTTCATTAAACGATTAATGCTTCGTTATGGTTGCAGCGTATGTATGTAGCTTCCTTAGTGTCATCAATGAGAGGAAGTTTGACATTCTCTCCAAAGGAGGCAGGTCATCGAATTTGTCGCAGTCTTTTTCGTCAACAACATTTTCAACACCGACAATATTTCTTTTTCCTTGAAGAACCACGTGACGTTCCTCCTTGATAGCTGGGTCCGGGTCCTTTATATAAAAGACTTGTGCATCATCCTTGGCAAGCACGAATGGTTATTCTCTGTATCCGACGAGTTTGAGGTTCACGATAGTCATACCATACTTGTCGACCTTGACCCCCCTTGGGAGCATGACCCATTGGCACAGAAACAGAGGGACCATCAACTCACCATATTCAAGCTCCCAAATCTCCTCTATGAATTTATAGTAGGTCTCCCTGTTACCAGCGTGGTTGTAGGCATCAATTTGGACACCGCTATTTTGATTAGTGCTCTTGTTATCTTGTGCTCTCATATAAAATGTATAGCCATTGATCTTGTATGCTTGGAATGTGCGAATCGTAGTTGGCGGGCCATTAACCAGCAGTTCCAACAGAGTATCGTCGGTATCCTTACCCATATGTGTTGATGTAACCAATTACCAAAATTATCTCTATCCTCTCTTGCGATCCAATCATCTGACTTCGTTGGATTTGTGGAGCATAGCATGCTCACATGCATATTGACATACGGGCTCACTATAAGTGATTGTTGCATAACTGCAAAGTGTGCTTGAGTGAATGAATCACGATTTTTGATATGGATTGAAGTATGACCTATCGTCCCTTTCCCCTTTAGCCTCCCCTCATAGCAAGATATAGGCATTCCAATCACATCCAATTTCATGTAGCCAATGCAAAACTCAATGACCTCCTCCGTACTCCACCCTTGGGCAATGCAACCTTCCGGGCGACCTCGGTTATGAACATATTTCTTTAGAACCCCCATGAACCTTTCAAAACGATACATCTGATGTAGAAACACGGGGCCAAGGCTCTTTCTCACCCACAATGTGAACAATTAGATGGGGCATTATATAAAAAAATGTCGGAGCGACAATAGTCTCAAACCTAAATATAGTATGGACCACGTCTTCCTGCAGCTTTGCCAGTTTGTTCATATCAATGACCTTCTGTGAAATTGCGTTGAAGAACGAAAACAGCTTTATGATTAGGTCTCAGACCTTATTCGGCAGAATACCTCTAATTGCAACTGGAAGCATATGCGTCATCATCACGTAACAATCATAAGATTTCATGCCAACTAACTTCTTATCTTTCATATTTACTAAGCTCCTGATGTTGGAGGAGTAACCAGTCAGAACTTTGACATCACGCAAGCAACCACACAGGCGGATCTTCTATTCCTTGCTCATAGTTTAGCAAGCTGTGGAAAGTTTCTTTTTGCCATTATCTAATTGTATGTAATGTAGGTTCTTCCTGAGGTTCATTTCTTCCAGGTCCAGCCGTGCATTTAGTGTATCTTCTGTTTTCCCGGATATGTCTAATAAGGTAGCAATCAAGCTATCAAACAGATTTTTCTCCATGTACATGACGTCGATTGCGTGTCGGACCAAAAGATACTTTTAATAAGGTAGCAACCAAAATATTGATATCTTTTTCCGCATAGGAGCATGTTGCCCAGCTAGGATTTTTGTACAGCCTGGTCCCTTTTGAAGTACAACTCTAAGTGTCTTTACCATCTTAAATACCTGTTCTCCAGTGCCAATCTTCAGAGCTTGACGATGCTCCACTGTCCCGTCAAAAGCTCTCTTATTATTGCGGTACGAGTGATCTAGACGAAGGAATATACGGTGACCCATGGAGATCATTTTTTGACTGTTCATCAGACACCACCCCCTTCCCCCCCATTTCCTCCAAGCATTGAACACATCCATTGTACCCATTTATAGTCTGCCCCGATAGGTTACCAAGAGCGGGCCAATCTGAGATAGTTACGAACAGCATTGCGCGCAGGGTGAAATTCTCATGTCTGTACTCATCCCATACCCGTACGTCATCTTTCCACAATACAAGAAGATCTTCAACCAATGATTGGAGGTACACATCGATATCATTGCTTGGTTGATTCAACCCACTAATTAGCAAAGGCATCATAAGATACTTCCGCTTCATGCACATCCAAGGTGGAAGGTTGTAGATACAGAGAGTCATGGCCCAAGTGTATGAGTACTTCTAGTGTTGCCGAAAGGATTCATCCCATCTGTACTCAACCTGAACCTTATATTCCTCACATCATCTCTAAATTCCTTGTATTTTAAATCGAATCTCCTCCATTGCATGCCATCAGTAGGGTGTCTAAGCATTCCATCTTTCTTGTGTTGTTTGGCGTGCCATCACATCAACTCGGCATTCGCTCTATTAGCAAATATTCGCTTCAAACGGGGGATTATAGGGAAATACCAAACCACCTTAACGGGGGGTCTTTTCTTCTTTCTCTTCACCCCGACGCCATCACTCTCGATATCATCAATGTTGCGCTTGTACCGTGGTGCATTGCAAACGCGACATGCTTCCAAGTCTGCATCCTCATCGCGGAACAACATACAATCGTTTGTACATGTATGTATTTTCTCTACTTTCAATCCCAATGGGCAGACAACCTCCTTGGCATGGTACATATTTTCGGGCAACACGTTCCCTTTTGGAAGTAATTCCCTAAAAAATTCTAACAATTCATTAAAGCCCTTATTGGTCCAATCATTGCTAGCCTTCATTTGCATTAGTGTCAGCAACACATGCACTTGACTCCTCCAAATCTTGAATCCTTCAACCGTAGAGATGGCAAAAATGGCAATCGGCGCTGTTCTGGTGGGCTTGCGGTGGCTCTAGTCACGCTTGGGGGAGAAGGTGGGTTTTATACTGTAGCACCTCATCAGTGCCGGTTGGTATATCGAACCGGCACTGATAGACACTATCAGTGTCTGTTCTTAACTCCTCAGTGGTTGTTCGCACGCGGGAGTTCAAGAATCGCACTGATACATCAACAATATCGATTACTGTTGAACCGGCACTGATAGGGCACTACATATGTGGTGTTCTGTAGTAGTGCAAATAGTTGAGCAAACTCCATCTCCGGATCTTCCTCATGCTCCTACGTGGCTTTGGCTTCTATATGGTTGCTCCATTGCACCATGTACAATGTATGAACTTGTGTAATACCACGAATCTTCATGAAAAATAAGACGTTGATCACGGGACTTGCGAGATTGCAAAAATTTGACTTTTAGATCCATTACTTGGATGGACAATTGAAGACCACGGATGCATAAATATTGTTGATACGATACCTTTTGAACTATCTAAACGTCTCGTTTTGATACCCGATGAATCCGTAGAGAGCCCAATAAATCTAGTCCATTGATTGAAAAAGAAAATATAAAACAATATGTAATGGGATGGGATCAGCCACCACCCAGACCCCATCCATAATTGCCCCTGAAGATGCCTCTTACCCCTGCCCTAACCCTACCCACTGCACCACCAGTCTTTGCTAGCCCTCTCCCAGCCACCTGTTGCCTGGTCGTGTCATCGCCTGCCCTGCCCCCCTTGGTTGTTCGTTGCCTAGCTGGACCATCACTTGCCCCCCCCCCCGTCGCTCGATCGCCCGTTAGTACTTTGAGTTGAGGAGGCAGTGAACCATTGTTATGCTTATGAAGTAATTTATTCCGCTGTGCTACGCATCTAGTGGTAATGATCCATAATCTCCTATTGCATGGTTTCCTAGTTGCACACAGTAGAAAATTTTAAATTATGCTATCGTGGCCTACACATTCCCCAATAGTAGAGCCATCCTGCGTAGTTTTTGATCTGGATCAATCGCATATAGTCGATACATAGTAGTGGTATATTAGATCTATTACTGTCTTTGAGATTGGTTCATGAGATCAATCAGTTTTAGGGGTCGGATGAGGTATGAATAGATAGCATGATATCACCAAAAAGGTTAGCTCGTACTCCACTAGGACGTGGTGCCACTTGCCCCTACCGGCTGGAATCACCATCAAGGGCTAATAGCGCGCACTGACATAAGTTGAAAGCCATGAGATCGAGGTTGTGTGTTTCTATTTATTTCATGGGGACCTCACGTGTTGATCTTGATGATTGATCTAGTGAAAATACAGGCATTTTGAAATGCTTGAAATCGGCTTGATATGATCAATTCGATGGAATTTAATGATCTAGATTTATCCAAGCAATGCATGTATGCAAAGTAGCCTTTGACAGTCTGGCTCAATAGGTTACCAAGGGCTGGTCAATCTTGGATTTTTATGAACAGCATTGTGCATATGGTGAAGTTCTCTCGTTCCTATTCATCCCATACCCATACACCATCATTCAACAGTGTTACAAGATCTTCCATTAAAAGTTTTAAGTAAACATCGATATCGTTGCTAGGTTGCATTGGCCCTTGTATTGCACCGGCATCATAAGGTACTTCCGCTTCATACACAACCAAGAAGGAAGGTTGTAGATACATAGAATAGCAAGCCAATTGCTATGACTACTGCTCATGTTACTGAATAGATTCATCCCATCCGTACTCAACCCAAATCTTATATTCCTCACTTCTTCTTCAAAGGGCTTCTTTTCTTTCCTATCGATGTTTCTCCACTGCATAGAATCAATGGGGTGAATCAGCATTCCATCATCCTTGCACTCCTTGGTGTGCCATCACATCAATTCGACATGCCTTTTGTTCGCGAATAAACGCTTCAAATAGGGGACTATAGGAAAATACCACACCACCATGACGGGAGTCTTTTTCTTCTTTCCTTCACCATCAATATCATCACCGTCACGTTTGTACCATGCTGCACCATAGACGAGACACGCTTCCAAGTTTGCATGCTCTTCACAATACAATATGCAATCGTTTGGACATGCATGTATTTTCTGTACTTCCAACCCCAATGGGCACACAACCTACTTGGCCTGGTATGTGTTTCTTGGCACACATTCCCCTTTGAAAGCAATTTCTACAAGAACAGTAACAACTCTGTGAAGTTCATATCAGATCACCCTTTACTTACCTTCAATTGTAGTAGTGAAAGCACGGTATGCAACTTTGTGTGCTCCTTCTTGCAGCCAGGGAACATCAGTGTTTTAGAGTTCTCAACCATACGCTGGAACTTTTAAAACTCTCTTTCATTGGTGAAGTCCCCCTCCCCATCACGCAGCATCTGCTCCAGATCATCCTCGTCGTTGGTGGCCAACATCTGCTCTAGATCATCATCGGCCAACGTATCTCCAACAGGTGGTATATCGGTGTGTTCGTCCGCCGGCATATCAGTGCACAAGACGAGCAATGTGTTTCCCTTCCTATACGATCTCAGCTTCACCATGCTCAGTCTAACAGGTATAGCCAGACATAAAGCCCCTTGGCATCAAGTGGGAATGTATCTGCTGGGTGGTGGAAAACCGCTTCTTGTTCTTGCAATCAACACCTAGACAACACATGTATTGAGACTATGTATTTGACTTGTGCACCGCGACTGCTACCAGGAAATACTCCATGCCGTTTTTGTACTCTGTACTCACACAGTTCGCATCGTACATCCATCTTCTGTCCATCTATAACTATATCATTATTGTAAATCCATGTTCAAAATATCTAGAAGATTTTGCAATCACCATCAGATAAATTACCTCGGCATCTCATACCAGCAATTGGCTCAGGTTAGAGGAGCCGCCTTTTGTGTGCTTTCGCATTCGCTTCCAATGAGTGTTTGTTCGTGCCATCCCTAAAAAAATTAATTATTATTCAACCATTATGTAGGACAAATTAAGTAAAAATGGAAAATAAATACGCTCATACATAAAGTTTCTATATTGGAGTTTGCTAATTAAATAAAATATAAAAAATATAATTGGATCTTGCTACACACCTAAATATCATGGCTAAATTTTCTAATTCATTAAAAATCAAAAGTAAATACGATTATAACTAAAATTTCTATATTGTAGCATGCTAATTAATTAAAATATAAAAAAATATAATTGGATCTTGGTACATACCTAAATATCATGGCTAATTTTTCTAATTCATTAAAAATAAAAAATAAAAATGCTCATACATATATCTAATGTAAATCAATAACAAAGATATTTTCCACCATAAGCTACCAATTGAATCTTCTATATCATCAATGAGGTATAATTGCATCTACATTGTGTTGAAACATCATGGCCATAGGTTCATCTCTATTATTTCAACATTATGGCAATTTAGCAAATAAAATTCAACTAGAAATGGATTAGAGATTAAGTTACATACCTTGGAACACCTAAGGCATGAGGATTCCTCAATTTTGTAGACCCCAAGAATTAGGTGTCCAAAAATGGCCACCACCGAGCAAGAATAGAGCTTCTCTCTGTTGTGCTCGGGTTTGGGGAAAGGGAGGGCCACTGTTATATAGCCGAGACATCAATGCCGGCTCATACAACCAGCTAGCAGTGATGTCCTACTATCACTATCAGACCAACAGTGATGATAGAGCTGGGCATCACTGCCGACTCAAGCCATCGGTCGGCAATGATTCCTCTTATCACTGCCAGTTTGTAAGCTATGGTGATAGGTTCTTCCTACGCAACTTACGAACCGACAGTGATGGGTTGGCATATAATGCCGATTCTATAGAATTGAATCCAATCTCTTCATCTTTTCTTTAGAACTGAATCTGATGTCTTCCCTTTGACCTAACCTAATTAGTTACCATCGTAATCTACCAATTTGAAGCTAAAGAAAGTAAATACTAACCTCCTGGGATCCCAACAGAGGAAACTCCAAAAAATCGCCCTGTAGACGAAGCTCGAGCCCAAAGTCTGAAGACTCACGCCTCTATCTGAAAAACTCACGTGAAAGGGCCGAACTGTCTATATATTCTCCTTCCTAAAGATGGTATTTAATTACATGTGGTTTATCATTGTCATCCATCTGTCTTTATCAAAGAGACATAGATGGATGTTAGTATAAACCATCAATGACAATTTTACATATGGGTTTCACTAAAAGCCGTTTGTGAGTTATGGCACACTCAGATAGCAGTCCTGTTATAGACACGTATGTCTTAGCAACAGTATGTGGGTATTTTATTAGTGATGGGTCATAGGAAATGATATGTGACACTTCGTCTCCTCCCACTGTTTCTATGGTAGTGCCAATTAGACAAAAAAACTAATGTGACAAGAACATGCTTATTTCTTTCAAAAGAAACTAGTGCTCTGAGCAATCCAAGATGGAAGACATCATCCTGTGAGATAGTTAATTACCTTGGAAGACCTTAAGAAACTAGGATCACATATATATGCATTGAAAGCTTGTTTCTTAACTATAATTTCTTACTCACTCTTTTAGACATCACCTAAGAAATAAGGAACTGAGAGTGGCCTAATAGAACATATAGAATAGATCTAAGTTAGGAAGGCTATCATATGAGGTGTACAACAAATCAAAGAGATAATATCTCTAACACTTGTCCACCCTAGTGCATGAAGAATAATATGTTAATTGTTTAGTAAACAAGAAATTAAACTGGTTCAACTCAATCTTGAACTTGTGCTTGATGCTATCACACTGATCGGTGAACTTAGTATAGCGTTGGATAATCGTTAAATCGGTAAATCGCCCTAAGAGATCATTAATTAAGTTCACACCTGTTGATATATTTCTTGTGTTATCCCACCATATGTTTTTGATTGTCTTGAATATGAGTAGCTCCCTTCATGCTTTACATTGTATTAAAATAATGCAAATGTTCATGTATGTGATATTCTATTATGGTTGTCAAGCTTTGTTTAATATGTTTAAATTTAGAATCAAATTAATTGGAAAGTTGCTAAAACGTACTTTAAAACAGCGGCTTGTTTCGAAAACATATGGTGATTATATATAATGCTAATGTTTCAGAAAGCTTTGTTTATATAGATAACGGTGATTATCCTCTATGAGACAAAGGCTTGTTTCGATAGGCTGAACCAAGTGAGAAGTAAGGGATAAAAGGGAATAGTACATGGAAGAAGATAGTGTTGATTTATGAAAAGACCCATTGGAAGCTGTACTCTCTAAGCTTTTGATGCTTGAGTCACCATTCACCAGACCCCATAAGTAGAAGCTTTTTGAAACATCTGGAGCACGGGAGACGTTGACCTTTTACAGAAAAAAAATCAATGTACCATGCCGTTGTATGTATAACTTACCGGCGATTGCGCACCATTTAGATGCTGTTTCGTATCGATTCATCTATTAACTAGTGTAGATACAAATGTGCAATTGCAATGCAAGTGTTCTTGACTGGACATCTAAATTGAAAGCTGAACATCAGTGTAGAAGTATTTTTCTTCCGAAGGCTCATTAGCAGATATTTGAGTTCCTTTTGGATGATATCCCTTACCTAATTCTATATATAGTTTAACAGGGATGCACACCTGCACACTAAAGAAATCCACTCTGTTTTGACTTTTTGGGTGCCAAATAATAGCAGAAAAGGTCACTTGTTATAATTTTATCTACACTACTTTTCACTTTTAGCTCGGGCCCCATGCTAGTTGGAAGACAAGAAACAACATGAACTATATGCACCCCAATTTGTCCAACATATATATATATATCACTACCACATAACAGGCCATAAGTGCCGGTTCAAAATCATCATCAGTGGCGGTCCAGAACTGGCACTGAAAGTGCTATCAGTGCCGTTTCGGAACCAGCACTGCTAGTCGGTTCCAAAAATCGATGTTCTGAAGAAAAAAATGAGTTTTTTTTTTGCAACCAGCCAGTGACCGAGGCCAGAGCTACTCCACACTCACATGTCGTCGTCGCATTTTTTCACGCATGTGCGTTCCGTTGGATTCAAAGCCGTGACCTCCTCCCTCGCACGTACATTCCTTACCATATCACTATCAATGCCGGTTCCAACCACGAACTGGCACTGATAGTGACTTTTCAGTGCCGATTCTTAGCGCCTCAGCCATTGTTCGCGTGTGGGAGTTTAACAACTGGCACTGTCTTCGGTGTCAGTTTTTGCACAACCGATACTGATAGGGTGCTACCTATGACATGTTCTGGAGTAGTGTATGTTAACCCTGGTACTAGCCGCCAAGTCGCACAGGGCAACCTGTACAACTGGTTAATCAACACCATATGTTCTGCTTCACTCAATCAGATCATATCCTTATACATATAGCACACAGTCGTACTACATACATATACATATTGCACATAGTCGTAATACATACATATACATATCACGCACAGTACTGTACACACATGCATATAAAATTATGTAGGATTGAGAATGATGACTAGAGGGGGTGAATACACACCTTTGCAAATTTCTTTGATGGCCTATTCCTTTTTCACCCAACGCTCTTCAAAACGCACAAGCGGAAGCAAATAGAGAGACAAGAGGCTCAAATGGCTGGTTCAAACTCTCCCATAGTTCTATCCCTCTATTTATAGGTCTAGAAAGCTTGACCCCTAAGTTTCCTAGTTTGTTACCAAAACACCAATCTCTTGTAGTACACTCCTATCTACCATTGAGGGTATTTTAGTCTATTTTTATTTCCATTCATCGGACAGCCGCGACACCTTCACGACTTAGCTACGCGATGGTGCCACGTACTTCTTCAGTCCTCCCACAGTTTTGAGGCCCAACTGTGAAACCATCTGCACGATTCTCAAAGTGTGACTCGCCACCACTTGCTTTGCCTCAAGCAAGCGCTCCGATGTCGACGCATGCCCTCCATCTTGCGATCTTGACCACCGGCAAGTCTCTCCCGCTCCCGATCTCTCGAGCCGCCTTGTCACTTGCACCGACACCCTTTTCAGTTAACTTTGTCAAAATGCCGTCTTCATCAACCTTCGTTCCATGCCTTGCTTGACCTTCATGTGTACTGCTAGAAGCATCCTTGACTCTGCCCGGCCTCATTGATCGTCTGGCACCAAGCTCCCCGCTTAGCCCAAATCATCCCGCCGTCGAACGTTAAGTTGCATCCATCACTTGCACACCATGAGATAAGCAAACATATTTCTCCAAACTCCAAAACATCTCCAGGTTAGCACAAAATAAAAAATCTCAACTCAGAGCACATAATGCAGAAAACATGAACACCGGATGTTCCGGTGTGTTCTGCTCCTGAACACTGGACCATCCGGTGAGTTCAACTCCATTTTGTGCTCAAAGAATTTGTTCTATGCAAGAAAAGGTCTGGTGCATTGCTCCGGTGTTCACTGTCTAGTCACCGGAACATCTGGTGCCTTCATCTTCACCAGAACATGCTATTGCAATCCCTCAAAAAGAAATGTTCCAGTGATTAGTTCAGTGTTCAACTCTGCACACACCGGACCTTCCGGTTAGTGCCACTGAACCAGACCCCACAATTAAACCCTCTCTGCTGGAAATAGTCTGGTGCACACAAGTAGCTAACACCGGACCATCTGGTGCACATTTCACATTTTGCCGCCAAACTGAAAACCTCCGGCGTCAGCATCAGCACCACACCGGATCATCCAGTGAAGCCAATTTCCTAGGCATCGGATATTTCAGTGAGAATAAATCACTTGGACTCAGAGAAAATCATTCCAATTCCATTATCCTCCAACTCGAGTTAGTCCATAATCAAAATGCTCAAACCAAGCTCAAGCAATCCAAAACTCGACAAACCAAATCGACAACCTTGTCAATCACTCATCACTTATAAACCAAGGCACATTTCAACTTGGTTTCTCAATCTCTCCCTTGATGAGTGCATTGACAACAGCTCAAAGCACAAAGAATTTAGTTTGAAGAAGATAGGCTTATCCAAGTGACCAAAAACTCAAGAAAGAGCAAAAACATGTCACTTAGTATAAGAAAGATTGCATAAGGCCTAAGAGAGGCAAAGACAATCCAAAAACCTAAAAAGAGCAACAAAAACTCAAAAACACAAAATCAAATGATCCCCCTTAATGAATGCATATTTTTCATGTAAGGAAGATTCTTCTTTGTGATTTGATGCATATTTTTCACTTCTCCCTTTTTCATATATTTCTTCCCCTTTGGCAGTGCAAACATCAAGAACAAAATATTATGCAATGCATGAACATGCAAGCCTAATGAGTTTTCACAAGTATATCATAAAGCATTTGAAAAAAGCTAGAAATGTCAATGGGCTACGGAAAAGTAGAGGATGGAGCTCACAATTGCATAAAGGCTCAAAAAGAGGCAGTGACACAAGAGCATACAGATTTACAAGATAAAACCAAAGAATTGGTTGGCACATTTAATTTACATAGCTGAATCATGTTCAAAGCGACCACCACATAAGCATTCACTCGTGCCGAGGTAATACATGTATTAAGAACTAGCCAACTTCAATCTCAAACTACGCAAATAAGCATTCATGATAGTAGGCTTTGCAAACACTCACATATGAAACCAAGACTTAGTTAGATCAAGTGATTTAAAACAAAATCGATCATTTAAGCACATTTCTTTCATTTTTATCCTCAAGCTGCCTCTTATCCAAGTGAAGTGTCCCATGACTAGGTATGGCAAACACTTCAAGGCTTGAAGACAACAATATTGGATCACATTTTTGCACAAGAAACTTGATTTTCATGGAATTATTCAGATTTCACAAGCTATCAAGTTTTCACAAGGTCAAGTCAAGTAGTTTCTTTACGACACAAGGAACATATGTTCCCCCAAGGTTCTATTATGAGCTAAACATTTGACATGGACAAAAAATAAAGTGCAATATTCCCGAATCCACTGTCTTGAACCAAAGCAATTACGAACAAGGTGATCAAGAATGTAGCATTTTATATTCTACATGATTCATAAAATTGCCAAATTTCATCTTAAGGAAAGCTAGATTGCTTGAAATGTTTGATGTCAAAGCATCAAGAAGAGCCTAGGGTTAACATATTGCTCCACACAACTACTCAACTTAGTCCAAATTCAAGACTAGCACAAGAAAATGCTAAAGACATACAAGTCAAAGCTCAACTACTTATGATTATCTTACAAGATGCATTGCAATGCAAATGCAACAAAAGAAAGATAGAATAAGTACAAGAACAGCCCCCCTCACACAATGCCATATGGATGGCACACACCAAGCTTTCCCCTCAAATAGGCAAATCTTGTTGCATCTAGAGGCTTGATAAAAATATCTGTTGGAACAAGAGTTTGTCTTGCCCCAGCAAGTACGGCGAGAGTTTCTTCTAAGGAGGAGACTCAAGCTTGTAGACGAAGTTTGAGAGGAAGGAACACCACAAATGTATTGATAGTAAAACTATGGACTGGACTAGGGGTATCACAGGAAGACTTGTGATTGTGCTCCTCCATGCTGTGTTGAGCATGCTCCTTCTCTGACCTCCTTCTTCTAGGTGACCACGACCCCTTATTTATAAGGTAGTACGTAGCTTAGTATACAAGTTATCATGATGTACAAATATCTAGGACCTAGCCGAATTACTCGGCCTTATCCTGGATAACTACCTTTTACTCTACATAGAAGATAAATATCTACCGTGGTAATTATTTTGGTGCCTGGCCCCTAAGGGGTGAGCCGGTTGCCAATTACGGCCTAGTGCCGCTCTGTCAGGAGTGTCAGGACGACTTGAATCATGTTGGGGTGTTAGAAAAAGCACCACTTGCACCAGCATTAATCGCCTGTCATCTCGTGTCAGGTCGGTTGTAAGGGGTGTCCTTTCTTCCCTCATATTATCTCCGGAGGCCGGCTGCGTCTTTAGGCTTCAGAAGGCCACATGGGCACCGGACAGGTGTCCTGAAGGGGTCTGTAGCCTCTGGGGATAACGCCTCCTGCTGAGTTCAGAGTCCGAAGGCTCTGGGGGACTCACTGTAGCTTCGAGTCTTTGGAGGGCCAAGTACGTGCAAGAGAGGCGGCCCAAAGGGGTCTACAGCCTTTGGGGGTAAGGCCTCCTGCTGAGTCCAGAGGCCGATGGCTCTGGAGGGACCTTTGATAGCAATCGTCAACCATTATCCTCAGGTTGGTCTATTTTCCCCCAACAGTACCCCCTCTTTCCTGGCCTCGACGTTTGGAGGGGTGAGAGGATGTAGAGGAAAAACCAACTTTAGCCCTAGGTTTGTAACCGGAATGCCCGAAGGCCATTCCCTGTCCCTAAGGAGTATTTCAGCGGGAACTGCGGGTGTTGATAGTGAGGCTCAATGCTGACAGTGCATTGTTGCTGGCGGTAGACCTTGGGGTTATGCTGAGGTCAGAGGTGCAGCTAGCGTTGAAGTCAGAGTTGAAGACTGAAGACATATCAGCAGAGGAGGTAAGTTCCGGAGCATGTTGTAGTTGGACTATGCAGTATCGGGACTCGAGGCTGGAGGGGCGTCGGTGGAGGTGATGCTCTTCGAGATCTGTGTCGAGGCTGATTTAGATCCTTTGGACTTTTTTGGTGATGGGTTTTCTTACCATTTGGGTTTGTCAAAGTAGGGGATTACATGTGGGATCGAGAAATCCTCATGTTTGCCAGTTTGAGGATGGTACGATGGGATGTGTCACTCGTGTGTTTTTGACACAATAATGCATGGTTCGTCTTGGGTCTTGTTCCCACACCCCTGACAGGTGCCGAAAGGAGTCTAGGTCATTAATGTGACAGGACATTCGTGTGAGAAATCAAGGGGTTGTCGTGGGATGTTTCCATGTGTCGGTGGAACAACTGGGATATGGCCACGAGCCCCCAGAGATTAATGAGGGACACTTTGGAGTGATGTCGTGTTGGTTCTGGTTCTTTTCCTGGTGTACATGGCTGCTCGGCCTGGGTATAAAGGGGGAGTCATCCGGTTGGATCTATTACCACCCCACGAGCGAGCACTTAACTTGACTTTGAATATGGCATCGTCTTCTAACAGCTCGGGGGCCAGCTACTAGATCAGCTTCGGTGGTGGCAGACCGCGGATGAGGTGCATACGCCGCTCCATGCGCGGCCCCTGCCGGGATCCGTAGGAGGCGAAGGTGGCCTTTGGGGGTGCTTCGTGGACATCCCTGTTTTGTCGTTCGACTATGGCCCTACCGCGGGCCATAGTTGTCTTTTGCCACCTTGTACTCTTTCTCCCCTGGTTTGCTCTCTCAGGGTTTGTCTCCTCTGCAATGGCCTTTGTACTGTTTGCTTCTTTGTATGCGTCCTCCAGATGCATGATTTGTTTAATAATATAATATGGACCTTTGGGGCCGATTGTATCTCTTTTTGGGTCGAAGTGTAAGGGGATCCTTCGAGCAGGGGACCGCATGTCTGTGTGCCTTCGTGCCTTCGAGCTGTGCTTCTTTGTCCCCTTTGTAGGCGATGGCTAGTTTTTTGGATGACCGAGGTACCGAGCCTACGCATAGATAATCATTGGTTTCATTCCTTCTTGGGGAGAGGTGGCCTCGGGAATCTAGTGGTGGCAAATATGTAGGGTAACTAAGTAGGGTCAGGTGAAGCAGTGGTGACCTCGTTGTTCCCGGTTATCACGTACTCCTTGAGCTTGACGCTGGTAGGGCCTTCTTCCAAATTAGTTCCAGATTTCTGACCCAGCAAAGTCCATCTGGAACCTTTGGAGACAAGCTCCAAAGGTGGTCCTCGACCCTTTGGGTCCTTAGCCACTGCCCAACTTTGGAGGTGATCTATTTAAAGCCTCGCGACAACGTGTTGGAGGCGAAGCCGAAGCCTAGGCGGGAGAGGTGGTCCTCGACCCCCTTGGCCCTTTGCTGCTGCCCACCTCAATAGGTAATCCATCCAGAGCCTGGCAACGGCGTGTTGGAGGCGAAGCCAAAGGCCAGATTGGAGAGGTCGTCCTCAACCCCCTCGACCCTTAGCTTCTACTCGGCTCTGGAGGCAATCCGCCCATAGCCTGGCGATGGTGTGTCATAGGAGACGCCGAAGGCTAGATGGGAGAGGTGGTCCTCAACCCCCTCGGCCCTTCCCTTAGCCACTCGGCTCCGGAGGTAATGCGCCTAGAGCCTAGCGATAGTGTGTCGGAGGCAAAGCCGAGGGCTAGATGGGAGAGGTGGTCCTTGACCCCCTCGGCCTTTAGCTATTGCCCGGCTCCGGAGGTAATGCGTCCGGAGCCTGGTGATGCTGTGTCGGAGGTGGAGTCGAATCCTAGACGGGAGAGGTGGTCCTCAACCCCCTCGGCCTTTAGTTGCTGCCCGACTCTGGAGGTAATCCGCTCGGAGCCTAGCGACAACATGTCAGAGGTGAAGCCGAAGGCTAGACGGCAGAGGTGGTCCTCGACCGCTCGGTCCTTAGCCGCTGCCCGGCTCCGGAGGTAATCCGCTCGGAGCCTAGCGACAGCGTGTCAGAGGCAAAGCCGAAGGCTAGGCAAGGGAGGTGGTCCATGAACCCCTCAGCCCTTAGCCACTGCCCGGCTCCTGCAATAACCAATTGGGGATATTAAACTATTTCTCGTGCCACGCAGAGTGGGCTTTTTTCTTAACGTTAGCGTGATCTTCATAAACGATGCATGAATCGTGTCTTTAGATGAGACTGCAGGGTAATGACTTTACCTGTTACCATACATGTTTGAATCATGCGGGCCATACCTCTTCTTGTGGGGAGGGGGATTTATACCCCTTTGGTCTGTTGGTTGTGCCTGTCGGGGGCTAGTGGGCTTCGCACCCCTCTGGTACGGAGGCGCTTGCCTTCAAGATGTCGGGGAATTTTGTCCGATAGGTTTTTTGAAACCTTTCTGTCTGGCGGAGGTTTTTGGAAGACATTCCCACTTGTGGGGGGTTTTGGAACTCTCTTCATCTTGCGGAGGTTTGGTAAGACTCTCCGTCTTGCGGAGATTATGGGAGTCTCTCTGCTTTGGCGAAGGTTTTTGTAAGACGTTCTGCCTCACTGAGGTTTCAGAAGTCTCTCCATTTTTGCCGAAGCTTTTGTAAGACTCTCCGTCTTGCAAAGGTTTGGGGAGTCTCTTTGTTTTGGCAGAGGTTTTGCAAGACTATCTGTTGTTGGCGGTGGTTTTTGTAAGACGCTCTGCATCGTGGAGGTTTTCAGAAGTCTCTCTATTTTTGCCGGAGCTTTTGTAAGGCTCTCTATTTTTGTCAGAGGTTGGGTAGGACTCTCCATTTTTGTTGGAGGTTTCGCAGGGCTCTCCATTTTTATCGGTGGTTTGGTAGGACTCTCCGTTTTTGCTGAAGGTTTTGTAGGACTCTCCGTTTTTGTCGAAGGTTTTGTAGAGGACTCTCTATTTTTGCTGGAGATTTTATAGGACTCTCCGTTTTTGCCAGAGGTTTTGTATCCTTTTGTAAGACTCTCCATTTTTGCTGGAGGTTTTGTAGGACTCTTCGTTTTTGCTAGAGGTTTTGTATCCTTTTGTAAGACTCTCCATTTTTGCCAGAGGTTTTGTATCCCCTTCGACATGTATTAACGCCGAAGGCTCTACACACTATCAGGGCTACGCAATACCTTCCAGGAAACCAAGGAAGTCTTGCCTTCCAGGTGACCTAAGCATGCTACGACCACAGTGTGTTGGCTTGTCTTGCTCCCCGAACGCCCCGAGTGCACCGCAACACTGTCCACCAAGGGTGTGACTTGGCGCATGGCATTTATATGACCGAAGCTATGCAATACCTTCTAGGAAACCTAGGCTTGATGCCCTCGCGGTGACCTAGGCATGCTGCGCTCGCGGTATATAAGCATGTCATGCAAAGAGGATTCCTTACGATAGCATTCCTCAGAGCATCACATCCTCACATCAAGGTCATCCCTTGATATGCGGCGTTCACACTACTGAGACTATGCAATGCCTTCCAGGAATCCCTGGCATAATCTGCCCTCTGGGTGACCTAGGCATGCTATGCTACTGCAGGTGTGTGGGCTCCACTGCCTACCACGGCAAGGCCTACCCTCCGAGAAACCTTTTCAGGTGACTTTAGGTTTAGGCAAGAAATTCCTATGGGTGCATGGACATGTCACGCCTCCCGAAGAAATTCGTCAAGGGCTAGTCGGGAAAGGTGGTACTTGACCCCCTCGGCCCTTAGCCATTGCCCAGCTCCGGAGGTAATCCGCTCGGAGCCTAGCGATGGCGTTTTCTGGAGGTGGAGCCGAAGGCTATTGGAGGGAGGTAGTCCTCGACCCCCTTGGCCCTTAGCTGTCCTTGTGACAACATTCTTGACTTATTCCTCATCGCTAGGATATTGCACCATCGATAGCAAAGTTGGCGGTGACGAAGCGGGGTCGGAGGGCCAGGGATCTGCCCGTGAGTTTGCCCCAGGCTTCCGACCCCGTGTCATCCTTCGCCAGTTCCCTCTGTGGCCAGGTATCCTACTGGTCTTTCAAGGTACTCCTCCCGGAAGGTCGTGAGGGTTCAACAGTTGTTGGTGTTATGGTCGTGCCCTAGTCTATGCATGATACACCCGTATGCCTCCAGGGATACCGGAGTTTGTGGTCGACGTTGGGGTTGCTACCGGGGGTTGCATGCCCCGGAGCCTGTGGTTTCCTCAGGGCCTCCTTACCTTTGGGGAGACCATCGGGATCATCTGGTGAACCGGTTTTTGGAGCCGGGGTGGCTCCGACTGCGCCTCCCTGGATGAGGTGGACTTGGGGTTCCCCGCATGCGGTTGGCGTCACGAGGGCTACGTCGGAGGTGCTGGCGGGGTCTGCACACTCCGGAGCATTGTGCCTCTTCGGAACCTTTTTTCGCTGGTGGGGGTGTGAGGAGGATGCTTGGTGGGCATATTCTCCAAAGGTGTTGGCTCGTCTGGGGCGTCCTTGGTGCTGTCGAAGGAGATACCTTGGGACCATGTATAGGAGGGAACATTTCGGGGTTCGACCGCCCAGTACCACTAGAAGGCGATCTGCTTGGCTGCGACCTCGGTCGTGACCTCTTCTGGTGCAGCGAGGTCTTCGCCATGTAGAGGCTGGAACGATTCTGTGGCGTCTGGAGTTTCCGTACCAACCCAAGGTTCTGGGTCGGTCAAGGCCAGAGGAACGCCAACCAATATGGTAGCGGGGCTAGAGGGTATACTTGATGTGCACAGCTGAGACAGCCACGCATATGGTTGCATGGTTGTAATGGTGGCTAGCGCGTTGGTGGTTTTTCTGGTGGATTCCTACTCTCTTTGGCACTTCTGTGTTCATCCCCACGGACGGCGCCACTGTTGGAACAATAGTTCATCTTGCCCCAACAAGTACAGCGAGAGTTTCTTCTAAGGTGGAGACGCAAGCTTGGAGACAAAGTTTGAGAGGAAGGAACACCACAAATGTATTGATAGTAAAAATATGGACTGGACTAGGGGTAATATCACAGGAAGACTTGTGATTGTGCTCCTCCGTGCTGTGCTGAGCGTGCTCCTTCCCTGACCTCCTTCCAGGTGACCACGACCCCCTATTTATAAGGTAGTACATAGCTTAGTATACAAGTCATCATGATGTACAAATATCTAGGACTTGGTCAAATTACCGGACCTTATCCTGGATAACTACCTTTTACCCTACATAGAAGATAAATATCTACCGTGGTAACTATTTTGGTGCCTACCTCCTAAGGTGTGAGCCGGTTGCCAATTATGGCTTGGCGCTGCTCTGCTGGGGATGTCAGGATAACTTGCATCGTGTTGGGGTGTCAGGATAAGCACCATTTGCACCAGCATTAACCGCCTGTCACCTCGCATCAGGTCGGTTGCAGGGGGTGTCCTTTCTTCCTTGATATTATCTCCGGAGACTAGCTGCGTTTTTAGGCTTCGGAAGGCCGCATGGGCACCGGAGGGGCGGCCCGAAGGGGTCCGCTGCCTCCGGGGATAGGGCCTCCTACTAAGTTAAGAGTCTGAAGGCTCTGGGGGGAGTCATTGTAGCTTCGAGTCTTTGGAGGGCCACGTACATACTGGAGAGGTGGTCTGAAGGGGTCCGCAGCCTCTGGGGGTAAGGCCTCCTGCTGAGTCAGGAGGCCGAAGGATCTGAACGGACCTTTGATAGCAATCGTCAACCATTATCCTCAGGCTCATCAACCATTACCCAGCAAAATCCGCATTGAAAAATCTCGAAGAGGAAGCGAAGACGAAGCAGAAAACCAGAGTCCATACTCGAGAATGTGCTTGAGGTACCACAGAATGTGTTCCATTGCTTGGCAGTGAGACATCATCGGTGAAGCTTGGAAGCATGCACAGAGGCAGACGGCGAAGTGGATGTCCATTCTTGTCGCTGTTAGGTACAGGAGGGAGCAAATTGTGCTCATGAACTCCCATTGGTCTACCGCTTCGCCATCTTCATCTGGATCAAGCATAGTTGAGGTAGCCATCGGTGTCGCCATGGGCTTCGCGTCGCTCATGTCGAACTTCTTCAATAGCTCCTTGGTGTACTTCGTCTAGTGAATGAATGTACCTTGCTTGCATTGCTCTATTTGAAGTCCAAGGAAGAAGTTGAGCTCACCCATCATCGACATCACGAACTCCCGGCTCATAGTTTCTGTAAACTTGGCCACAAGTGCATAAGAAGTGCCACAAAAAATGATATCATCCACGTAAATCTAAACAAGTAGGAAATCTTTGCCATGCTTGAGAGTGAATAAAGTTTTGGACCGACCCCATCACATACCCATGCTCTAGCAAGAAAGGTCTAAGTCTATCATACCAAGCCCTAGGTGCCTGTTTGAGCCCATACAAAGCTTTGCCTAAGTCTATCATACCAAGCCCTAGGTGCCTGCTTGAGCCCATATAAAGCTTTCTGAAGCTTGTAAACTCTATGAGGGTATTTGGGGTGTTAAAAGCCCAGGAGTTGCTTGAAATAGACATCTTCCTCTATGAAACCATTTACGAACGTACTCTTGACATCCATTTGATACAGCTTGAAACCCTGAGATGGAACAAATGCTAGGAGAATCCTAATGGCTCCTAGCCTAGCTACCGGTACAAAGGTTTCTCCAAAGTCTATCCCCTTAATTTGAGTGAAACCTTGGGTTACAAGTCTAGATTTGTTCCTCACTACAAACCCATCCTCCCCCTGTCTGTTTTTGAGAACCCATTTTGTGCCTATAGTGTGAACATTGGGAGGTGGATCTACAAGGATCCAAACTTGGTTTCTCTCAAAGTTTTCTAACTCTTCATGCATGGCATTGACCCAATTTGAATGAGATAAAGCATATCCAACATCATGGGGCTCAAAAGAAGCAACAAATATAAAATCAGTAAAATGAGCATGAGAAGCGGACTTGGACCTAGTTACCCTCTCATCGAGATCTTCGATTATCATGTGTGGTGGATGTCAGCCGCTGAATGTGTTGAGGGCCTCATGTCATGAGGAAACATTCCCCTCAAACACAGCTGGTGCAGGCTCGAGAGCAATTGAAGTGGATGCAGAGGCTGTAGGACCCTCTGCTGGAGTAGAAGCAGCAACCAGCTCTAGAGCAGGTGTGGTTGAGGGAAGTAGTGGATCATCCTCGTCATCACCAAGAGCTGGATGGTCACCATCTACAAAGATGATGTCGCTCACCTCCTGATCTCTTGCACACTCAAAGGCAGAACTAAAATAGGGGGTTCCTCATCAAAAGTCACATCACAGGATTCCATGATGGTGTTAGTATCAAGATTATAAACTCTGCAAGCATGACTATGAAGAGAATACCCCAAGAAAATGCCATCGAAAGAACGTGACTCGAACTCGTCGAGATTGCTACACTTTAGGATGAGACACCGATAACCAAAAACTCTCAAATGTGAAACATTTTGTTTCCTCCAAAAGCGCAACTCATAAGAAGTTAAATTCAAGATAGAGTGCAAGAAAATTTGATTTGAAATGTAGCACGTTGTGCTAATGGCCTCAGCCCAAAGCTTCCTAGGAATCCTATGCTCATCGAGCATCGTCCTAGCCATCTCTACCAAAGTCCTATTCTTTCTTTCAACCACACCATTCTGCTGAGGAATGTGTGGGGCAGAAAATTGATGCTCAATGCCATGTTCAAGGCAAAAAGCGTCAAATATGTAGTTCTTGAACTCGATGCCATTATCACTGTGAATTTCTTTCAATGCACTTGACAATTCTTTGAACAATCTCAAAGTTAAGCTCCAAAAGTGTGAGAACACTTCATCCTTGCTTGCAAGAAAGAAGACCCAAGAGTAGCGAGAGTAATCGTCAACAATAACAAGTACATACCACTCCCCACTCGCTGAACGAACCTGGGAAGGATCAACATTATTCATATGGAGAAGTTTTCTCGGTCATTCAGTCATCAACAGATTGACTGGTGGGTGAGGAGCAGCAACCATCTTGCCATGTCGACAAGGAGCACAAACAAGGTTCTTCTCAAACTTGAGCTTGGGCAATCCTCGGATCAATCCTAGGGCACTCAAATGAGTAAGCAAATCAAAACTCATGTGCCCTAGTCCTATGCCACATCTAAAGCTCAGAAGAAGGTTGAGCAAGTAAACACTGAGAAGAACCAGAAAACTCAGAAAAATCGGCTCCAAAAACTCTCCCAACTTGAGAAATCTTGCAAATCAAAGCGTTAGAAGAATAAAAAACTTGAGAAGTATCACACTTGAAGTGCACTTCCAAGTCCTCATCTAGCAACTGAGATACAGAAAACATGTTGTATCCCAGATTCTCAACCAAAGCCACATCTTTGAGAGTGAAACTCTCATTTACCTTTACAGTCCCTTTGGTCTTCATTCTACTTTTCCGATCATCCCCAAATGTGATGTACCCATGATGCTTCATTGGGGTGAGGCTGGAGAACCATGATGAATCTCCGGTCACATGGCGTGAATAACTGGAGTCGATGAGCCACTTGTTCTCCAGGCCTCTGCCTGCCACCTATATATGAGAAGAATAGAAGGTGGATGGCTCAGTACTGGGGTTACTCAAAAACCTCCTGGGAATCTAGTACTGGGTCATCCGCCCTAAAACAAAAACAGTAGGTGTATGCAACTCAACACCAACACGCTAGGGCGAGTACCACGATGAGGAAAATGTGGTCCACCAAAGTGCTAGGACTCAAAGCCACTTACATGTTGACTAAAATCATATGAGTCATTGTAAAATCCACGCCGGGCAACACCTCTAGGAGAGAACTGAAAAGCGCCAAAAACGCGTGGGCGAGAGTAAGAAAAAGGCTCATATACACTAACAGAGGGACAATACATGTCCCGGTACTCCACTCCTAGTCACGCCACTCACCTCTCCTATGGTGAAAGCAAAATCCAATCAAGTGACCCTATCTCTGGCAATAGGTGTAGTGGTAGTGTCTTTCAGGAACTCGATTGTCGATCACTCTAGGCTCTCTCATAGGTGCTCTCATCTTAGGTAGTACAGCTCTCTTGGGCTGTGGTGTGGGTTTCTTCTTTGTGGGTTGTGGAGTGGGTTTCTTGATGAATTGTAGTGTGGCATTTATTGTGGATTTCTCGGCTTCTAGGGTAGTAGGTGAAGTGAAAATAGTCTTACCATCCCCACTGTAAGTCACCCTCTTAAAACCCAACCCAAGAGCTAAACCTGCCTTATCAGCACACATCTTGATCTTGGTCAAGATCAAATTCATTTTCCCTTTGCCCTTTGAGCACTTCTCCACTAGAGACAGGAGGTACTCATTCTCAATCAAGAGCTTCTGAACTTGCCCTCTAACCCAACTAAGCTTGTCCTGAAAGACTATACAGGTGGAATAGTTCGACTGCACATCCTTCGAACACCCAGCACTCTCCAATCTAGATTCGAGCTCCTTAAGGTGCTTGTCTTTCAGTTCAACATTCTTTGCAAGCAAAGGGCAATTCTTGCAAACACCTAAGAGAGCAGGCCTAGACTCCTCCTCAAGGAGTTTCTTCTCGGCACTCTCAAGCCAACTGGCGACTTGATCATGTACATTCTGAAGCTCAATAAGTTCAGCCATAACAATCAAACAACTCAGGCCTAGACCTAAGCAATGCAAGTTCAGTAGACACAGACTCATACTTAGGCCGAAGCTCCTTCAACTCATGCACATCCTTCCTAAGTAACCTATCCTGGCTAACAAGAGCATCATTCAAGGTATCGACTTGGATAGAATGTTTGTTGTAGGAAGGCAATACCTCAGAGGGATTAAGCTCGGGGTCGCTATCGGCGTTGTTGTCGTCCGCCATGAATCAGAGGCTGGTGAAGTACTTGGCCTTGTTGTTGTTCTTCACTTGTGGTTCCTCCTCCTCTGAGCTCTCCTCCTCGCTTAAAGAGGTGTTGATGTCACTGAGTGCCACCACAAATGCCCTAGAAGCCGTCTTGGCTGCCTTCTTGGTCATTGTGTCACAGTTCTTGAAGAAGAGCTTCTTGTTCTTCTTGTGCTTGCTATAGATGTGGTCGCTGTCCTCCCTCATCTTGAGCTTGGGGCAATCTGCCTTAAAGTGAGTGGTTTCACCACACTCAAAACAAGCGTGAGAACCCCCTCTCCTCGGGGATCTTCTATTGTTATAGAAGCGGGTGAACTTCTTCACAATCAATGCAAGGTTCTCGTCATCAAGTGTGTCCACCTGCTCCTTTGTGACAGAAACCAAGGAAGACAAAGCAAATGCACCAGATAGAGTGTTAGCATAAGGAATACCAACTCCATACTGATTGCCACCATTAGGTCCGGAAACCAACACCATGTTCTGAGATAGGGGATTTCCAAGACCAATACGAGCAGTCTTGGCTATCTCGGTGGACTTGAGCTTGCTGAAGAGTTCATCATAAGTTAGTGTGCCATAACTAGATGACTCTTCAATGCTCGGGATCTTCACTTCCCATGTGTTAAGGTCAAAAGCATAGAGAAGCTTGATCACTCTCTCGTGGTCTAAGATTGCTAACAATCCCATCAAAACGAGCAAACATGGCATCCAAAGACTCTCCGGGGTCTTACACAAATATTTGATATTCTTGATTGTATGTGCTTTAATATCTAGCCTGAATCTAATTAGTTCCTTCATAAAAGACACTCAGAGTAGACCAGATCTCCCAGGTGGTACGGAGGTGCTGGACCCTATCAAACTCATTCCGACTCAGGCTTGTGAACAAAATATTTCTGGCCTTGTTGCTAGCCTCATACTGCTCGATTTGAACCTGAGTCATACGAGTAGCAAGGATCTCATAACTGGAATCAACTATTTCCCATATTGCACTTCCTTGGCTTAGAAGATAAGCTTCCGTGTGCACCTTCCTGTACAAAAAATCTTGACCATCAAACAACAGAATCTTCCCACTTCTCTCCATGTCTCCTATAGATCAAAAAGCCGGTTAGTGTCAACAAGTGATCAAACTGGCTCTGAAACCAATTGTAGGATCGAGAATGGTGACTAGAGGGGGGATGAATAGGCACCTTTACAAATTTCTTTGATGGCCTATTCCTTTTTCACCCAACTCTCCTCAAAACGCACAAGCAGAAGCAAATGGAGAGAAACAAGGGACTGAAATAAAACTCGAAGAAGCAATGGCTCTCGAGGATGAAATATGAACCTTAGGTTCCATAGAGCGCTAATCCACAAGCCATGCCACAAAGGCAAGCAACTTGCAAAGAAAAACTTGAAACCAAAGAAGATGGTCACCAGGCGAAGAAACTCTCTAAGTTGATGATTTAGAGGCAAGGGAATGTGAGATCCAAATTTGTACTATTATACACATATTTTATGCCCATAGAAACAAGAAGAATCACTTCACAAAGGTGCAAAAACTGTAGCTTAGAAAGGTAAACGAAAATCATAACCAAAAAAGAAAAACTTGCAAACTTGCAAGGGAACTAAAAGAGGGAAACTAGCAAGAGATGAATTCAAACACAAGGGTAAAAAACTTCATTTCATGCAGGGGATAGCTCTATTTTAGGCGGATTACAATGATTTTGCATACAAAAGCTCACACCTAATACATAGGCTAAGCACTCCTCTCCCTCTCCTCGACAACCCTAGCACAAGGCTCTCATACGGATATCATAAGGAGCTCAAATAGTTGGTTCAAACTCTCCCACAGTACTAACCCTCTATTTATAGGTATAGGAAACTTAACCACTAAGTTTCCTAGCTTGTTACCAAAATACCCATCTCTTGTAGTACACTCCTACCTACCACCGAGGATATTTTGGTCCATTTTCTTCTACATTCATTGGATGGCCGCAGCGCCTTCACGACTTAGTTTCACCTCGACACAAGCTTTGCGATAGTGACACGTACTTCTTCAGTCCTCCCACGATTTTGAGGCCGTACCGTGAAACCCTCGGGCCGCCTTATCACTTGCACGACATCCCTTTCCCTTCACTTTTTCAACACGCCGTCTTCATCAACCTCCATTCCATGCTTTACTTGACCTCCACGTGTACCGCTAGAATCATCCTTGACTCTGCCCGGCCTCCTTGATTATTCGGCACCAAGCACCCCGCTTAGCCCCAACCATCCCGCCGTCGACCGCTAAGTTGCATTCATCACTTGCATACAATGAGATAAGCAAACATGTTTCTCCAAACTCCAAAATATCTCCAGATTAGTACAAAATAGAAAACTTCAACTCAGAGCACATACTGTAGAAAACGTGAACACTGGATGATCCAGTGTGTTCTGCTCCTGAACACCAGACCATCCGATGAGTTCAACTCCATTTTGCACTTAGAGAATTTGCTCTCTGCAAGAAAAGGTCCGGTGCATTGCTCCGGTGTTCACTGTCTAGTCTCCGAAACATCTGGTGCTTTCATCTTCACCAGAACACGCTATTACAATCCCTCAAAAAGAAATGGTCTGGTGATTAGTCCGGTGTTCAACCCTGCACACACCGGACATTCTGATGAGTGCCACTGCACCAGACTCCACAATTGCACCCTTTCTACTGGAAATAGTCCGGTGCACACAAGTAGCTAACACCGGACCATCCGGTGCCCATTTCACATTTTGCCGCCAAACTGAAAACTTCTCTCTTTAGCATTAGCACCACATCGGATCATCAAGTGAAGCCAATTTCCCAGGTATCGGATATTTCGGTGAGAACAAATCACCTGGACTCAGAGAAAATCAATTCAATTCTACTCTCCTTCAACTCGAGTTAGTCCATAATCAAAATGCTCAAACCATGCTCGAGCAATCCAAAACTCGATAAATCAAATCAATAACCTTGTAAATCACTCATCATATATAACACAAGGTAGATTTCAAATTGGTTTCTCAAATTATAAACAAACAACAAACCATGACATATCTCACACGAGGGTAGTCATTAGCTGGACATACGCATTAGCCAGCATCGCTGCATGCACCCGCGCGCAGGGGCATGCATGCATGTTTTATTACAAGCACACACACACAAGGACACGAACAGAAGCACCACGACGTTTCTTTAACTAATCACTCTGCGGCGACAATAACATCACGTGCACGCAAGTACTTGATATCACGAAAGTTTGGATGTGCTGCAATAGCTCGGTCTAACTCCAAGAGCTGCTGCTGGTCGAAGCCGTCACCTGTGATCTCGACCACTCTCAGGTTCTCAAGGTACTCGATTCCAGAAATGGGGGCCTGACCAAGGGGCTCGAGTCCAGAACTGGGGACCTGCTTCTCCGTCCTGCCGAAGGTCCAAACAATCTTCTCGAGGTTAGGAGCTGCACCGGCTGCGAAGACGATTCTAGTGATGGTGTCGCCCTCGATCGCGAGGATCTTGAGAGCTTTGAACTGGCCCTCCATGAAGTTGACCACGCGCTCACTGTATGAGTTGCGGCGGATCCTGAGGCAACGCAAGCCCTGGAGGTTGCCAAGCCTTAGTTGATCTTCGTCCTTCAACTGGGTGTCACTTAGAGTGATGTTAGCAAGTTTCCTGAGCTCTTGGAGCCATGAAGGGAGGCTGGTCTTTCCCTTGATATCTAGGTTCTCAAGGATCAAACTAGAAGCCGAGAAGGAGGTGACCCGTTGCATGGAAATGTCGAGAGCACCTCCATCGGTGACCCAAATTGACAAGGAACGTAGGCATTCAGCCAACCCATTTATAACTCGGCCCAGATATTTGGTAGTATTATCATTGCCATGGACGACCAAACCGAGCTTCCTTAACCGCTGAAGTTTGACAACTCCTTCCAGCTCGGTTCCGTTGTTGGAAACTTGGACATGGCATAGTGTCTCCATGTTCGTCATCCCCCCAATTCTTCGAGGCATCTCCACAGTGGAGAGCGACACCTCGGCCGACGTCATGACCGTGCTGGTGTCACCAGTACCACCGCTTGTCTTGAGGCGGCGGCCTGCGAGCAGATGTTTCAGTTTGGGCAGAAAGATGTGCTTCATGTCGCTGGGTTCTACATTTGTTTCCCGAATGTCTAGTGTCTCCAACAGCCTGAGCGCCTGGATATAACGGGCCGGAAGTCGGGAAACATCAGTGTCCCGAAGGCTCAAATACTTGAGCGAAATCACCTTGGAAATGCTTTTCAGGTGGCGCTTCTTCAGGCCTCTGCAACCTCCTAGATCCAGCACATTCAGCCGATATATTTCAGGAAGCGATTTCAGGAACTCTAGCAGCATGTCCATGGGATCCTTGACATCTGATGCTGATGTGCTGTCGCTGGCTCCAGGGCCATCCTGTGCCAGTCTTGAAGTGCCACCGCCGCAGAGGTTGCGGATGTTCCTCCAATGATCCACTTGTTGTTTCCCCGGTCGTGGCAGTTGAACTATCTTTCGGATCTGAAGCTGGCGGTCGAGGTGAGCCGGCAGGCTGTCGGCCACAAAATTCTCGCTTTTCGCGATTTTCAAAATGAAGTCCTTGACTGACTCATCCATTACACAGCTCTTGACTGTGCCCGTATCACCAGTGCCAACAGGACGAACGAAGCCTCGAAACAGAAGCTCACTGAAACAGCGCTCGCCTGCTTCTTCTGGGGTCCTCTCATGTTCTTTACCCAAGAGGCCTTCGGCGACCCATCGTCTGACCATGCTTGTCCTGCTGATAACTTTTTCATTGTGGAAAGCAGTCAGATACTGCAGGCAGCTCTTCTGCTGCGTGGACAACTTTCTGTAGCAAAAGATCATCACTAGTTCCCTGGGTTCATCTGCTCGTTCCTCCAATTTTTTCTTCAGATTTTCCAGCTCTTGCTTGGTCGAAGGAGGATAAGCAAACAAAGCACGAAGGAACATGGTCCTGCACTTGAATTCGACATCACCGGGCGAACATTTCTCCAGAATAGGACGTATCGTGGCATCAGCTTCAGATGGAAGATCAGGAGGAAGCAAGTCAATCGCTTTGCTGAAAGATTGACAAATGGAGGCCTCACTCATACTTGTAAGGGACATTTTCATGGCCGTGACTTCTTCTTCTAGGGCACGTAGAAAATCGTCCCTCATCTTCTCTTCGTTCCTGTTGTCTTGGCCAGGCGGCTTAGTCGTCCGCTTGACATCCGTTGTGCCAGGGACGGTGACGCCGTAGCGCAGCCGCCTCTCGCCGACGTCGCGCACGCGGACCTTGAGC
Organism: Phragmites australis; assembly: GCF_958298935.1. Taxonomy (NCBI): domain Eukaryota; kingdom Viridiplantae; phylum Streptophyta; class Magnoliopsida; order Poales; family Poaceae; genus Phragmites; species Phragmites australis. The sequence continues at coordinate 17,235,599 of NC_084924.1, read as the reverse complement.
TCGCGGATCTTTGCGGCGAGGCGGTGGCACGCGGGCGCCGTCCAGAGGAGGACGGGGAGGTGGCGCAAGGAGGCCCAGAGGCCGCCGCTGTCACCGTCAGGCGGGGCCATGTCCCGCAGGTAGATCTCGATGCAGTCCTCGGCGATGTAAGCGATGTCCCGCACCTGCTTCATCCATGCACGGAGCTGGTCGTCGTGCTCGCTATCAGTCTTGGTCAGGTGCAGCAGGAAGCCGTTCATGCTGTCCATCTCGTCCTTGATGAACTGCACATCGCCGTGCACGGCACCGAGAAGCTTCGCCTCGTTTGTGATCGCCCTGGACAGGATGCCCAGCAGCGAGTCCACGGCGCTGTGCGTCTGGGCGGCCATCTCTGATGTGAACGATACAAATGGATGGAATGGTGGAGAGGATAATCAAAATGAATGGAGATGGGCGCAATTCAGCAAGCAGTGGAGATGGAGGGGGCGGTGCATGCGAATTGAGCAGGTACTTGTTCTCCGAATGCAATGGACTATGTTCCCTGATCGGTATATAAGAGCTAGCATCTAGTGCTATATCGCGCACAATGAAAAAAGTGCGCCAACGAATCGAATATTTTACTTTTCTTTTCCTATGGAACAGCGAATTGGATCTTCAATCTTTAGATTATCCGCAAAGATCTACAAATAGGCAATACACGTCACGTACTTGCTAAAATAGATAACATATCGATATATTTACAAATCTAGCATCGACATTTGACACCTTAAATACCAAAAAATTGATTCCGGTACCTGAGGTATGGAAAACTCCTGTATTCGGTACCTGAGGTGCGGAATACGGTGAATAGTACTGTATTCGGCACTTGAGATGTCGAATATACGCCGACCCTGCTTACGTCGCGTGGTGTCGCTACTTTCGGTATACTCGGTTACATCGTGTTGCATCATTTCGCTTTTATCAGTTTTTTAATCCATGCGTTGCTCCACGTTAATTAGCTAGCCCCGCGCTTCTGTGTTTTGCTATATAATGAGAACGGGTTAGTAAGGAGCCGCAGCACGATTAAAGAGGAGACAAGTAGCGCGAGTAAGAGAGGAGAGGAGAGGAGAGGAGAAGCAGCAGTGCAGCATGTGGAGAGGAGTAGCGCGAGGTGAGGAGTAGCAGTAGCACGAGGAGAGGAGAATGAGCCTGAAACGAGGAGAATCAATAACGCGAGTTATGTATATAATTAATACTTGAATAATAATAGGAATTAGAGTAAGTAGATTATTTAATCAGTTAAATTATATTTGTATAATTATTTCCTTAGTTTGATTATATCAATTTGATTATTTGTTTAGTTAGTGTAATAGTAATTAGGGTAAATTTGTATAATAGTAATTATTTGTTTAGTCAAAATAAGTAGATTGTATAATAGTAATTAGTGTGAATTTGATTAATCAGTATAATTAGATTATTTAATTAGTTTCATAATATTATGGCCTAGTGGTGGCGTAGCGTGGTGGTCAAGTGCATACATGCCCTCTATAAGTGTAAGTAGGGTGCCGGTGTAATTAGGGGAAAGAGAGAAAAAAAAGGAAAAAGCAAACGATATAAGATAAAAAATAAATTTTAGAAAGACTAAAAAAAACTTGGATTGGACAGAAAAATTTGATAAAAATCACAATGCACCAAAAAATTATGAAATTGAATTTTTTAATTAATAGTGGTATTCACCTTTTTAATTAGTATTTTAATTCAATTTATTAAAATAGTGGTGCACACAAGAACTTTTGTGCTTAGTTAAAGAAAAGAAGCAACTATGAAGTCAAATAGAGCAATGTTTTTAATGCCTTTTACTTACAGTAGACTAGTCCTTTTCTCTCTTCAGCTCACTCAACATAAAGAAATCTATAAATAGGTTAATAATGCATTGTCAAATGTGACTACTGAAATTTTGCTAGGAACTATATGCATAATACTATTCACTATAAAAAGGAGATAATCACCCAGGTTGAGAGTAACATGCTGATGCTTCTCTCTTCTGAAAGAGTAAGTATAGTATAAAGAAATCTAGCAAAATTAGCTTTCAAAATAGTTTTGAAGTCAATTTATAATGAGATTGAATATTTGGTCAATATAACATTCATGTTAGTTTCATTCATATTTTAATTCAATATTCAATATTAATTATTTCATTTGAATTCAATATTGATGATTTAATTAGCATTGTTAAGTATAGTACTATTTAATTTGTATTGTTAATTTATTTATTATATATCGAGGGGTGTAATTAGTTGTGTATCGTACATATATCTAAGTAGTCATTTTATTAGATGTATCTTTGTTTAGCAGATATGGTATGATTTTTCATATTTATTACGGAGAACGTCCTAAAGTTTTGCACAGGAAACTCGTAACAATTTAGAACTACCAACATATAAAGAGTTCGGTTGAGGTACCTAATGACTTGGATGGTCTGAAATCACATGTTATGAGCCTTTTGTGTTTGAACCAGTAATCTCATATTATTGTCCTGGAGGGTGTGAGGCCACGGCTTGTTCCAAACAGCTCGGTCGTTGTCTATATGTTGTCCGAGATGAGAAGGAACAACGCATGGATTTTGTACTCACACAAGGCATTAGAGGAGAACTTTGATATGGGGGTGTACGTAAACATAATACCACGATTAGTGCAAGGTGATGCAGTGATCAAGTGCATACATGCCCTCTATAGGTGTAAGTAGGGTGCCGGTGTAATTAGGGGAAAGAGAGAAAAAGAAAGGAAAAAGGAAAGGATATAGGATAAAAAATAAATTTTAGAAAGACTAAAAAGACTTGGATTGGACAGAAAAATTTGATAAAAATCACAATGCACCAAAAAATTATGAAATTGAATTTTTTAATTAATAGTGGTATTCACCTTTTTAATTAGTATTTTAATTCAATCTATTAAAATAGTGGTGCACACAAGAACTTTTGTGCTTAGTTAAAGAAAAGAAGCAACTATGAAGTCAAATAGAGCAATGTTTTTAATGCCTTTTACTTACAGTAGACTAGTCCTTTTCTCTCTTCAGCTCACTCAACATAAAGAAATCTATAAATAGGTTAATAATGCATTGTCAAATGTGACTACTGAAATTTTGCTAGGAACTATATGCATAATACTATTCACTATAAAAAGGAGATAATCACCCAGGTTGAGAGTAACATGCTGATGCTCCTCTCTTCTGAAAGAGTAAGTATAGTATAAAGAAATCTAGCAAAATTAGCTTTCAAAATAGTTTTGAAGTCAATTTACAATGAGATTGAATATTTGGTCAATATAACATTCATGTTAGTTTCATTCATATTTTAATTCAATATTCAATATTAATTATTTCATTTGAATTCAATATTGATGATTTAATTAGCATTGTTAAGTATAGTACTATTTAATTTGTATTGTTAATTTATTTATTATATATCGAGGGGTGTAATTAGTTGTGTATCGTACATATATCTAAGTAGTCATTTTATTAGATGTATCTTTGTTTAGCAGATATGGTATGATTTTTCATATTTATTACGGAGAACGTCCTAAAGTTTTGCACAGGAAACTCGTAACAATTTAGAACTACCAACATATAAAGAGTTCGGTTGAGGTACCTAATGACTTGGATGGTCTGAAATCACATGTTATGAGCCTTTTGTGTTTGAACCAGTAATCTCATATTATTGTCCTGGAGGGTGTGAGGCCACGGCTTGTTCCAAACAGCTCGGTCGTTGTCTATATGTTGTCCGAGATGAGAAGGAACAACGCATGGATTTTGTACTCACACAAAGCATTAGAGGAGAACTTTGATATGGGGGTGTACGTAAACATAATACCACGATTAGTGCAAGGTGATGCAGTGATCAAGTGCATACATGCCCTCTATAGGTGTAAGTAGGGTGCCGGTGTAATTAGGGGAAAGAGAGAAAAAGAAAGGAAAAAGGAAAGGATATAGGATAAAAAATAAATTTTAGAAAGACTAAAAAGACTTGGATTGGACAGAAAAATTTGATAAAAATCACAATGCACCAAAAAATTATGAAATTGAATTTTTTAATTAATAGTGGTATTCACCTTTTTAATTAGTATTTTAATTCAATCTATTAAAATAGTGGTGCACACAAGAACTTTTGTGCTTAGTTAAAGAAAAGAAGCAACTATGAAGTCAAATAGAGCAATGTTTTTAATGCCTTTTACTTACAGTAGACTAGTCCTTTTCTCTCTTCAGCTCACTCAACATAAAGAAATCTATAAATAGGTTAATAATGCATTGTCAAATGTGACTACTGAAATTTTGCTAGGAACTATATGCATAATACTATTCACTATAAAAAGGAGATAATCACCCAGGTTGAGAGTAACATGCTGATGCTCCTCTCTTCTGAAAGAGTAAGTATAGTATAAAGAAATCTAGCAAAATTAGCTTTCAAAATAGTTTTGAAGTCAATTTACAATGAGATTGAATATTTGGTCAATATAACATTCATGTTAGTTTCATTCATATTTTAATTCAATATTCAATATTAATTATTTCATTTGAATTCAATATTGATGATTTAATTAGCATTGTTAAGTATAGTACTATTTAATTTGTATTGTTAATTTATTTATTATATATCGAGGGGTGTAATTAGTTGTGTATCGTACATATATCTAAGTAGTCATTTTATTAGATGTATCTTTGTTTAGCAGATATGGTATGATTTTTCATATTTATTACGGAGAACGTTCTACAGTTTTGCACAGGAAACTCGTAACAATTTAGAACTACCAACATATAAAGAGTTCGGTTGAGGTACCTAATGACTTGGATGGTCTGAAATCACATGTTATGAGCCTTTTGTGTTTGAACCAGTAATCTCATATTATTGTCCTGGAGGGTGTGAGGCCACGGCTTGTTCCAAACAGCTCGGTCGTTGTCTATATATTGTCCGAGATGAGAAGGAACAACGCATGGATTTTGTACTCACACAAGGCATTAGAGGAGAACTTTGATATGGGGGTGTACGTAAACATAATATCATGATTAGTGCAAGGTGATGCAGTGATCAAGTGCATACATGCCCTCTATAGGTGTAAGTAGGGTGCCGGTGTAATTAGGGGAAAGAGAGAAAAAGAAAGGAAAAAGGAAAGGATATAGGATAAAAAATAAATTTTAGAAAGACTAAAAAAACTTGGATTGGACAGAAAAATTTGATAAAAATCACAATGCACCAAAAAATTATGAAATTGAATTTTTTAATTAATAGTGGTATTCACCTTTTTAATTAATATTTTAATTCAATCTATTAAAATAGTGGTGCACACAAGAACTTTTGTGCTTAGTTAAAGAAAAGAAGCAACTATGAAGTCAAATAGAGCAATGTTTTTAATGCCTTTTACTTACAGTAGACTAGTCCCTTTCTCTCTTCAGCTCACTCAACATAAAGAAATCTATAAATAGGTTAATAATACATTGTCAAATGTGACTACTGAAATTTTGCTAGGAACTATATGCATAATACTATTCACTATAAAAAGGAGATAATCACCCAGGTTGAGAGTAACATGCTGATGCTTCTCTCTTCTGAAAGAGTAAGTATAGTATAAAGAAATCTAGCAAAATTAGCTTTCAAAATAGTTTTGAAGTCAATTTATAATGAGATTGAATATTTGGTCAATATAACATTCATGTTAGTTTCATTCATATTTTAATTCAATATTCAATATTAATTATTTCATTTGAATTCAATATTGATGATTTAATTAGCATTGTTAAGTATAGTACTATTTAATTTGTATTGTTAATTTATTTATTATATATCGAGGGGTGTAATTAGTTGTGTATCGTACATATATCTAAGTAGTCATTTTATTAGATGTATCTTTGTTTAGCAGATATGGTATGATTTTTCATATTTATTACGGAGAACGTCCTACAGTTTTGCACAGGAAACTCGTAACAATTTAGAACTACCAACATATAAAGAGTTCGGTTGAGGTACCTAATGACTTGGATGATCTGAAATCACATGTTATGAGCCTTTTGTGTTTGAACCAGTAATCTCATATTATTGTCCTGGAGGGTGTGAGGCCACGGCTTGTTCCAAACAGCTCGGTCGTTGTCTATATGTTGTCCGAGATGAGAAGGAACAACGCATGGGTTTTGTACTCACACAAGGCATTAGAGGAGAACTTTGATATGGGGGTGTACGTAAACATAGTACCACGATTAGTGCAAGGTGATGCAGTGACTACCGTGGAAGGATCAGGCCAGCACGTGATGCATTAAGAGGATGGAGGGCATGTCGCAGAGGACAGTTCCGGTAGAGAGGAAGCTAGAGTGGACCCTTCTGAGGTAGATGTAGGATGCATGGATGATGAAGCCGGTGGTAGCGGGGATGAAGAAGCTACTGACAACGATGACTCGGCGCCTATGATCCAATACTTTCATGGTGCTGGACTGCTACATTGTGCCGTTGTTGAGTATAATATCTTATCTAATTGGGATACCAGAATAGCGACATCCAGGTCAAACAACAGTTTCGTAACAGGGGGGAGGTCATTAAATTTATTAGAAACTATGCTATAATGACAAGAAGGGACCACAATTGCTTCCGGTCTAACCCTACAGAGTATGAGGTCAGATGTATCAAGCACCCAACTTATCCTTAATTTGTATGAGCACATATGCCGAAATATGAGAATTATTTTGTGATCGGTAGACACACCACACATACATGCAACGTAGAGGCTATTAGGAATGTGAGCCACACCATTGATGCGAGGTTCATAGCCCAACTCCTCATCACTCTTGTTGGCTCATCACTATTGTTAGCATGGACATTTGTTTGTTGCCAAAATCCATTATGGAGGAGGTGCAGACTAAGATGGGTAAGCTGGTCAATTACCACACCATGTGGCAAGCGAAGTAGAAGGCGTTGAAGATGCTGTTTGAAAGCTTCGATGAGTCTTACAACTATGCTCTGAGGCTAATGCAGAAGATTGCCATGACGAATCCAGGGACTCGGTGGGCCAAGGCAGATGAGTCGATCAAGCTAAAGAATGGATCATACAACACCACTGGCTGATACCTCATTAGGCTATTCTGGTCCTTTTGATAATGCATCAAAGCTTTCAAACATTACAAGCCGGTTGTATGTGTGGATGCCACATTTCTAAGAAGCAAGTACCATGCTACCCTTATGACACCGATAGTGGCGGATGCAAATAATCAGATCATTCATGTTGCCTTTGTAATGGTTGAGAGTGAGAATAATGATAACCGGTTGTGGTTCCTCACTTTGGTGAGGACACATGTCGTGGAAAATAGATAACGAGTTTGCATCATCTCAGACCGCAACAAGTCTCTTGTAAAGAGATTCAAAGGGAGATGATATTTTCAGAAGTTCCAATGACTACCAAATTTGTACATATTTTCGATTAATACAATTTAGAATCAAGAAACGTCCAATTTGGAGTCCGAACGATGGAGATATCATCCTCGGAATACAGAGCTGCGAAAAAGGAAATCGTAACCAACTCGAACTCGAATCCGATTCGTCTTCAATTTGGACTCCACCTCAACCAGCCACCCCTATCCCTATATATATTAGTTGCACGCCCTCTGCTACCTCTATTCCACGCCTCCAAGCCCTAGAAGTTGCTGCTGCCCTGCCCGTGCGTCGTCGGAGCGCTGCCGTTCGCCAGAGCCGCCGCCGCCGCCGCCCGTGATGCGCTACGTCATCTTCTCTGCGAATCCTCCTTCCTCGACCATCAAAGCAAGGTGAGGACCCCTTCTTCTCCTCCCTTACTACTGTTTTAGCATCATACTAAGTCCCTAGCCAAGCCCTAGCCCCGGCCAAAGCCTGATCTATGCCGCCACAGTCGTCGCCGTCACGGACAGCCGCGAGACAGCCGCGCTGTAGCCGATTGGCATCGATGTTCCCGACCGACCAGAGGTCAAATCACCAAGACCTTTCACCGGTGCAGGTCCCATGATGTTCCCCGCGTCCTCACCAACCAGGTCGGCCAGTAGAGCAGCTAAACTATCGAAATCAAGGTCGATATACCCACTGTCCGGTTTCTGGACGCATTCTGCGTGTGCACTAGATTTGCATTCGTGTTCCCCGTCAATCCGAAAGCCATATGGATGCACCAACCGCGTCACGGCGTGTCCCATGAAGTCTTCTATGTTACCCTAGGAGCCCATCCACGTTTGTGCAGCAACACGACCAGGACGCCTTTGCCAACCATAGCACGTCGTAGCCATCACCCGTCTCATCTCTGTTGATCATTCTTCCTCTCAGTGGATGATCTACCCCAAACCCATGCCATAGCATTATGTTCCCGGGATATATGAACATCTCTATTCAAACGGTTTCTCAAATTTCATAGCCAATCTCCTGGAACACGAGTGTCTTTGTTCCTTAATCTGTTCGCGGTCACCACCAAACCTAGAAGCAGTCATCGCTGTTTTGCCGCAACCTCGGATGACCCCTTCCAAAACCAACCATACCGCTGAGTTAGTCTTTCTGCGTTCTACTCCATGCTTCTCTTGTTTCACTGAAACACCACTAAAGCCAACATCAATGTCTGTGGCCACATGCCCGATCGTCATCTCCGACAAAACCCAAACCACCACCGCTACATAGAGTAACCAGTAGTATCCTTAACCTAGAAGTGCAACATTCGGCCTTTTTGATCCATCATAGGTGGTCAATACTAGACCTCAGCGTATCCCTTCCTTAATCCAAGACGGTACTTGCATAGCATACCAAGTCAGCACCACATCATTCCCCTTAGCCTACTCAGCGAAGTCTAGTCTGCCTTACACTTCTTGAATCTTGCATAAGAATGTTGTCAAGCCTGACACAGTGATTGTGCAATAAGCTCTTTTCCCATAGGAAGATAACTCCAGTAAACTAGTTTTTCCTTTTCAGTCTAATCCATCTCTCAAAAGCTGTTCTCTTTTCATCTTAACTCCGATTTAGACGATCTTGCATCTAAACGTTTCTAAAATCATTCCTATCCATCCATAGTATTTTTTTTAAAAGTGTTTTGATGATGTTGGTATGTTGTTCTTAGTGTTTCCTTTGTGTTGTTTGTTGGTAGTTCTCGCGATTAGTCAATAACGTTCCGGAGCAGTTCAAGGGACTTCAAGACCAAGATTTTGACAACACTGAGCAGCATTGGGAAAAAGGCAAGTGTCCTTGATCATATTGAACCTTTGTTTTTAAATGTTTTGTTTTACAAAATTGTATGCAGTGTCAATATGATGGGTAATCACCTATGTTAAGGTTTTCCCTAGATTTTCCCTTATCATCCCTTGGAACCTAGATGGTTTATGGTTAGGTGTCTTTTATGGGTAGATTGCTTAGCCATGCTTTTGGGATGTTGAGAAGTGTCATAATCTTGACTAATGAACATAAGCAACAATGGTCGTTAATGTGTTAATGGTCTAGCAACATGGAACCTTAGGCCTTGAGCAAAGTGGTTTTGATGGTTACCATGGTTATGATGTTGGTTTAGTATTTGCTCAAGTAACCTAAGTAAGGACTGGTTCGTGGAGCGACAACCCAAGAAGTAACGTACCAACCACGAGGCTGATATGGGTAAGGCGTGACATACTGATTAGAGTCTATCCAGTGTGTGTTGGGTCAGCACAAAAGGGGGCTTCTGGGTAGGAGCTTAGCTTGCGTAAAGCCTGGCGGTGAAACCTAGTGGGCAGACACATACTGGATTAGTCTCTGGTTGGTGGCAAATGTCATGCAGTGATTCTTGGCGGCACACCACTGGCGTGTGTTAATTGTTTTGCGAACACGGCAACATGGAATTCACTGACTCGTGGGGAAAGCTGGACAACCTCTGCAGAGTGTAAAACTGTTATAATAGCCGTGCTCACGAATATGAGAGACTTGGATCCTCACATGATTAGTGGGTTGTGGTTATGAGTTTGGTTGTGGTTATAGTTCTGGTACAGGGAATACTAGATGGTTGTGGTTTTGGTTATAGTATAGGGAGTACTAGATGGTTATGGTGTGCAAGGTGGGGAGCCTTGTATGCTGCGTATTGGACTGTATGGGTTACATTCATTTAATAACTGCTTAATGTTTTTAGTCCAAATGTGTTTTCAATACTCACATTTAAGCAAATTTATCATGTGTTAGTCTATTCTTGATATAAATCTGTATATCATTATTTTTCCCACACTTACTGAACGCATCATGTGCTCACGCTTGCTATTTTCCCTATACCATGCGACATGTATGCTGCTGCTCAGTGAGTGAAGATATTGAAGACTATCAAGACGAGGTTGTGACGTTCTAGGCGCGTGTCTCCCGGTCGGTTGCCTACGGTGTTGTTGGGCACCAGTGCTTCTGTTCCGCTGCCGATATCTTCATAGAAGACAATATATGTCAATTGCTGTAAAACTTTAACGTTATTCTATAAAAGTATTGCTTTTGTTACTTCACCTGTGACGTCCTTATGTGTATTGAACATCCTAGGCACACATAAGCCACATCTGTTTTTGTCCGTTAAAACTGGGTGTGACATTAACCACTCGATCAAAGCGTGTATGGAGCATAACAATACTATCATTAAGTTGTTGCAATGTAGTGTTTGTCTCTGCAAGCTTCTTATCAAAATCATCAGTAATAGCTTGTCGATGATCATTCAACACCATTGTGATTTCTTTTCTCAAAACACACTCCTATGCATCCGATGCTACTCTTGCCATAGTTAGTCGAAAATAAAAAAACAATGAAAGATAAATTATCCCTATCGACTACTAGGTGGTGGAGGTGGAGTCATACACTCTCAAGTGTCTTACCACGCTCTTGTAAGTGTTCTTATTGATCACCACAGATGGCATAACCAGTGGCTAGTCCGTGATACCTTATCGGGTGCGAGTGAGGAAGTTGCAAGAGGAGAGACCATTCTGATCGAGGCAAGGTGCAGCTTGGAGAGGCAATATTTAGTAGCAAGGAATAGTAATAATTGAAATTAGATTAGAAAAGCTGAATAAATGTCCACAGTACCCGTCACAGTTACTTGCCCGAATACGTTCCTAAAAATAGCTCAAGCAAGCAAAAAACTATAACAGACATAAGCACAATGGAACAAAATTCGCAAAGCAAACTGATTCTCTTTTTTTTTAATTCTCTCTCTCTATTTTATGCACTATTTGCTTCTTCGTTTTTTTTCACTCTTTGCTTCTTGCTTGCTTTTCTTTCTTTTTTTGCAAATGTGACACAAACTCAAAAACTCTTCTACTACCTTTTTTAAGACCAGTGAGGTACGTGAGTCAAAAACTTTTTCCGAAGAGCAGGGGGTATAAAGGTAATAAAAAGATACTCACTCTTTCCTTCTCTCTCTCTGAACTTTGGCTGCCTCTATTTTGGCTATGGACTGCTACTCGAACTTTGTCGGACAATGCTCGATAGGAAAGGTGTATGGGGGTGTCCAAGAGCAGCCAGAAACATATATACTCTGACTTGGTTGTGGAGGCAAAAACGAGTTGATAGTTGAATCGGACTAGGTGGTCTAACCTGAAAGGATGGTCGGATTCGAGAAAGTGGGAGATTTCGACTAGGTGGTCAAACCCAAAAGGATGGTTAGATCCGAGAAGGTGGATGATTTCGACTAGGTGGTCGGATTGACTGGTCGGGACCCCAAGTGGGCGGTCGGAGTGGCTGGTCGAGACCCTGAGTGGGTGGTCGGAGTGCCTGGTTGGACCCTGAGTGGGTGGTCGGAATGACTAGTAGGGACCCCGATTGGGTGGTCAGAACGACTAGTGGTTGAACATGAGTTGATGGTCGACTCGACTAGTGGTCGAACTCAAGTAGATGGTTACAGTGACTAGTGGTCAAACACAACTTAATGTTCGACTCGACTAGTGATCAAACTCGAGTAGATACACAATCTCGGGTATAGAAAACAAGGTCAGACCGAGATACACGATGACTAAACAGCAAAACTCGACACTAGAAACTAGATCACGATGACTCGACCAACAACAAAGACACCGATGATGGACTCAAACTCAACAACATGAATACTGAAAACAAAAATTGTGAAGGCACAAAGTGGTTTGGACAGCCAAAAAAACTAAGATCTAAATATTTTTGTAGGGCTATTTTCTGGACTCTAGGTAATAGAAAACGATGAACAAAGGGGATAACTGAGGCTCTAATACCAATTGATGTGTGTTTTCCCGATCTTCCGAAGGTAATATGAGAAGTCAATTGGTGGAGTTTCAACATTGATGATCCAAAGACTCTGAAAAGAATAGATTGAGAACCCTCACAACCACTACACTACTACTCTGTGATTATCAACCGTGCTAAGACGCGGTTAACCACGTCAAGAAGGATTTTCTTGCAAGCGATTCGAGAACACAAGCAAGAACAGGTAGATGCAATCCGAATATTGCTAATTACCAATGAAGTGCTCGAGTTGGGGTTCCACAAACCGAACAAGTGGTGAAACTATATTGAACAGAATAATCTAAGCAGAATCCAAGCCTAAACTATGATAGATACTATGTATATATAGTGGGATGTGAAGAGGTCAATATAGGGTTGTGCAGCCACCGAAAGAGGCATACACAACCTAGACTCTAACCCCGACACGATTACAAGACCTAACTAGGTCTAAAACAGTGGTGCAACATCTTATTTCTTTCACTTTGAATAAACTATAAGGAATATTTGGTCAAGCTCATGTCCATTAGACAGGGCTCATCATAAGCTTTTCAAAATATCCAAGATTGCATAAAACGGACTTTGTATGATAGAGTTATGTAGGTTTTACTGACATGGTGTCTTGTGACTCGACCACGACCATGACTTCGACCTTGACTATGACTAGAGCTCAGCCTCGAGTCCGAGTAGACTTAGCCTTCGAGGGGTGATGTCCAGGTAAGGTTGTGGTGGTTCTCCCATGTTCCTAAGCAATTAAACATCACAAGAATTTAGTAGTAATCCATCCAAGGAAGTAAGAACAACAAAGAACGAGTTCACCTGGTGGTTTAATTGTCACGCATGTGCTCTTGTAATTGGACCTTGAATGATTTCAGGAATATTAGTAGTATTGATAGTATCTGAAGGAGCCATGGGCTCATCAGGCAGGGGCTGGGATTATACTGATATCTCCAATAGGAGAAAGCCTACAATACACTTCGCAGATTGATTTTTAAACCACGAACAACATAGCTGAATATGAGGGTCTGTTCGCTAGACTCCGAGTAGCTTCTGCTCTTGGCATCCACCACCTGCTTGTGAAAGGGGGTTCATAGTTGGTGGTGAAGCAAGTTAGCAAGGAGTATCAATCCTCGGATAAAACCATGAAAAACTATCTCGTGAAGGTGTGGAAGCTGAAAAAGAAATTTATTAGACTCAAGGTCAAGTATATCCCAAGTAAGGACAACTGCCTCACTGATAGTCTTACCTACACGGCATCCTCACGGTCTCTATGATAACCTTGGATTTTTATAGAGAAACTCTCCAAGCCGTCTGTGAAATCATCAGAGGACGTAACCAAAGGAGTTGTGATCTACGAGACCTATAACCAACTCAGGGGCTTGTTAGGGATTGATGCCCCAAAAGGAGTCATGAGGGAACTCGAGGCTCAACTCGAAAGCGAAGTTTCATGGATCTCCACAATACGAAAGTACCTTCAAGATTGGGATGTGCCCGAGGATGATGCACTAACTAAGTAAATTTTCTATTGATCCAAGATGTCTACCTTGGTAGATAGCATTCTTTATCGAAAAGGCATTCATGGAGTACTCATAAAATGCATCTCTCAGAAGCAAAGTAGAGAAATACTTAAAGAAATCAATGGAGGGTTGTGTAGAGCTCACGCTTCCTTCTGAACCCTAGCCTCAAAGGCATTTATACAAGGTTTCTATTGGCCTACAACTCTTAATGATATGAGCGACTTAGTAAAAAATTCATGAGTTGCAAATTTCACAGAAGAAGAGTATATCAACCCACTCAAGCCATACAGACGATACCCTTATCATGGCCATTCGCAACATGGTGTTAGATATTCTGGGACCTTCCCGGAAGCACCTAGGGCCTTCAAGTTCCTATTTGTTGCAATTCATACCTGCACCAAATGGATTGAAGCTTAATCAATTGAAAAATCACGTCGGCGGCTGCCAAGAAATTCATCATGAAAAGCGTCATGACAAGATTCAGCATCACTAGTAGGATCATCACTGACAACATAATTTAGTTCTCCAATGCGATGTTCATCGATTACTACGTGGAACTTGGCACTACAATCTTCTTTGTGTCCATGGCACATCCACAAAGAAATGGATAGGTTGAGCGGGCAAATAGCCTTGTACTTCAGGAAATCAAAACCCACGTCTTCAACCGCTTATCCGCCTACGCTAAAGCCTTGGCTTTGGAGTTTCCTAACGTACTTTGGGCACTTTGAACAACGTCCATCAAGATGATGGGTGAAACCATTTCTTTCTAGTTTATGGGGCTGAAGCAATGCTACCTTATGAACTCAAGATTAAATCTCCCCGAGTTGAACTATACGCAGACAAGGATGAAATCCCAAGAGAACAGGATAACCTCAATGTTCTCGAGGAAAAAAGGATGCAAGTGTTGATAGGATCAACGCGGTACCAGCAAGCTCTCCGACACTACCACGACTAGAACATCCGCAAAAAATCTTTCAAACCGAGAGATCTGGTTCTATGACTCATACAAAGCCAAAAAAAACAGCAATAAGCTATCTCTGAAGTGGGAAGGTCACTATAGGGTGGTCGAATCCAATCGACCAGGTTCGTGTAGGTTAGCTATGGAGGGTGATAAAGTCCTTAAAAATTCTTCAAATATCGACCAACTTTGCAAGTTTTATGTAAAAGTATTTAGCATATATTTTGGAAATATTACTTGCCATATTATCAATATTTTTTTCCTATTTTGAGAAAATGCCTTTATAAAATAAATATATGGTTCTATTCGGGCATTTATGCCCATACACACACTTGGATTTATAAGATTGTCAATCCAAGAATCCTTCCCGGATAACCAGTTGGGGGCTTCACATACACTAGGATTACAAAACTTGCCATGAGCGCCATATTTTTGACAAGAAGGGGAAAATGTCTTTAGGAACCACAAAAAACCTTATCATGTCCCTGAAGTGCTAGAGATCTAAGACGTTCTCTACTCAGGGTTTGACCTAAGGTGATCATGACGAACATTCTGAAATCTCCCTAACCTACTTGGAAGAAATAAAGGCTAAAACTTGATTAATTTTTTTCCTCGCATTCATGAGAAGATTCACAATCATACACATGCATTGTAGTAGAAATAGGAACCTTTTATTTAGCAATATTTTGAGCTCTTTTATAGATAAGCTAAGGGAAAGAGGATTGCAAGTCCAAAAAGATCTACTCGACGAAGAGGAAGGAGAGTCTTCGACCAATGAAGCTTCACCAACTCAGTAAGAGGAAGGAGAGACTTCGTTGTTTCTCTCCAACCACTGGTGCTAATGGAATGGATGATGAGGATGGGGTGCCCAATCTTCCAAAAGGTAATATGACAAGTCAATTTGGTGGAGCTTTGACGTTGATGATCCAAAGACTCTGACCAGAACAGATCGAGAACCATCGCAACCAGTACACCACTACTCTATGGTTATCAACCGTGCCAAGAAGTAGTTGGCCTCGCCAAGAAGGCTTTTCCTGCAAGCAAATTGAGAACACAAGAAAGAACTAGTAGATGCAATCTGAATATTGCTAATAACCAATGAAGTACTTGAGTTAGGGCTTTACAAATTGATATACTACAAAACTATCTAAAATAGAATAATCTAAGCAAAACCTGAGCCTAAACTATGACGGCTACTATGTGTATATATAGGGGACATAAGGAGGTCAAGCTAGAGTTGTGCAGCCATGGAGGCGTATACAACTAGGACTCTGATCTCGATACGATTACAAGACCTAATAAAACCCAAAACAGTGATGTAGCACCTTATTTCATTACCCCTAACAAAACTATAAGTAATTTTTTGTCAACACTAGATCCATTCGAATGGTATTGTCATAAGCTTTCCAGCAAGTCTAAGATTGCCTCAATCGGACTTTGTATGCGAGAGTTATGCCCGTTTTACTAACGGTTGTCCTGGGACTCCTAGTACACTTTAGAGTTCAACTAGGACTCGACTTTGACTCCGAGTAGACTTGGCCTTCGAGTCATGATGTCTATGTGAGGTTGTGGTGCTTCTTCAAGGTTCCTAATCAACAAACAACACAAAACCTTACTAGTATTCTATTATTTATGAAGAAAATATGAATAATGAGGAACAAATTTACCTTGTGTATATCCGAGGGAGCCATGCCCTTATCAAAGGATAGGATCATGGACACACAGACCACATGCCGAACTTGCTGGTGTCAATCGACATCTCCGATGATATAGGGTTTGGTAGAAGCATTAGCTCTCCACCCTCATCGTCAGTGTTGTTGCTCCGGTTACTCCCTCCGACCATCCTCGCTGGAATAACACTAGGACAGAGAGGATGAAGCAGCCGTTATCTTGTTGTCTTTAATGGAGATGCTACCAGATGCCTCCCTCTTCTCTACCTTAGCCACCACTTCTTCCTCCTCTATTTCCACCTCTAGAAGGTCCTAGTCCACCTCATCTTGGACTGGAGACGTCAGGGGCTTGCCATATTTAAGAAGGACACCACAAGTCCCCGCCTTCTCATCAGCCTCCTCATCAGAGAAGACATCGATAACCTCCACCACCAAACTAGATTCAGTTGGAGATGATGGTGGGGTAAGGGGTGAGTGCTTGGTGGAGGATGGAGAATACTAAGGAGATGAAGGAGTATATTCAGGTGAAGGAGGAGGTTGCATGATCAAGTTCAAGTTTGATGTAGCCAAGTTCTAGCAACCGAGGTGTTTATATAGAACAATAGGTTAAGAGATGTATCGCTTAATCTCCCAAACATTAATTCTTGGCGTGACCACATTATGAGCCACAGACACCAAAGCGACATGCGGTCATCAAGGCTATGTCTTTTTAGCTAGCTCGCATAGACAAAGAGGCAGTTACGGGTGCACCCATTTATTTGCTGGATTTTGCGGTGCATAGGGTACTGTCGAAAAGATGGTACATCAACTCTTCCATGCTCGTGATGGGGAATCTTTTCACCACTACACAAAGTCTTCACTGCAACAACTCAACTTGTGAGCCTGGCCAACGATGAGTCTTATCTCCCTCGTACCTTTTCAAGGATGGGATGATTTTTATAGACTAACTAGATAATCTACCCGAATGGAACACTTTCCTAAGGACTCATTTAAGCACTTAAAAGTGTTTCGAATCCTGAGTAGGTGAACTGCCCTAATCGGGGACCCGAGTCCAACTCGATGACATGGTCGAATAAAAAGCTTATCTTTGCTGGCTATATACTTGATCCGTCAAAGCCTCATTTCACGTACTGATGGGGTTTGATGATGAATAATGGATAATTACCATAGCCAGTAACCCAGTGTTTCCTTTAGTTCTCGGGGCATATCTTTATCTCTAGGAAGGGGATCACTGGATGAAAGAAAACTACCTGTAGGTATCAAAGGTGTCCTGTAACTAGGAATGTTTATCTCCAAGAATAGGAAGGAGGAGTTCAGAGCATATACAACATCCCTATATGTATGGAGCCAAGGGGCCCTGCGGAGGAGAGAGCAGACAAGTCGAATACAAGTCAACAGAAGTCGAGCAAGGAAGTCACCGACTATGTTTAGATCCATCTAGGCTAGATATATACTCCCTTGTAATAGGATCAATCAATACAAGACAAACATGACGTATGAATATTATCCTCTTATAGGCCCAACCCTATATTGAACCCCCTTGTGTTTTCATGTGATTCGTCTACTCTAAGCATCCCCTAGTTCTTTAATAAGTTTGTTAGATTGGTGGTTCACAAATCATGGACAAATACATCAGAAAGGGAATCAGGACCTATGACATGAGAGAATTCGTTGATATCCTTAAGATTAGATGTAGACACATCCCCTATTGTAATTGTTTTTTCCTGATATTAATAAGGCAAGACATAACATAGGGCTATTATCCTAAAGAAGGCCTGGACCAGTATAAAAATCTCGTGTCTCTTCTTTGATACACAAATTGATTACCAAGTATCTCTACTTTTAAATAAGTATTTGCATATCGAATTTACTAATCATTGACAACTGGCGTTGTCCCTTGGGATATAAGAACATTGATCTTCAGCAACTTAGCATATCAAGTTTCCAACAATGGGATACATCGATGAAAGGTTCTACATCTAGTTCGGACCCAACATCTTTGTGAAGCCTGACGAGTTGTCTGAGGTTCCTTGATCTCAATGGCAACTGTTGATCGACACGCATTTTGTGTGCTGGTCAAGATGATTATGCACATAATCATATGGCTTGTGAGTTGGAAAACCTGACCATGTGTGTGACCTCTTCTTCCTATAGCTCTCACTACTAAGTAATTTCCAATACGGAGAGGGACATTCTAGCGGTGGATCCTCTCTTATTATAATTTGATGCTTCCACTGACAAAGAAGACATGGAGCATTATAAGTTCAATGTACTTTTTGCTAGTCCCTCAGGGGACCAGGTAAACAAAATCCTTAGGCATGAGAATTCTACCACAAAAAGGTGATGATGATTCCCTACAAAGGGTTTTTTAATACATCATAACCCCCTCTGTAGTCCACAATCACAATGGAAATCACTGCCACCTCATCGATTGATATTCGATTCGATGGGTCGACAATGCAACGAAGAACAATTAACTTCTGGTATGGTATGAAACCTACAAGGTGCAAAATCCATTCTCTTGAACCCTCCTAGCCAAGGATTACATACTCAAGAAAGGGCTTGATGATTGGAGAACCTCGCGGTGATTGTTACTGAAGCACATGAACAAGTAGAAGCCTTAGCTTTGGCAAAATCGACTACTCAGAGGAGTAGCAAGCATCGAGATAGTCTCTATTCAGTTTCCCCTAGTTACAGCTGAGAGGCTAGACCAATGTACGAGAGGACACACGCTCATAGCTAGTGGACATGTCAGATAACACCTCCCAAAGGCTACCTAGAAGTAGATTTACATCATGAGAGCATTGAACACCACAATATGATTGGAAATCAAGATAGATCTACTAGAAGAACTAGACCAAGTTCTAGGAATTATGTGAATTCAATTCCCATGGGTCAGTTTTATAAGCCCAGCTATTGGAGGAGCCCTACAGTAGTTACCATGTGTCAAGCTTTCACACCTGACCTCCAAGCAGTACACTGGCTGAGTAGATTCTGAACGAGAGCATCAGAAAAATGCGATGGAAGTTCTAATCCATTAGAATTCCTTTAGATTTACATAACAACCATCCAAGTGGTCAGTGGAGATGAGAAGGTTATGACTAATTACATCCCCATGGCACTTGAAGGGTCTGCCCATTCATGGATGAATAATTTGCCTGTAGAATCAGTCGAGTAATGGGAACACATGTGTGACCTATCCTTGGCTAACTTTTAGGGGACTACGAATGTCCTGAGAAGGGACACAATTTGCACTGACTTTGCAAGAGAACAATGAAACTTTGTGGCAACTCATCAAAAGATTCAGTAACATTAGGAGTGCAGTTCTTGAAATCACTGCCTCTTTGGTAATGCAACCTATCCAACAAGGAGTGCAGAATAGGAGACAAACCGAAGACAAGGTCATGCGACCTCCTCAAAGCATGAAGGAGCTATTTGAGATAGTTGACCACTGTGTTGCAGCCACAAAAGTAGTTGAGTGGAATCATTCCCTTGATAAAGGGGAGATGGTGCCCTCCACGCCGACTGAGAAACGCAATCTCAAGAAAAAGGATGACAAGGCTAGAAAGAAAAAGAATGTTGAGACACCAAATGTCATGGTCATGACTCATGACAAGGACATTAAGTCCTGTCAGTTTCCTGACAAGGGTTAAAAAACCCTTATCATGAGATGATGCGAACAAGAGGTGGTGTCCCATCCACAAATCGGATACCCCTGACTTGGGTTCCTACCATGCCATGTTTAAACAAGTGGAGTAGAATAAGAAGGTGAAGGCCTTGGATAGATCTTCCGATTCCAAACCTCGACAAAATGACAAGGATGATGAAGACATGTTGTTCTAGAATAGTGAACAAACCGTCAACCATATGTTCAGATGATTTGCTACCTACGATTCAAAATGATGTTACAAGTGCAACAAGCAAGAAGTTTGTGCCATGACATGTTCCATACCAAGGGTCCTCAAGTAGTTGGATGTTCTAATCCACTAACTCCCCAAGATTTGTCAGTCATCCTAGTCATTATCCAATAATGGTCGAGCCCATCAACAACTGCAAGGTAAATTTAGTTCTTGTTGATGGTGTAAGTTCTTTGAATATTTTGTTCTAGGTACATTGGATGCAACGCAAGTGCCTAGAATAAATATTGAGCTGGTGAAGCATGCATTTCATGGGATAACACCGGGCTCTTCAGTCAAACCTATCAGCCAAGTCTCACTACTCGTTATGTTTGGGACATTCAAAAACTTCTAAAAAAAGAAAAACTGACTTTGAGACGCATACAATGCCATTCTTGGTCGACCAACCCTAGTTAAGTTCATAGCTAGCGTTTATTATGCATACCAATGCATCAAGTTGCCAGGGCCAAATGGGTTATCATAGGACACAAAAACAAGCATATGGCTCTGAAGTACGTAAAGAAAAGCCTTGAGCTAGTTGAACAATTTCCACTGTATGATGTTATTTCCATACAAAAGCAATCTAAGCACTCTAGGATCAAGATAACTCTGAAATCTAATGATGACATCAAGATAGTTCTGTTAAATCTAGCGGAGCCATCCAAGTGCATTCAGATAGGCTCCACGCTATATCCTAAATAGGAACTTGCACTCTTCACCTTTCTCCAAGAGAGTACGGATGTGTTTGCATATCAACCATTCGATATACAGAGTCCCCAGAGAGGTGATTGAGCACAAGCTAGCTATTTGGCCTAGTTCAAAACCCATTCAGCAAAAACTCTATCGTTTCACTAACGATCATTGAGAAGCCATTTAGGAAGACATAAGCAAGCTTCTAAAGGCAGGTATCATATGAGAAGTTACATACCTCAAGTTGTTGGATAATCCCATCGTAGTGAAGAAAGCTAATTTCAAGTGGAGGATGTGCATGGTCTTCACCAACTTGAACAAGGCCTACCCAAAGGATACTTTTCCACTTTCGAGGATCGATTAGTTGGTTGACTCAACTTCTAGATGTGAGTTTCTTAGTTTCCTAGATGCGTTCTCATGTTATCATCAGATAAGCATGTAAGGAAGATGAGGAGAAAACCTCTTTCATGACACCTTTCAGAGTCTACTACTATGTAAAGATGCCCTTTGGCTTAAAACAAAATGTTGTTGGTACTTTCCAATGGTGTGTTTAGATTACTTTTGATGATCAAGTCAGAAGAAATTTTGAAGCATATGTTTATGACGTGGTTATTAAAAGTAAAATCAAAGAAGATATGCTCTTTGCTCTTTGGAAACATCATACAATGTTAAATCATGAGAAGTGTGTCTTTGAAGTTTCTTTAGAAAAACTACTTGAGTTCTTGGTGTCCAATTGAGGCGAATCATGAGAAGATAAAGGCCAGTGAGGATATGCGATCTCCTAGCAAAAAAACAAGTCCAAAGGCTAATTAGATGCATGGTGGCACTCAATCATTCTATTTCTCATTTAGGCGAAAAAGGACTACCTTTTTTCAAACTTTTAAGAAGTCATAAACACTACCTCAGAATGGTTTAATACAGATGGATTTTAAACCATGTCACACACGGTTATAGGTTCTACCTTTGCAAAAGTGTCTGTGATATCGATCTTGTTGTAGCTGGTTTCAAAACTGTCTACAATAGACTTACACATAGACAGATTTTCTGGAAAATCATTTATGCGTAGTAAGGATCATAGACAGATATTGTTGAAAATGCCAGTGAATAGTAAGAGTCACATATGGTATTTGTTTAAACCCATCTGTGAATAGTAAGAGACATAGAGGGTATTTGTTTAAATCCATCTGTGTTAATTGTCACGGATGGAGTTGTTAAAAAAACTGTCTAGGTCACCCTTTTCCCCCATAAGCAAATTTTGTTCTTGGCTACATAACCAGGAAGAAAATTTGCTTATAAAGGGAAAAGGGACACACAGATATACACTTTATGATTCAAAAATTAAACACAATGACATTGTTGGAGCACATCTTGCCCCAGCAAGTACGGTAAGAGTTTCTTCTAAGTAGGAGACTCAAGCTTGGAGATGAAGTTTAAGAGGATGGAACACCACGAATGTATTGATGGTAAAAAAATGGGTTGATCTAGGGGGAGTATCACAGCGTGACTTGGTGTTTTTTCACCTCTGTGTCTTTTTGTCCTCCCACTCGTCCCTCTCGCCCAAGCGACTAGGGCTCCTATTTATAGGGCCGTGCGTAGCTTGGCGTACAAGTTTATCATAATATACAAATATCTGGGATCTGACCGAATTACTGGGTCTTATCCCGGATAACTACTTTCTACCCTACCTGGAGATAAATATCCACCGTAGTAACTATCGTGGTGCCTGCCCCCTGAAGGGGGCGAGCCAGTCGCCAATTGCGGCTCGGCGTCGCACTGTCAGGGGTGTTAGGATAGCCTCCATTACACCGGGGTGTCAGAGCAGAGTCCACCATCCTAGGCATTTAATGCCGGTCACTTCCTTGTAGGCAAAGCATGACCGATGCTCCCCTTCCGGCAGATCTTTCCTGAGGCCTGATAACTCACCCTGTAGCCTCCGGGAAGTCAGCCCGAGCAGCTGGAGATGGGGGCCTCGGGAGGCATGGCTCCGAGAGGTGAAGGCTTCGGGAGGCAGGACTCCGGAAGGCCAGGGCTTCAAGAGGCCGAGGCTTCGGGTGATCTAGGCTTCGGGAAATCGAGGTTTCGGGGGGCCGGGCTTCAGGAGGCCGGGTTTTGCGAGGCTGGGCCTTAGGGAGGCCGGGCTGGTTAAGCCAAGGGAAGGCTTCATAGGTACAAAGTGGTGGCACGAAGGAGCCCGATGGCTTCGGAGGTCGAGCCTTTAGCTGAGGGTCAGGAGATCAAGGCTCTGGATGTACCTGGATAGTTGTCTTCAATCATTATCCTCAGGATGGATTATTTTCCCCAACAGTACCCCCTCATTCTCGGGCCTCGATGTTTCAGAGGGGGGAGAGGATGTAGAGGAAAATCAACCCTAGCTTGGTATAGTATCAAGGATGCCCGATGGCAATTCCCTGTCCTTAAGAAGCTTTTTCATCGGGAACCATGGGCGTCAATGGCGACGCCCAAGGCTGATGGTGTACTGGTGGTGGCCATCTGCTCCGAAGCTTGTTGGAGCTGGTATGCGTGGTGTCGGGACCCTAGGCTAGAGGGGCGTCAATGGAGGTGGTGTACTCTGGGGTTCGTGCTGAGGCCGATACAGGCTATCCGGATTCCTTTGGTAATAGTTCTTCTTGCCTTTTGAGGTCACCAGAGTAGAGATTACGTGTAGGATCAAGGGACCTCACGTGTTAGCCTGGCAGGATGAGACGTGCCACTGCCGCGCTTTGACTGGACAATGCCGGGGTTCGTTTAGGGTCTTGTGCCCACGACCCTATCACGCACTGAAAGGAGTCTGGGTTATCAATGTGACGGGACATCCGTACGAAAAAAGAGATGTTCATCGTGGAACGCTACCATGTGTTCGCGAAACGATCGGGGTATGGTCACGATCCCCTCAGGCATTCAATGGGGGACACCGCTGCATTAGTTCCACTTCATCATCCAAGCTTATGTGGCTGCTTGGCCCGGGTGTAAAACTGGGGTCACCCGGCTAGATTCTCCATAGCCCTACGAGCGAGCAGTTAACCTTGTCTTGAGTATGGCATCATCTTCCTCCTTATCCTCTTCGGAGATGTTGATGATCTCAATGGCTTCTTCGCGAGCCAGACCGTTTTGATCATTAGTGGAGGCGCCAGTGGCCACGCCGCTTCGATCTCCACAGGGGAGGTGGCTGCCTACCGCTCTGGCCCGACCCTTGGCTTGGGAGGCTGCCCGTCAAGATTATCGATATCTCCGATGATGATGAGGAGGTCGACTGGGATCTCCTGCGAGGGGAGAGCAATGAGGAGAAGCAAGCATCTGTGGAGATGAAGGAAACTTTGATAGTGAAGGAGGAGGCTGGGAAGTCGAGAGAGAAGGCCCCGCTAGTGACCTCCTCAAACTCTTCTTCATCCTCCGACAGCTTGGGAGCCGGCTACTGTATCGACTTCCGTAGCAGCAGGCCACAGATGAGGTGCATACGTCGCCCCATGCGTGGCCCCTGCCAGGACCCATAGGAGGTGAAGGCGGTCTTTTGGAGGGAGTTCTTGGTGAAGTCGTGAGGCATTCATGTCTCACGGTCGACCATGGCCTTGTTGTGGGTCAATGGTTTGACTTAGTCACCTTGTACTCTTTCTCACCCTGTTTTGCTCTATCAGGATCTATCTTCTTTGTAGAAATCTCTGTACTGTCACTTTTGTATGTGTCCTCTAGATGTACTAGTTGTTTAATAATATAATTTGAATTTTCGGGGATGGTCGTGTCTCTTTCGGTATCGGAGTGCAAGGGGATCTTTCAAACGGGTGACCATATGTGTGTGCGCCTTTGTGCCTTCAAGCCCCGCTTCTTTGTCCCCTTTGTAGGCAATGGCTAGTTCTTTAGATGACCAAGGTACCGAACCTTCGCATAGATCATCACCGGTTTCCTTCCTTCTGGGGGAGAGGTGGCCTCGAGAATCTGGTAGTGGTAGATACGTAGGGTAACTAAGGAGGGCCGGGTGAAGTAGTGGCGACCTCATGGTTCCTGGTTATTGCATACTCCTTGGGCTCAGCACTAGTATGGCCTTCTTCCAAATTTGTTCCAGATTTTTGACCCAGCGAAGTCCATTTGGAGCCTTTGGAGACAAGCTCTGGAGATGGTCCTCGACCCTTCGGGTCCTCAGCTACTGCTCGGCTTCGGAGGTGATTTGTTTAAAGCATGGCGACAGCGTTGTTGGAGGCGAAGCCGAAGGCTAGGAGGGAGAGGTGGTTCGCGACCCCTTCGGCCCTTAGCCACTGCCCGGCTCTTAAGGTACTTTGTCCGGAGCCCAGAAATGACGTGTTGAAGGCGAAGCCAAATGCTAGGCAGTAGAGGTAGGCCGCGACCCCCACGGCCCTTAGCCACAGCCTGGCTCCGAAGGTACTCCATCCGAGGCCTGGCGATGGCATGTCAAAGGCGAAGCCAAAGGCTAGGCGGTAGAGGTGGTCTGCGACTCCATATGTTGCTTGGCGATGGTGTATCGAAGCCGAAGCCGAAGGCTGGGCGGTAGAGGTTGTCCGTGAGCCCCTCGGCCCTTAGCCACAGCCTAGCTCCGGAGGTACTCTGTCCAGAGCCTGGTGACGGTATGTCGGAGGCGAAGCTAAAGGCTAGGCGATGGAGGTGGTCCATGACCCCCTTGGCCCTTAGCCGTTGCCCGGCTCCAGAGGTACTCCGTCCAAAGCCTGGTGACGGCATGTTTGAGGCGAAGCTGAAGGCTAGGCGAGAGAGGTGGTCTGCGAAAGAGGGTCTAAACAGTCGAATTTGGGGGTCAAATAGGGCAACAGGTCAAAGATGAGTTGCTTTGTTCACATTGGGCTCGAAATTAGCTTTCCAACGGCGTGTAGAACGTCCAAATCCGATTTCGTAGGCAAAAGTTACGCCCGATTTAGTGAACACTGCTCAAACTAGGATTTCTGCGCACTTATTTTCTTCTGTCGGTTTAGGGCAAAACTTCCCTATCAACCAAACACAGGACACGGCTAAGTAACTCTGCTTAGCGATGTAAACACACCTAGGGCAAAGCTTCCCTGGGCTATGGATGATAACAGCAGTGAAAAATTAGGGCAAAGCTTCCCTACTCAATCGATAAGCCCACGAAATTAGGGCAAGCAAGCAATCAGATCTTTAGATGAAAAAGGAGGGTTGCGGTGGCAGGGCGAGTGATACAAGATGGCTTGCAACCTATCTAGGACTAGCGTGGCAAGAATTAACACAAGGCGGTTTGCGAGGGCAAATCGAGTGATGTAGTGGCTTGACTTGTTGGTGGGTGTGGGGGTGGTGGGAGAGCGGCGCGACAAATAGCATGGGTGTTGAACTAAGACCAAGAACACTACTCTAGACCAGCAACAAGACTCGACCACGATGGACACAAACTCAACAACGTGACACCAAAAATGAAACTTTAAGCCCAAAGGGTTGTAGGACAGCGGACAAGGGAAATATTTTAGCTTTTTGTAGACTCTAGGTGATGAAAACAGAACTAATCTAAGGGAAAAATGAAATTACCTAGCGGGCAACCTGAAAATCTGATACCAGTTGATGAGAGGATTAGGCCCAATCTTCCATTAGGTAAAGGTAAGTCGATTGGTGGAGACTATTGACGATCCAAGGCTTCCGATCAGGACAGAACGCAACCCTTGCAATCGCTACAACACTGCTCTGTTGGTTATCAACTGCGCATGTCATGATTGACCTCGCCAAGAAGGCTAATTCCTGCAAGCGAATCGAGAACACAAGCAAGAACACGAAAGAACACAATTTGAAATTGCAAATATGATTAAGCTCACGAGTTGGGGTTTAACAAACCGAACAATGGCGAAACTGTTCAATGACAGATTAATCTAAGAAAAACCCCAAAAAGTCTATGACGACAGCTACTGGATATATGAAGAGGGGTGTTCTAAAGTTTTTGGCGACCAGGGAGGCGTCCACAACTTGGGCTTAGACCCGAACACATTTACAAGGCCTGATATGGCCCAAAATTGTGACACAACACATTGTTTTGATGACACAAAATAATCCACCATGAATCTGGAGCTGGGACCAGTACCAAAACAAATCTATTGTCCTTAGCTTTCCAACGCATCAAAGAACACCTTATTTGGACTCCATATGAAGAAGTTATGGCCGTTTTAGTGCGGCGCTGTCTGCTGAATCCGAACCGAGTTCCGACTCCGACTTGAAGTTGGCTTGAGCCCCGTCCGACTTGGCTGTTCCATAGGTGCTTCTCCCATATTCCTAAGCATAAAAAATTCACAAAAATTGAGTAGCATCCCATCCTTATAATTAGATGTATGGACAGCGAGTAACAAATTCACCTCATGAGTTAAACGACATGCATGAGCCCGTGTAATCGGTCCTTGTAATGGATCATTCACCGGAGGATCACTTGTAGTGTGTGTATCTAAATGAGTGATGTCCTCATCATTTTTATACCCCTTTGATCTATTTGATGTGCCCTTTGGAGGCCAGCGGGTTTCATACCCCTTCGGCCTGAAGGCATTTGCCTTCAAGATGCCGGGGTACTCTTCCTGTCAGGTCATTTTAGAACCTTTCCGCCTGATGGAGTTTTCGGAAAACATCCCCATTTGCAAGGTTTTTTGGAAGTCTCTCTGTTTTGACGGAGGTTTGGTAACGCTCTCCGTTTTTTACTGAAGGTTTTGTAAAACTCTCCATTGTGTGGAGGTTTGGTAAAGCTCTCCGTTTTTACCGGAGGTTTTGTAGAGCTCTCCGTTGTGAGGAGCTTTGGTAAAGCTCTCTGTTTTTGCCAGAGGTTTTGTAGAGCTCTCTGTTGTGTGGAGGTTTGGTAAAGCTCTCCGTTTTTGCTAGAGGTTTCGTAAAACACTCCGTTGTGCAGAGGTTTGGTAAAGCTCTCCATTTTTGCCGGAGGTTTGGTAAAACACTTCGTTGTGCGAAGATTTGGTAAGGTTCTCCATTTTTGTCAGAGGTTTTGTAAGATTCTCCGTAAAACACTTCCAGGAAACCTAGGCTGGATGCCTTAGCGGTGACCTAGGCATGCTGCGCCCGCGGTATGTAAGCATGTCGTGCAGAGAGGATTCCTTGCGACAGCATTCCTCAGAGCACCACATCCTCACATCAGGGCCGTCCCCTGATATGCGGTGTCCACACACTATCGAGGCTACACAATACATTCCAGGAAACCTAGGCAGTCTTGCCTTCCAGGTGACCTAGGCATGCTACGCCCGTAGTGTGTGGGCTCCACTGCCTACTAGAGCAAAGCCTACCCTCTGGAAAACCTTTTCAGGTGACCTTGGATTTAGGCAAGCAATGCTTACTGGTGCTTGGCCCTGTCACACCTCCGAAGAAATCCCTCGGGGGCGCTACAACTACATTACCAAGGAAGTCCCTTGATAACCGGCATCTGCACACTATCGAGGCTACACAATACCTTCTAGGAAACCTAGGCAGTCTCGCCTTCCAGGTGACCTAGGCATGCTATGCCCACGGTGTGTAGGCATGTTGTGCAATGAGGATTCCTTGCGATAGTATTCCCTAGAGCACCGCATCCCCCGGGCGTGGCTTCGACACCTGAGGCTATGCAAATGCCTTCCAGGGCACCCTAGGCATAATCTGCCTTCCAAGTAACTTAGGCATAAGTGGCGCTTGCGGTGTGTGGGCCTCACTATCTACCGAGACTATGCAATGCCATCCAGAAAATCTAGACAGTCTTGCCTTCCAGGTGATCTGGGCATGTTATGTCCGCAGTACGTGGGCTTGTCACACCACCCGAAGATATCCCACGGGTGGCGCCGCAACATGGTCTATCAAGGAAATCCATTGATACATGGAAACTACACTTTCAAGGCCGCACAAT
The DNA here is from genome assembly GCF_958298935.1 of Phragmites australis. Classification (NCBI taxonomy): domain Eukaryota; kingdom Viridiplantae; phylum Streptophyta; class Magnoliopsida; order Poales; family Poaceae; genus Phragmites; species Phragmites australis. The sequence goes on along the minus strand of NC_084924.1, from coordinate 17,206,867 downwards.
GCCTTCTAGGAAATCTGGGTAGACCCGCCCCCCAGGTGACCTAGGCATGATGCATCTGCGGAAGTGTAGGGATTTTGCATGGTTATACTAGCTAAGTTTTGTAGTCTACTGTTGGCAATAAGAATCTGATTGCAGTATTTAAACATAGCTAGGTTATATAACTATTCATGCTAAATGAGGATGTAACTTAAGTTCTACTACTTCTACCTAGTGGCAATCTATTGCAAAAGACTTCTAGCAGTAAGGTTAGAGTCCTCCAACATACTCTAACCTTGCAGTAAGAAAGATAGATCACTAGGTAAACTACTGATAGTTAACAGTGGGCGTACCTTTGTAGGAATAAGGCCTCGATTGTGAGGCTTGGAGGCCTCAAAGAATGTGGCTAGGCCGAGAGAGGTGGTGCTTGACCCCCTCAGCCCTTAGCTGTTGCCTGGCTACAAAGGTAATCCGTCCGAAGCCTCACGATGGCATGTTGGAGGCGTGGTCGAAGGCTAGTCAGGAGAGGTGGTCCTCGACCACCTCGGCCCTTAGACGTTGCCCGACTTCAGAGGTAATCCATCCAGAGCCTGGCGATGGCATGTCCCCAACTGAGTTCTCATTGCTGGATATAGTACCATTGGTAGTAGGGTTGGTAGTGATGGTGCAGGGTTGAGGGGCCAAGGATTTGCCCAGGAGTTTGCCCCAGGCCTCCAAACCTGCGTCGTCCTTCGCCGGCTTCTTCTGCAGCCAGGTATCCTGCTTGCCTTCTGAGGTATTCCTCCCGAAAAGTCATGAGGGTGCGGTAGTCGTTGGTGTTGTGGCCACACCCTGGTCCGTGCAGGATGCACCTTTGTGCCTCCAGGGGCATCGGAGCTTGGAGTTGTCATTGGGGTCGCTGCCGAAAGCAGTGTGTCCCAGAGCCTATGGTTTCCCAGAGTCTCCTTCCCCTTCGGGAGACCATTGAGGCTGTCTGCTGAACCGGCTTTAGGAGCCGAAGTGGTTCTGACTATGCCTCCCCGGACGAGGTGGGCTTGGGGTTCCCTGCGTGCAGTTGGTGTTGCGAGGGCGGTGTTGGAGGCGCTAGAGGGTTCCGCACACCCCGGAGCCATGCGTCTCCTTGGAAACCTCTTTCGCCTGAGGGGCCCAAGGAGGACACTGGGAGGACAGACTTTTTGAAGATGTTGGCTCGATCGGGGTATCCCAAGTGTTGTTGAAGGGGATACTTTGGCACCAATCCCAAGCGGGAACACTCCTGGGTTGGACGGCCCAAAACCACTGGAAGGTGGCCTCCTTGGCGTGGCTTCGGCCATGTCCTCTCCTGAGGCGGTGAGGTCTTCATTGTGCAGAGGCTAGAAGGCCTCCGCGCTATCTGGAGCTCCTGTATCGACTCAGGGTTCTAGGTTGGCCAAGTTAGGAGGAACGCCGTCCCACACAGCAGCGGGGTTGGAGCATGCATACGGTGTGCATGACTGAGACAGCCATGCATATGGTTGCATGCTTGCAACGGTGGGTATGACGGTTTTAGCTAGCACTTTGATGGTTTTCCTAGTGGATTCCTACCTCTCTTAGCACTTCTGTGTTCAAGTCCCCACAAACGGTGCGCTGTTGAAGTAAGAGTTCGTCTTGCCCCAGCAAGTACGGTGAGAGTTTCTTCTAAGGAGGAGACTCAAGCTTGGAGACGAAGTTTAAGAGGAAGGAACACCACAAATGTATTGATGGTAGAAAAAATGGGTCGATCTGGGGAGAGTATCACAGCGTGACTTGGTTTTTTTTCACCTCTGTGTCTTTCTGTCCACCCGCTCATCCCTCTCGCCCAAGCGGCCAGGGCTCCTATTTATAGGGCCGTGCGTAGCTTGACGTACAAGTTTATCATAATGTACAAATATCTGGGATCTGATCGAATTACTGGGCCTTATCCTAGATAACTACTTTCTATCCTACATGGAGATAAATATCCATCGTAGTAACTATCATGGTGCCTGCCCCCTGAAGGGGATGAGCCGGTCGCCGATTGCGGCTCAGCGTCGCACTGTCAGCGGTGTTAGGATAGCCTCCATTACGCCGTGGTGTCAGAGCAGCGTCCACCATCTTAGGCATTTAATGCTGGTCACTTCCTTGCAGGCAAAGCATGACCGGTGCTCCCCTTCCAGCAGATATTTCCTGAGGCCTGATGACTCACCCTGTAGCCTCCGGGATGTCAGCCCGATTAGTTGGAGACGGGGGCCTTGGGAGTCATGGCTCTGGGAGGTGAATGCTTCGGGAGGCAGGACTCCGAAAGGCCAGGGCTTCGGGAGGCCGAGGCTTCAGGGGACCGAGGTTTCGGGAGACCGAGGTTTTGGGGGGTCGGGCTTCGGGAGGCCGGGCTTTGGGAGGCTGAGCCTTCAGGAAGCCGGTGTAACACCCTGATTTTTAGATTTCTCAAATTTCTAAAATTTTCCAAGATTATTGAATAGCTTCACCAGTAGAATAGGTTTAAAACCTATTTTCTTAATCAATCAATCAATATATGTTATTATTTTGTATGCATTGCATGCTGAGTTTTGTTAGGAGCCAGATAAATGCATTAGAGTTCTTTTTCTTCTCTTTCTCTTTGGTGTTTTGAGTGAAAAAGATTTTGAAAAGGTTTTTACAAAACTCAGTAGTGAATAAGTTAAGGATCTTAATGGTTGGGAATCAAAATCTTTGAATTCATCATCTATTCAATCCTTGATTATATCTGATCTTTCTCCAGGTCAATTCAAATCTTATTCAAATTCTTGTTTAAAGCCAATCTCTACTCTTTCTCAAATTCTACCCAAATCTAAATTAAAATTCCTTATCTACTCCTATTCTTGTTCAATCTCATTTTTCGTTTCTCTTAAATTCACTCCAAACTCAATTCAAATTCAAATCCTATTCAAATTTCTCTGTAGAAGTTTCTTTTCTAGACCCTAGATATACCTAAAGTGTCTTTGGGCTCAATCTTGCTCAAGTCCAAACCCTTAGCCAAGTCTTCTAGATGGCCCAACATAGGATCCACTGAATCTATAAATTTTCGCGAAGTCCTGAACAGCCTCATCTTCTCATGACGTTTTGGAGTTCAAAACAGCCTCAAATGCAAATCTTGAGAATAGCAAAGTTGTAGGTCTCGTCGAGAGCTTCGATTTGAACCTATGGAGTACTCTTTTGGATAATGTAGCTAAGAGATATGGCCCCCGAAATCAGTGCTGTGCAGAGAAGTCCGAGTTCAAACAGTTTATCTTGTAGTGCATTTTTCGAAATCAAGATGGCGTTTTCAGAAGTTCCAATGACTACCAAAGTTGTAGATCTTTTTTATTACTATAATTTAGAATCAAGAAACATCCAATTTGGAGTCCGGACGATAGAGATATCATCTTCGGAATACAGAGCTGCGAAAAAGAAAACCGTAACCGACTCAGAACTCGAATCCGATTCGTATTCGGTTTGGACTCTATCTCGACCAGCAGCCCCTAGCCCTATATATATGAGTTGCACGTCCTCTTCTACCCCTATTACACACCCCCAAGCCCTACAAGTTGCTTCTGCCCTGCCCGTGCGTCGCCGGAGCACCGCCATTCGCCAGAGCCGCCGCAGCCGCCGCCCGTGATGCGCTACGTCGTCTTCTCTGCGAATCCTCCTTTCTCGACCATCAAAGCAAGATGAGGGCCCCTTCTTCTCCTCCCTTAATACTATTTTACCATCATACTAAGTCCCTAACCAAACCCTAGCCCCGGCCAAAGCCCGATCTACGCCGCCACGGTCATCGCCGTCGCGGACAGCCGTGAGACAGCCGTGCTGTAGCCGATTGGCATCGATGTTCCCAACCGACTAGAGGTCAAATCACCAAGCCCTTTCACCGGTGCATGTCCCATGATGTTCCCCTCACAAACCAGGTCGGGCAGTAAAGCAGCCAAACCACCGCAATCAATGTCGACATACCCATTGTTCGGTTTTCTGGACGCGTTCTGCGCACGCACTGGATTTGCATTTGCGCTCCCTGTCAATCCGAAAGCCGTATGGATGCACCAACTACGTCACGACGTGTCCCATGGTGTCTTCTACATTACCCTAGGAGCCCATCCCTGTTTGTGCAGCGACACGACTAGGACGCTATTGCCAACCGCAGCACGTCGCAGCCATCACCCATCTCATCTCCGTTGATCGTTCTTCCTCTCAGTGGATGATCTACCAAACCTATGCCATAACATCATGTTCCCGGGATATATGAACATCTCTATTCAAATGGCTTCTCAAATTTCATAGCCAATCTCTGGGAATGCGAGCGTCTTCGTTCTTGAATCTGTTCGCGGTCACCACCAAACCTAGAAGTAGTCATCGCTGTTTTGCCGCTACCTCGGATGACCCCTACCAAAACCAACCATACCGCTGAGTTAGTCTTTCCGCGTTCTATGCCATGATTCCCTCGTTTCACTGAAACACCACTGAAGCCGACATCTATGTTTGTGGCCACATGCCCGATCGCTATCTTCGATGAAACCCGAACCACCACTGCTACATAGAGTCACCAGTAATATCCTAAACCTAGAAGCGCAACCTTCCTCCTTTTTGATCCATCATAGGTGATCGATACTAGATCTCAGTGTATCCCTTCTTTAATCCAAGATGTTACTTGCATAGCATGCCAAGTCAGCACCACATCAGTCTCCTTAGCCTAGTCAGCGAAGTCTAGTCTGCCCTACACTTCTTGAATCCTGCATAAGGATGTTGTCAAGCCTGACACAGTGATCGCGCAATAATGCCTTTCCCATAGGAAGATAGTTCTGGAAAATCAGCACCTCCTTTTCAGTCTAATTCATCTCCAGAAAGCTATTCTCTTTTCATCTTAACTCCGATTTAGGTGATTCTTGCGTCTAAATGTTTCTAAAATCATCCCTATCCAACCATAGTGTTTTTAAAGTGTTCTGATGATGTCTGATATGTTGTTCTTAGTGTTTCGTTGTGTTGTTTGTCGATAGTTCCTGCGATTAGTCGATAACATTCTGAAGCAGTTCGCGGGACTTCAAGACCAAGATTTCGACAACACTGAGCAGTATTGGGAAAAAGGCAAGTGTCCTTGATCATATTGAACCTATGTTTTATATGTTTTGTTTTACAAAATTGCATGCAATGTCTGTCAATATGATGGGTAGTCACCTATGTTAAAGTTTTCCCTAGATTTTCCCTTATCATCCCTTGGAACCTAGATGGTTTATGGTTAGGTGTCTTTGTGGGTAGATTGCTTAGCCATGCTTTTGGGATGTTGAAAAGTATCATAATCTTCACTAATGAACATATACAACAATGGTCGTTAATGTGTTAATGGTCTAGGAACATGGAACCTTAGGCCTTGAGCAAAGTAGTTTTGATGGTTGTCATGGTTATGATGTTGGTTTAGTGTTTGCTCAAGTAACCTAAGTAAGGACCGGTTCATGGAGCGACAACCTAAGAAGTAATGTACCAACCACGAGGCTGATATGGGTAAGGCGTGACATACTGATTAGAGTCTATCCAGTGTGTGTTGGGTCAGCACAAAATGGGGCTTCTGGGTAGGATCTTAGCTTGCGTAAAGCCTGGCGGTGAAACCTAGTGGACAGACACATACTGGACTAGTCTCTGGTTTGTGGCAAATATCATGCAGTGATTCTTGGCGGCACACCACTGGCGTGTGTTAAGTTTTTTGCGAACACGGCAACATGGAATTCACTGACTCGTGGGGAAAGCTGGACAACCTCTGCAGAGTGTAAAACTGTTATAACAACCGTGCTCACGGATATGAGAGACTTGGATCCTCACATGATTAGTGGGTTGTGGTTATGGGTTTGGTTGTGGTTATGGTTCTGGTACAGGGAGTATTAGATGGTTGTGTTTATGGTTCTGGTACAGGGAGTACTAGATGGTTGTGGTTTTGGTTATAGTACAGGGAGTACTAGACGATTATGGTATGCAAAGTGGGGAGGCTTGTATGCTGCGTGTTGGACTATATGGGTGACATCCGCTTAATAATTGCTTAATGGTTTTGAGTCCAAATATGTTTTCATTACTCGCATTTACTCAAATATATAAGCCTGCATATCATTACTTTCCCCCACTTGCTGAGTACTCTATGTACTCACACTTGCTATTTTCCCTATACCATGCGATATGTGTGCTGCTGCTCAGTAAGTGAAGATGTTGAAGACTATCAAGACGAGGTTATGACGTTCTAGGCGCGTGTCTCCCGGTCAGTTGCCTGCGGTGTTGTTGGGCATCAGTGCTTCTGTTCCGCTGCAGATATCTTCATAGAAAACAATATATGTCAATTGCTGTAAGAGTTTAATGTTTATTTAATAAAAGTATTGCTTTTGTTACTTCACCTGTGACGTCCTTATGTGTGTTGAACATCCTGGGCACACATAAGCCGTATCTGGTTTTGGCCGTTAAAACCGGGTATGACAGCCGGGCTGGTTAAGCCAAGGGAAGGCTTCGTATGTACGAAAAGGTGGCACGAAGGAGCTCATTGGCTTCGGAGGTCGAGCCTTTAGCTGAGGGTCCGAATATCAAGGCTCCGGAGGGACCTAGATAGTAGTCTTCAATCATTATCCTCATGCTAGTTTATTTTCCCCCAACAGACATATTGTTAAGAACATCGATGACACATTGCTCATAGCATTGATCACACATTGCTTAGAACACAAAACACAAGCATTTATATATCACAAAGGTTAAGAACATCACACAGATGCATATCACACATTGTTCAGAACATATAAACCTAGCTAGCTAAACATAATCCCCAGCTATACATCATTGGTCGATCAATGCCATCTTCCAAAAACATAAAAGACGAAATGATTGACATCATGGCAACACTATCTTCTAGAAAGATGAAAAATGATCGACAAGCTTGGGTTGATCAGCGCCGTCTTTCAAAAAAAAATGAGATGATAGACATCATCGCAGCCTTCTGCGTTTTAGCAAAAAGTCAACCCAAGCATCATCTTCAATGGCTTGTAGTAATCTGGATCTGGCTGCACCTTGACTAGCTCATGCATGAGCCAAAACCATACTGCGTTGTTGCCAAACCACCAGCTATGGTTATGTTGCAAGAAATGCACATTCAAACCTATCTTCCAGTTGATGAAAATGTCTCTATTGTAATGAACAACAGTGGAGAATTTCTATCCAGAAGAACAGAATGGAGAACATGGTTCACACCATACACAGGGTCCATGAAAGGAGCCTTCACAACAGCGAATAAGACAAAGTCCACCGGCCACAGGGGCAACCTCATCCTTCCACCTCTTGATTGCAGTGAACTGCACCATTGTAGTTCTACGATAGAAAAAGGCTTTGCCATTATTACATAGCAAGAGATATCCTTCCCAAGCTCCTATGCTAACCTCACCCAATGAAGAAGAGGAGTTTTTCTTGTACATCAAGGCCATGCCACAAGCTATAAACACAATAATGGTGGTAGAACAAAGAGTTTCAAACAAGCAAGAGCTCATTCAAAGGCCAATATATTTTGTGTGCAAAGTTTTGCATGGACTCAAGGTATGTGACCCTCAGGTATAGAAGCTTCTTTATGTTGTCCTTATGACTTGTCACAAGTTTTGACATTAATTTCAATCACATAAGGTCATTGTTGTATCTACCTTCACATTGGGTAATGTCATCCATAATTTGAAGCAGTGGGGCGAATAGCTAAGTGGTCAGTAGAACTTGAGGAGTTTGACATCTACTTTGTTCCACAAATAGCTATGAAATCCCAAGTCTCAGTTGATTTCATTATCGAGTGGATAAACCATGTGCCTAATAGTGAGCATGAGCAAAAGGTCCATGAGACATGGACAAACACAGCAGAGCATGAAGGAGCGCTAGTTGGTCTCCAAGTAGCTATTTTGCTAAGAATTTGATGACTTCTTACGAAGGGAGATTCACAACTAATCGTGAATCAGGTCAAGAAGAAATATAAATGTTCTGACCCAACTATGGAGGCATACCTTTTAGAAGTCAATAAGCTTGAACAAAATTTCATCAGACTGGAGGTACAATACATCCCAAGGATACCTTTAGGATTGAGTTAATTATATCTGATCACAATGCAGGTCAACAATAATTTCCCAAAAGTTAGGATGTGTACCCTAGTCGATGGTGTTCTATAGTGAAGAGGAACCAGAGAAGTCTTGATGAAGTTCATCTCTCAAACGCAGGGTAAGAGATTACTCGATGAAGTCCATGGAATGCTTTGTGGAGCTCACGCTTCCTTCTGAACTCTTGTCGACATGGCTTTTCGACAAGGTTGTATTGCTCTAGAACCCTCCATGATGTGAGCAAATTGGTCAAAAAGTGTGAACAATGTCAGTTTCATAGCTGACATATTCACTGACATGCTCAAGCACTACAAACAATTCATTTATCTTGGCATTTTGCTAAGTTGGGTTTGGATATTATGGGACCTTTCCCAAAAGGTCCTGGAGGTTTTGAACACCTATTTATCACAATCGATACTTTTACAAAGTGGATCGAGAAGGAGCTAGTAGGTAAAATAAGCATGGATCCTACCAAATAGTTCATCATAAGGAATGTATTTACTTGATTCAGAATTTTGAGTCGAATAATCATAGAGCAAGGAACCCATTTTACTAGCGAGGTCTTTTTACCATGGATAATTTTTCTACCATTAATCATCCATTTTTGTAGCAACACACATACAAGTTCTTAGATTTGTAGGGAGGACTAGGAAGTAGTTGGGGATTACATTTGGATGATGGTGAAGGGGAGGGAGCCGAGGCATCGAAATGGATGAGCCTGGTGGCATTGACATGCCTGAGGACACGATATCAGTTCCAAGATGTGGAGGTCGCATGGTGGAGGAGGCCAGAGAGAGCATAGCGTGGGGAGGGAACCAACTCATCGAAGAGAAGGAGGCCAATGTAGGTGTGAATGAGGAGGAGGAATTGGCTTTGAGATGTGAAGGAGGTTGCATGGTGGAGGAGGCTAGGGTGAGTGCTGCGTGGGGAGGGAGCTGAGTTGTCACAATGGAGAAGGCCATCATCAGGGTAGATGAGGAGACGGCATCAGCTCCAAGATGTGAAGGAGGTCACGTGGTGTAGGAGGCCAGGGTGGGCACGACGCAGGGAGGGAGCTGAGTTGTCATAGTGGAGGAGACCATCATCGGGGTGGGTGAGGAGGCAGCGTCAACTCCATGATTGGAGGAGGCCAGGGAGGATGTAGCTGAGGCATTGGTGGGGTCTGGCTTGGGATCTTTATTAATTGCATAGTGCTCAACTGTTCTCTGCCATTAAAATTAATTTCTTGGAGCCCCTTCCTTCTATTTCACTTTGTCTTCCTCACACGGCCATTATAATGGCTCGCCATCCATGACCTCACTCTTCCTCTGATCCATTAAATAGCTTTCTGCTCAATGCGTGATTCCACTCGGTAAGTTCCATTCAACAAAATAAGATTTATTAGTTCACATTATTGGTGCTAGCATTATTATGTTCCATTTAGAAATTTGTTCCAAATAATTCTTTTTGATGGGATCAATTTTGTTAATTATGCAATGTGATCTATTGTGATTGGCGGTCTGTTACACAAGGTTCATTAGAATTTTACATATGTAGAGCTACATGAAATGTTGTAATTTTTGTAGGAATATGTATAGCCTTCTGAAAAAGTATGACATGGGAGAGTAGAGATGGTTGCTTATGTTGTCCAATGTCTTAGTGTTCAGTTTAGGTCAATTGACAATGTATTTTATGTTGCCATGGAGAAAAGTGAATGTATGATGTCTGTTATAGGGCCATTTAAGTTGCAACATATTTGCTTGGTTCTGGAAACTTTAAATTGGTGGTTCAACAATAGGGAGATATCTTCATATATTTAATGGATGTAGGTGATGTGGACAAGGAGAACAATAAGTGCAGAACATTTATCTTTAAGAAAGTTTGTTTTAGGTGCATAATTGAAACACCCCCTTGCTGTATTGACCCTGATGATCTCACATATGTGTTTGACGACAACTTTATTGTCAAATACTTTGATCATCAAAGGAAAAGGAGACATGGGTGCACACCATTAGGGACATAAGACTAGAAATTATCTATATCTCTATTCTTCTTTCTCAAATTTTATTTTCTAAGCCAAGTATCTAGCCTTTTTCGTCTCACCTAATCAATTTTATTTTTAAGCCAAGTATCACTACCGGTTCTAACCAGAACTAAAAGTGATACTATCAACATAAAATACAACTAAAAATTGCGAAGAGAGGTAACTTAATATTAAAAATTACAAAGATAAGTAACCAGAATGTAGGTAACTTATTATTAATAAATACAAATTAAAAAATATACATAAAAGTTCATAACACCGGTTATGAGGATCAAAGGAAATCCAAGAAAATACAGCATTGTTCGATCCCAAGGTGTACTTGAGAACATCAACAATGATCATCTAGAGTGATGCGCGTTTTCCCGATCTTCCGAAGGTAATATGATAAGTTGATTGGTTGAGTTTCGACATTGATGATCCAAAGGCTCTTACCAAGACGGATCGAGAATCCTCGCAACCACTACACCACTACTCCATGGTTATCAACCATGCAAGACGCAGTTGACCTCGCCAAGAATGCTTTTCCTGCAAGCAAATCAAGAACACAAGCAAGAATAGGTAGATACAATCTGAATATTGCTAATCACCAATGAAGTGCTCGAGTTGGGGTTCCACAAACCGAACAAGTAGCGAAACTATATTAAACAGAATAATCTAAGCAGAAACCAAGCCTAAACTACGATGGCTACTGTATAAATATAGCGGGGATGTGAGGAGGTTGACATAGGGTTGTGCACCCATCGAAAGAGGTGTACACAACCTGGACTCCGACCCCGACACGATTATAAGACCCAACTAGCTCCAAAACGGTGGCGTATCACCTTATTTCTTTCACTCCGACTAAACTATAAGGAATATTTGGCCAATCTCATATCCATTGGAAAGGGCTCGTCGTAAGCTTTCTAGAATGTTCAAGATTGCCTAAAACGGACTTCATATGAGAGAGTTATGCCCGTCTTATTCACGTGTTGTCCTGCGACTCGACCACGACCATGACCACGACCACGGCTAGAGCTTAGCCTCGAGTCCGAGTAGACTTGGCCTTCGAGGGATGATGTCTGGATAATGTTGTGGTGCTTCTCTCATGTTCCTAAGTAATAAAACATCACAATAATTTAGTAGTAATCCATCCAAGGAAGCATGAACAGCGAGAAACGAGTTCAGCTGGTGATCTAATTGTCATGCACGTGCTCTTGTAATTAGATCTTGTACGATTTGAGGATTATTGGCGGTATTGATAGTATCCGAAGGAGCCATGGGCTCATCATCCTCCCACTCTTGAATTGGAGTCATCCTTGACTCAAGCTCTTCTTCTTCTCCTAAGTAGTGCTTCAAATCTAAAATGTTAAATGTGAGACTAACCCCAAAATCTACATGTAAGTCCAATTTTTATGCATTGTCATTTATTTTCTCAATTATCTTAAATGGTCCATCAACTTTAGACATCAATTTTGACTTTCGTAGTTATGGAAACCTATCCTTCCTCAAATGCAACCAAACTAAATCACCTGGTTCAAATTTTATTTCCTTCCTAAATTTACTTCCAACAATCCTATACTTTTCAGTCATGCTCTCTATATACTTTTTAGTAGTTTCATACAACTTAAGAATAAATTTTTTAGCATCTAAATTAAGTCTTTCAAAAGTAGGCAAAGGTAGTAAATCAATAGGAGCACGGGAATTAAATCCATACACTACTTGGAATAAACTTACCTTGGTGGTGGAGTGTACCAACCTATTGTAAGCAAGATCAATATGCAGTAAACACTCTTCCCACATCCTCAAATTCGTTTTTAGAATAGCTCGCAACATGGTCGATAATGTGCGGTTGACGACCTCTGTTTGACCATTAGCTTGGGGATGACACGTAGTAGAAAAATAGCAACTTCGTCCCCAATTTATTCCATAGGGATCTCCAAAAGTGGCTCAAAAACTTTGCATCATGATCTGAGACAATAGTATTGGGCACTCCATGTAGTCGAACGATTTCCCTGAAAAACAAATCTGCTATGTTTGTAGCATCATCGTACTTGTGACAAGGTATAAAATATACTATTTTAGAGAATCGATCCATAACTACAAATATGTTATCCCTCCCCCTCTTTGTCCTAGGTAATCCTAAAATAAAATCCATGAAAATATCCTTCCAAGATGCACTAGGAACAAGAAGAGGTATGTAAAAACCATGTGGATTTAAACAAGACTTAGCTTTATTGCAAGTGGTGCAACGTGACACGTAGCGCTCTACGTCACGTCTCATCTTTAGCCAAAAGAAATGAGCGGCCAGCAGATCTTCAGTCTTCTTTGCTCTAAAATGTGCCATCAATCATCCTCCATGCGCCTCCTGCAACAGTGAAAGACGAACGGAGCTAGCTAGAATGCATAGCTTGTTAGTACAATAGAGCAATTCATCATTCAGCACATATTTATTCCATATTTTCCCTTCTTTATAATATTCAAGCACTTCTTTAAAGTCTAAATCAGTAGCATAAAAGTCCTTAATGACCTCTAAACCAAAAACCTTATGATCAAGTTGAGATAACATGGTATAACGTCTAGAAAGTGCATTAACAATCACATTGTCCTTTCCTTTCTTATGTTTTATGACATATGGAAAAGACTCAATAAATTCTACCCATTTAGCATGTCGTTTATTCCGTTTAGCTTCACTTCTAATATGTTTTAGCGATTCATGATCAGACTGTATAGCAAATTCTTTGGGCTATAGATAATATTGTCAAGTTTCAAGCACATGAACTAAAGTATACAATTCTTTATCATAAGTGGAATAATTCAGACACAGGCCATTTAATTTCTCGCTGAAATAAGCAACAAATTTACCTTATTTAATTAGCACACCTCCAATTCCAATCCCACTAACATCATATTCCAGTTCAATGGTCTTACTAAAATCAGGGAGTTGGAGCAATGGAGCATGGGTGAGCTTCTCTTTCAACAACTTGAATGTTTTTTCTTGTACAGGTCTCCATTTGAAAATTACTCCTTTCCTTATCAACTCGTTTAATGGGGCAGCAATGGTGCTGAAATCCCGTACAAACCTCTATTCCCTATGGAGTAACAACATAGACAAAAAAAGAGACTCGATCCATGCAAAAAGTGCACTTTTTGAGGTTACCAAACAAACGTGCATCTCTCAAGCATTAAAAACAGCACGTAAGTGATCAAAGTGTAGTTCATATGACTTGCTGTAAATCAAGATGTCATCAAAGTAAACCACAACAAATCTTCCAATAAAAGCACGTAAAACTTTGTTCATCAATCGCATAAAAATACTAGGTGCATTAGTTAACTCAACAGGCATTACTAACCACTCATACAAACCAAACTTAATTTTAAATGTAGTCTTCCATTAATCTCCAAGTTTCATTCTAATCTGGTGGTATCACTTTGCATGTCAATTTTAGTGAAAGTTATAGAGCCACTCAACTCATCAAGCATATAATCTAACATAGGGATAGGATGACGATATCTTATAGTAATATTATTGATGGGTCTACAATCAACACACATACGCCATCTATCATCCTTTTTAGGAACCAAAAGAACGGCAACAGCACAAGGGCTAAGACTTTCTCATACATACCTGCTGTCTAAAAGGTCTTGGACTTGTCACTGAATTTCCTTAGTCTCTTTTGAGTTAGTCCTATATGCAACATGGTTTGGCAAAGTTGCTCCCAGAATCAAATTAATTTGATGTTTAATCCCTCGAATAGGTGGTAGTCCCGGGGCTACCTCTGCTGGAAATACATCCACAAACTCATGCAAAAGGTTAAAAACAGCAAGAGGCAAAGAACTAGATATATTCTCAAGTGAAACTAAGATCTCTTTGCATATCAAAGCATAGCATGACAGCTCATTAGCATAAATTTCAGCACGATTAGATTTAGTAGCAAGCTTAACACGCCCTTTCAGTCTAATTTCATCGGACTTAGAAGTTGTTGTTGCTTTCTCCTTTTTAGGTGAAAAAACTTTTTCCACTACTTACTAATTTTTAGAATCATTCTCAAACTCTTTTCTCCTATTTTCAACTATCTCTTGTTCGCATTTTATAATTTCAATAGGGATTAAAGGTAGAAAAAAATTTCTTTCCTTTATGCATAAGGGTGTACTTATTACTTCTACCATGATGTGTTGCATCAGTATCAAACTCCCATGGTCATCCAAACAAAAGTGAACATGCTTGCATGGGTACTACATCGAAATCAGCACAATCATGGTATGAACCAATAGAAAAATGCACCATAGCTGTTTGCATTACCTTCACCTTACCACTGTTGTTGAACCATTGAATATGATAAGGGTGAGGATGGTTTCTTGTCGGCAAGGCAAGCTTCTTGATCATATCTGAATTTACCAAGTTGTTGCAGCTTTATCCATCAATAATAACTCGAACATGATAATCCTCGACTATGAGGAAGAATCTGCAACAAATTGTAGCGTTGTAGCTATTTCGCTTGCTCCATTTGAGTGCTTAACACTTGCTACACAATGAGGGTCCAATAATCCTCTGTGGCAGTGGCATCGAACACTTTCTCATGGTCGATATCCGTCTCACGACCACCCTCATTACCTGCATGGTTAGCTGCAAGAGCATATTCATCCTCAACATCACTAGCACTTACATATCCACCGTCTTCTGTTACAATGTACGCTCGCTGACTTGGGCAATCCTTCATGACGTGGCCCATTCCCTTGCATCGGTGGTATACAATCCTGGTCGACCGGCCTCTAGAAGCAACCAAAGAAGAGCTCTTGGCTGGACCATGCACACTTACGAATTTGCTTACCTCGAGAGCGTGCGACAGTGTCAAAGGTACTGCGGAATGCACCCTACTCGAGAAGGGGGCAGCAGACCGTGTAGCTGAACGTGGGGCTATTTTGACTTGTCTCGGTGTTGATTTTGAAGTGGTTGTGCTTCTAAATTACTCCTTAGCCTCTATTGTCATCCCTGTAATTCTTTTTCTACCAGACATGCAAGTTAGAACAATCTAGAAACACGTTCCTAGAACTAGCTTAAGCAAGCCGAAAACTATAACAGACACAAGCACAATGGAACACAATTCGTAATGCAAACTAATTCTCTCTTCTTCTTTTTTGAATTCTCTCTCTTTATTTGCACTCTTTGCTTCTTCTTCTTTTTTTGCACTCTTTGCTTATTACTTGCTTTTTTTGCAAATGTGAAACAAACTCAAAAACTCTTCTACTGCCTTTTCTAAGACCAGTGAGGTACATGGGTAAGAAACTTTTTCAGGAGAGTAGGGGTATAAAGGTAATAAAAAGATACTTTCTCTCTCTCTCCTTGTCTACCTCTGTTTCGGCTATAGTGGTTAGATCTAAGAAGGTGGGTGATTCCCACTAGGTGTTCAAAATGATTGGTTAGGATCCCAAGTGGGTGGTCAGAGTTACTGGTCGGGACCCCAAGTGGATGGTCAGAGTTCCTTGTCAGACCCCGAGTGGGTGGTCAGACTGACTGGTCGGGACCCTGAGTGGGTGGTCGGAGTGACTAGTCGGACCCCGAGTGGGTGGTCAAAATGAATAGTGATCGAACCCAAGAAGATGGTTGAAGCAACTAGTGGTCGAACCCGAGTAGATGGTCAACTCAACTAATGGTTGAAGTCATGTAGATGGTTGAAGCTACTAGTGGTCAAACACGACTTGATGGTCAATTGGACTAGTGGTCGAACTCGAGTAGATGGTTAAAGCGACTAATGGTCAAACATGACATGATGGTTGACTCAACTAGTGGTCAAACTCGAGTAGATTGTTAAAGTGAATAGTGGTGAAACACGAGTTGATGATTGACTCGACTAGAGACACAATCTCGGCTATAGCAAACAGTGCAAGGCCAGGATACCCAACGACTATAACAGTGAAGACTCGACACTAAAAACTAGAACATGATGACTCGACCAGCAACAAAGACACCGACAATGGACTCAAACTCAACAACGCGAATACTGAAAACAAAATTGTGAAGGCACAAAGTGGTTTGGATAGTGGAAAAAACTAAGATCTAAATATTTTTGTGGGGCATTTTTCTGGACTCTAGGTAACGGAAAACGACGAAACAAAGGGGATAACTGAGATTACCTAACATGCAACCGAGGCTTTGATACCACTTGATGCGCATTTGCCTAATCTGCTGAAGGTAATATGATAAGTCGATTGGTGGTGTTTCGACGTTGATGATCCGAAGGCTCTGACCAAGACGGATCAAGGACCCTCGCAACAACTACACTACTACTCTACCTAAACTATGACGTCTACTGTGTATATAAAGGGGAACATGAGGAGGTCGACCTAGGGTTGTGCAGCAATCGAAAGAGGCGTACACAACCTGGACTCCAACCCCAACACGATTACAAGACCCAACTAGGTCCAAAAAGTGGCACAATACCTTATTTCTTTGACTCTGATTAAATTATAAGGAATATTTGGTCAAGCTCATATCCATTGGAAAAAGCTCATCGTAAGCTTTCCAGAATGTCCAAAATTGCCTAAAACGGACTTCGTATGAGATAGTTATGCCCATTTTACTGACATGCTGTCCTGTAACTCGACCACGACCACCACCATGACTAGAGCTCAGCCTCGAGTCCAAGTAGACTTGACATGTGACATCCGGGTAAGGTTGTGGTGCTTCTCCCATGTTCCTAAGCAATAAAACATCACAAGAATTTAGTAGTAATCCATCCAAGGAAGCATGAACAGCGAAAAATGAGTTCACCTGGTGGTCTAATTGTCGTGCACATTCTCTTGTAATTGGACTTTGTATGATTTGAGGATTATTGACGGCATTGATAGTATCCAAAGGAGCCATGGGCTCATCACATAGGCTTCATATGGAGAACAACAACAATGGTCATCCATATGCTTCTGGTTGGATGAACCTGGCGTCCTCACACTAGAAGCAAATGTTATTGCGGGCCTAGAATGGGACCCTGGTGACGAGCGAGAAGCTAGCTAACCCTAACCTTCTAATGATTAAAATGATCCATCACAATAATAGAAGAATAAGGTCTACAAAACATAAGACAAGAAGAACATAGACCTATGTAATGAACAAAATACTAGATGATGACTCGGAGAACTTCTTGGGTGAGGGCCCTCCACCAAAGAATAGCCATGTGCCAGTGAGCTCGGAGGCTCCTACACCGGTGCTGAGGACGATGAGGTGGTTGCAGCTGCCGAGGGCTCTGATGACAACGATAAGGAGGAGGTGAAGGAGGAGGCTATCATCATCACCAATGGTGACGATGGCAGAAGCGATGATGATGATGAGAAGGAGTTGTTGTTATCATCAAACGATGATGGCCCGCTATCGAAGAACCAGAAGCTAGCATAGGAGTATGGCTAGCATACGTGTGTGTATATATATATATATATATATATATATAGGCTTATTAATTAGTCTTTCTTTGCAATCGGGATGGTTGTTTTTGTGGGGTAATCCAGAACTTCTTTTGTAATATATATATATATATATATATATATATATATATATATATATATATATATATATATGTATGTATGTATATATGTATATATATATATAGCACTTCCTAGCTTCCAAGATTAATTAGTCTAACTTTTGCACTTCCAAGCTTGGCCAACATGTCCTCTCTGGAAGCATGTTCCATGTCCTTACCGATTCGTGGAATCAACTGATAGTAATAAAGGGTATATAACTGTAGGGTTACGGGTAGGCTACGCTAGCACAAAATAAATTTTCTCTACCGCATTCAACCAGGAAGCCATGCGAGTAGGGGATCATGAATCGTTACCACTTGACGAGCAGTGCAGCGGAAGAAGAGTTGGAGCAGACCAATCCAACGTCGTGCGCGTCAAGTAGTCGATCGTCAACCTCGTCCCGAGCACGTCCCGAGCACCTTCCGAGTACTCGCGAGTACGTCCCGAGTACTCCCGAGCACAACCCGAGCACCCCCAAGCACGTCCCAAGTACCCCCGAGCACGTCCCGAGTACTCCTGAGCAGATCAGCACCGCAATAGTAGCAGCGCCTCTACGGTATCCACACGTACAAGGATGGAATCGCTGTGCGCCGGTGTGCTAGCACCGCGCGCCCGGCTAGGGTTTCGAAGGGAGTTCGGGAATAGGAGGCATCCAGGGTTTTTGGTGGCAAGATCTGTTTTTCGGAAAAAAAACTCAATGCGCCTTGGCCCCTGCCTATTCTTATATAGAGCACGCTAATGGGCCTTTAATCAACATTAAAGCCCATTATGACTCTAAACCCTAATGGACCTTTAATCAACATTAAAGCCCATTAGCAGATCCAATCCGCAAACTCGATCGCCTCTAGGGCATATCACCAACAATAACCGCCGGTCGATTCCATGTGCCGGCATTGATACATCACTATCAGTTAGTAGAAGCAACTAACAATGATACACTGCTCATCACTGTCAGTTGATGCCATGAACTGACAGTGATGTACCACTGCCGATTCATAGTTTGAACCGACAATGATAAGTGTATCACTGACGGTTCCAACGAACTCATTAGTTTTAAGGTCGTTGATGATTATGAACCGGCAAAGATATTCTATCACTGTCGGTGCTAGGCAAACCAGAACTAACCACCAATTAGGGTTTCTGTAGTAGTATGGAGTTTAAATTTCTAATTTCATGAGGAATTTCAGTTATGGCCGGTGCCTCCCAAAAAGTAACGGAGGCGTGCAAAAGTTTCCTTAGGCTACACGGAAAATGGTCCTCAAGTGCAAATGCAGAAGAGAGCTTGATTGCAAGACTCACCCATGGAGCAGAGAAGGTCTAAGATTTCTGAGTCAGCCCGCGCTTTCAACATGCTGGTTAATTATGATATATTCTGTTCGGAGCCACAACTTGACACACTTGATCACTTGAGCTAGATGAGTTTGACTTTATCATATAGCCCAGTGTTTGGTTCATTGTCACACTTGTGTCTTACAACCTTCACATGCATATATCATAGCCAAAGTTTTGTTGTACGTACAGCCAATAATTGTTTGCACTCTAACTATATATGCATGACAAACTTTAAAAAGTTCACATTTTCTATTCGACAACAAATGGATCAACTAAAAATGGGTTGACAAAAAGGCAGCTGGTGCTGGTGGGGACAACAAGCAAATCTACAAAGTAGGTGGCTGGAAGTAGCCGGAGTTGGGGAAGAAATTTGGCGGGCCGCCACAGGTGTGGTCACTGTGCGGCGGAGGAGCTAGGCTGGAGGTGGCAGCGGCGCCCTTGACACTGGTAGCCATTTCATGGGTTCCCCAACCATCAAGGTGAAGGGAGGAAGGATGGGGTAGGGAGCGGTACCGCCGAGGTAAGGGTGTGATAGTTGGTATCGACGTGAGCTACTAACCTATTACAGAAGTCAAGGTTTGTACATAGGTGTGTGTATATGGATAAATGAGGACTGTTGGATTTTGATTGAATGACTGAAAATATTTGCGAGGATAGATATTTTTATCATGAACTGAAAATTAGATAGAGCCTTAGTAGTTTGGGAAAATTTGGTTTGGAACCAAATATAATCTTTGCAAACATAGTCTCCAGCGCACAATAGTCGACAAATATACCATCTCCTGGTTAATTAGCATCTAGCAAGGAAGAAGACATAACAATTGGGACCGACAGCCAAATAAATAATAATGGTAGATGGGGATTATAACAGACAGTGACAGAGGATGTTTGCTAGTGGCTCTTGGACATACATATAGGATGCCCACATGGCAATCTTCAGATTGTTCAAATAGGCGCTCCGCACAGCAATACTTCCAACCAATATTATCAACAAAGATACACAAGGTACATATCTACATGCTGGAGAATGGGCCTAGCTGTGCTAGCTAGTATGTGCTTCGTCTTCTTGCTGTGCAGGTCCCCCCTTCTCATATATATTGACAAAAAACGTACAAGCTAAGCATGTTATGCAGGATGCATTAAGGAACGTTTCACTTGGTTGAAAGTCGATAAATATGTAAATAATTAAATAGCTAGGCAGGTGTCAAGCCAACCAGCCGTGGAAAGTGTTATTGTTTTTTTTTTCTTTTCCAGAGAGCACGTAAGCAGCAGCGACAAAACCAACCAAATATCGCTGGGCCTTTCCTCGGCTTGTCTGATTGGGATTTGGTTAGAAGAAGGAAAAAAAAAGCAAGCTTTTTTTAGCAAACTAGCTCTCGGCCTGGCAAAGATTTCCTTACAGTGCCGTACTGCCGTAGAGCCATGCATTTTGGCTCTCCTACACGAGCAAGGTAAGTTTTGCTTCCAACGTCGTCTCTCTCTTTGACAGCTAGCCTTGCTCCGACTAGGTTAGGTAATCTCTATCAAGCTGAGTTTGTCCTAAAAAAGACCCTTAGACACCTGCGTATCAAACAACATACTACATATGCTACTATTCTGACATTAAAATAAACAAGTACTGTATATATATATATATATATATATATATATATATATATATGCGTTTAACAAGTACTTTCTCACAATGCACAAAAAAGGGAGCGTACAGAATATATGTAGCGTGGCCAGACTTGTGAATGCACTGTTTATAAATTTTGTTGAGGTACTGTGTACGTACGGTAGAGGAGAAATAAAGATGGGTCCAACGTATGATCACGTGGCTTGGCAGGTCTGATGCCGGTGAACACCCCAACCAGGTGTCAGAAAGTGGGGTTCGGTCGGTAATCTATCGCCGTTTTCCAGTCTCTAATTTATTAGGAGTATCTTCTCATACTATATAAAAAGTATTATAAGTGAATGGTGGTAACTGTTACAGTAATTAACCTGTATCTAGTATTTTGAATGTATGACTGATAATTAGCTATAAATGATGGATAAAAATCTATCACTATTTAGATAATTGTTGACAGATCAAAACTTAACTCGTCACTAATAAAACTTATAAGTGACGAGCCGTAACTCTAATCCGTCATTTGTTATAAGTCATAATAGGGTCACAGTTGTGATCCGTCACTTATGAGTTAATGATTTTTTTTCTTATTTTTAAATAAAAAAGTCTAAAACATATTTTTTGACCTGACTCGGTCCAAGCTTTTTCAAAGTATTTTCGATCTTTGCGTTCCATATAAATCGAATCCACCATCTCTCTCGTGCGCGAACCCCTTCACCAACTCAGCTATGACGCTATTGTGATATGAAGCTGATATATTATCCTTTTAAGCTTCGTTGCCGAAGATTATAGGTGACGAGTCAAAACCGTGACCTGTCACCTAATAAGTCATAGGTGACAGGTCTTATGTTTATGTTACCAATTTGAATTATATGTTGCTTCAGAGCTTAACCGCAAAGGGAATAAAAACACTTTTAATGGTTCGATTCAAAGTTATGGCATCAGAGAGTGGGATTAAAGTTCAATTGAGATGTTCACTTTGACCCAAAGCAGCTGCAATATTAAAATAAGCAATATAATGAATGTTTCAAATAAGTGACCCAGAGCGTCCTCGGTAAAATAGGCACAACTTTTACTTATGGACTCTGATTTTAAAGTTTTTTTACTCTACTGGCATCTTAAAAAAAGTTACATCTATTTTTCCTTCACTATAGGGGTTTGGTGAATTTTTTAAGGCCAAAAATAATTTGGAAGATTGAGTTATCATCCCCGTAAGTTTATGCATCGTTTTTGGAATGCCTCTTGTATCCATAGCTATCACCCTTACAACAAATTTATGTAGATATGTACAATGATTTTTATTATAGTGTTGCTGAAGTAAGAAAATAAGAGAAAAATGAAATAAAAATAAAAAATTATAGCATGATGCTATGTACATATTTACTATATAATCAAAATTTTAAATGTGCATTATTTCTTTTACTACACATTTTATTGTCTGCTAATAAATGCAACTAGTTATTATTTTTAATAACTATTTTGAATAAATAACTAGTTATTATTTTTAATTAAATTAGCTAGATTTATAATTGATAAATTATGAATGATAAATTATTTTTTCTCACAACTACATAAAAAATTGATGAGTTGATGGGCTAATTCATCTAATATTTCATCAAACTGAGTGACTTAAACATCTAATGAATGAGTAATTAAAATTCCTTCCTTTGCTCTATTGCATTAAACTGATCATCAGTGACGGGTCAAAATTTGACTCGTCACTAATAGCTCTATAAGATGATCTGTTACTCATGAGTTAGTCATTGATGATAGCTCATAACTTGACCCGTTACTTATGTCTAGCCTAGGATAATGGGTTATAAATACGACCTGTCACTTTTAACATAAGTGACGGGTCATATTACGACCCATCACTAATTTTGTGTCTGTTTTATCTATTTTTCATATAGTGCCATTTATCTTGCTAACAGCTCAATTCATGTATGAGGAACTCCTTCCAATTCAATCATTTGAAAGTGGAGTAATTTGATCTTTTAACTCGCAGATTCGACCTTTCATCTAAAAACTTTTAGGTCACAAATCGAAGCTTCCTACTTGAATAATACTGAGGACGTCCAAATCGTGGGTTCGGACTTTTGCTGCATTATTGAATCAACCTTTTTACTCACATATTTGAACTTTCAATTCACAAGACCAAACTTCACGCCCAGAAATTCCTTGAGGTCATTACGACGGAGTTTAGCTTGAATGTTATCTTAGACGTTCGCTTTTACAATAATGTAGTGCTGTCAAGCAAGCAAGCAGGGGCGGATTCAGGGCCCGTGCTGGGGGGCTGCAGCACGGGCCCAGCCCACGAAGCACAGAGAAATAAAGGAGAAAATTCAGAATTTTTTTAAAAATCCCTCTCACATAGCACGGGCCCAGCCCAAAATGCTGAAGAGCAAAAGGCCCAGCACCCCTCCCTAGCCTGGGCTGGATCCGCCACTGCAAGCAAGGCGGCATGATCCTCACAAGCTCTTGGAGCCTATGGCGGCGACAACAAGATGAGGCAGGCGTGGGAGGATTGTCTTTATAGTCGTCAGCGAGAGGAGACGAAGAGAGCTCACATCTCATGAGGAAGAAACACGAAAGAGAAGAGAAAAGAGGGAAAGGGGAAAGCTGCATGTCCACGGTCATTGGAGAAGAACTCATTTGTGAGGTAGGTATGTGACACATGCTCACGCATTTGGAAGTTTTTTATCGATCAACATAGTGTTGATCATTGAATTTCTTAGATACATAAAGTTCGTTCAGTGACAATATACATACACATTTTAAATGTATACTTTTATTTAACAGTATTTAGTTTTTACAAAATTAATTTGAAATTTAATTTCCACAGTCATCATCTTTGATCCTTACTCAACCAACAAATGTGCATGAGGTTTTTCATTAGTCATTAACGGACCTCTCCTTCAAGGGGGAAAGAGGCACCCCAATAAAACATGGCAGTACTCGGTTTGTCAGTAGATCGTGGTAGAGGGCTGCAGGAGGGGCGTGCAAGTGGAATTCGCTGAGAGAACGAAGTGCAAGGAAGATCTAGGCGAGGATTGACAATCTTGAGAAGGAGACGTCCATCCGAGGGTTCTTATTTGATGTTATATCAACATTATTGATGATTGGTAAAGTGATTGTGACTACAACAAAACTGGTCATCTATTTCGGGTCATCAGTGTCGGCTAGGACAGAACTGGCATTGATAAAATATTAGTATCGGTTCGTAACATCTCACGCTTGATTGATGACTGAGTCGGATTGAAACAACACTGATATTCCGTATCGGTGCCGGCTCTTAGAACAAACCGGCACTGATACTTCAGTGTCAGCTGTTAATCATAAACTGACTTTAATACTCAGTATCAGTACTGGTTCATGTTACTAGCTGACACTAATAATTTGAACGGACTTGAAATTTTATAAGGCAAAGTGAATAAACATCTATGCCCCCTCAGCCTTATCTCCTCACCTCTCACACACCCTGTATCTCTCTTCTCCCTGTCCTATCTCATCTATCCTTAATCTGGTCTTTCTCTCTATCCTTTCTCTCTCTCTCATCGATCTCCTCCCTCGTGGTTGTGGCGGCAGTTCAAAAACCACCATTGACGGTATTTTTGAGTCGGTACTGATGACTATTTTCGGTAGTAGTATATGCCAATGCTGTTGGAATATGGCCTGCGAGTAGAAGGTTTATTCATAAATTCCAAAGCAAAAATTGCTAGTGGTTTAGTCCCAGCTTGCTAGTGCAAGGTGATGGTATACACCAACATAAATAGTGGATCTCTCTCCCTTGAAATAGAGAAATAAAGGGAGAGTGGGTGGGCTCTGGCTATACAAGCATGCGTGTATTCATATATTTTTGCGTGTAAAAACGCACGATCGTGTCACACGTAATCTTTTTGCCACCTATGTATTTATCTCCCACTCCACTTGAACCATTTTGTACTAGTCAAGAGCTTATCAATACGTGGTTAATGCAATAATCTCATGATTAATTGACTAATTATTGAATGACTACCAATTAGTGAACATAATTAGAGGAGAAACTGTTCCTGGAATAAGCGACTCCCAAAATAAGGCCTGGAGACGACATGTTCTCTCTCCCACGAAATTCCTCCGTCCTTTCATCTTTCACCTTATTGGTGTGTACCGAGATTGAGGGTGAGCGGTCGTGAAGCTAGCACGAGGGGGCAACAATAAGGTTTCTAGGCAACGCAACTGTGCGACCGCTTGTACACTACCTCGTTGACGATCTGCATTGCTTCCTCTTCGATCTGCATTGCTACAACTCGTCGTTGTGTTGAATCATTTCTTCCACCAACCCGATTGTGAGTCCATGTCATTCTTGATATTTATTCTGTTTTCTAGCCTGCTGCTAGCAATAGATAACTTTTCACTAGTAAATAGTTATGAAATATGACTTTGAGTAGAATATGATATTAGTAGAATAATGTGCATATTTCCAACAAATACTTATTTAAAGTAAGGATATCCAATCATTAATTGCACATAGAAGATGACACAATATTTTATATTGGTTCAGGTCTCTTTTAGAATAATAGCCCTATGTCATGTTCTGTCTTACATAATCTTAAAAAGGATAATTACAATGGGGATGTGTCTAGATCTAATCCTAAAAATCTCAGCTATGAATCTCCCTACAAAAGAAGTCGTCGGATTCCAATTGAAATAGCTACTTAGACACCAGCTAACAATCCTTCATATTTTGCCATGTTGTTTGTGGAAGAAAAATTGATTTGATGGGCACACGTCAAGGTTTCTCCTGTCAACGATATTAGAATTACCCCAGCCCTTAATTTTTGAAGTGTCAATGAGCCATCAAAATACATTGTCCCATTTCTTGAACTTCATGATTGTTTTCAATATTAGGCGCAAGGTTCAACCATTCAACAAGAAAGTCAACTAGTACCTAGAATTTAATAGCTATTCGGGGAACTGTTGATGATTAGTAAACCAACTCCTAAATACTTATTTAAGAAGTAGGGGTACCTGTTGGCCATAGAAGCATATCAATGATAGAAATAGAGATTTTTATGCAGGTTTAAGCCTCTATTAGGATAATAATCCTATATCCTATCTTGCCTTGATTAATCTTAAGAACATATATTCCAATTGTGGGGTGTATAGATCCAGTCCTAAGGCTCCAGACAGATTTATCCATGTTCTAAGTCATAAAAGCCCTAATCAAATGATTCTATTCCTGCCACGGATCTTAGCTGGTGTCTCTAATTTCTAACTGACTAGGCTTGTTATGAGGTTTTGCGATTTCGGAGTTCTTGAAGGCGTGAGTTGACTTGTGTGTTGATGGATATTGATAAGCTCGTGAGGCATACTTTGGGCATACCTCCTCCCCCTTCTTTTGTAGTTGAAGTGAGGTAGTCATACCTTAGACTCCTCCAAGCATAACCTTCCCAAATATGTTGTAATATTCCGACCCATTAGTGTTTCTGGTTTCGGCTCACCTGGCCACATTATTCCAGTGTGGTGGGTTTAGTACCACCTTGGTAGTTTAGATAGGTTAGGGACAATTATAATCCTTCACACTCTAAGTATAGAACCTTCGGGTTAACCCTTTTACACGAAGCGAGGACGAAGGTATAAGCAGGGTGCTATGCATATGCGGGCCCACACCACGAGTGGACTGGGTTGTAAACGAATTTGGGGGTAGGGTGTTACAGATGGTATTCAGAGCGAACTCTCGCTGCACGAGTGCATGCATATCGGCATGTGAAAGGGACATGTCATGGTCGTGGCACCAAGGGGAGATCATGTCTATTTTTCTGTCGTGTACGTGGTAAGCTACCGAGGGCGTTAGCTCTGAATGGGGGAGTGTAATACCTCGGCCCATTAGTGTTTCTGGTTTCAGCCCGTGTGGTCCAAGTGTTCTAGTGTAGTGGGTTTAGTACCACCTCGTAGTTTAGATACGTTGGGGACAACTTATAAGCTTTTGTGCTCTAAACATAGCACCTTCGGGCTAACCCTTTTACACAAAGTGAGGACGGAAGTGTAAGCGGGGTGCTATGCGTATGCAGGCTTGGCCGATAGGTGAGCTGGGCTATAAGTGAATTTTGGAGGCGGCATGTCACATATAGGGTTAGTTTCCTTATCGGATACAAGTATGTACCAAATATTATGACACATGCCTTACTTATTCTATGGTGATTACAAACCATAGTAGAACAAGTAAAGGACACATACACCATGGATACCCTATTCATATATTCTGTATTTATGATAATATATAATAAATAATTTATATCCTCATCAGGAACGAAGTGTGTGTTGAACACCCCAAGTTATATTGACAACTTGGCCATTCGCCCGACTACATCCTAATTATGGAGAATATCTTCCAGCGGGAAGGTAGATACCATTGTAATCTTATGTTATTGAAAATTATGTATGAGCTTATGGGATGTCATAAGAACAATATAGAGAAGTTTCTCTACATGAGGATAATGTACATTGGGTTCATGCAAAAATTCACTCACAAATTATAATATGAACAAGGGTTCCCGATCTTCCGAAAGGTTCTGGTAACTCTCGATTTGGTGAAAACGAGACACAAGTCGATCCGGCTTCCGAACAACACGATCCGAAACCCCGCAATCGCAGTACCACGTCTCCTCTGGTTATCAACCGGCGTTGCACGGTTGACCTCGCCAAGAAGGCTAAAATCCTTGCCTGCGAATCGAAGAACACAAGCAAGAACAAGGAAGAATGCAACCAAATTGCAGATGAATGAT
This sequence comes from Phragmites australis, assembly GCF_958298935.1. Classification (NCBI taxonomy): domain Eukaryota; kingdom Viridiplantae; phylum Streptophyta; class Magnoliopsida; order Poales; family Poaceae; genus Phragmites; species Phragmites australis. The sequence continues at coordinate 17,179,597 of NC_084924.1, read as the reverse complement.
TAATCTCACGAGTTGGGGTCTCACAAACCGACGAAACGGCGAAACTGTTCTTGACAGAATAATCTAAGCAAAACCCCCCTAAAGAGAGTGGCGGCGGCTGATAATAAGGGTCTAGGGTCGTCACACCCCCTGGTCACGCCCCCCTAATGGGCTCAACGACGATACACGGCCCAACGGACCAAAAACGGTGACGCAGCACCGGGACAGATTCTGGACGCTGACTTGTTTCAACGTTTCCCGTTGACTCAGAAGGAATTTGGACCTCAAACCAACGCCATTGGTTTCCTTATGAAATTATCTTTCCAACCATATGTGAATCGTCGAAAACGGAGTCCGGATGCGTCCTGTGCGTCCGTTTTACTGCTCGCTGGTCCTGGAGGTCGAGGCTGATTCGGACTCGAGTTGGACTGGACCTCCTGCTGTTGTTGGACGTCCTAGCTGCTCCTCCACGCCTCCAAGCCTTCCTCTATGTGTCTCCTTGTCCTCTCCATGATTCCTAACCAACACATAATCATTAGGTAGTAATCTATTCTCAAAATTATATAAAGAGTTGCTTAGGAACGAGCTCACCTCTAAATTTAATTGTCGTGCGCGAGCTCTTGTGATTGGACCTTGAAAGTTCAATGGAGGATCATTGTATGTATCCGAGGGAGTGATGTCCTCATCAAATTATATCAGACTATGAATGAGCTCCTGCTTCTCAACTATCTTCCATTCAACCACAAGTGATACGCTAACTACTTAGGGCATGACTATGATGTATAGGAAGAACACTTCATCTGCATCAGGTGAGGTTAAAACAAGAGGACCAGAAAGATACCTCTAGAGGTCCTAGAAAGTTGATTCTGCTTCCTCAGTCCACTTGAAACCTTCATGATTTCTTAGAAACTTGAAGAAAGGTAGTTCTTTTTTGCCTAATCTGGAAATAAAATGACTTAGTGTTGCCATGCATCCAGTTAGTCTTTTGAGTTCCTTTGTCATGCTTGGAGATCATGTATCCGTGATAGCTTTTAACTTCTCAGGGCTTGCCTCGATTAGACACTAAGAACCCGAGTAGTTTTCTTGAGAAAACTTCAAATACACACTTCTCGAGATTTAACATCATTCTTTATATAGCAATAAACTACAAAAGGTGGGATGAAAGAAGTTTTCTCCTCATCTTCCTTACACATGTTAATATGATGGTAACTGGAGTACGCATCTAGGAAACTAAGCAACTCACACTTAGAAGTTGAGTCAATGAGCTGGTTGATCCTCAAGAGTGAAAATGGATCCTTTGGGCAAGCCATGTTAAAATCAGTGAAGTCCATGCACGTCCTCCACTTGCTTTGGCCTTCTTCACCATGACAAGATTATCGAACAACCTAGGTTAAATGACCACTCATATAAAGCCTGCCTTCAAGATCTTGGTTATCTCATTTTTATTTGCTTCTCGATGATCTCTAGCAAAATGACAGAGTTTCTGTCGAACAAGTTTTGATCCAGGCTCAATAGCTAGCCTGTGATTGATCACCTCTCTAGGAATTCTGAGCATATCGGATGACTAAAATGCAAACACATCTGCATCCACCTGGAGAAACATGACGAGATCAAGTATTTATTTAGGATCCATAATAGACCCTATCCAAACACACTTAGATGACTCTATTGGGTCCAATGAAACAATCTTGATGTTGTCATTGGGTTTAGTAGTTAGCTTAGGCTTGGAGTGCATAGGTTGCTTCTATACATAATGAACATCATGCAATGAAAACTACTCAACCAACTCAAGACTTCCTTTATCGCACTTCAAAGCCATACGCATTCCTTCACGTGTTTTATTGACTCCCTTTGGCCCTGGTACCTTCAAGCACTAGTACTTATAGTGACACCAGCCATGAACTTGGCCAGAGTTGGCTAAACAAGAATAGCATTATATGCCATCTCAAAATTTGCCACGTTGAACACAATTTTCTCTTTTTGGAAATTCTCAGGCATCTTGAAAGTGACCAAGAGAAAGACTTAGCTGATAGGTGTGGTCAAACAGCTCGGGATTATGTTGTGGAAGGAATGATTCATGGGCTCAATCCTTATTCTAGGTACTTGTATATGATTCAAACTACCAAGAAACAAGATACTCAAAGAACTTCCATCACCTACAAGAACTTAGATTACCTTGCAATTGTAGATGGTTGGTTAGACCATAATCGGATAATGACAAGGGTGTCTCATCATGTCAGGATGGCCACTCTTGTAGAACATGATCGAGACATTCGAGTACTTGAGAACCTTTAGCACCGAAGGAGTTGTGGCATAGATCACCTGTTCAATACACTTTTATTGTTGCTTTGACTCATAGATGGTAAGTCCCCGAAACATATGGTTTATGGTATGCTTACTGCTTTGGAATGACATATCATCATTCTCATCATTGTCTTCACACTATCGGGGCTTAGAATCAGAAGGCCTACTCAATGACTTCATTCAAATTATTTTTCACCTGTTTAAACATGACATGACAAGTAGCCAAGTCATGTGTATCTGATTTGTGAATGGGACACCACCTTCTATTTGTGTCCTCCTCCGATGAGGGTTTCTTAACCTTGTCGAAAAAATGATGGAACTTGAAGTCCTTGTCATGAGTCATGGCCATAATACTTGGCACTTCAACCTTTATTTTCTTTGTAGCCTTATCGGCTTTCTTCTTAAGCTTGTGCTTATTGGCTGATTTAGAAGTTTCACCCTTAGGCCAGGCTGAGGCATCTTTTCCACCCTATCGAGGAAGCAGCTTCATTCGACTGCGTCTGTTGCTTTAGCATAATGGTTGGCCATCTCGAATATCTTGTAGACACCATGAGGCAGATGCATGGCCATATCTATAGTTAGCCTCCTAATTTGCACTCCTGCACTCCTTGTCGGAAAACTCGAATTACCGAAGAATCAGTGATTTCAAAAATTGTATTCCTGATATTTCCAAACCTCTTGATGAACTATCATAGAGTCTCATCAAACCTCTTGATGAACTATCATAGAGTCTCATCATTCTCTAGGCAGAGGCAATGCAAGTAGTCTTCCTTCCCGGGACGCTCATAGGTACCTTTGAAGTTAGCTAAGAAAAAAGGTCACACAATTGTTCCCATAAGTAGACCGATTATGGTGGCAAATTTGTCAACCACGAACAGGCAGACCCTTCACGTGTTGTGGTGAGGTAATTAGCCATAATCTTCTCATCTCCCCCAGCTGCTTGGGTAGATGCTTTATAGATCTGGCTGATCTCTAATGGATTATAACTTTCATCTTACTTCATCAACGCACTGGGTTAGAATCTATCTGGCCAGTGTACTGCTCAGAGATCGGGTGTGAAAGCCTAACACCCGGTAACCACCACATGATATACTCACTGATCACAGGGGTGAACCCTTTCGTAGGCTGGTCTTGCCTCTCTACTCTAACCTGGATAAACTAGATTATTACTATTTCAACGTGTTCTACCTATCCGAGTAGTAGATCTTGGTGAGCTTGACTTATGCTCATTGCTATGAATTGGTGATAATCCCAGCAATATCTTCCAACCACCACACCTTTTATGGAGTATTTAACCTTCCCTGAAGAGGATTGGAGAGTAGAGTCCTTGCACCATGCATGTATTAGGTAGTACCGGAGGAAAAGTGCCCGTTGTTGCCCTTGTCGGTGCTACGAATGGAACACTAAATGGTGAGGTGACATATGGTGATACCTGTGATGTTGGTCTCCATTTTGGATGAGTGCTAGTGAGGGAAGTTTTGATGGACTCGACTCTCCTCTTGTTGCTTCATCATCACTTTTACTTGCGCCAGGGCTCTCATGTCCAAAACTAATAGTCGTTGTGTCATCCAGTAATCTGACATTGTATCTTCATCAGAGGTTGCATCGAACTTCGTGAAGTGAGGTTCATTCTAGGATCTCCTTCTATGTATGGGCGATTCCTCGATAGTGAGGGGTACCGGAAGTTCAGGCCACAGTTGTAGTCGAGCTTTCGACCTACTAGCTATCGACGATGGATAAAGTTGATTATGCAAATACTTATATTAAGCAAGGATATCTAGACCTTTATTGTGCGTATCAAAGAAAGAGACATGAGATTTTGTAAAGGTTCAGGCTTACCTTAGGATAATAGCCCTACCTCCTATTTTTCCTTGATTAATATTGGAAAAAGGAGAATTATAATGGGGATGTGCTATATCTAATCCTAAGTACGTTGGCAAACTCTCTTGTGTTCTAAATGCCAAAGCCCCTTGTCATATGAATCTCGTCATGGTATGACTCTATTGTTGATCTCAATGGGTTGTATCTTCTCTTATCAGACTAGGTTTTCTCTCTATTGCTTATCCAGCTCCTTACTAGGAACTCGATCAGGCTCGACATTTCTAGCTTGGGATCCCTAGATTTCCACCCCCTTTGATGTATGCGCTCTCCCTCCTAGGGTAGTGGAGTCATACCACATTCGGAAACTCTTATTGTAATCTTTCCAGATTGTATTACTTCTGGATATCTGAAAACTCCTTCCTAATCTAGGGATAGTTTCTGTGTAGCAGACAATGAACTGCCTGAAATATTGGCATATGCTTTATTTACCCCATGACGGTTGTGAAACCTACCGTATCGGGTCAAGAACACATGTACAGTAGATACATGTTCTTATGATATAGAATCTTTCTATTAAATATATATAATAATTAATTATTTACATCACTAGCCATACGATCACATGAGTGATCATCTTGACCATTGATTCCTAGGGCTTGGCATCGGAGATCGAGGAACTTCTATCAACTTGTCAGGCTTCATGTATATGTTGGGTCTGACGTCGTCGTAGAACCCATCATCATAATAGCCTATTGATGGAGACTTGATGTGTTTAGTTGATGAAAATATGCCTTGTCATGTCCCCACGGATGATGCCAGTTTTCGATGATTGGTAAAGTAGATTATGCAAATACTTGTTTAAAGTAGGGATACATGATCGTCAACTATGCGTATTTAAAAGGAGGACACAAGATTTTATACATGTTTAGGCCTCCTTTAAGATAAAAATCCTACTCATGTTTTGCCTTAATTAATATTAGCAAAAAATAATTACAACGGGGATGTGTCTAGATCTATTCCGAAGGATCTCAGCGAGTTCTCTCAGGTTCTAAGTCCTAAAGCTATTGTTCGATGAATCTAATTGTGGCTCGAATATGTTTGTGGATCTCAATGGGTTATTTATATTTCTACCTGACTAGGCTTGCTTCGTATTACTTGTATGGCTTCTCCTTTGTCTCCCTTCGCACGTACCCGTCCCCTACTTATATAGTCAGGTCGGGGAGATGTACCATACTTAGAGTCTCCGAGTGTAACCTTCCCGGACTATATTATTTCCGAATATATGGAGGATTCCTTCCTAATCTGGGGATGATTTTTGTGTAGAACATGATGTACTGCATGTTATATCGGTACATACCTTATATACCTTATGGCGGTTATGAAACCTATCATATCATATCGGATGAAGGACAAGTGTATGATGATGATCTATCTTCAAGATATGTTGTATTTTCAGTAAATCTTTAATTATGAAATCCTCATCATACATATTTGTAATTATGTGACCTTGAGTGCTTACGAGTTTGATTGCACATAAAGCCCATCAACTATGTCATCACTACTACAAAATTGGCCATATATGCTAGGCTATCACTGCCGGTTCCTAATGAGCCAGCAATGATGGTGCTTTAATGCCGGTTCATATGCCTCACGAGAAAAATCAGCTAATATGAAATAGTAACAAGGGGAATCATTGCTGGCTGATAAATTGAGCCAACAGTGATGCCCTTTGCTGCCAGTTTATAGTACCAACCGGTAGTGAAGGGGTGGCCGGACTCGAATTTCTATTCCAATCGATTTTTTCTCGCAAAATCTCACGTCTGCCCCCCCCCCCCTCTCTCTCTTATCACTCACGTTCGGCTGCCTTATTGTCCCCACCGGTCACATCTGGCTCTCTTTTATCCTCTCCCACCGGCCTTGCAATCCAATCCAAGGAGTCCACACCGGCCTCGACGCCATCTGCGAGCGCCTCAAGCCCAGCCTCTGCATGGAGTTCACCTACATCATCCGCGAGGGGAACCCCATCGATGAGATGCTCCTCATCATCCGGGATCGCCTCGAGAGCTCCACCACCGACGGCGGTCGCATGGGGTTCTTCAACTGGGGCCTGCTCAAGGAAGGGGACTTCTACGGCGAGAAGCTGCTCACGTGGGCGCTCGACCCCCAGGCCGGTGCCAACTTCCCACTCTTCACGCACACCGTTAGGGCCATCTCTGAGGTCGAGGCCTTCATTCTCCACGCCGAGGAGCTAAAGTTCGTCACTGGCCAGTTCCGGCTGCACAGCATGCAGCTGCAACAGACGGCAGTGGGCGACCGAGCAGCTGTGATTGTTTTTCTTGATTTTTGTGATTACCAAATGTGTGTGGGTGAGAACGTTTGTGATTGTGATTGTTCTGTGAATTTGTGATTTTCAGTGATTTCCAATGATTTTTGTGAATGTTCTGTGAATTTGTGAATGTTCTGTGATTGTCTCTGAGCAATACAGCGAGGTCCGGTGGCGACAGTGGCGAGCACAACGAGGTCCGGTGGCGGCACGGCAGATGGATTTATTTTCTTTTTATTTTTCTGTGCTGGAAAAAGGCTTCACTACCGGTCCAAAAACACCGGCAGTGATGACATCTTAGGCTTCACTGCCCGTTACGTACTGCCGGCTGAAAAATCGGCACTATAGCTGGTTTACCAGCCATCAGTGATGAACTATTCCGTTGTAGTGCATTTCAATCCCTCTACAAATCGGATCAACAGGAAGCCTGTTATTAGGCCCTTTTAGGATGGTATTTGCGCTTTTTTTTTCTTTTTAAGAAAAAGAGTGGGCGACGCAGGAGGTACATAAAGACTCTAGCTAATTAGCACCACTACTAGTTAAAAATTTGAAGTAGTGAAGATATTAACTCTAGACATTTATGATTAATTTTGCGCATTTTAATGTTGGAAATTGCATGGGACTACGTGGAATTAGATTTTTAGTTTGGAACAGGTCACTTAGTAGTATTTAGGTAGGACCGAGTCGATCACACACGCACCGCACCATAGTGTTAGGTAGTATAGGTAACCTAAGAGTTTAATTACATCCAAGGGTTCTAAAAGCCGCTGGTAGCTAACTAGCTGATAAATCAAAATCATTATGCCGATGTTTTTAAACCTAGCTGAAATTTGTATGATTTGACTCCCCCTCTAGTCGAACTTCTTTTACACCAAAATTCTTGAGTACGTTCTTGTTTATACCCCAAATTAAAACTTGAGATCTGCCAAAAAGGGTGGAAATTTCGAAATGTTGGAAATTCAGAAAGCCATTTTACTGAAATATATATGTTGGATAATTTTCAACTGACACCCTTTAGTTTTGTTGCAAGGTACTTTCAACCCATTCTGGGAGCTAGCTAGTATATATAGGTAATTGAAACATTGCGCCCACATCACGCTCTTTGCCACTTGTGATTTTAGAGGTACGACACAATATTGCCATTCATGATTTCGGGACTTTTACCTTTTAACAAGATACAACGCCCAAAGAAATACCGTGTTATGTGACCTGACCAAATGCATGGTGATGAAGGAATATGCTAAAGCCAGTACATACAATATAAACGACACATTCACTCAGAGAGGTGTACATATCATATCATGTCAAGTCAGTTTGCAGTCCATGCATCACATCGATCGGTTTGGACCATGTCTCAGTGCTACGCTACAACCCTTCAAAATGGCGTGGTGCCTTCTCCACGCATTTGATCTCTCTCTGTGTCCCTCTCTCCTCTCTCTCTCCGCCAACCTCGCTGATATAATTATTGTACCATAACATTACCAAACTTCACTCCTCTCTCTAGGCATCTACGCCCCCTCCTAATATAACCCACAAGCACAAACCCCTATACAAGAACCATACGTCATATGCCACTCATGACCTAATCACAAAGATCCCCTTCTCGCTCCATTTTCCAACAAGAAGAAGCTCAACTCTGCTGTTAATTTAGAATTGCAGCAACGTGCAATGGCAACTAGTGTCACTGCCCCCAATCTGTCGCTCCACATCAGCCCTTCTTCGCCGCCCGACGCTGGGAGCAGCGTTGGCGGTGAGGGGTACCCCGAAACAGGGTTCTTTGCCAAGCCAAAGCTGAGCCTTGGACTTGAGATGGCGGCGGCAATGGCGCAGCAGGTTGGCAACTGCGACATCCAGCAGCAGCGGCTGCACCAACCTAGCCAGATCCAGAGGTTCAAGAAAAGCTCAGTTGGCAGCCCGGCGTTATCCGGAGGCGCAACGAGATCTGCGAATAGTAGTGGCGGTGGAAAAAGGAGTTCCAGGGCGCCGAGGATGCGGTGGACGACGGCTCTTCATGCGCACTTCATCCACGCCGTGGAGCTCCTCGGCGGCCATGAGAGTACGTCCGTGCGCGTCCTTACATACATCTTGCCATCATGTTTAATTCATTTTTCCGTCGATCGATTGTGCTTCTTTCGGTTTGTGCTTATTCATAATCACATGAGCTAATTTTCTAGCTCATATCGACAATTCAACTTTGGAGTGTGACACCAATTTTTCAAAATTCATTTAGGTTGGTAATAATCTTGTAGTTCAATCTCTACACCTAAATGTTTCAATTCATGACTTGTTTGGAACCTTCTGTGGCTCCTAACTGATTCATTTCCTTACTTAATTGATTCATAACTTAAAGCAAACTTTTCAGCTCTCGATATATATAGTCTATTTCTTTTTTGCTTAAAAAGTTCTTTTAGTGTGCCTCAAGAGTTCCTACAGACTGCTTGAGAAATTTCTCTTGATACAATTGTAGCTTATACATGACTAGTTTGTTCGATCCTGTAAGACTGTAAGTGACGTTTCATTTTTTGTTACAAATTAAGGAACTGTATCTTTTTTCTAGGAGCAACACCAAAGTCAGTGTTGGAGCTGATGAACGTGAAGGATCTCACACTGGCTCATGTTAAGAGCCATCTGCAGGTGCTCTCTCTCTCTCTCTCTCTCTCTCTCTCAATACTTGTATTTCTCATGATTCAAGAACCAAACAAAAGATAGCATTGTTTGATGATCTCTTGATCAGCCCCTTCACCCTATTCTTCTTGGTATTGTTTTGAGCTGTCGCCAAGTACTTGTTTCATTAATCCGATTCATTTAACTAATATATATCAATTTCAACTAACTTAATTAGCACGTTGCAAGAGTAAATTAACCAAATGGCAGCACAAAGCCTAGTCTAATCTTCCCTTTCTTTGCTTTTCTTCGTTGCTTTACTTGATGCAGATGTATAGAACAGTGAAGGGCACGGCGGCAGACAGATCATGCGCTGCAGGTAAAACATTACCCACATGTTAGCTACAACAGTAGTTTGCTTCGCTCCAGAAACACTTATCTTTCTCTTTCTCTGATCGAAGTTATATTCAGTAAGGTCATATCACATAATGCTAGCTGAATTATTGGCGTGGGGTGTGTGTGGTTAATTTCCTGTCAGTCCCATAAAGCTAACACTGCCACTCCTTAAAAAAAAGGGTAGCAGTACCATATCTGGAATACTTACTGAATGGCTCCGTATGTTCATGCAGACACATTTATATGTATGTACATATATATAGATATATCCATTGTATATCTAAGTGATTATTAGACATGCATATATGGTGTGGTGCAGGCCATGTCCAGATGAGAGATATGGGTTTTCTGAGGAGAGGTAGTGAAGTGAATGGCTTTGACGTGTTTAACCACAGTACTTCCAATGCTACGGCCAATACTAGGTTTGTATACATCATCAACTTGCTGGTATTCCATATATATAATTGGGTCGAATAGTGCCCTCTATTTATTTGGTGTCTTGGTTATTGTGGCACTGCACAAGACTGCGCCCTTTGTCCATTTGGATGGTTTATATGGATATGTAATGCGCATGCACGCGCAACTATATTTTCCTTCAGAGAGGCATTATTAAGTTTTACGATGCATTATAATTAACATGGCCTCAACCCCAGATTCCCATCTCTCTATCTCTGCTATCTTTCTGCACTCACCACTCAATGAACTCAACCCCCTCACCATGTCAGCCATCTACGACTATGATGTGAGCAGCTAACGGTCATATGAGCATCGTTCAGGAGCATGCATCGCCCTTACACTGCTTCATCTTCCAAACTCCACATGTCACAAGAAACCAACGGTGTTTTCTTTTTGTTTGACATATCACACACCTCTAGGGAGCATTTGCTGAATAAAGAGATATCACACTTGTGAAAATCAAACTTAGAAAGACTACCAGATGGGTTTATGGAATTCCATATAGTTAATGTACAATATAAAACTCTCCATCTTGTGCAAGGTTTTTTTATTTTTCAAAGTCAATAAGATACTTGACCACACTTTGATTATTGTATGTTAGAAGAATACGAAAACCATGAGGGTTTTTTTTCTTCAAAATTTACCCTAGCATCTTTCACATATCCAAACAACATATATATTATACCAGTATCTTGGTCAAAAATAAGACAATTCATTTCACGCATTCGTGGTCGTCACTCTTTGTTGACTGGAGGGATCAGCATAATCCTCAAACCAAAGTTATGAGGCGCATATAATGAAGCCAATGATTTGATTTCCAATATATTAGTGAGGAAATTATATTACCAATGTGCTAACTATTCACGGACATATTTCACATGTACAAAAATGGTTCTGTAATAAATATTGGCATTTATTCGTCTAACATATTGAAGTAGTTTGAAGTACAATGCCGTAATATGCAGTTTATATCCAGTGTATATTAGTTAAAACTACCTTTTCTCCTTTTTTTATTAAATATTAACAATAGTATAAATGACTCTCTCCAGCCATAAAAACAAGTATATTTTTTTTACCATGACATGGTCCCTAAAGGATAACAATGATCACAAATTTCTACTGCAATCTGTTTGCTAAACCTAAAAAAATATGTGATGGATTGTCTTTTGAGACGGATACACTTCCATAATTTATGTATGGTTGACTGAAATATTCCGAAAGATATTTTTCTCAATTTGAATAGTTTGACTCCAGATAAACACAAAGTTTATTTTGACTATAGGGAGTATTAAATATTACTAACATTTTGGATGTGAAAAACATTATGAACATTTTTGAGTAATAATTGCAATTTCAATATGATTATTATTCAAACCTAAATGTTAATATGTAAAAAATAGAATCAAAGATATTAACGGTACAAAAAAAATAGAATTTTATGCCATCCTATATATTTATGAATAGATATCATTTATTAAAGAGTTGTGTGGTTAGGCCGTAGTGCTGACAAATATGTGACACTGAAAAGCTAAAATTTTCTCTCATTTTGTCCCAAAGGAAACAACAAACTTGGCTAAAAACACAATTTGTATGACGAGTATGTCAAATTGGTGTGGGTGGTACTTTGATTCTCCTTGAAGAATAAAAATATTTCTATGCTCGATAATAATTATATGAGTAAATTTTACAAGATACAACTATTTGTATGTTATAACGTAAAACTACAGCTTGCAAGATCTATTTTATAAAACTACAACTACTTATGTCCTTAGTCACACAAAACTACCACTTTTTGATCTGATCCCACCCGTCAGCTACATATTATTTATTTTTCTCATTATGCTGAAAATGTGTGACTGACGGGTGGGACCAAGCTAAGAAGTTATGGTTTTACGTTACTAAAAGTACAGGTAGTTATAGTTTTATACAATATAGGTCTCAAAAGTTATAGTTTTATGTTCTAAAGATACAAATAGTTATAGGTTTATGAAATTTACTCTAATCATATATAGTTGAGAGATGAACAATCATGCATGGAAAGCTTACAAGGCGCTAATTAAGTTGACAGTTCTGCATGTCTGATCGATGTACAGCCGTTGCATGTCCTTGGCTCGTGATTCCAAACTCCCACGCATGCAAAAGCTAGGTCCGATGAACGCACCCTTGGCATGCATGCCTGCTGTGCTCCAACTAATTGCTCCCTCTGGTGCGTGCACAGGCACAGATGCAGCAGAGGATAGAGCCACCGATCTATCACATAATAGCAATCAGGGGCGGCCATGCATGGGGGACACGTCTTAAAGGAAAAGTAAAGTCTAGGTAGCCAGCAATATTGCAAGAACTTTGTACTGCAGTCAGTAACGTAATGCTGCTACTGGCCAAGGAGATCATGATGGATGGCAAGACTTTCTTTCCTTCTCCTAACTTGCAGTGCAGTTGCAGCTCTGGTCTCTCTCATACACGAGACACAGAGAGAGAGAGAGAGAGGTCCCCATAACATTATTTGCAAGCTAGGTAACACGACTCAGTGGCTAGTAGTAGCAGTCCCTTGTGATCATTCATTGATTGTCATTCAGATCCATATCAATTGTCCCCCTATGCCCAGGGTCGTTTCACCGAGTGCTGGCCGGAATCTTGGCAAAAAACAAGTAGAAGAAGACAAGTGCATGCATGCAGTGCAGGGGCAGCTAGCTCAGCTAATCAGCCTCAGCTCCATCTATTGCCCTTGACTGAAAGCCTGCCCGCATGCAGTAGTACCACCCCTCGTTCAGCCCTAGCTAGCTTAAATACATGGTAGTGGCGAGCATGGACAAGCCAGCTTGCCAGCAGCATTTGCACTCAGGGCAGCGCAACACCACTGCATCTGCATGCAGTGCTGCTGAGTGCTCCTGGTAGCTCTTCCGATCTGCCCTCGTGAGAGATAGATACGCCTCTGCTGCCTCTACTGAGAGGAACCCAGCTAGATCCTCCTGTGGGCTCGACCTGCCCGTGCGCCAGATCGGATTTAATTCCTCTTGTGCGTATGCTTCTGCTGCGTTATTTGTTTCGTGTGTACCCTGATGATTTTAACTGTTTTGCTGCCTGTTGTTGTATTCACTGTGTATCTTCTCTGTATCCCCGTACCCTACCCTACCCCAGTCACGACTCACGAGACTCCAGTCCACGCACATATCTCTCTCTCTCTCTCTCTCTCTCACGGGAACTGTGTCGTCCTACTAGCTAGCTATACAGTCACCTTAATTATGTAGTTATCAAAAATCTGTGTGTCAAAGTTCACTTAAGTATTGGATGGCATGTGATTATGCACACTCAAGTTATTGATGTATATTTTTCATATGATGCAGAAGGCTGCCAGCAGGGTCGCAGGGGGAGCAGGAGGTTCCCAGCTGGTGCCTGCGGCCGCCGTTCGGACAGCAAAGTGGGCTGCCACTGCCACTGCCACTGCCGCTGCCTTGCCCCTACCTCATGTCTGCCCACCAAAACCAATACTTACTCACACAAAATCAGGTGATCACATATACATATATCTAGTACAACTCCTAAATCTAATCTCTGTGCTCAATACTTATAGAGTATAATGTTTCTGTTTCTGTCAGTCGAAGTTTAGTTCCGTGCAAAGTCTAAAAACCAATGCGTGGTCCATTAGATCACACGACCGATCGATTAAGGTTTTGGACGGACGAATATCGCCATAACTGATGGTTCCTGTTGCTGGTTCCTGTATGTCTCCGCACAGGATTGAAACTAACTGCGGTACGGGGATTGAATGAGTTTCTGCAGTCTGCTCTGACAGCAGGGTTAATTAGGGGACTAATAACATTATTCCCAGTGTTGGGGACAAACAGCATACCAACCTTTAATGTCGCTTCTGGTAGTACCCCTCCCGCTCTTAATTCCTCAGAGCTACTCACTCCAGGCAAAAAGAAGCGCAATCATATATATATGATGCACCCATGCGATCAGAATATTTTAACTTGAGTTTCACCCACGGCTCTGGTGGTTGCATATGAACCTAGATTTTATTGAAACAAGTTCCACGAGTCATAATCATAAAAGATTGCAACTTAAAAAAAGAAATACTTTATTCTAATAGAAATAGACACCATGAGAAGAAACTCTCGTAGTTGATGATTTAGATCTAAGAGAATTAAATACTCAATTGTCTATGCTTGTACGCGAATTTTATGTCTCTAGCAATGAGAAAAATGACTCTAACAAGGTGAAAAATTTCAGCATAAGCACAAAACGAGAATCACAATCGAAAACTGAAAAACTTACAAACTTGCAACAAACCAATAGAGAGAAACTAAAAGGAGGTGAATACTAGCATAGAAAGAAAAATAAACTTCATTACTTTCAAAGATCAACTCTATTTTAGGCAGATTATAATGACTTTTTTCTCACAAAGCTCTCACCTAATATATAGGCCAAGCACTTATTTTTCTCTCCTCTAAAATCCTACCATAAGGCTCTCATATGAATAGCTCAAGGGGCTCAAGTGGTTGGTTCAACCTCTCTTATAGCTCTATCCCTCTATTTATAGGCCTAGGTTCCTAGACCTCTAAGTTTTCTAGCTTTTTTCCAAAATACCTATATCTTGTAGTGCACTCTTACCTACCACCAAGGATATTTTGATTTATTTTCTCCTTCATCCATTGGACGGGCATAGTGTCTTCATGACTTAGCTTCGTCTCGATGCAAACTTTGAAATAATGCCATGTGCACTCCACCCTTCTACAGTTTTGAGACAAATCGCCTCACACGCTTCTCAAAGTGTGACTCATAGCTATTTGCTTTGACCCCGAGCAAGCATCCTGATGTCGACATGTGTACCTCGTCTTACGATCTTGATTACTGGCAAGTCTTTCCCGCTCCCGATCCCTCGGGCCGCCTTGTCACTTACACGGGCATCCCCTTCACTTGACTTTGTCAACACGTCATCTTCATCCTTCCTGCCAAGATTTGCTTGACTTCCATGTGCACATCTAGGACCAACTTTGACTTCGCCTGACCTCCTCGATTGTTTGGCACCAAGCATCCCGCTTGACCCCGATCATCTCGTCGTTAGTCGCCAAGTTACATATATCACCTGCACAACTTTAGACAAGCAGACCATCCGGTGTGTGCAACTTGTCAAACCGGTAAGTTTTGCAGCCTCTCTACACAAAATACTCCGGCATGTTCTTCGTCCCATCACTTGAACATCCGATAAATTCAACTTCTCCATACCACGGTTTTGCACCCTCTCTGCAAGAATTGCTCCGGTGATAACTCCGGCGTTCATACACAGCAACACCGGACCATCCGGCGAGCACTTGGCCCACTAGAGCTAATCTTACAGGCTCTCTGCATGAAATACTCTGACGTTCATATGTCTCCATCGCCGGATCATTCGATGTGTACTTGAACTATTGCTTCTGAGTTGTATTCCTCCGATGTGTACTTGGTCTGAACAATAGATCACCCGACACATTCATTTTTCACAGCACCAGATCATCCAACATGTACAATCTTCCTGTACTCAGAAGCAAGAAACATGACTCCAATTCTTCAGCGACTTTGGTTAGTTAAGATCAACATTTTAGTACACAAACACGCCTATGCAATCTCGAAAACAACAAACCAAATTAACACGCTTGTCAATCACTCATCACATATAAACTAAGGCTCATTTCAACTTAGTTTCTCAACTTTGCTTACAGAAGAGGCATCAATATTCATAGTGACATTTTCTTGTAACTAGAGGGGTGGTGATATTTGCAACGACACTTTCTTCTCACTAGCGAGAGGTAAGTACGTAGCACCATATAGCTACATGATATTTGCCTTGAGAGCTCTTGTTGGCTGGATGGACTCACCCAAGAGTGAACCCAATAGGATTTGGATCCTCGAATGTTAACAGAGCAAAGTGATGATTTGAGAACTCATCGCCCCGTGTTGCTCCTGAGGGGTGGCTCAGGCACGGCTGTAAGGATGGTGGCAGTGAGGCTTTCCCTCCACACGAATCGCCTCCATCGTGGCGTTTCTAGGTGCTCGCGGCGCGGTGGTGGTATCACCATTGTTCAAGCTTTCACTACCGCCCTTTGCTCATCGTCACCATCAACCATTCTGTTGTTGCCGATGGGAAGCTCTCCCTCCATGGTTGGCCTTCTATGGTGGGTCTCTATAGTGTTCCCCTCCATCCCCCTTCGTCTTTGATGCTGGTCCAGTGGGGCCGCCATGCTATGATGGCTCGGAGTGGCGCACATGTCGAGGGGTGGCTGCTTTTGCTGATCTGCCATGGGGATCTACCTACGGTTTGTCAATTCAGATGCGGGGGCCACGAGCGAAAGCCCTACTCTTCTTCTTGCTGATGAAGACAACGGCGACACCTAAGGCGCCACTCCCCTTCCTTGAGGCGTTGTCATGATGCCACTCCCACCTCCAGGTTGGGGACTCTCTGAGTGAAAGCTGAGCTCCGGGTGTTCAGTCAGACGATGGCGGTGTCTGTGGACATCATTCCCTCGTTGGAGGCTATTAGAGTGTATTTGGGAATCTCCAGATTGTGTAGATAGGATTTGTAATCTCATACTGCCATATGTATCAGGGTGGCTTCTTGCCGCCCCCCCCCATGTTTTTGTACCGCCCTCAAGGCTCAATGCAATCTACATACCACATTAACTAATCCTCATACTCTTTCATGGTATCACAAGTTTAGGTTTTGATCCTAGGCCATAAACCCTAGCCGTCGCCAGCTTTCACACTGTGTGCCCTCGGGGAGAATGATCTCCGTTGGGGGTAGGGTCGCTCGTACTTAGGGTTCGCACCGCTGATCATGTTGATCAGCCACCCTAGAGAGTCTTTTTTGATCCCTTGATCGGGTTTTTCTCCCTTGTTGGTCGTTGATCGATATTTCTCTTTGGTTTTTCCGATCCAAGATTGGTTTGCGTCACATGTCGCCCATCGATCTCTCACACCTCTACTCCACCCTCGTCACGACAACACCAGCTTCTCCACCTGCGTGCAACACGGCCGATAGCTCTTGATGACTCCATGCTGGTCTACAAAACCAAATCCGACCACCACTGCCTCCACATGTCTGGTTGCCACACATCTTCATTTGTCCATGATCATCGTGACTCGACAAGACTCGCGGCTCTGCCCATCTTTGTCCATTGCCATATCGCCCCAGATCAGTCATCGCGTCGGCCGTCCACACGCTAATGTTAGGCTCCATTGAACGATGCCCGCCTCCATCGCCCGTCATGCGCCTAGATCTAACGTGTCGTCTCCACGTGTCGTCTCCACGTGTCCTCAACCACTCCATGCGCTGGACCGATGTGCCTATCTCCACACATCATCGTTCAGCCACGCCTCCCCACTGCACCGCCTGACCACATGCATGGGCTATCACCAATGACATCACCCTATCTCCACGTGTCATTGTTCGGCCATGCCTCCCCGACCATGCGCACGAGCCGTAACTGACCACGTCACCCTGTCTCCACATGCCATTTTTCGGCCTCTACATCGCTCAACCACATGCTGGACCAACATGCTAGATCGTCACCACGCCCGACCAGCATGCCCTTGACCTCAGCCGTCTTCGACCACTGCCATCCTCAACCATGGCTAGGTGCGTGACACTCCAGAGGACACCCTCACGCGTCGCTACCCTGTCACTTCGTCCGGATGGTGTTCCATGCCATTTCATCATCGCCTCCACCTCTCAGGACGCTTCTGCCATGACCTCCTTGTGTGCCCTCGGTCTGATCAGCCGATAACTTGCGGTTCATCCTGGCCGATCACCAGCAGCCTCCGTCCTCCTTGTCCACAAGTACACATGTCTTCCTAAGCACTGGGGCTACCACTGTGTCACCCTTGGGGCACAGCACAGCCACCTATGGCCATGCCTCCTTAGCGCCGCTGCACCCTCCAAGGCATGGTCTAACCGAACAGAGGATCTCGTCGTCTCCCTTCATCGTTGTCCCATGCGCCATGACATTTTGATCAACCGACGCCTCCTCCTTAGTGAGTCATCAAATCTGTCGTTCCGCGCCCTTGGTCTTCACCATGTTGTTCGAGTGTTTTTTTGCTGGCTTCTTTGAGCACCGCCAACACGCTCTCAGGCACCTGCATCGCAGCTCCAAGCTGCTGGTTCCGCCTCTACCATATTCGTCCATCAAAACCTCATTACTAATGTCATAGTCTCCTCCTCGACCTCTTCATCTGCACCACATCTGTGGGTTGCATCGACACCTTCTCCTCCTCACCACTCTACGCATCGCAATTGTCAAGGCCTTCTTTACTGGTCGCTCAAACGCTAGCACATGGTTAGGCTCGCTACCTTCGTGCGCCTAGTACTGGCAACACCGGTTCGTGCCTTCGTCCATGACGTGTTATCGGGTCTTACAAACCTGGTGCATGCCTCATCCTCAATGGCCTTGATTGCATTGGCTTTGGCATCAACCTCTTCCTCAATGACTGCCTCATCCGTGTCACTGTCTTGTGCCCCTACGTCTGTCACCATAGCACCTCTTATGCCCATGGCTTCATCTGTGGCTCCCTCGACCACAACAACCATGACCATGGCTATCTCACGCATGCATCCTCAACCATGGCTACTCACCTCGCTCTCATGCACAAAAGGCTACCATCTGCATGAGCAACTCATCGGTTTCTCCAGTCAGAACATCTGCATCGCACTGTTTCAACTACGAGGGGATGTCATTCGTCTTCCTCTCCAGTCTCATCGTTTGCGATGCTCCCGCTGTGACTGCGGGGGGATGTTAGTGTATATTTATGAATCTCCAGATTTGGTAGTTAGGATTTGTAATCATGTACTACCATATGAATCGAGGAGGCTTCTTTCCCCCTAAGTCTATGTACTACATATATTCCGCCCTAGAGGCTCAATCCAGTCTACACAACACATTAACCAATCCTCATAATCTTTCAGAGGCATCACATTGGAGGTCCTTTCATGGGTTCGAGTGGTTGCAGGCTTGGGCACCAACGTGGATCTTGCGGCAACGGTTTCTACCACTCCGTACCTTCGGTACTTTGGACATTCTCTTTCATCGGGTTGTTTGCCTCATTGGTCTTGCTCTCTGTGTGGGGCTAGCCATGTAGTGGGGAAGTCAGAGCTGTTGCATCAGGGTGTGACGAAGCTTGGCAATGATGACATGGTGTTCGGTTTTCCCCCACGGCGAAGTTGGTGGTTTTGAGGCAGTAGTTGCGGATCACCGTAGGAAATCAGAGCTACAGTCATGCTTGACAACTATAACCTACGGCTATTTCCGTAAGTTGTAATGTCCAAATAGTCATTGGTGCACCCGGTTTCGGGCTTTTGTTCCGGAAAAGTTGTATTGGTTTTCAGGTCCAGTTTCTCTCATAAACTAGATCAATTCTCTTCTTCTAATATAAAATCGGTAGACCTTGTGCCGTTGTTTCGAAAGAAAATGTCAGTAGAGCAAAGTTAGAGGTGAAGAGTGTTTGTGACTTTGTGTGATTCTAAGCTGTCCGATCAGGGATGAGGGGTCCAGATATAACGCTACCTACGGTACAGTTGCTATAGTACCGAACAGACTACAATGTCTTAGATGAACGGTAAAATCACTAAAGTGACCTACTGCAGATCACTGTGATGCAAGACATACATATCAATATAGTTCGCGTGGCTTGCAACGGTAAAGTGAGAAGATCTGTGTCCCAACACAAATATACTTCTGAATTGCACGTGCAACATTAAGGTACAATGTAGTGATACCAGGGTCAAAATAGGTATCAAAAGTATTTAATCAATGATTCAGCTGGGGTTTCAGCTATAAGTGGTGTACTCGACATGTCTCTGCTCGGACTTCTAGATGATCATAATATATAGTTGCTGCATTGCGAAATAACAGCTTGTGCACGCATGCTTAATTTCTACAGGGACGGAGGAGAGGTGCACAGCAAGACGCTGACTATCATGGCATAGGGCAGGACAACGGACGGCGTCTGCCTGCAGGCCATGCTGAGACACTCTGGAGACCATCGTTCAGCGCAGGTGTTGCCAACTGCTGGTCATCGGCAGCGCCTTCGCCGTCCAACGGCAGCAGCAGCAGAGCAGTCGAGCAAGCATGGATGAGTAAGCAGCTGCAACTGCCATCAAGGGTACCGAATCTAGAGATAAGCCTGGGGAGGCAGGGGTGGCAACATAACCTGCAGGATCAGCAGCAGCAGCAGCAGCAGCGCAGCGTGGAGTCCACGGCGACCAAAGAGTTAACCCTTCTCAAATGTTTGTGAGGTTGATAACTGGCTAGTTTAATTAGTTAGATTATATATAATATCATCTAGAATTAATGAGGTATAATAAAATGATCGATTGACACTGGCTAGTTTTAATTCGCATGGTGTGGAGAGATAATTTGGCGCTAACTAATGAGAGCTTCTTGTGGGTCTTGTTTTGTCCATGTGACCTTCATTTTGCAGTACATGCTAACATGCATGTGATTCACTACCACACCGAAGTCAAGTGCAGCCTGTTCCTGAACCACTATACTCACGCGATTGTGATAATTTGAGAATTGCATGTGATAACCATTATCACAGTGATAATAGGATTATATATCATAGTCAGTTCTAGTAAACAACTAACTGTGATAATAGTACTATCACAGTTAGATCATAGCTAGAATCGACTACGATAATAGGATTATCACAATGGCTTTCTGCTTAAACTAACTCTTCTTTGGTTCATTTTCGCAATTGATTCAAGCATAAAACCGACTGTAATTTGTATAGACATCACAAAAATTTGAATTTTTGTCTAGCCTTAGGAATTACTAGCCACACCCTCTAAAACAAGCAGTAGCACATTACACAAACATCCACATATAGTCTCAAACATATCAAACATAGTAACAAAAGACATCACATAGTCATACATTCACAAGCATCTGACATGGACAGAAGACATCACAGTCACACAAGCATATCACAATGATCACAAGTTCCACAAAAGTCAAAAGAATAGCTTTCCTAGTTTATACGGTTGCTTGTTCTACGGTGTTCTCACACATTCCCACATGTGCCTAGCATGTGGGGTGCTTCTTCTTCTCAATATTCATATGGTGCAGATGTCCATCACATAGAAGAAAATAAAATTATTGAGAACTATTTATAAGGAAAAAGGAAAATTATGAAAACTATTTATAAGCAAAAGTAAATAAATGATAACTATTTATAAGTAAAAGGAACTATTTATTACTTTCGATGGCCACTGTTGGGTAGCAAAGTGCGGGTAGGTGAAATGAGCCTTCTCTAAAAATATTTTTGAGGTTAATCCTATGTATGGCAAAGGAAATTTCACCGAGGGGAGTGGAAGGTGACTCCAATAATCCCAGGATGAGCACAATAGAAAACCTAATGCACCTTTCCACCTTAGCTCTCGTTAAATATGCCCTACTAAAATCTCTTAAAGTTCAGTGGCTAATCCTAAACCTTGATTGTAACATTATGAGTTTTTAGCATTTAGATTATAGCAAAATTCACTCTTTTTTTAAAAAATAAAATTTTTAAACCAACATAAAATCAATGAAATATATATTTGAATTTATATATTTATACATGTACGTGTATACTCAAGTATATTATTATTGGCTAATTATTCTAAAGAGCACTGAGATAGTTTATGAAATTAAACACTACATTAAGATGAATCATTGCATCTTTTGTTTATTTTATTTTCTTGATTCTTTGAGTGAAGATTTGAATTTGAATGTGTCTCAAATTCAAATCAAATACTTAGATTCAATTCAGCTGAATCTAAAATCAAATAAATCTCTATTAGTTTTCAAATCCTTCGAGATCAAATCCCTCAAAAAAATCAGAGCTCCAAATCCAAATTCAAATTCAAATAGTTTTATTTGAATTGATCCCAAATCAAATATTTTTCTTTTCTTTCCCTGGGCCAAACTCTCCTTTCCTTTTTGGCCCAACCAAACCCCTCTCTCCTCCTTTCATTCCCTGGGCCAACCACCCTCCTTTCCCTTCTGCGCAGCACAGCCGAGTCTTCTCCTCTCTCCCTCGTGCTATGGGCCATGATGCCAGCTCGGCCTAACTTCCGCTCTAGCCCAGCTGCGCTGCCCTATCTCTCTCCTCCCACCGACACATGGGACCCACACACCAAAAGCTTCTCCAAGCTCTGGCTCTGCTCATGTTGTTCTAGTAACGCCACCGTTTTCTCCCCACAATAAAGGCACGATGACTTCTTGATGTCCTTCGTCTCCCCCCCCCCCCCAAGCGTGCGACCTGAAGCTTTACCTGACAACGCACGACTTTGGCATCCACCACACATGGATGGTCGGTGGCCGTGCTGCCACGCGCCGTAGATTTCCTGGTGGGCACCACCCCACTCGCCTTTATGTTCAGTGGGAGCACGGGTCGGCGCCGCCACCCTCCTACTTCATCTCCCTCTATAAGATGGGTACACCGGCTCATTTTTTCCCTTCTCCATCGTTTGCATCCCACTGCCACCACTGCGAGCTGACATTCCAAGCTGCACGCTGCTTCGATCCGCTAGCCACCACTTCAGAGCTGTCACCGGGAGTGTGAAGGAGCCATGGGAGAGCATCTGGAATCAGGAGAGCATGGGGACAAAGAGCCAACCTGCTACTAATGTCGCCGCCATGCATCCCTCCACCATCGACCGCCACACCCTCTTCGCATGCCGGTGTTCCTCCCCATTTCGTGATGCCCCCTCTGTGATACTAGGTTGTTTGGCTGCCATGGGAACTTTTCCCCTATATCACAGTGTGGTTGCCGCCAGTGCTCCTCCCTGCTCCTCTGTGTGCTGCCCTTCGAGCCGAGGGCCTAATATGGTGTTGGGCCTCTATCTTCAGTAGGTGGAGCAAGCGTAAATAGGGGGAGGTGCTGCCCAATTTTCTTGCCATCTTGACCAACTTTAGCCACCATCTGGGCATGCTCTGGCCACCACACGCCATCAAGACCCACCAAAATGGATTCGTCAGGACTTGTAGATCCCCGACCATCTAGTCTTCATGTGACTGGCTACCTCTAGGACAACTCTAGTGAGTGTCCAGTGAGGTGCTGCCATGATTCCTTAGCGCCAGCCGATGTCGCTGCTCTTCTTCGCTCGGCAAGACCACGTGCGCGTCACCTGGCCTCTAGCCACGATAGCATAGGCCAGCTGAGCAGGCCAATGTTCCACCCGGTGGATGGGTCAGCCTGCTTGCCCAGCTCAAAGGCCTAAGGCCACTTCCTCCCGTGGGCCGGTCTCCTTCCCTCAGCCCACTAGCCCAATTAGCCCAAGGACATTTTCCACCTATGGGCCGCCTCTATGCACTTCGGCCCAAGCCCTGATCCAGCCCAGGCCCAAACACTATAAAACCTAACCTGAACTAGTGGGTCCCACCAGTACTCCCACCTGTGGGCCCCAGCCATGAATAGTAACATTTCAAAATTTCTCTAATTAATTTTAGATTAATCTTCCAAGAGTCATAACTTCTCCATTCTAACTCTGATTACGGTGAATCTTTTGCCTAAATTCATATAATTCAAGATATATCTTTCTATCACAATGTGATATCCTTTAGGACTCATTTGATTTTCCATTTTAGTGTTATTTTATTCTTCTATTGCGTAGGTCATCGTTAATTTTAATCGCACTTTGCAAAACCGAAGGAATTCGCAGAGGAACCGGAGAATCCTAACTTCAACCAAGGATAGAGGAAGATTTTGGACAAGTTAAGTCTTATCTCCTTGATCATTTTGAACTCAAGATTCAATAATCTAAATGATCAACTTAAAACTTGACTTATTATCACATGTGTTGTGTATACTCTTGTTATTTTATACTACGTGCAATAGTTAAATCCTATCAAATAGTTGTCACACCTTAAATGTCATTATTCTAAATACATGTCACCCTAGAATTACTTGTCCTTATCTATACTAACACCGGATGATTCCTTGATATCTAGCATACTTAGGATTGAATATATCTCTTCTAAGATGTCGCCTATGGAATACATATCTTTGTAGATGCCACTTCATTGAATATCAATTCAATTAATATGCCATGAATCTTTGATGATTGTGAAATCCTTGATAATCGTGTCGGATATGACGGGTGGTGTTTAAAAAGGGTGAAATCTATTTTGGCGGGAGCAGTTAGAATAGTCCTCCAATGATGTTGCTCTTGGAGGCTTGAGTGACCTGTGTGGTACTCATTGCTAATGTTGAACATGCCTGCACCGGCTGTTTAGAGGATCGAATCAAAGCGTCGTCATGCTAAGCCACCCTAGTGCAACCATGCATCATGTTATGGGTAGGACTTGACTTTTCTATCTCCCAACCAAGCTGGACATTTACTAGGAGGCCATGGGAGCAACGAGAACCCAAGCGTCTGCCAGGAGTTCTGTGAGGGTGTTCATTGAACCTGACTCTTTACGAAGGTCCAGGTGGTACCTTGGCACCCAGTACAAGACCTAAAGAACTTGGGGTATCTCGTAGTATAGTCCGATAACAGAAGGTGATTGAAGCGTCTTGGTATGATTCGCTGATCCGCTTATAGCAGTTGGAGGCTGAACATATCATGTGGGTATAGTGTACAACCTCTATATAGTGTAAATTTATTCGAATAGCTATGTCCACGGTCATGGACATAGAAAGAAATGACCTCACTTGGTTAGACTTAGGGCGTGTGTATCATTGATTAGTGAGTTGCTGGCTCGATCTGCCAGGAGCTGGGTGGTACTAAAAGTACACCATACACATTGATAGAGACTGCGGAGTGAGGTGTAGCCCCTCCCAGGACTAAAAACCCCAAATATACCTTATTAGCTTGTTTAAATTGTTTCAAAGTTAACATTAGAGAAATAACTAGATATCTGCATGAAAACTGCTTTACGCTTAAAACTAAACTATAAATCCTTACCCTTGAGTTATCCTTTATGCATCTATTAACCTTTTAAAGTAGTATAGAACTTGCTGAGTACCTCCATACTCATTTTTGCTATTATTTAGATGAGGAGATGGATTCTGACTTCACAAGAGACAAAGACGCGGATGAGTAGATTTAGCGGTCATATTCGCACCCCGAGCTACCTGTGGCTTTGGGTTCTTTTTTCGCTGTGTTTTTGTTAGTTGATTGGCCAGGTTTGTAATATACCATATGGTTTGAAGACCTTTTGTCCTCATGTAACCATAATCTCATTATATATATGATGTATGACTGTGATGCCACAAATATTGCACTATGTGTACCGGCTACTTGATCTAGAGACTAATACAAGAGGCATAGGAGATCCCAGAACACGAGTCTTACAGTAATGGTATTGAGCCATGCTTGGCTGTAGGACGTGACCTTAGGATAGACGAGTATGTTGTCTCTTTAGTTACTAAAAACTACGTTATGAAAACTTCTTCCATACTCCCCTCTATGTCCTTTTCCTACCTTCTACCTTGTTGCTTTTGAAAAACTCTATTTTTCTAGTTCTAAGTTGTCCTTTATCCTCGACAGATGGAAGACGAGGTCTGGGCTACGTTGTGATGTTTGAGAGTGAAGGGCTTTCCCCAGTTGTCATGGAAAGCTTTGTGCCAGTTGGGGTACACTCAGTGTCTAGAGTACTCAGAGCGCGAGTACGACAAGGACGGCTCTCACAAGTACCAGGTGTATCTTTAGATCTTCGACTACGAGAGGAACCCGAGCTGGCAGCCGTGGAGAGTCAATGTCACCGGTGTACGGTACTATGACACGTACCAGTAGGTAGCCTATGAGTCCCTTCAGGACTTGTGCAGGAGACATGCCAATGAGGTGGCACGCACTCCCATGAGGCACTTACCAGTTATAGATAGCTCACACACCGCTTGTGTGATCGTATGGATGCTGGGAGATCCAATTTGGGAAGAGTATGACTCCACCTTAGCCATTAAGTCACAGTGCGTCCACTCTTTGGAGCACTTACACAAGACGTACTTCCAGCAGTGGTTGGTCAGTCGCTAGAGGGCAGAGGAGACTGGACCAAGCCAGAGTTCAGGTAGCAGCTAGTAAGGATATCGCTGAGAGGACCTTCCAAAGGATGGCAAAGGGAAGTGAGGGAGCCTTGCAGATAGATTACTAGGCAGAATGCCTAGGATGGCTCCTATATCAGACAGACTGCTCGGAAGAACACCCTTAGGTTACCTGTGAGCTAGACCTACCACATTGTCCTATCAGGTGTTCCACTGCTACCAGTACGCACCACAACAGAATAGGAGAAGGCAGGATTGGCCCCGCACCAGTCCTAGCCACCAGAGGAGGTCTGGTGCCCGCTGAGCTAATCAAGGATAGAGACATGGTGCTAGCAGCCGACAGCTCTAAGAAATCCTAGGAAAATTAAAAAAATAAGGAAAAGAATAAAGAAATAGATTAGAAAATAAAAAGTGAAAAAAGAAATCTTTTTCCTTCCCAGGCCAATTCTTCCTTTCTCTCTCAGCTCGCCCCTCACCCCTCTCTCATGCGCCTAGTCTCTCTTCGCTCTCTTTTGGCTTTCTTCAGTTCGATTCTAGCCCGGCACGACTCCCTCTTTACTCTCCTCTCTCTCTGTTACCACGTGGCCGAACGCAGACATTGGCCCAGTTCTTTCCTCTCCACTCGCACCATTTCCATCTAGGCTAAGGAGCTGAGAACGGCCCAGTTCCCTCCCTTCTGTTGCTCTCCCTCCGGAGTTTTTTTTTTTTTTATATTTTTATATCTAATATTTAAATAAATAGACTCATGATGAAAAGATTTACAGAAATAGGCATCTACCGCCCCCCTGAAAGGGCTGCAGCCCTTTCAGAGGGAGGTAAGGATGCCACGATGGTGGCGCCACCCCTTACCGCCATCTCAAAGGGCGGGTAGGGCCCTCCCCCACACCCGCCCCCCTAACCGCCCTCTCAGAGGGCAGTTAGCCACCTTGCCACTCTCTCAGGGGGTGGTGAGCCCCACCGCTTGGAACTTTGTTTCTTAATTTAACTTTTGTATATATCAATTTGAAAAATAGTGCACATTCATTCGGTGAAAAATGTTAGTTGTGCAAAAAGTGGTCAAAACGGCATTACGGAGTAGTTACTTTTTGGAAATTTTGGATTGATATAAATTTATTAATATTTGTTTATTTATTTGATGTAAAATTGTATGAGTAATTTTTTAGTAACGTAATGTTGGGAGGATACAAAATCTAATTTTTTGAACAATTGTAGTTGTGAAGTACTATTAGCATAATACCCATCACAGAGGTTACATATGGTGACAAACATTACATGGGACATGGGATTTGTCATTGCTACGTAAATGGACCCTAACCATAAAGACACGATGACAACAAATGTTGGCATGTACGGTACACCTAAAGACCAACCTAGTAGCGTGCCGCTGCTAATCCTAACATGCCTTAGGGAGTGAAAATATGTCGTGTTACAGTTGATGCTCTCTATTGAGTGCACCTAGGATTTTTACCCTTTCTCAGGGCATCAGGGCCACCCACCTTAGCATGACGGGCCCTCTCCCGCTTCCTTTCCCTCTCTGCTTCATGTGCTTGAGCCGCGGTGAGCTCCTGCGCTGCCTTCCTCATGCGCTCCTCCTCCTACCGCTTCAGCCATAGTTCTTCCTGCTGTTGCTCATACTCACTACGTTCGTACGCTTCCCTCCTCCACCACATGCTCATGTCGATCCACCACATCTGGTCTTCATTTTGCTCCATATCGAGCCATTCAATGAAGTCATAGATAGGTGGAGGAGACTGGACAAATAAAATAAAATGTGACATTAGTAAAATAGTGCGTGAAATTGGATGGAACAAGATGTGGAAAGTGTCACATGACTAATCTATGTCGCAATACCAGTGGGTAATCATACGGTCCATATTGAGGCTTGTCGTATTGGTTGTTGGCACACATGAAGAAGTGTAGGCCATAGGTATAGGAGATATCCTGGAACTCGCGAAGCCTACAAAAGGCGTCACAGAAGCACATCAGCGGTTTGACCCCTTGGGGAATGAAAATCCTCCAATGTTTCTTAGGTGGGCTTGGTGGAGCTGAGGAAGATATTGCAGTTGAGAGAGGTGAGAAAGTAATGGTCTATTCGTGGATGAGGGTGAGGTTATTTATGGTGCCTGGGGGCTGGTACATGGATTGAGTGCATGGGCTTGGCTGGGGGCTAGAGCATAGGATTCCCTGTGAAAGATGAAAAAGTTATGGCATTGATGCTAGGCAGAGATTCCCTATGTCAAGATAGAGGTGTTGTCATTTAATTTATGATTAAGGCTCTTCATGTGGTCACTTCATGTTTACAGCCTGCGTCAGGATAGAGGTGTTGTCATTCATGATTAAAGCTGAGTCGTGTGGTCACTTCGTGTCTAAAGCCAGACTCATGACAGAGGTGTTGCGTGGTCACTTTGTGTATAAGTAGCTTTGTAAGAAATGTTTTTCTAGCTCTGTAGTGAACGGTTCATACAAAGGCGAGGATGAGGAATGAGTCAACTAGTTGCAGAAATGCAACTAGCATGCGGTCATTTGGAATTATGAAATGCGGTAATAACATGGTAAATAGACCATAGAAAGTAGACACGTCCAGAAATGTAAGACTAGTTCACGAATCGAAGATGCATGATGAAACAAACATATAAGTTACAATAGCAAAGGTAAAATCCTACTGTTGTCTCCCCCGCTGTCGTCGATCGTTCCCACCATCATGGTTCCGAAGCCACTGCCGCTGGTTCGCCCTCACGTGGCCCCTAGAGTAGGTTAGGGTGTTCGGTGGACCAACCTGCCTGGTAGGCCTAGTAGCGATCACAGGTGTCGAGGCCTCCTCCTGGGTCTGCTGCGTCCAAAGTGTAGCACTGGGCAACTGGGACCACGTGATGACGTCGTAGTCTAGTGTGGCCCTGGAGAAGTCCCTCAAGAGGTCAAATGGGGGGTCTGGCCTAGGCTCATCCTCCTGACTCGGGTATGATGACTGCGATGGTGTCGCTGTCGTCCATGTAAAATCACTCGAGGGGCCTGCAAACGGATGAATTTATTAGATACAGTAAATGTGCAAATGAATGTATTAGTGTAAAATGCAATGTTGTACCTATATGGTATGCAGGTGCAGCAGTAGATGGCCAGGCGTGAGTGCCGAAGTAGGGTGCGAATGGTGGATCTCTGATCGGTGCCGGTCCGTACGGTGGACGTGCGAACGGTCGAGGTGCAGATGAAGACTACCCGGCTTCATCACCGTAGTAACCTGCGGAATATATTAGATATACTATTGAATATATTGAATGCGGCAGTGTATTGACACCCATTACCTGAGAGGCCTACGAACGGTGAAGGTGTCGACGCTGGGCATGTTCTAGGTGTCAGCGTCGATGATTATGTAGGTGCACCTAATATATTTTTTGAAATTAATGCATCAGTAACAAAAGAATATCGCTAACTGTTGTGCATATGAAAAATGCGTACCCGTTGTGTTCGGGCCTAAAGGGCGTGGTCCAGGTGGCGGTGTGGATGTCGGTCCCAATGGAGGTCGTTGCACATTAGACCTCTTGGACGACTTTGCGTGGACCCCAATCGACCTGGAAGGAGCACCGGTGACGTCTGCGGTGGATCGGCATGAGGTAAGCTTCAGGGCCCGCGCGGTCTTGTCAAAAACCCGCTTGACAAATCCCGCTACATTCGCTGCACTAAGCTGCATCCCTTGCCTGAGGCGGTCCATGGTTCTAGCCGCATCCCTATGGATATCGTATATGATATCGGTCTGTTGAAACAAACATGAAATGAGAATTTTAGTTTATAGTGGTTCTTATGGGATTATATGATAAATAAACAAGACATTAATTACACATACCGCTAACACAACGTCCTCATTCCAATGGCCCGGGTAGGCCTCCATTGTCGAAGCGACGTGCTGCCGGACAATATCTAGGGTGTACGTGACCCGTGTATGTGTACGCAGGATGTACCACCGCAGGTACTCCTTGAAGCTCGGCTCAGTGAAAGGACGAGGCTCCTCGTCGACATCCTCATGGGCATGGGCCCACGCCGAGATGTATGGCGTCAAGTGATCTGCCTAGATATTGCCACCCGGTTGACCCTTTCGTGTATACCTGCAAGTCAACAACGTTAGATAGACTATAAATGAGACAAATGCTATGGATTATATATGTGATTTTAGTTACCTATGAACGTGGCCCGGAACCATGCGAACGTTGATGAGGGGGAAAGCCTGGAAGCGTTCGAACTACCTCATCACATGGTGGGGTGAGTACTCCTCGATGTAGATGTCGAAGATGAGCAGGTTCTTCGTAAGCTAGTATTCCTCATTGTGGCTGCACAACGGAGACAAACTGACAAGTGCACAGGCTTGTATCAACAAGTGGCTGTAGGGGGTCCAAACTACGTCCTCTGGATGCAGACGGTCGAACTGCGACCTAAATAGCTCATACGCGGTGCGGGCCTACTCATGCACCTAGTGCGACTATGGAGAAAAATAGTAAGAAACTAGAATTAAAACATGTGGCAAGTGAAGCATAGCTATATTTCATACATACCCGACGTCGAAACCACAACGAGCCCATGGTGGGCCTGTCCTCCTCAGGTTCACCATACCATCCCTCAAGGTACGGGGACAGGTCCATAACGGGTCAGCTGATCGTGAACCGCTCGTACGACCACAACTACAGCAATAATGAGCACACAACAAATGTGGGTTGTGGCTCCTTCTTCGTGCACGCGTCACACAAGGCCCGATACATCACCGCCAGGACTACGGAGGCCCAACTCAACTGGGGGACATCATCGCGCTCCGCATCTATGATCCACCTCGTGTACGGAACAAGGGTCCTTGACACCAAGTGGCCTTGGCCACTGGTGAAGATAACCCAGCTGAACAACCAAAGTAGGTAGGCCTCCAAGTGCCTCGAGACCGAGTACACACCGGCGTCCGGGTGGATGTATGTAGGCTTGAAGTAATGCAAATGATGATGAGTAAAATATCTTTGAAATCGTAAAGTAAATGGGAAGGTAAATTGAAAGGTACATGGAACTGGAGGATCCATTTCTTCGTGGGCCCTCGCGGATCCGATAGGAACTCGGGCACGTAGGCGGGTGCATCGTTCGTCCGTTGAACAGGGGCGAACCGATGGTGCATGATGTTCATCCAGTCTGCATCCACGTCGATGACTCCAACGGTGGCTCCGGCGCAAGGTAAGCCTAACAGGTAGGCTATGTCCTGCAGTGTTAGAGCCATCTCACCGTATGGGAGGTGGAAAGTGTGGGTCTCAGGCCTCCACTAGTCGACTAGTGCAGTGATCAGCGAGTGGTCGAAATAGAATCACCTCGCCGCCACCTCAGGGTTCTCTATCGTTCGAGCCTCCACCAAACGACACAGGGGTAGGAGTCCAGATGCTGCCAACCTGAACTATTTGGAATATAAAGTGAATGTAGAGCATGAAATAAATAAATAAACAGACACATACATAGCTAATTAGCGACATACCGGTGCTTCCAACGATCATCGATCATAAGTAGCTCCCCAGGGCCATGTGGTTGGAAAACTCCTAACTTCGTCTGTTGAACGGCAGACAAGAAGCTGCGGTGCTCTTGTCCACTGCAGGGTCAAGAAGCTCGAGGGTCGGTGGGTGTGTCATATCTGCATTGAGATCAAATATAAACAATCTGTTACATGAAAATATATACATAGTTATGTGAACAACATATAACATACACGTATACAAAGTTACATGAACATATTACAACATATAGGTACACAATCAAATGCAAATGTAAGGTCCTAATGCAACATACATATCTAAGGCGAAAACCTTACAAATATAACATCGAGATACGCTAAATACATTCACACTTGATCGCCGTCATGACCCATCTACACACCAGGTGCATTTTTCGGACAGTACTTGTATGTGTGACATGTTTCATCGCACTTGCTGCATCGCTTCACCCTTGGACTCTCCTCGGATTCATCCATATCATTTCGAATCCACCGAGTTTGTCGATGTCCCGGTGTGTACTTTATCCTCTCAAAGTCTAGCACATAGATTCATGAGGGACCTGGATTACTTGTAAATGTATCAACAATGTTGTAGCCATAAAGTTCATGGTTTTATATATTCAGTATCTGATCCTTCATAAAGTAGTGAGAAACATATTTTCTGGGTAGCATATTGTGGTCCCCACATGCAGCTATGACGAGTGTACATGGTATGTGTAGCAGTTGTGGCTTCTGGCATGTACAGATGCATGTTCCAATCCTAAGCACGTACTCTTGCACATGGCGCTCATGTCTACCACCCCTACGACCCTTATCACGGCACAAGACACTGAACCTGTGCTCCGCACTTCTCTCCTGATTGGAGTGGTGCATATGTGCTTTCTTTGTGGCCTTCTCCATGTACTCACATAGAATTGATCCATACAGCATATGGTTATCTTCCATTGCCTTTGAAGCAGCAAAGTAGCGATCAATGAAATATCTGCAAGTCCCATGCATAATACCTTCAACAATTCCAACAAGTGGGAGGGACCTCATACCCTCATGACCCAGTTGTAGATCTCAGCAAGATTAGTTGTTGTTTTCCCATACCTTGCCCCTCCAATGTCGTACATCAATGCCCATTTCTCTCTTGGCTCATTTTGTATCAACTGCGAAAAGTTCCTAACAGCTAACCCTAACCTCCTTACTATCTAGGGAGTATCTGTTGGGATGGGTCCAAGAGCAATCGGGTTATCTCCTGTGTCTCCTAGCTCAGCTGTCTGCTTCGTGGTTAGTTCATCTAGTCTTGCCCATAGGGCGTTGAACTTTCTCTGCTGGTTTTGGCTGCACAATTTCTTGAAAAGATTAATCAAATCCTTGTTTTTGAATTGTCTGTGAAAGTTTGCACCCATATGCCTCATGCAAAACGTGATCTTCAAGTCGGGCCATTTTGCTCTTACACATCGTCGAACACTGCCGTATTGCATATCCAGCAAAGCCTGCAACAACCCCGCATGTCTATCATGAATCAAACATACATCAGGCCGGTCCAGAACAATAGCATGCTTCACCCACTCAAGGAACCAATACGAGCTCTCCCCGTTCTCACTCACCATGGAGGCAAATCCCAGTGGCAAGATTTGGTTGTTCCCGTCTACCCCAATTGTAAACAATATATGTCCTTTATACTTCCCAGTGAGGAACGTCCCATCCAAGCAAATGATGGGTCGACAGTGCCTAAATGCCTTGATGGTTGCTATAAATGCAAAGAAAGCACCCTGCAATACCCGCTTCCAGTTATACTTCATATCAGTTTAGGGGTAATGCTTGATGTCAAAGTAACTTTCAGGGTTTCTCGCACATATTGTGGCTAGTTGACGTGGTAGGTGGTCATATGAATCTTCGTATGTTCCAAATCTCATCTCAGTAGCATTTTGTTTCACCCTCCATGCCTTGGCGTAGTTTATTGTGTACTTGAACCTTTCCTCAATAGCACGGATTATTGATCGTGGTTCATACTTTAGGTTGTCCACAATCTCTCCGTACATAACATTGGCAACAAAAGTATATGACAGGTTCCGATGGGAGAACTCTATTTGCTCAATGTGACAATTATGCTCCCTAACTATTGAGCACTCCCAGTTGTCAACCCACTTACCCCTGCATACGTGCACCCTCCATGGACAATCAGGCACCAAACACTTGACGTCGTACAACCTTGAACTGCCTCTGAAGAGACACTGACCAGAATCTCACTGCATCAATAACAGCCTCCTTACTAGGGTACTTAGCACCCTGGGACACCTCGTTCTCATGATATTTCCACGATGTCCGATGAGTCTCACTGACCATTAGCTTTGAAAATTACTGATTCCTCCATTCTGCAAGAACAAGAGCATTTCCCTTCTTGTCAGATGAATCCTCATCGGTAATTTCTTCCTCTAGCTCTTGATCCTCCATTTCCATCTCTTCAATTATGCTAGGGATGTGCTCCCCCTCATTGGCTACACCCCTCGGTTGCATCTCACGCACATCCCCAACATCTTGCTCGTCCGCCATAGTTGCCGGGTCTGCTTCATCCACCACTGCTTGACTTGTTCCTGCTACTGCTTCTGCAAAGTTTATCTCTGTTGGATCCTTTTGGTACGCCTCAGCTAGCAGCACAAGAGGGAAACCACGTTCACATGATATATCTAAGTACTACCTCCAAGTAGATGTCGCATTAATCAGGACGAGCTCCCCAAAGTACCCCTGAGTAGCACAGATTAGCATAGCTCTTAGCTTAAGCTCATATTGATGGGGATCCAGTTGAAAATGGCAAATCAGCCACTTGCGCACACCCACTATGGTTCTCTCATTGACTCTACTAAGTCCCTTAACGATATGCTGAAATCCAAAGAGATCTACACTGCTAGGATCATAACTAATTTGACCTTCACCATAATATATCTGAAAATATAATTTATCGGACATCCATGGAAACATCCGAAAATATATCCAATGTTAATACTGAAAAACTATACTTCTGATTATCGAAACTCTAACAAAATTACCGATATCGATGATCACCTAACAATATGTTTATTTAATATTGCTCCTAAGCAAACTAACCAATTTAAACTAATTAACCATTCATCTATTTAATAAAGTTTCTAATTATCTATAATTATTACTTACATCATTATTCTGTAAAATCTAGATAATCAAAACTACCATACTCTAAATACTACTATGCATCTGATAGCTACCCTATCATATCGAAATTGATCTTTACAATATACTACAAAGATAGCATATCTTACCTTTCTAAACCCTAGGTCGCATATAATATAAGTATTATTATGCCGCTAAACCATAGATCTAGTGGTACTTTAATTACTAATAAAAACATAAGTCAAAAAAATTACCGGAAACCGAGATCCAAAATTAGCAGATCAAAAATAGTAGAGCTTCGCCGCGCTGCCTCCCTCTACTCTCCTCTCCTCTCCTCTCCTCTCCCTCCTCTCCTCCCCCTCTCTATCTTTTTTTCTAGATTAAATGGCTATTTTGGTTGATTTTTAGCCTTTTTATACTGATGGAGAGGGTGGGGGTTGGAGGCTAACCTCCCCCTGAGAGGGTGGCAAGGGGACTAACCACCCTCTCAGAGGGCGGTAAGGGGGGCAGGCGCAGGGAGGGCCCTACCCGCCCTCTGAGAGAGTGGTAAGGGGTGGCGCTGCCACCATGGCATCCTTTTCAGAGGGTGATAGACTTCTATTTCTGTAAATCTTACCATCAAAAGTCTATTTATTTAAATATTAGATATAAAAAATATAAAAATAAGAAAACTCCTCCCTCCGTGTTGTTGTCTTTCTTCAAGCACGACAACGAATCTTACGCCATCTGAAACGAGCACGACAACGAATCTTACACTGAGCTGGAAAAATAGAAGGTGAAGGGCATCGGGAAACTTCCATTTGAGTTTGAAATCAACTCCACAAAATAGGATAGCACCCTATTTCCAACCAAATCGGGTTCAAACGTCGAGATCGAGCCAAGATGAACTCACCTCACCCAAACCATAGCAGCTGGAGCTAAAATTTGACTCAGTTTCCATGAGAAAATACTCTAGAAGCTCAGGCCAAGGAGATAGACCTGACCTCACAATTGCGTTGTTTGCCCTATCTATAACCGGACATGTTTGAACAAGGAGTTCTACTAAGGATCAACCCGCCATCGTCAAAAACCTAGCTAACTCTACCCTGACTTCCTCTCATCCCCTCCTATAAATTGATAGCCCTCTGACCCTCCCCAGACAATCCCGAACGTTTCCCCCAAGGTTTCAACGCAAGATCGACGTTGGAAGACCCCGTATTCACAAAGCTCAAAACCGAAGCTGCCACTACACATCGCCAGTAATTCACCGAGTATCGCCATTGATGATTCTTCGTGCAACCAAGTTCGCCATATTCGGCAGGTCATGTTGCGTCGCTCATCGGAGTACCTCAACTGCTGCTGCGCCAATTAGGTGAACTCCATTGATGGCGCCACCGTTGGGATGTCACCGCCTCTGCTCGCTTCGTTGGAGAAGGAGGTAAGGCCTCAGCCATAGGATATATTCTATATGGTCCCGATCAGATCCAAGCATACCCATTCGATGGATAGAACCTCAGTCATTAGATCGTAGATGAGCAGTATCGATTTAATGATGTTAGGTCCAATCAGCATGCTGCGTCATTAGCCACATGGCATCCACATCAGCTACAGGGCTAAGACTTTGAAGTTCTAGAGGAGCAAGAAGGACTACAGGGCTAAGACTTTGAAGTTCCAACTGAGTATTAGGAAGGCAAATTGTGTTTTTGACTATATTGATGGGAGTTCCGGGAGCTGACCATGTGGACTACACATTGGTTCTAGGAACATTACTATCAAGGTGGCTTCTGGTGTGGCTTATCCCTGTGGCTCCCTTGACATTTGCACGGACGTCCGAAACCGGAGGGCTACGCCATGGTTAAAGTAGATGAGGCAATTGACTACCATCATGTTGAGGTGGACTACCCTGTAGAGGAGGGGCGAATACTAGAGGAGAGAACGAGTACACATTCATCGTATGGGAGAATGCCTACATAGTGTTTCCACCAAGGACAGCTCCTGAGAACCTATACTCTCTACGACACCCTGGGCCTCGTCACCTCGTAGATCTCCCTCTCATCAGCCATCTCCTAGAAGAAGTCCACCTCCTCAGCTATCACCTCGAAGAAGTCCACCACTCAAGAAGCCAGCACCATCAAGAAGCTAGCCATCAGCTCGGAACACAATCAGGATCCATAGCATCCAAGCAAATGACATCATCTAAGAAGCCGGTGCAATCTAAGGTGGCGGAACCCAAGGATGTCTATTCACTCACTGCTGAAGAAAACATAAAGATTGTGGACATCAGTGTCATGGCTCATTTCCATCCTCCACCATCTCCACTGAAGCCTATTGTGCCTGAAGATACCATGAAACATTTCATGAATATAGCCAAAGCTAAAAAGACAGGGGTAGTTTCAAGTAAGCAGCCGACTGACTACGAACGTATCTGTAATAAGCAAATGAGGTCCAACGTTCAGGATGCTCTAAGCATTGGGAACTTCCTGGCTTCTTTTAGATTAACAGTATTAGAACTAGCACGACTTACTGTGGGAGAGAATATGTCAAAGTCAGATGTTATATGGCTATTTGAGTTGGCAAACCTTTGGTCAAACTAGATATAGAAAAAAAAAACCTTACAACTCAAATGCGCCGATTACAACATTGGTACTTAGAGCAGTCCAGGCAGGGTATACAGGTGTTCCCCGTCAGGTACAGAGATAAATATTTTCTCAACGGGGATGACTACTTATGGGTGAAGTTCAAGTACTTGTATGAAATGTACAAGGAAGATGCTCTTGACGTAGCCGTAATCAGAGTGTGGACTCTGTAAGGGACATGCATATAATTCACGTTATATGATCTTATACATTAAAATCGCATGGCTAACTTCTCTCTTTCGTAGAGTGGAGATTCAAGCATGCAGGAAATAATCAGATAATAAATTAGGATTTATCGATCCTGGGCTTTTCAACCAGAAAATTATATGGTCAAATCCAGATTTCACTGAGGACTACTTAGTGAAGTGTCTGCTTCACCACCAACAAAAGACCTTCGTACTCTTACCCTACAGCTTTGAGTACGGGTTTGCATGCCAGGGTGTTATCCTGACAACTTGATTCTAGTACTAATTTGCTATGGTGACATATTCCTGCAGTTTTTATTGGATCCTCCTTGTCACCCACTCAAGTTTGAGCAAGATCATTGTCTTGGACTCACAAAAGAGAGATAAGACGACTTACCAAGACCTCACTGACATGCTAAATAGGTAAAATCAATCATTTAATCTTCAAGTTAATTGCATCTAAGTTTAATTGGTATTCATATTCACGTACAAGGCATACACAAGATACTGCAAAATAAGTGTTATGTACCGTCTATACAGGAAAAAGTATGATGTAAAAACCGACTTTCCGGTATGTAGGGAATATTCATGACCTGCATTTCATACTGAATAAAAAGGTTCAATTCATTTCACTGATGAATCCTTTCCTCTTGATGTGTATGAGGCAATCACCTGGCAACAATCTCTGCGGGTTCTATGTTCTTACTTTGATTCATAGATTCAGCTCTGATTGAGACACTGTCATGTTCAATGATCTTTACGTATGAAATTATATAACGTTCTTTCTTTTTAATTTCTATACATGTTCAAGAACTAATTCTTTTGATTTTTCAAACGTAGCACTCCAAACAACATACAGGTGTGTTACAACCTGTAGAAATACATGCCATTGAAGAATAGGTCATCGGGTTCTTCGTAGAACATGTTATCAACCCAGCTGACGAGTTTCATGAACCAATCATGCCGTCGACGCGTGAGAGATCTTCAAATGATTTTGTACCTTCTAGTAGAGAGTATATGACAAAGAGGAAGGCTATAACGGGGTTAGACGACTTACATATCACCAAATGACATCATTTTAATGAAGAATATTAATTACTATGTATTAATAAAGGACATAAATTACTATGTATTAATGAAGGTGTATTTATTATTGATTTACATTAAATATGTGTCTCATTGTACGCATGTCAGTGCACTTAGTCCGGAGGATCCTGCTATGGCCTTCAACCTACTTTTGGAGTTGGTACAATCGGACGACTCTTCGATAGAATGGCCTTCCAACGATGATGCAAAGGAGGAGCCAGAAGCACAAACCCGTAAGTGTGCCCAGGAGGAGGAAGATGAGAGGCTAGCCTGTCAGCTAAGCGCTGCAGAGGAGCAAGAAGTACAGTTCCGTAAGCGTGCCCAGGAGGAGAAGGACAAGAGGGTGGCCCATCAATGCTCCATGGTTGAGCACGAGAGGGTGGCCCATCAATGCACTGTAGAGGCGGCCGAAGGCTCAAACCGTAGTGGCGTTCTGGCATCGGACTTCGATGTCTTTGACACTCCGATGAGCCTGGAGCATAGGCAACGCTACGGTTGATCAGGAGTGGTCGGGTCCTCTGCTCCACCACCATCGGTCCCCCAGTGTCCCCGGACATACACACACCATCAGTCGTCCGTGCGGAGACGTGGTCCTCATCGGGGGGAGAGGTAAAGGGATACTGGACTGGCTGAACTCGACTGACTTTTCAGGAGGTGACCTATGAGAACTATTATGTATATATGTGTGTTTGTCGATGCCTATGACATGTAATATGTGTTCACTCGAAGATGATATGAATTACTATGTATTAATGAAGATACCTTTATTATTGATTACATTAAATATGTCTCATTGTATGCATGTATTGAGAGGGAGAGAGATGAAGAGATCAAGGAAATAAAGAGAGGATAGAGAGAGGGAGCAAAAAGAGGGAGGTGATGCAAATCACTACCGGCTGAAGCATTCATCCAGTAGTGATAACATGGGAATCACTGCCAGCTAAAACTATTAGCCGATAGTAATTCCCAAGTTGTCACTGCCGGTTGAAACCACCAGCCGGTAGTGATTCTTCCATCATCACTGCTGGCTAAAGCGTTTAGCCGGCAGTGATAACTCGTTCACTACTGATCCCCCAAGCTGGCAGTGATAGTCCCTGACTATCACTCCCATTACCCCACTGTCGGCTCCAAAACTGGCAGTGAAGGGGGTTTTAGAGCAGCAGTGATGTGTTGTTTTGTAGTAGTGCTTGTGAAGAGGAGAGGGAGGTCATGCGGTGCTTACAGGGGGATAGGGAGGTTGGGAGGTGGCCAGAGTGAGAGAAGGCGAGAAGGCAGCGGCAGCTCAGTTTTGCTCCAGCTCCAATTGGACCTCATTGGTTCCTAAGCTGCACAAGGGGGTGCAGGAGTAAGAGGAAGTTATGAGGGGACGAGTAGGACATGATTTTTCTTGATCGGTGAAAAGATGGGACAACGGGGAGCTAGGGTTTGCCATCACTGTGACATCAGTGGTAGAGTGGCTATAGTTCTAGGGAGATGACGAAATGATGTTGATGGCCTATAGCGATGGGATGGGAAAGAGAGAGAGAGATCGGGAGGAGAGAGGAAGAGAGAAGCGACAACATGGTATGATGACCACAGGTGTCCTGAGGAAGGAGAAGGCTTGGCGAACCCCACGTGTTATTGAGTCGCTGTGGTGTGACACAAAATGGGCCAAAGTGGGCTGGTGTGGCATGGAGCGAGCGAGCTGGAGCATGGTCGAGAACAGTAAGAGGAGGGAAAAAGAGAGGGGCTGAGGTAGGCTAAAAGGAGAAGCATAAACGGATTCAGTCCGATAGAAAGGAGAAATGGAGTTTGGTTAAGGAATGGAGAATAGGAGGATTCGGCATGGTGGGGTTTGAGGGATTTTGAATTGTTTAAATATTTTCTAGGATAAAGAAATTCAAAATTGAATAGAATTCAAATTTAAATCAGCAATCAAAACTCTAAAATGCATTATAGTTTGATTTGTGCATGTCCTTTATAAAAAAAAATCAAGGTTTAAATTGATTTATATTTGGAGTATTTTGCCTAATCTAATTTTTATTGGATTTGATTTTTTTCAAAAATTTAGAAGTTTAATTTTTAGTGAAATTTATTAAATGGCTAAACACAGGGTTAAATTCTTTTTGAGCTCCTTAAGCTTGAGAAGCTAGCTTGGCTTGATAAGTAAACAGGCTACTACCTAATCTTTGAGACCCCTAAACGAGCCAAGCTAGTCGACGAGCTTTAAGCGTTTTTCACTCCTAGTGTTATGGTCGATGAGGATGTAGCTCTAGGGCGACACAAATCATTGTGCTGAACTCAAGCTATTTATTTTATGAGAAATTGACTCTCATCTGTTTTTCATGAACTCAAAAATAGTTTAGGCTAGCAACACTATGGGTAATTCATATCCTAACATGACAACAACACAAAATCTTTGTGCTAAACGTTACACAAAATGTGCATTGCAACAAAAGCAGTGCCTTCGATTCAGCTCGAGGGCTTTGGGCAACTTCTCCGAATGCACTTGATTAGATCCCCAATAATAGAGGTCTGCCTTATCTAATCTGATCTGCTCTGCTGACCTACTAGGACAAGAGACTGCCGCAAGGCAAGGTTCGCGCCAGGCGTACACTTCAACGTTGCGGAGTTTGGAAAAAACGTCGCACGGCGACGGGGCGACGACGTGACGCTGTACGTGGCGTGCTTGTGGTGTCAGCATCTGCTCCTGAGCGGAAAGCTTCTCCAGATAGGACGCAGTCACGTGTCGGCGTCGGAGCTAGCCCGGCTGGAAGTCGCGAGATAAGGCCCGGCAGGCGCGGCGACCTGCTTGGATCCACCCGCAGGCCGCAGCACACACGTGATCCACGGTGTCCCGTGCCAATTGGGCTCATTGTAACGGGTTAGGTGGAACGGATCCAATATGAATTAAATAGTCTTTTTTATATTACTATCAATAGTTAATATGAATACGAATACTTGGTGAAACTAGCCCCGTTGCAATAGAGAAATCCTTTCCCGTTAAATCTATATATCTTCAAATACGAATATAAATCTATATATCTTTGAATATGAATATAAATCGGATTATTCGAATACTAATTCGTATCTAAATACGTGCTAGATTAAGTATAGATTAAGTTGCGTGTGAATATCCTATAACTTCAATGATAAATTGTGAAATATTGATATGAGCATAATACCAATTTAACATAAGAAACTTCATTTTTAGTGGATTTATTCTCTACCGTAAAGCAAAGAGCCCCTTTTAATATAATATCATTACTTACGATGATTTTTGACAGTTGGATGGCAAATGAAAGGACCAAATTTATCACTACATACATGTAGTATTGTATCAAACAATAAAATAATACTTCATCCGATTAAGAAACTAGATCAAATGACCTTAATGTCCTTTATTTATTCTGCATTGGAAAAGATAACTCATTGATTTTTGTGAATGTAGTATCATTTATTAAACAAGGGCAGAAAAGGAACAAAAGAGAAAAAAATGTATAGAAGTTCGAGAATAACTTATATTTAGAGAATAGTTGAGGAGGCTAAAATGACCTATATTTGTAATTAGAGGGAGTAAATAAGATCGAAAAATTTAATGAAGATAATAAGATAAAAGAATAAAACTTATGTTACTTATATTTAAATTCCCTATAAGTATTTCTATATATCCGGATACATATATTATCTCTATGTTTGAGAAAACGGATTCAGCATATATATATATATATATATATATATGGAAAGCGAATTCGGATATATCTATATTTGTATCCATCTGTCAATAAGACATTTTTTACTGTATTTATATTTGATTGAATATGAATATTGAATAATATGGATATATGCTTGGATGGAGCTAGGTAACTGGGATTAGCCTGAGGTACATTATATATATATATATTATCTTTATTTTTTTTTAGTGAAGGCTCCTAATATCCAATTTTTTTAGGCTTCTACGAGGGAAATATGCAAGACGGGGTCAACCCCCCCTTGACTCTCTCCTACCTTGAAGTTTTACCACTGAACCAGAGACTCATCCGCTAAGCCGGAGGTACATCACCATTCACCAGATGCAAGCCACAAGTATGATGCATCCGTCGGAAAATTAACTCTATCTAGCATGTCTGCAGTAACAAACAGGTGCGATTTAATGCATTTTCTTGGTGAAGGGCTAAATATTCTTCTGATGAACATATAAAAAAAGAGAAAATATTTCAGAGAGAAGAGTAAGATCTATAGGTGTTTCTTTTACGGGACTAGATTACAGGTATGAACTAATAAAACATATCACAGATAGCTGGGCGCCGCGATGCAATATGTAGGCAAGGTCAGAGTCGTCTGGTGTGTCCTCCGTAGCTATAAGCCTATGACAAACCGCGGACAATGCTAAATTCTTG
Source organism: Phragmites australis (assembly GCF_958298935.1). Classification (NCBI taxonomy): domain Eukaryota; kingdom Viridiplantae; phylum Streptophyta; class Magnoliopsida; order Poales; family Poaceae; genus Phragmites; species Phragmites australis. The sequence goes on along the minus strand of NC_084924.1, from coordinate 17,136,818 downwards.
TGGGGGAATGTTTAGTTAGGGTGGCTGCTTTGCACGCCCCCGTCTTGCATACGTTTTACTCCTTGCAAGTTAGGGGGGAGTAGCTTGCAAGGGGTTCCTGCACGCAAAATTTTATCAGCATGACCAAACCTCTGAAAACACGCGCGGAGCCGTTGTAGGTGAAAACGATCCATTTAGTAAAATTTGTGCAAATTCATACCAGCACTCAAAACACACCGTAAAATATGAGTGCTCATAGGGGCGAATTTAAGACCCGTGCTGGAGAGCTGCAACACGGAGCTAGCCTAGGAAGCCCAGAAGAACAAATAGGGAAATCTAAAAAAAATATATTATTTTAGCTTATAAAATATGAATTTGATCTAATAGCAAAAGCTCAGCACCTCATGAGCCTAGATCCGTCGCTCGGAGTTTCCATCTAAAGTTCTGTTTGTTTCGAATTTTAGATTATGCTTCATAATTAAATTATGTAAATAAATGGACAGATTTTGAAACCAGATTGCAGCAATATAGATCTGTATTGTGACACAATCTACAATCCATCTCAGAGTAACTTCTACAATCAATAATCTAGAATCCAAATTCTCATAATCCGTGAGGGAAAAAACACGCCCTAACATGAATAGGGCAAAGGAAATGCATCCGGGTAATGCCCGAACCCGACGTTTCGCTAATTATAAGCCCACACGGTGGGCCCACTGTTAGCAAGTTGGGACGTTAGCAACTTACCATCGACTCATCGTCTCTATCGGCACAGCCTCCTCCTCCAGTATAAGACAGACATTAAGCCCAGTCCTTGCTCATCCAATTCCAATTGTGCTACTGCACTGATCCTCATAACATTGCCAGCCGTCCCAGCATCAATTTGATCGTAGCTAGCGAAAGCAGAGACCATGTCGCAGCCTTCGTCCCCGCAGCAGACGCCCAACCCGGTCCGCCTCTGGATCTCCTCCGGCCTGCAGGGCAGGTGGCCGAACGGCCGCTCCGAGATGCAGGGAGCCAAGAACGGCGCCGACGGCATGGAGCAGCCGAGGGAAGAGCCCAAGGCCGCGGGCAACAAGGACGCGCCGAGGAGGACGGCGACCACGTGCTGCCGCGAGGCGATGACGGAGGCCACCGTCTGCCTGCTGCTCGACCGGTTCGCGCCCAGCTGAGCCGATCGTGCTGACAAATCACGGTGATGACTCAAGAGTGTATGCTTGTGTGTAGGTGTCCCGAATAAAACGGGCTTGCCGTGTTCCTGGTCCACCATGGCCTGTACATCTTTTTTTGTACATACGGTTTCTGTTTTCTGTCCGTTCTTGTACTCTGCATCTTGATCTTGCACAAGTGAACAATAAGTGAAAGAAGAGAATGTTAAGATCGGGCTTAGACTTCACCGTCTAAAGATGGTTTTCCCCCTCTGTGTTTTCTTAACTAATCACAATTACACCATGTACGTTGAAACTGGAGGAATCTGCAGTTTTAAACAAGAGTTCAGGGAAAGCGAGAGGTAACTTCAGAATTTTTTTCTTGTACTCTGCAAATTGTCTTGTCCTTCTCAACAATTACTACACTAAATTGGTGTGTATTTTGCTTTTTGCGAATGACTAATTGGTTGGAGTATATGCTTTTCGATCAGTGGAACTACAGTCACTTTATGTGAACGGGATAGAGAAGGACATGAGCAGTCACTACTTACACAAAATTTGTCTCCCTGTAAGAAAAATATCCAACCTAGTAAATATCGGCCGCTCCACTGAAACATCCCGTAAGTTCAGTAGAACCAAAACATTGGATTTCCGAGACAAGCAATATGTATTGTTCATTTAGATATCAGGCTTCTGGCTTTAATTGGCCTAATTCCCTGCTACATATATATACGCTAGGATGGCATCTATGGTAAAACCTCGGTAATCCCTAAATTGTATTCCCCACTATGTTAAGTGTTTTCACAGAAATCGAAAAATATAAAAGTTAAGCTCTGCTATACATACATCATTTTGCAGGAAGTCTATGCCATTGCATTATGATGAAGCGGTTAGTTCATACATTGTTTCATTCTGTCATTTAATTCTTTCACTCGCTACTAAAGTACAACCAAGCAATCAAAAGGCTTAAAAGCACTTCAATACAAGCTGAAAAACGAATCCAATATAAGCTCCAAAAAATATGATTCTGCCATTTAATTCTTTCACGCGCTACTAAAGTACAACAAAGCAATCAGATGGCTTAAAAGCACTTCATACAAGCTAAATAACGAGTCCAATATAGGCTCCAAAATATGGTTGCAGGGATGGATGAGATGGGTGTATAGATTTACAGCAAAAAAAATTTGAAACAAGAGGAGTGATTTGATGGGTATAAGCATACATATACTATTAGTTGGATCATATAGGTATTTTAGTTTATAATCGCAATATAATCACTCGGCAAACTACTATAGCGCAAGCGAATAGACGAGGTGTGCTTCCTATCCCGTGATGGCCCATTTCAACGGGTAGTTACTTTGTGTTACTGTTCTTCTTTTGAAAAATCATTTCTCCCTTCCTCCTTTTTCCCATTCCCTCCTCAGTTTTTTCAAAAACAACTCAATTACAAAATCGGTCAACAATCAAAACAAATCCAAAAATGTTAAACTCAATTTGAGGGTTTTGAGCTCGATTACCAAAATGTTCAACTGAAATCCAAAAAGTTCAAGCTCAATTAAAAGAATGTAACTCAAGTTCAAAATAATTTGACTCAAATCAAAAAATGTTTAACTCTTCTAGATATTTACAAGACGATTTGGGGATTTTTGAGCTCGATTGGGAATTAGGGTTATGGGAAAAAGCACCTCCTTCATTTGGGTTGTGGCCTAACCTCCGCCTTGGATGCTCGAGCAAGCTCCATAGTTTTGGCACTATGTAAATATTGTAAGAACGAGATTGGTGAGTAGAGAGGGTGAATAGACACCTCAATAAATTTTTTGCAAAATCGATAGTTTTCTTCTATTTGGATCACCCAATGCACATCAAAACTCAAGCAGAAGCAAAAATAGAGAGAAGTTTTACAAGACAAAATTGAGACAACACGACTCCACGGATGGTATATGAATCATAGGTTCTATTTAAGATCAACCCATGTGTCTTAACACTCGAAAAATCATAACTTGCAAAGAAATAAGAAAAGATGAATACTAAACAACGAAACTCTCCAAATTGATTATCTAGAGGCAACGGAATTCAAGATCCCATCACATAAGCGTGTGTATGCAAATTTTATACCTCTAGCAATAAAAAGAATGACCTCACAAGGTGCTAAAATTTCAGCAAAAAAACAAAATGAAAATCAAAACAGGAAAAAAAAACTTACAAACTTGCAAGAAAACCAATAGAGAGAAACTAGAAGGAGAGGAATTCAAGCATATGCAAAAACATAAACTTCATTACTCAAAAAGATTAGCCCTATTTTAGACGGATTACAAAGATTTATCTCTCAAAACTCTTACATATTACATAGGCTAAGCATTCATTCTTCTCTCCTCTAAAACTCTAGCTCTAAGCTCTCAAATAGGTGACACAAGGGGGTTTAAGTGGCTAGTTCAAATTATCTTATAGCCCTACCCCTCTATTTATAGGGTTGGAAACTTGACCCCTAAGTTTTCTAGTTTTTTTCCCACAATACCCCTCTCTTGAAGTACACTCCTACCAACCACCGAGGGTATTTTGGTCTATTCTCTTCTCCATTCATCGGACGGCCACGACGCTTTCACGATTTAGTTTTGCCTCGACGCAAACTTCACGATGGTGCCACGTGCTCCTCTAGTCCTCCCATGGTTTTGAGATCAAACCATGAAACCGCCTATACGCTTCTCAAAGTGTGACTCGTCGCCTTGCTTACACCTTAAGCAAGCGCTTCGATGTCGATGCGTGTACTCCGTCATGCGATCCTGACCGCCGATAAGTCTCTCCCGCTCCCAATCCCTTGGGCCACCTTGTCACTTGCACCGGCATCCCTTCGCTTGACTTTGTGAACACACCGTCTCCATCCGCCTTTCATGCTCCGTTTGACCTCCATGTGTTTAGCTAGAATCACCCTTTGACTCCGTTCGGCCTCCTTGATCGCTTGGCACCGAGCACTCCGCTTGGCCCCGATCATCCCATGTCGACCGCCAAGTTGCATCCATCACCTACACACCATGAGACAAACAAATACATATCTTCAACTCCAATTCCAGTTAGTCCATAATCAATATGCTCAAATGAAATCCCAAATCAATTTAAATCACATCAGCACTCATGCAAAACCGAAGATCATCAAACCAAATAAATACCAATATCAATCACTCATCACAAGTAAACCAAAACACATTTCAACTTGGTTTCTCAATCTCCTCCTCGATGAGTGCATTGACAACCCTCAAAGCACAAAGATTTTGATTTGAAGAGATTAAAACAAGATAAGTTCATCCAACTGAACAAAAACTCGAGAAAGAACAAAATATGTCACTTGGCATAAGAAAGATTGCAGAAACCCTAAGAGAGGCAAAGACGAGCCAAAAACCTCAAAAGAGCAAGGAAAACTCAACCCCCAAAACACATGCTCCTCCTTGATGACTGCACATTTTCCATTTTTTTCTCCTTTTATTTCTAGATAAATGCAATTTTCTCCCCCTTTGTTGAATATTTGTGCATAATATCTTTAGCATACTTTCTCCCCCTTTGGCAATGCAAACATCAATGATACAAGACTGTGTAAAAGATGTGCAAATAAAATGCAAGCCTATAAAACTTCACATATAGATCACAAAGCACTTATAAGGACTAGAAATGTCAAAGCAGTAGGTGAAGTAAACAATATAATTCAAAGGCGCACAAAGTCTCGAAGTGACTTCATGTCACAAGCACCGAGAGTGAAGCAAGTTTTGATCATATTGTTCAATTATCCAAAAGATGTCAGCACAAAAGCATCCACAGTTTCATGATCAATGCAAAGATTAGAGAAACTAGTGCCATGTCAAGTTTAAACTAGGTAACCAAGTTCAACCCGACGCGCTATGCAAACACCCACATATCAATCCAAACCTTAATTTGACAACATAAAAAATAACATTCTTAGCACATTAAAAAGCACAAGTTAACTTTATCATTTGATCATTTAACTATCCTCAAGTGAGTTTTAAAGGGTTCACTTCTTTGGCAAACCACATGAAGGCTTAAGTCAACATATTGGATTCAATTTAACTCAGAACTTGATCATTCATTTTATTAACTCAACATTGAAAGTGCATCTAGGCCCCTTGTGGGTTTGGGATAATTGATGACAAACGATTAAGGGACTAATGATTTTATCAAGTGTATGAATAGGTTTTAGTCCCGTTAAAAAATGATAAAAGATGTCCATGCCCCTCAAAAGGAAAGGAGAAGTGACATGATGAGACTCTTAGATTCTAGCTATTTTTTAATTTGAATTTTGAGTCTTAGGAATATCGTACTATTCAGAGGGATGCTTTTGTAGTTTTGGTAGTGTCTTAGTGCTCAAAGTGCTTTATGAAAACCAATTTTTGAGAGACACCATCACTCACGAACACCGGGATTAAAGGGCAATTTTTGTCTGGATTTCTCGGCTTCTAGGGTAGTTGATGTTGTGAAAACAGTATTACTCTCCCCATTGTAAGCCACCCTCTCAAAACCCAACCCAAGAGCTAAACCCGCCTTATCGGCACACATCTTGGTCTTGGCCAAATTCATTTTGTCCTTACCTTCTGAGCATTTCTCCACTAGAGAAAGGACATACTCATTCTCGGCTAAAAGCTTCTCAACTTGCCGTCTAACCCAGCTGAGTTTATCCCGAAAGATGATGCAGGTGGGATAGTTCGGGTGCACATCCTTCAAACTCTCATCACTCTCCAATCTAGATTCCAACTCCTTGATGCACTCTGCTTTCAGTTCAATATCCTTTGCAAGCAACTTGAGCATGCAGGCGCCTAAGAGAGTGGATCTAGACTCCTCCTTAGAGAGCTTCTTCTCAGCAGTCTCAAGTCGACTAGCAACTTGAGCATGCCCGAGAAGCCGCTTTGGCCACCTTCTTGGCTATCTTGTCACGGTTCTTCTTGAAGAAGGGCTTCTTGTTCTTCTTCTTGTGCTTGTCGTGGTTGTGGTCGTGGTTGCGGTCTTCCTTCTTCTTGAGCTTGGGGTAGTCCACCTTGAAGCGGGTGGTGTCACCACACTCAAAGCAGCCACAAGAACTGCCCCTCCTACGGTCTCGGTGGTTGTTGTAGAAGCGAGTGAATCTTCATGATCAGTGCAAGATCCTCATCATTAAGCACATCCACCTGCTCCTCTATAATAGAGATCAAGGAAGACAAAGCAAATCCACCAGATAAAATTTTAGCATAAGAAACACTAACTTCAGATTGGTTGCCATCGCTAGGTTCGGAAACTAACTCCATGTTCTGAGATAGGGGTTTCCGAGACCAATCCAAGCCGCCTTGGCTATCTCGGTGGACTTGAGCTTGTTGAAGAGTTCATCACAAGTTAACGTGTCATAACACTATGACTCTTTAATGCTCGAGATCTTTACTTCCCATATGCTATGAGCCAGAGCGTAGAGAAATTTGATCGCTCTCTCATAGTAAGAATAGGGCAAAACACCAATTGATTGAAGATTGCTAACAATTCCATCAAAGTGAGCAAACATGGCATCCAAAGACTCTACGAGACCTTGCACAAATATTTGATATTCTTGGTTGGATGTTCTTTGGCGTCTGGTCTTAATCTGATTAATGCTTTCATGAAAGACACTCAGAGTAGTTCAGATTTTCCAGGCAGTACGGAGGTGTTGAACCCTTTCAAACATATTCTGACTTAGGCTTGTGAGCAAAATATTTTTGTCCATGTTGTTGGCCTCATACTGTTCGATTTGAACCTGAGTCGTGTGAGCAGCAGGGATCTCGTAGTCGAAATCAACTACCTCCCAAATTGCACTTTCTTAGCTTAAGAGATAATCCTCCATGTCGCCTACGGATCACAACGCCGATTAAGGTCAACAAGTGATCAAATCGGCTCTGATACCAATTGTAGGAATAAGATTGGCGACTAGAGGGGGGTGAATAGGCATGTCAACAAATTCCATGTGAAATCGATGGCCTTCTCCTATTTGGATCACCCAACGCACCTCAAAACTCTAGTGGAGGCAAAAATATAGAGAAGTTTTAACAAGATAAAATCGAGGCAACATGACTCTACAGATAGTATATGAACCATAGGTTCCATTTAAGATCAATCCATGTCTCTTATGACTCGAAAGGTCACAACTTGCAAAGAAACAAGAAAACATGAATACCGAGCAACGGAACTCTCTAAGTTGTTTGTCTAAAATTCAAGACCCCATCACATAAGTATGTATATGCGAATTTTATGCCTCTAGCAACAAGAAGAATGACATCACAACGTGCTGAAATTTTAGCAAAAAAAAAAAGACAACGAAAATCAAAACTGAAAAACTTGCAAACATACAAGGGAACCAATAGAGAGAAACTAGAAGGAGGGAAATTCAAGCATATGCAAAAACATAAACTTTATTACTCAAAGAGGTCAGCCCTATTTTTGGCGGATTACAAAGATTTATCTCTCAAAACTGTCACATATTACATATGCTAAGCACTCATCATTCTCTACTCTAAAACTCTAACCCTAAGCTCTCAAATGAGTAGCACAAGGGGACTTAAGTGGCTGGTTCAAACTCTCTCGTAGCCCTACTCCTCTATTTATAGGTCTAGGAAACTTTGACCCTAAGTTTCCATGCTTTTTCCTGAAATACTCCTATCTTGTAGTACACTCTTGCCTACCACTGAGGATATTTTGGTTCATTTTCTTCTCCATTTATCGGACGGTCGTGGCTCCTTCATGACTTAGCTTCGCCTCGACGCAAGCTTTGCGATGGTGCCATGTACTACTACAGTCCTCCCACTGTTTTGAGGTAAAACTGTGAAACCACCTGCACGCTTCTCAAAGCGTGACTTGTCGCCTTGCTTACACCTTAAGCAAGTGCTTCGATGTCGACACGTGTACTCCGTCATACGATCCTGACCGCCGGCAAGTCTCTCCCACTCCCGATCCCTCGGGCCGCCTTATCACTTGCACCGGTATCCTCTTCGCCTGACTTTGTCAACACGCCGTCTCCATCCGCCTTCCATGCTCTGCTTGACCTTCACTTGTTCAGCTAGAATTACCCTTGATTCCGCCGAGCCTCCTTGATCATCCGGCACCAAGCACTTCGCTTGGCCCTGATTATCCACCATCGACCACCAAGTTGCATGCATCACCTGCACACTATGAGACAAGTAAACACATATCTCCAACTCCAAATGCAGTTCCTCCATAATCAATATGCTCAAATGAAATCCCAAATCAATTTAAATCACATCAACGCTAATGCAAAACCGAAGACCATCAAATCAAATAAATACCAATATTAATCACTCATCACAAGTAAACCAAGGACATTTCAACTTGGTTTCTCAAATATAGTTTTTTTCGCATCTTGTTTTATCACATTTGTACCCTTCAAAATTGATATAAGGAATCAAGATTTTTGAAGAAGCATTCCAAAAATGAGAACTCAACTTCAGATGGATTTAATATGAAAATTACCTTTTGCTCCATGACTGTTATGTAACATCTCAATTTAGGAGCTTTTAAAAAAACTATACAAAGGGATTAAATAAATAGAATACATAAAACCTATAATATATATAAATATTAAAGGTTTCTAAATTTGTTTGCCAATTGCTTGATTCTATGTTTGCTTGCTTTGTGTTTTATAATAAATAATATACATAATATATATACATATATGTAAACTTAGGAAAATAAAAGAAAGAAATAAAGGAAATAGAGATGAAGAAAAAGAAAACCTAAATTCCTATCGGGTTGAGCCCGTTCTCCTTAGCTGGCCTCCCTTTCCTTTCCCCCTCTCGGTCTGAATGGCCAGACGACCCGCTCTTCCTCCCGAGCCTAACCAAACCCAGCCTACTTTGCTCCGGCCCAACTTTGCCTTTTCCCGGCTTGCTCTGCCACACGGCACGATTCCTCCTCTCCGTGTGTTGTGCCAAACTTAACGTCGTAGTCCATTTCTTCCTAGGCCACCTCCCCTCTCTGGCTGAAGTGCGCACACCAGCCCATGCAGTAGGACCGTCATCCCCGTGTCGCCACTGTTCACCACTCGAAACGAGACTCCAGTTAGACAAGGTTCGACGCACAAATCCCCCTTGGATTCAACTAGGAAGAACATCTAAAAGTTTGTAGACCCATGGAAGAAGATCTCCTCAACCGAATCCTAGCCTATCTCCAATTAACGGGGAATTCAAACTGATGAATCGTGTCGAATTAGAGCTCCTCCATTATTGGGATAAATCTGAAACCCTAACCAAGACCTCCACGAGTATAAATATGTGCCTCTGGACCACCTGGAGTATCCCAAGTCGTCCCGAGCTTTTTCACCTGCTCTCTGTTGCAAATTCTACACCGGAGGATCCCTTACGCAGAGACCCGAAGCCTCCGCCGCCACTCACCATCACCAAGACGTAGCGTAGAACCTCGATGCCCAAATTCACTTCAAATAAGTTCGTCAAATCTCCCTCTTCGTCTTCTGAAGCTCATCGGAGCAATTTGAGCAGCGCAAGACAATTTCGGCGAAGCTTCGACCAAGTGCCACCGTGGGAAGTAGCTGCCGTTATCAACCAGTACCACAAATAGAGAAGGTGAGCTCCTAACCACATGATTTGAGATGGATGGCCATGGTTAGTTTCACACATACCCATTCAGTTATTTAGATATGGGTTGTTGGATATAAATCTGACGAGCCAGATTTAATGAGCCATAATTAGATTTAGCGTTGCCACGTTAGCCAACATCACTCTGCTTGGCCGTCCAGTTGGCATCTAGTTAAGTGCCATGTCAACCTAGTGTATAAGTAGCATCCCAGTTAGCCTGTCTAGTCGTCTACCACCTTGTCAGCCACCTCATGCACCACATTAGCACCACCTCAACATCTTAGCACATGTAGCACATGTCTGTTTTAAAATTAATCTTTTTCCTATACTGATGTTAGCATGACACCATAATTATGTTATCTATTAATAAAATGATTTTGATAATTCAAGTGATTAGTAAATCTTTTGTTTAATGCTTTTCCCTAAGTGATAAATCTATTAAATCATTTTGTGTTAGTTTAATTCTAATAAATCTTGTAATTAGTTAATAATTATTAAATAATTGGCTAATAGTTTTAATAATGTTTTTCTTTAGTTAAATAATTCTAATAAATTCTAAAAAAATCATAGAAAACACCAGAAAAACATAGATCACTCCAGAAAATTCTAGAAAAATTCTTAATCGCTTAGTTTCACCTTTAGTAAATCTTTAGGTCCTATTTTAATCTTCTAGAAACCTTACCTTATCAACTATAACTTTGATTTGATCCGTTGTTTCACCAAAATTTCCATAAATACCTAATCTATTGAGTGATGTTGATTGTTGTGTGCTATTTGATTCTGTTTGGACCTTAGTGTTTATTTGTTGTCTTTCCGCTTATTTTTAGAGTAGATGCCAACGTTTCGCAAGAGCAAGAAGGACTTTGGAACCAATACTTTGAAGACCCAACTAAGTATTGTGAAGGAAAATTGTGTCCTTGAACATATTCATCCTAGTTTTCAAATACTTTGTTTTACAAATATGCATGTTAATAATATTATCGGGAATTCAAAATTAGGGTTTACCCTAGTCTTTGTTTAACATTGTTGTTGCCATGGTTATGGTTTTGGTTATGGAAGGGTATATGATGCTTCGCCTTGCTTTGGAATGGTGATAATAATAATGGCTCAACTGAATATGATAATAGTCTTATGCAACTATGTTAAAAAAAATGATGGTACAATTTTTGTAGCAACATGGAATTAAGATTTAAGCAAGTGGTTTGGATGAGACCAGTACATGTTGCACGGTTGGTAGCTTTGCTTAAACCTAAGGACCGGCTCATGGAGCGATCATTCTGAGTTAACAATACAACCATAAGTCTAGTATAGGCTAGAGCTAGCCAATTAATTAGCGGTTTTGTCAACATAGTGTAGATTAGATGGTAGTATAGGAATGAAATGGTGTACTTCCTTGAACTATTTGGTGCAAGAGGGGTTGCTATTATGGAGGGTGTACTCTCACACTAGTGAAACCTTAGCAGACATACATGTATTGAGAAACGTTGTGCAATGATTGCTGGCCGCACACCTCGAGAGTGTTTAACTATCTATCTAACACGAGCAGAATGGATATCATGACTTGTGGGTAAAGTATACAACCTCTGTAGAGTGTAAAACTAATTAATTAGCCATGCTCATGGTCAAGAGCGGCGAGGAACACTCACATGATTAGAATCTGATGGTATGGTCGGGTTGGTCAACTGTGGTAGTGAAAACTATAGTTGAGGTGTTGGTCAATTATGATGGTGAGAACCTTGGTTGAGCTATTGGAATGTTGTTTAAGTCAGGATGGTTGTTACAAACTGTTGTTAACTTAATTAATTACTCTCTTTTCAACTGTTTTGAAATAAATGCCACTTTTCTGCAAAAGAACCCAGTTGGCCTTATTCATGTTGAAGCCTTCATATGCATTTTTTTTCTATCACAGCTTGTGGAGTACAACATTACACTTGTTATAACTAAACCACACTCAGTTGAGAAAGATTTCGAAGACTTCATGGAAGAATGTGCATTCTAGGGAGGTGTTCACTCTGTCGATTGCATGTGAAGTTTTCCAAGGAAGATGAAGAATACGCTTAGGATTGCTGCAATTCATTTTCTTATTGATACTTGAATTCTCTTTTGTAAGATGATTTAATCGAATAAGTTATGGATATTGTTACGCTATTAGCAATAAAAGTCATTATATATTGGGATTAATTTATAGACTAAACACATAGCGTAGATTAGACTATTTATAAATTTATTCGGTCTTGACATATTATTAGGCTAATTAGTATGTGTTTTGCTATGAATGAAAGGACAGCCACTTTGCTAGCTGAAAAAGATGGAGAACGACATTAGCAGTCAAGTTACACAGGTGTCGTCTCTGTATAAGAAAAATATTCAATTTATACGTCACTTGCTCCATTGAAATATTTCGTGCATGCATTTAGTAGAGCCAACGAGTATCCTTCTAAAGGGACCTTTTTTTAGGCATGCAATATGCCCTCTTGAAACTGCTCCTATAGCTGGTAAATCTCTGATGGAGCGCTCTGCATAGTTAAGCGTTTTTGCAGACACCGAGAAATGATGGAATTGTTTTCAACAACGGAATGGAGTTCAAGTTTAGACAGAACTCAAAAGAAAACAGAACTTACTTACACGGTCCCATCATGGTAAAGTAAAAGAAATACAGTCCGATTGACCCATGAGATATGGTAGTGCGGACACGTAACCTGCTGAAGGAAAAAAATTATGGTCTGTGTAAGCCTATCATGTTGAAAAAAAATCGTACGTGTAAGCCTAACATGGTTGTTTCACGTGATTCTTTACAGCATACTTAGCATTGATCAAGGGTGGCAATAGCACCCTTCGTCATAGGTTAAATAAACCACCATGTAAAAACAACTACGGGGTCAAGTGATCTATACGATAGGGTTATATACTATTATAGAAATTTTTATCGGTATCGGTTCAAAATCATCCTGAGTAATAGGTTTTGAACCGATACTGATTATTCAATATTGATAGTCACTGACTATCAGTATTGGGTATGGAACTGGTATTAACAATCACTATTAGTGTCACAGTAGACTATCAGTGCCGGTTGGAGCTACCAACCGACACTGATAGTCGGTCCTGGTTCAATATTTTTTGCGTAAAAAAAATCTTAAAAACAATTTTTCACGACCAGACGCTGCTCACTCGACCACATCCAACATTCGCAAAGTCACGCGATATTCGCTAACATGCGGCAACTAGGACTTGAACTCACGACATCACACAGGTGCGCGCGCACAACCGCTCAAACCATCTCAGTTATCATCCATTCGTGAGGATAGTAGCAAAATAAATCTTTTTATATCTTTTGATCAAACGTTGAAATGACTATTTTGACATTTAAATGACCTCAAATGAAAAAGTTGTCAACTACAAAGTTATACATCTCGTCGAGTTCTACAATATTCATATAAAGTTTGTCTCCATCCAACCAATCCTGTAACTTTGTTATAATTATTTGGGGATTTAAATGATCTTAAATTATAAAGTTTTCAACTACACAGTTATAGATCTCATCGAGAGTTGTAATTTTCACATAAAGTTTTTCTTTATCCGACTATGTGTGAAAAAATTATAAATTTTGTAGATGAATTATGATAGTAGCAATCATCAGTGACGGTTCGTAGCTAGAACAAATACTGATACTTACTATCAGTGGCGGTTCATGACTAAAACCGGCACTGATGCTGATTGTCAGTGCTAGTTCATAGCTAGAACCAACACTGATGTATCAATGTCGATTCTTGATTAGAACCAGTGCTGATAGTGACTATTAGTGTCGATTCTTAGCTTCTTAGTCGTTGCTCGTGTGTGGGAGTTTAAGAACCGGCATTGATACGTCTTCAGTAGCGATTACTATTGAACCAGTACTGATTGGGTGTTATATATGTGGTGTTCTATAGTAGCCATACAAACTGTCTTTTTTTTCTTGAAAGGTTATTCAGTCATTTAGGATACCTCGGGGTCGCATGGACTTTTTACTAGTAAAAATTACCCATCAAGTTGAAAGGTGCAAAAGCTAGTGACCTTGTTGGCGGGCCGAGACCGAAAATTTTATTTGCTTTATGTCAATCTCTCTTTGTCTCTAAAACGAAAAGGTCGGAAGCGCCTATCATCTGGTCCTTCAAAGACTAGACTACAGTCCCAATTTTAGTGGCAAAATAATAGTCATAAAAAGAAATATCGACTAGCGAAATAGAAGATTCTCTGTCTGCCTAAAAAGCAGGACAGCTTAGGGATCCAAGATCTAGATGTCCAGAACATCTCTTTGATATGTAAATGGTTATTCAAACTTTTAAATGAAGATGGAGTATGACAAAATTTATTAAGAAAATAAATTTAGGGTCAAAACCTTTATCCTAAGTTCACTGGAAATCAGGAGATTCATACTTTTAGGTTAGCTTGATGAATGTGAAGCAACATCTATTCCACTTTGGATCATTCAACGTCGGAGGTGGCAAATAAACTAGCTTATGGGAGGACACATGGTTAGAAAATTTCCTACCTAGAGAATAATATCCCAGTTTATGCTACATAATACGACGTAAACACAAAACTGTTGTACAAGTACTGCAAGAGTATTCGCCAAATACCTCTTTCCGTCAAAATTTGAATGCCCAAATATTGATTTGCATGGGGACAATCTCATAACAAGGATTAGTAGCTTCGCATTTACACAAGTGCAGGATGAATTCAACTAGAATTTGACACGTAACGGCAAATTCCTAGTAAATTCCCTATATTGCGCATTAAAATATATTGACACCCCAAATATAAACAGAAAATTGTGGAAGTTGAAGTTACCCAAAAAATCAAAATATTCTTATGGTATGTCCAACAAAGAGTCCTCTTAACTAAAGATAATCTAGAAAAAAAAGGCAAGGAAGTGAGAAGTGTTGTTTCTATAAAAAAAATGAAACAATTAAACATCTATTTTTTTATTTTCTTTTTGCACGTTTCATATATTTATTATCCAAGTGGCTTCAAACTTTTACCCACCTCATAGCGTAACTCACATGATGGAAAACTGGCTATATGGCTTGAGTAAAAAACTGAAAGCTTATATACTGGTTGTAACAACAGCCTTATATTGATCAGTATGGTTATGTAGAAATAAAATTATTTTTGAAGAAAGAAACATTTTAATCCTATACAGGTTATATATACATGTATATGTTGGCTCTTTACTTAGTCTGCCATCTAAGTAGCCAGAAGCTCAAGAGATATATACAATGGCATGTACTCGTTTGGAGCAGTGGTCGGGCACTGTTCATGCAACGTGAACGGGATTATAGATAGTGGATTTTAAGCCCACTACCTTGTTTGTTCTAAATTTTAGTTTTAGACTTTGTTTAGTAGTTTTTTCTTTAGTTATGTAGAGATCGAAAGTATATTTTTATACGGTTATATTATCTTAATATAATACGAGAGTTAATAAAATCTTTCTTTATGGAAAAAGGAAGGGGCTGAAGGGAGCTCGCTGAATGAACTCATTACTGGACTCGAACAAGAGCCCAGAATAAACGGATTCTAGCAGCAGACCGCACGAAGCTATTGAACATCCTGGAACTGCAGAGAGCAACCAGACTGTTTGGAGAGAAATCCCAAATGGGTGGAAAAAGTGTAATATAAACCTCTTTTCGAAGATCGTCGAGGAAAGCCTGTGCCTCCCCTTTTCTCGTCGAAGCTGAAACTCTGGCAGATGGTTGTGAAATGAACTGCAGAACCTAATGACTAATGAGATTTCAGTAATCATATGATGCTGGTGAACGATACACGGAGTCCGAAGATTCATTCACATTTTCGACAGCACTGCTCTTTTGGTACAGAATAATGAAAGTATAGATGCTGCCAAGTTGCCAAATGGGCTTGTAGCTTGTGATGGCACGTAGGCCTTCTAATTTTGTCGAACCCGCTGTCGATTGCACCAAAAACGCATGCAAATTGTTCTATCGAATTAAACAGCTGGTCCATCCCGAGCGAAGAAGATTCACCGATACTGATTCTAGCTCGTTGATCAATTCCACTTTTAATGATTGCATCTCACATTCTTAATCCGGCCAATGGGAGTAACGTATAGCAGAGATGACAGACTCGCTAAAATCATACCTGCATGATCCATAGAGACTTCACCGATACTGATTCTAGCTCGTTGATCGATTCCACTTTAATGATATATTGCATCTCAAATTTTTTTTTTTAACGGCGCTCCGTGCTCGTCCACAAGCTAATAGGAGTAACATATAGCAGAGATGACAGACTCGCTAAAATCATACCTGCATGATCCATAGAGAATCTATGCTCTACGACCAATATTGCAGTTGCAGACACATTGTACTGCAAGTCCTCAACAACTAAATTAGACCGTAACGCGCAACCCGTGTCATTTTCGCACGTGTGACCCGACGGATATATCGATCGCGCCTAGCTCGCTCCTTCCTGCCTCTGCCGACGATCGATCAGAAGTTAGGTCGGAATTAATCCATCAGCAAAGTTACAAGCACGCACATACGGTTCAGAAACTACACGCCCCCGTACGTGCTCTTTTCCCTACGAACAAGTTGTATCGGTCAGTGCGTGTGGCAGCTAGCGACTCCCAAGGACCGTGAGATTTCACCTAGTAAGTACACGGGCCGTACGTGCTCGTAAAGGGCTAATCCCCGTCTGATTGCACGCTGTCTCATCCGCTTAATTATAATATATATGTGCGGTTAGCATAAGCTTTCATTCTTATCGTCGTCGTTGTCTTGCATCTAGCTGGCTGATGCCGGGCCTCCGTTATTCACCGAGGCAGGTGGGTGGAGGTGGGTGGAGTTGGCTGGAAATGCCCCGCACCGGCATGATGAGTCTCGCACTGCTGGATGGTGCAATCGATGGTTCTCTCCCTTTCTCCTCCGCCCCGTCGTCGTCGTTGTCAATACTCCTTCCCGTCATTTTCGGGGCCGCAGTTGTTGAGACCATGGAACTCGCTCTAGAAGAAAAGAAACGAAGAAAGAAGACGAACGTGGTGCAGCAAGAATAGCATTTGCTCATTAAATATTGAGCTTTTTTATGGTGGTCCATACTACCTAGAGGTAGGAGGTATTATAAATCTAATCCGACGATCCATGTAATTGAATATTTTGGTAATTATGACAATTTTGTTAAAATTACCCATCATGCTTTTACTAATAGAAAGATCGACGTCGCAAATATCGGATCGCTAACCCTAGTCGATGGGTAGCACATGAACTCTCATGCCAAATATAGATTAAAATATTAAAACGGTAATGAAATATTACTTTCATACCATATATTTTTCTCCCAAAAATAACCCTAATACTACCATACTACTCACATATACTACTTATACTACCGGTAAGAAATGAGTAGTATCCTGATTAATCTGGACCGTTAGACTCTAAAAATAGATGCCTCATATTAATTTTGGACCACCGTAAAATTTCTCTAAATATTCACTCTATTGCGTTGTCTTCAGGCACACATGTGCATGCGCCCTTTTGGCCTTATACAGAAAGTGTCTGTGGGCGTGTCTTCCTCTGCCAGTATATATGCATCCTTGCGCTAGCTAGATCGCCGCCACTGCTGCACTGCTCACAGTCTGCAGTGAGTGTGCGCAGGGACAGAGAGACAGTGTGGGCCTGAGCAAGCACTTCACTGAATTTTCAGGGCTAGCTACATTTATTGGAGCGATATCAATGGAGGGACTTCCGCCGGGGTTCCGGTTCCACCCGACGGACGAGGAGCTCGTAACCTACTACCTCACCCGCAAGGTCTCCGACTTCACCTTTGCCACCCGCGCCATCGCGGACGTCGACCTCAACAAGTGCGAGCCATGGGACCTCCCGAGTAAGGACTACTTAAGCTCTATTACTAACGCACATAGTTCGTCCCACATCCTTACTTCTAGTTCCATGTAATGTGCGACTATATACCACTAGCATATAGTTATAGCATGCCTGGAGGAACAGCTTATTCGATTTTGATTGAGGCATGCAAGAGTGCAATATATGCGCTAGTTTTCTCCTGATGGTCGATTCTTTCTGCTTGCATGTTTGATCAGGAAAAATTCTGCAAATCAAAGTGCAATTCGTGAATATATAAACTGAAAATAATTTGTGCATGTTCCAACATCTTCTATACTTTTTATGCTTCTCTCCTTTCCAACGATTTGGTAAGAATTGCAATGCATGTAACCTAATTATTTAATGACATGAATGATTCAACGTCATTATTAGATTATATATGTGCACATTGCTCTACACACTGACTGCAGTTAGTGCACTTAGTCACGGTTACATACATAGATTCCAGCGCGTCTAACCGATCAAGAAT
Organism: Phragmites australis; assembly: GCF_958298935.1. Classification (NCBI taxonomy): domain Eukaryota; kingdom Viridiplantae; phylum Streptophyta; class Magnoliopsida; order Poales; family Poaceae; genus Phragmites; species Phragmites australis. The sequence goes on along the minus strand of NC_084924.1, from coordinate 17,118,727 downwards.
TCAAGTCATGGCAATCCATGGATACTGCTAATGGAACTCTGGGATCTGCAGGCAAAGCTAACATGGGGGAGAAGGAGTGGTACTTCTTTAGCATGCGGGACCGAAAATACCCGACCGGCATCCGCACCAACCGCGCCACCGACTCCGGCTACTGGAAGACTACAGGCAAGGACAAGGAGATCTTCCACTGCGACATGCTCGTGGGAATGAAGAAAACCCTAGTCTTCTACAGGGGCAGAGCTCCCAAGGGCGAGAAGACCAGCTGGGTCATGCACGAGTACAGGCTCCAAAACAAGTTCCCATACAAACCCAACAAGGTACTATACATCTAATTATTAATTAACCAATGGTGCAAATTAGTTGTGAAAAAACACAGCATGTTGGAAGCAATTGGTTAAGTAATTGCTGACATTATTGCAAACTTGTGAAATGTTTCCTGAAATATGTTTTTTTCTTTCATTTTGTTTCGGAAGGAGGAATGGGTGGTCTGCAGGGTGTTCAAGAAGTGCCAGATCGTCAAGATGAGGCCGCCAACGGGCAGCCCCACGATGGACTCCCCATGCCACGACGCCAACGCCTCCCTCGGCGAGCTCGGGGAGCTGGACGTCTCCTCCATCCTCAGCGGCTTCACGCCGGCTGGGGCGCACACGTCGTCCAGCTCGCAGGGCACGCTCCACCACGGCGCCGGCGATAGCTTCGGCCACAGGGTGGACATGAGCGCGTACATGAGCTGGATGGCGGCAGCCAACCAAGGCGCTGCGGCTGCCGCTGCGGCCGCCATGCTCCCCTGGGCCACCGCTCCGGGGTTGTACGGCAACGTCTTCCCACAGAACCAGTTGGTGCAGAAGCCTCTGCCGTTCGCCGGGTGCAGCCAGCCTCGGGATGTTGGAGGTGATCGTGCCATGTTTGGAAGCTCGGTGGCGAAGGTTGACATGGAATGCGATCAGCAGCAGCAGCAGCCGCCGGAGCAGCAGCTGGGAATGGACGAGCCGACATGGAGAGCCTTCTGATCATTGCTTATATTATATATAAACACAAACTATTACTACACCAGATTGATGAACTTAATTATGGTCAATTAATTACACTTTAGGTGAATATTCTAGATGAAATGGGACAAACTCATTGGGTCAAAATCAAGTAAAGGTTAACTAGGAAAGTGTATGTTAAAATGGGACAAACCCATTAGGTCAAATCATCAAGTAAAGGTTAACTAGAAAAGTGTACGTGTCTGTTGATTTGTGTACTATAATTTGTTCGAAACATTGTAAGCTTGGTCGGTTTGTTATTAAAAGGCAAAGAAAAATTTGCTTTGCGGGTCCCTAAACTTGCACCGAAATTTAAGGTACACCGTATCTAGTGTATTTATCTCAGTTTATTGAACTTCTTTACATATCTTACTTAGGTTATTTTCTCCTGACGTAGCAGAAAAATCTGTTTTTTCATGCATGCATGATACGGTAGAACATAGTCATGGCGTGCAATTGGCAGCAATTTGTCACCTGAGTGAGCATTTATCATTTTGACCTCCACATTATGTACAAATTTTCTCGGGTGCTTTCTCAAAAACATTGAATCTTTTCATCTCCCATTTTGCATGTACTTGTCCTCTTTCCTCCTCTAAAAAGGGATATATCGAGTGAAAACCACCTAAATTTTGAAAACTTGAAAACTTCTTGTTGCAAGCAAAGCATCATCTGATTTTGTTACAAACAGTGTCTGGTTTTGTTGCAAGCAATCCAGGCATATTTGTGCCACGTGCAACAAAACTGATGCATTATTGCAGCCGCAATCAAGTTTGTGCAACTTTTTGTGAACACTGATTGCAACCAAATCAAATAACGATTACAAAGTTTTCAAAAGTTAGGTGGTTTTCACCTGACATGTCCCCTCTAAGAGTACCTCAACACCGCCATATTCAGAAAGCTCAGGACAGGAGGACAATAATGTCGCTGGTAACATAAGTACAGGTCATCACATCAGGACATAAAAAAGGCACAACGCAAATGCATAATTAATCTGAAACATGTGCACATACATAACATACAGCAAAACTAGTTAGATGACTTCATATCCTGAGAACGTTGCAAACTCATATTTCAGTGCGCGCAAATACACGTTGCTCAGCATGGCACACCATGCTAGCATTCATACATATTCATCACTTCTTCTACGAACCAATCTTTCGATAATGGTCATATGTAAGCCTTGCTATACACACGAAGAAATGTTCTATGAAAGCGCTACGAAAGCCACTCAAAGACAAAGGACTTTTTTATTTTTATATTTTCTAGTATAAATATTAACAAAAATATACCCTGGCTAAAAAAATATATAGGAATAGACGTATACCACCCTTAAATAAGGATTACAGCCCTTTTAGAGGACGATAAGAGTGCCACAGTGGCAGGATCAGCGTCACCTGACTCTTACTGTCCTCTCATGTGGCCGTATACAAAAGTTATATAAAAAATCCTAACCGCCCCCTAGAGGGTGGTAAGAGGCTAACCAAACTTTCAGAGGCTGGTAAGGGCTGGTACGCCGAGGGTGAGCCCTTACCGCCTTCTCAGATTTTTCAAATTGCCAAATACACTTTACAGAGTGGTTTATTTTATCTTTAGTTTTGGTTCGGTGTAATTTTGTCGATATTTATTTATTTAATTGATGTAAAATTATATGAGTTGTTTTTTAGTGAAGTAACGTTGGAATGATACAAAATGTAATTTGTCGAACAATATTAGTTGTGAAGCACAATTATCATATTACCCGGCACAGAGGTTACATACACTGATAAACAATATTACATGGGACATGGGTGTGAGCAACTGTGACATCCTAAGAGAGAGGGATGTGAATTAGGACACTTAGAAATTAATGGCTTTAAAAACTTTATAAGGCAAATTTATCTCAATTTCTATTTAAATATGATCTAGGTTTATCTAGTGTGTCTACTCTATCACTTAAGAGAATTGTAACATACTCTAACAAGGTAAATTATAAGTATATAAATACGAAAACGTAAATAAGATAGAGAGACAAACTCGGCACAAATGATTTTTATCATGTGGTATTGGTGGCACACAAGTCACCTCTAGTCCACATTGGAGCTCTACAAAGGATATACTCTCGGTCGCCAAGTCTCTTCCGGTCACGACTCTTGAGATACCAAATAACTAATACAAGACCTCAAGCACAATGAGCCACCAAGCCACAAAGGCGAGCTCTCACTACTAACCTCTCTTCTGGTCACTTGAGTGTCGTCTTCACTTTAGAGCTTTAGTCACAAAGATAAAGACCTCTGCGTTCCCGCACAATTTACTTGCCGTCGCTCCACACCAAGTCGAAGGGTCAACAAGTTACCGACGAGTCACTAAGACTCTAAGGCGCTAGCGTATCTCTCAATATACAGTTGGATCACTTCTTAATCCACTTTCTAGGTTGCAGCACCTAGCAATACTTCTCTCTAGGCCTATAAACACTAATCACTTTCTAATGGTGTGTTTAATTACCTTGGATGAACACTTTAAGCACTTTGATAGATTGGATGTCTTCTCAAGTGTATTTGGGCTTCTTAGGACTCCAGCACCTTCAAATGGTCAAGTGGGTGGGTATTTATAGTCTCAAACTCGCCAACTAGTCGTTACTCCAACGGCTCAACTTTATTATGAACACTGAATAATTTGGTGATAATGGTAGTACAAGCATCGGATCATTTGTTGTGTACAACCTCAAAAACTAGCCATTAGAACCCACTCAGAACCACTTCTAAACACCGAATTATCCGATGTATACTTCATCTCCATCACCGAACTATCCGGTGTGTATACTTAAGCCTGACCGAGCTAACTTCTTCACTGTTCAACTATCCGATGTATTGATCTTCTGATCACCGGACCTTCTGGCGTGTATAGCTTTATCTTCTCTGAGTTTTGTAAAACACTCCAGTGTGCACTGTCTTTTCATCACCGGACCTTTCGTGGTGTATTGATCTTCAGTCCTCGATAGTTGCAGAGCTCTGTTAAATGCTTCGATGTACACTGATTCTGATCACCGGACCTTTCGGTGAGTACAATCTCATTTCAACTCAGTTTTCCATCCTTCTAGAAAATGCTCTAGTGTGTACACTTGTGGTATCACTGGAGTATCCGCTATTGTCATTTTCCCTAGGACTTCTCCAATTTAATTAAACTTCGTCCCAGTTTCGGTGGCTTGTTCATGTATTGCATCAATGAGATCTACTAATCATATATTCTTGACAATACAAACATGTTATTCCCAATGACTATATTGTCATTAATCACCAAAATCACAATCATGGTCTAATAGGGTTATTTTTCGCTACAATCTCTCCCTTTTTGTGATTGATGACAACACAACCAAAGCAAGTGGCAAATAATAAATGATAGCAATTGTGGAGCTCCAACGTGGAAGCATCTATCTTAGGCTTTGTGGAGCTCCAACGTGAACTAGGGGTAGCTTGTGTGCCAGCAATACCACAGGATAAAAATCCTTTGTGTCGAGTTTGTCTCTCTACCTTATTTATATTTCTGCATTTATATACTTTTAATTTACCTTGCTAGAGTAGGTTGCAATCTCTTGAGTGATAGAGTAGACACACTAGATAAACCTAGAACACATTTAGATAGAAATTGAGATAGGTTTATCTTGTGAAGTTTTTGGAGCCATTAGTTTCCAAGTGTGCTAATTCACCCACCTCTTAGGATATCACCGTTCCTCATAAATGATATCAGAGTCTCATACTCTTGATAGGTTTAACCGCTAACCATAAAGATATGGGCCATTTTCGCTACAATTGGGTTTTTCGTCACTGCACGAATGGACCCTAACCATAAAGATATGATAACAACAAACGTTGGCATATACAGTATGCCTAAATACTAAACTAATAGCATGCCACTGCTAAATCTAACATGCCTTAGTGAATGAAAATTGGTTGAATTATAATAGATGCTCTCTACTGAGTGCACCTAGGATATTTGCCTTTTGCAGGGCATTGGGCCCTTCGCCTTAGTGCGACGGGCCCTCTCCCGCTTCCTTTCCCTCTCTACTTCATGTGCTTCAGCCGTGGCATGCTCCTTCGCTTCCTTCCTCATGCGCTCCTCCTCCTTACACTTTAGCCGTAGTTCCTTGTGCTTTTGCTCGTACTCCTGACGTTTGTAAGCTTCCCTCCTCCACCGCATGTCCATGTCAACCCACCCCTTTTGGTGCTCATTTTGCTTCATATTCAACCATTTCATGAAGTCATAGATAGGTGGAGGAGACTGGAAAAATAAAACAAGATGGGAGATTAGTAAGACAGTGCATGAAATCGTATGGAAAGTACCACATAAGTGATCTATGTCGCTATACTGGTAGGTACTCATACGGTTCATGTAAAGGCGGGTCGTGATGATAGTTGGCACACATAAAAAAGCGTCTATCATAGGTGTAGGAGATATCCTGGGACTCACGAAGCCTACAAGGATTGCCGCAAAAGGACATTGGTGGTTCGACCCCTGGGGGATGAAAATCCTCCAATATTTCTTATGTGGGCTTGGTGGAGCTGAGAAAGACATTACGGTTGAGAGAGCTGAGAAATGAGTGATTTATCCATTGTTGAGGGTAGGGATATTTATGGTGGTTGGGGACTGGTGCATGGACTGAGTGAATGGGCATGGTTAGAGGTTGGAGCAAGGGAGTATTGTGCATAAGGACAAATGAGAAGGGATTCCATGTAAAAACTAGAAAAGTTATGATATTGATACTTGGCAGAGATTCCCTATAGAAGCTGTTGCTTGATGTGGTCATTTTATTCTGCAAAAGTTTAGCAATGGGTTGTTGTTGCCTCTGCATGGAAGGCATGAAATCCTATGAAAGCATTGTGTTTAGAAAAATCGTACTGGTAGAACGATAAATCCTAGCCATTTCATTGATGAAAGTAAAGTACACCATATATAACGGTCATTGTAAGCATTCATTATCTATCTGTGTCTACAGTACATAAGGCAATATGTACCGTACCTTATTCGTACAAAATCTACAACAGTTACAATGGCATGTGGTACTCCATCACTAAATGAAGCATGCCTTATGAAAAGATGGATTGCCGGGTGCAAGAAAACATTAACTGGGTGGGTGAAAAAGATGGACGTTTCTCATCCAGACATTCCCAGTAGATCTCTGCACCAATGGGGGTAGGACTTACTGCACACGTACCCCTATGTCAGTCCACGTGTCACAGGCCCTGGCATAGCCGGTAGGCTGCACACGCATTGCGACAGAACTTACATGTTACTGTATGTAGTGAGGTATTTATCCCACCACTCTTCGTTGAGCTCCTGTAGCCTAATCTTTGGCCATTCAACATCCGCGCACCTCATTGCCTCAGTCTCATCGTAGCCATAGTTGATGTTCACATAGTCTTCTTCGTTCATGTACCATTCGTACTTGCATCTATGCTTGTTGTACTGTTGGAGGGAAGCAGGTGAATTAGATGAAATTCGTAGCATGGTAGGATATCGTGCAAACTTACCCCACATCATTACCAAGCAATCGTGGCAAGCGGAAATAGTTTCTGGCGTGCTATTTTACCGCAATTGCACCATGGCATGTGTACCTCGTGCGCTTCTATCTGTAGCTCGATGTCCCTCTTCTTCTGCTCTAGGTCATCACTTCTCTTTCATTCTTCTTCCTCATACATGAGTCTATCAAGGATGTCGCGTCATAGCTCGTAAGGGTCTATCTTGCCCTTACCCTTGTTAGACCCAGACCCAGTAGTCATGGATAGGATTGTGTTGGAATATGTTGGAGATGAAGTAGTCATGGATGGGTTGCCTTTATATGCACAAGGGAGGAATATTGCTATAAACTATTCACTGTGTTCGATGGAGATTTATTGCAATGTTAAGGTGGGTCTTAAAGAATCATGTCGCACAATTTTGTGGAGGTACCCCTAATAGGCCAGTGCACTCTAACGTTTAGACTTTTTCATTTCTTTTCATAGTAGGTTGGTGCAGTTTAGCGAGTAGACTTTTCAGTGCTGCCACATGTATCATTACTGCATGGACTTCTTGTATATAAACAAAACACAAGATTCTCTACTCACATATCTCTTACCCTTGAATTGAAACAAGATATTGGCGTATCCTTATCCTCTCGATGGCCCCATCAATCCACCACCTCCACACCCCTATTTAGACGTCTATGGTAGAGATTTCTATGGAAACCACAATGCCCCTTGCTCGTTTTGGCCACCATAATGACATGGAGATGATGTTATAGTCCAAGTTTATAAGCATTTTGGTGACACAGGCCGTCGATTCTTCTGTTGTCCATATTTCAGAGTACGAACAAATAATACTCACTTTCTTTGCGATTTTATCAATGCCATTTATTTATCTCATCTATCACTTTTTCTAGACGGATAATTGTGGTTTCTAGTACTGATTGACCCGCGGATAGAACCATACATTCAAGAATACATTCGTCACTTGCACGTCATCATCAAGAAACTACAGGAACAATTGCGCCAAGAGATAACCAGGAACGTCAAAAGATGCTATATCCCGCCTCACATGGCAGGTCGAAGGAACACCTAGTAATAATATCAATGTATTCTAGCAACCGATCGAGGATTTGATTTGATATTTCAGATGTACTATTTTTCCTAAATATGTGAATCCCATTATGTACACAGGAGTACCCGAGATTTGCCTATCATGTAACAGTTTCCATATGTACCATAGGAGTAATGCTTTTCACATGTTTTAACGAATTGTACTTGGATGGTGTGTAATGGTTGACAATGTTCTAAAGCATGTTTTTGATCATGCACCAGTAAGGAAAAACAACATTGTACGTTAATATAAGACACTATGGTAGTAGTGTTTTGGAAAAGAGAGATGTCATGATAGTGTATGCATTAGATGCCTTCCTACAGCAAGTGGTCATTGGATTCCGAGGAGTTGGCAGCGTGCAATCACATCACTCTAAAAATGTGGCAGTGTGCAGTCACATAGCTCTAAAAATGTGTCAACGAGGGGTCGCACCTCCCTGCAAAGGTGGCAGCGAGAGGTGAAGCCACTCTAAAAAGCCGGTAGCGTGAGGTCACATGGGACTAAGAAATACATTAATAACATGACAAGTAGCAATGTCTGAACATGTAATACATAGAAAATAGACATGTACAAATATACAGGACTAGACGTGTCATACACGCTCTTCGTCATATAGCTGACGAAGGCATAGCATCGGAGGGAACAAGAAAATAGAGCAAATGACTAGTTTGCGAATCGAAGATGTATCATGAGGACCGTATGTGTCTATTCCTACAAATATTTTTAGTCAGGTATATTTTTGTTAACATTTATGCTAGAAAATATTAAAAAATCGAAAAGAAAGCACTACAAAAGCCCGTCTAATGAGTCCATGGCTCCTTCAGATACGATCAATACTATTAATATACCTCAAATCATACAAGGTCCAATTACAAGAGTACGTGCACAACAATTAGACCACCAGGTGAACTCGTTTATCGCTGTTCATGCTTTTTTTGATAGGTTACTATTAAATTCTTGTGATATTTTATTGCTTAAGAATGTGAGAGAAGCACCACAACCTTATCCGGATGTCACCCCTCGAAGGCCAAGTCTACTCGGACTCGAGGCTGAGCACTAGTCGTGGTTGAAGTTGTGGTTGTGGTCGAGTTCCAGGATAGCACGCCAATAACACGGGCATAACTCTCTCATACGAAATCCGTTTTATGCGATCTTAGACATTCTAGAAAGCTTATGACGATCTCTTTCCAATGGATCTATGATTGATAAAATATTCCTTATAGTTTAGCCATAGTAAAAAAAAATAAGGTGTTGCATCACCATTTTAGACCATGTTGGATCTTGTAATCATGTTGGGATCAGAGTTCAAGTTGTGCACGCCTCTTTCTATGGCTGCATAACCCTAAGTCGACCTCCTCACATCCCCCTATATGTACACAATAATCATCATATTTCAGGATTGGGTTTAGCTTAGATTATTCTATTTTAGACAGTTTCGTTGTTTATCGGTTTGTTAACCCCAACTCGAGTGCTTTATTGGTAATTAGTAATATTCAGATTGCATCTACCTATTTTTGTTTGTGTTCTCGATTCGCTTACAGGAAAAATCTTCTTATAAGGTCAACCACGTCTTAGCACAGTTGATAACCACGAAGTAGTGATATAGTAGTTGCGAGAATTCTCGATCTGTTCTAGTCGAAATCTTTAGATCATCAATATTAAAACTCCATCAATTATTTTACCATATTACTTTTGAAAGATCGGACAAACGCATTACCATCGCGTGAGCTCGGCCACTGGTTTGACTCATCTCAGGCCCATGAAGAGTCCGCTGTTCCGTCCTTCTAACAGTCCTTTTAACTGAAGCATCTTGCCTCAACACGTACATGCAACTACCTGATATGACATTTAAACTCTAAAATTGAAACAATTTATTTATTTTATATAGAGACGTTTTACTCCTAGATCAATACCTTATTGGATCACAAATTCACTACATCAGAATGAAAATAGTTGAGATGCCATATATTTGTCGGATCATCGATTCAACTTCTAAACAAGATTTACTCCAGATACACACCAAAGAGAAACAGAATCATGAGTTTGATCCTTCTAATATGATAGGAATTCTCTGAACACGATATATTTGGTTAGTTAAGTTCGGATGTGTTTCCGATTCCAGCAAGAAATCCTATTATTCTATCAGAGAGTCTTATTTTTCAAGTAAAATCCGTCTCATGTTCATCTATATTTTTCGTGCAATTTTAAACATGGACATACGTTTACTTGCATGCCATCAAACTCAAACAAATAATCTCCAAAAACTGATTTTGAATCATGTTACGTCAAGATTCAAATTTTATTTAGCAGCAAAAAAAGTTTAAAATTTGTGGATGAGATTATGGTTAAGGGATAAGGCTTAACAAGGAAAATTATATATCTGGAGGACATTACTGAGAGAATTGGCATGTTATAATCGGGCTGGATTTAATTGCTGAGAGAACTTGCATGTTATAACTGGGCAGGGAGGCTCAAAGATGTAGCCATGGTGGCATTGCAGCCAAGCCGTCACGTGAGGCGCTGTCTTCCTATTGAAATATACGTATACTGTGTATATCGGTCCTAAAGCAAATTGAAAAAATTAGATCTGGGCGATTTATATTTAATAATGGAGCCTTATTTTTAATCTCGTCTTGGGCCACCGAAATGTCAGAACCGGACCTGCTTCTGTAATATGTGGAACTTCATCTTTAGAGAGCTATATCATTGGCTCTATAATATTATTCATAGAAAGAATACATTGGTAGTAGCAGTGTTCAGTAGAATTTCACTAAATATTTCTTTTCATAGATCGCTGGTGGGTAATAATTTAATACTTTAGCATCAATTGGTAGCTCAGGTAATGCATATTCAATTGAATGATAGTCATGATGTTTTTAGGTAGAATTCACATCAGAATGGACAGTTTTCAATTTATTCTATGTACAAGATCCTTGTACATAATGGTAATATAGAAGCGAGCAGGGTGGTGTGGAAATTGAAGATTCCTTGAAAAATAAAGATTTTTTTTTTATACCTAAAGAAAGGAGTTATTCTTACCTAAGACAACTTAGCTAGACAAAGCTGAAATGAGAGTAAAACATGTTTTTTTGGTAGTAGCAATGAAACCATATCTTTTCTTTTGAAATGTTATTTTGCTAAGTTTTTATGGTGAGCAGTTCAGATTTCCTTTAATTGAATTTACCTTTTCTAGTATGGACAATTTATTGGAGATTGATTGGCTGGAAGGGGAACAAAAGATAAAATGTTGTTGTTAACTAGGGCATCTGTTATATGTTGGGTTTTATGGCTTAACAGAAATGATATGATTTTTGATAAATTATTTTGTAAAACTTATATGCAGGTACTATACAGATGAACATATTAGCTTTGGTTCTGGACGTAATTGCAAAAGTATCATGAAGACAAGGAGAGGATGTGTCTTGCATGTCATACTCTTGAGACTACGGTGATATAATCCCTATTCATGATGAAACCTCCTAGAGGCTTAAAAAACATCAAATTGATGATGTAATTTAGAATGGTTGCAACACCGTGTGGAGCAATATCGATCTAAAAAGAATGGTATTTGTGAGACTATTGATGATTTTGATGAGATAGAAAAGCTAGGACAAGGTTTTTCGTCGGCTGATCCATTAGGAGAGGTAGATATACGAGATGGTACTGTTCCTAGGCTGACATTTGTGAATAAAAATATGCATGATGTTCAAAAAAGTGACATGATTGCATTACTCAAAGAATATATCGATTGTTTCGCTTGAGAGTATCATGAGATGCTGGGACTTAACTGTGAGCTTGTAGAGCATCGGCTTCCCATAAAGTCGGGTTTTAGACCTCACAAATAACCGGCTAGAAAGTTTAATCCTAACATGTATGGGCAAATCAAAGAAGAAATAAGCCGGTTTCTCGCTGTGGGGTTTATTCATCCTTGTAGGTATGCTAAATGGATATATAATATTATCCCGGTTGAGAAGAAAAATAGTGATAAGTTGAGATTATGCATTGATTTCAGATATTTAAATAAAGCTACTCCTAAAGATGAATATCCTATGCCCATCGCCAATATGTTGATTAATGATGCTTCGGGTCATAGAGCTATTAGTTTTTTGGATGGTAATGCGGGCTATAATCAAATTTTCATGGCCGAAGAAGATATGTCTAAAATGGCTTTTCGTTGCTCACGTTTTGTTGGTTTATTTGAATGGGTTGTTATGACATTTGGTTTAAAGAATGCTGGTACTACTTATCAAAGAGCTATAAATTTGATCTTTCATGATTTGCTTGGTGTCATCTTGGAGATTTATATCGATGATATTGTTATCAAATCGGATGCTATGGATAGTCATATAGCTGATTTGCGTTTAGTTTTAAAGAATGCGTCGGTATGGTTTAAAGATGAACCCACTAAAGTGTGCTTTTGGTGTATCGGCGGGTAAATTCTTAGGTTTCATAATACATGAAAGAGGCATAGAGATAGATCCTAACAAAATAGCGCCACAATCAAAGAGAGATGTCCAAAAATTGCTAGGAAAGGTCAATTATTTGAAGCGTTTCATATCTAATTTAGCCGGCAAGATTAGTGCTTTTACTCTCATACTTCGGTTAAAGAAAGAAGCTGATTTTACTTGGGGGGCAGAACAACAACGAGCTTTTGATGACATCAAAAAGTATTTATCATCACCTCCCGTGTTAATGGCGTCTAAGGCCGGGATTCCGTTTTGGCTATATGTTTCTGCACAAGAGATAGTAATAGATGTCGTTCTTACACAGGAAAGTGAAGGGAAAGAATACGCGATCACTTATTTGAGCCGGTGTCTCTTGGATGCGGAAACAAGGTATGCGTTTATTGAAAAATTATGTTTATCTTTATACTATGCATGCACCAAGTTGAGACATTATTTGTTTTCTAGTACTTGTGTGGTTGCATGCGAAACCGATGTTATTAAGTACATGTTGCAAAAGCCGATTTTGAGTGGTAGAATTGGAAAGTGAGCCTATGCTTTGATTGAATATGATTTGGCTTATGAACCGCTAAGATCTATGAAAGGGAAAATCGTTGCTGATTTTATTGTTGATCATCGTATTGATAGTGATGCATTGGGTAGTTTGATTAGTGTGTGTCCATGAAAATTATACTTTGATGGCTCGGCTTGTAGAGAAGGTCAAGGTGTTGGCATTGTTTTAATTTCCTCTAGAGGTGTTATTTTTGAAACATCGTTTCTCTTATAATACTTCCGTACCAACAATCAAGCCGAGTATGAAGCTCTTTTGTTAGGTTTGCAAATTTTAAAGTACATGGGTGTGACGCATGTAGAAGCGTTTGGTGATCCATTATTAGTGGTGCAGCAAGTTTCTAAAGTTTATCAATGCTTTGATGGGTCACTAAATAGCTACTTCCTCCGTTTTTCAATACTTGTCACTTTTGACCATACCGGAGACTCCGGTGTAGTCCGGATACTCCCGTGTGTATAGGTCCGGAAACTCCGGTAAAGACCGGATTCTCCGGGTTCTGTACAGAACTGAGCCTGAAACTGAATATAAAGGATGAGTAGAGAGTTCTAGCTCAAACCAAGTGATGTCGTGTGTTCCCGGAGATGATTCTAAGTAGATTCACGAAGAACCTACACTCAAATACACACAAACAAGTAGATCGAGCAATATGCACAAAGATTTGAGCAAGAACATAAAAGTAAGGAAACAAGAGAGGAGACACAAAGATTTGTTTCCCGAAGTTTGGATTCACCACCGTGAATCCTACGTCTCCGTTGAGGAAGCTCCAACGAGCTGGGTCTCTTTCAATCGCTTTCCTCGATCCACTAGCTTTATCTCTTCCCTTTCGGAGGCGAGATCGACCTTCACAAACTTTCCCGCGGCTCACCACACGCGCGGGAGCTCACCGGGCAACACCTAGCCGGCTAGGAGGCTTCACCTCCAAGAGTAACAAACGCAATCGAACTTCTTGCCGAGAACTCAAGTGCTCAAGATTGGATTTTAACTCACTTGCACTCAATCTTCCAATCTCTCAACCCAACTCACTTTTCTTCTCAAATCACACACTAGAATGGAGTGGGAGAGGTTCTTTTGGCTCTAGAAATGTGTTCTTTTCGTGCCCTTCCAACAGCCCCAAAGGATGGGGTGAGTGGGGTATAAATAGCCCACTCCAAACAACTAGCCGTTACTGTTTTTGTCAGAACTGACCGGAGTATCCGGTGAACACCGGAGTATCCGGCCCTAAATCCAAATACGGCGTCAGAATGGTCACAGAATGTGTCAGAACTAGCCGTTATGCTCTTTTCTGGACTTTTACCGGAGTATCCGGCCTACACCGGAGTCTCCGGTCGGCACTTAACCCAGAAAATAGTCCCGGAGACTTCCCGGAGTCTCCGGCCACTCCAGGTACCGGAGTATCCGGACTTCACCGGAGTCTCCGGCCTTTCCAGGTACCGGAGGATCCGGCCTACACCGGAGTCTCCGGCCACAGCACAGCTGACCTCCGAAAAACGGCGATAACTTTTGATCTCGGAGTCCGATTTCGACGATTTTGGACTCTATGGAAAGCTTATTCAGAGGGCTACACATCCCAACTGAATTCATGACCTAAAACACATAGGATCAAACTAGGAACACTCCAAAACCCATTTTGGACACTTCCACACTTTCCGCTCCGGACTCTTAACAACAAACTCTCACTTGGGTTTGGTTGGGAACTCTTGAGCACTGAGACGCGACAATTAGCTCACGTTGCATCCCTCTTAATAGTGCGGCATACCTATACTCAAATTCAAAGATAAAACTCGTTTGAACCACTTTGAGCATTTAAAAACTTTCAAGTACCGCTTCTTTTTCTTTCAAACCTTAAGGGTTGCCAACTTTTATATATTCTTCACTTCATCTCTTCTTGATTATTCATATGATTGATGTGAATCATCCATAGCTTCCCATGGCCTCGCACGGTCCATCGGCGCAAAACCTTCACTCGCTCTTCACCACCGCCTTGGTCCTTCGGCGCCAAGCCATTTGCTTGCCCTTCACCACGGATGGTCCATCGCAGCCGAGTCTTGCTTGCCTTTCACCGTCTTGCCATAGAAAACTATTTTGTATTCAACATCTTCAGAGAATTCACTTTTTCATATATGGAGTCCCCTTTTGTTCTTCACTCTTGGCATATGTGATTTCAATTCAACTTATGCCTTCTTATGGATCCTAACCCTAACTCACTCTCAAGCACAAAGCACATGGGTTAGTCCATAAAACCTAAATGACAACATTTATACCTTAAGTTACTTGGTCTCCACAAGTAACTTATTAGCCTTCATGCATATTGTCAATCTTCATATAGAACCTAACCCCACTCATTCTTAAACACATAGCACACGGGTTAGTCCATAAAACTCTATTGACAAGCATACCTTTAGTTACTTGATCTCCACAAGTAACTTAGCCTTCAAGCTTATTGCCAGTCTTATTGAGATTTTTCTTCTTCTTATGAGCATCACTAAAATCTCAATGACTTTTGATGCAATTCTTTGAACTCATGGTATTTCTCAAAGAATCCATGCTTCATCATTTATGCATCTCCTATGGAATAACCTAATAGCAATTCTCAATATGATTGTTAGTCCATAGGCATTGTCATCACTCAAGCTTCTTCTTCTTTTTATGAGCATCACCAAGAGCTCATTTATCTAGATGCATATTTTCAATCTTCCCATTCACCTAGAGTTCATGCATGTCTTTTCTCCATGCATCACCTATTGAACAACCTACTAAAAATCTCAACAACATTGTTAGTCCATAGGTATTGTCATTAATTACCAAAACCACACATAGAGGCTAGATGCACTTTCACACCCCTAGGGGCCGCGGCTGACACCACCGCCGCAAACACCATTCCATTTGAGCGTCAATCACGCCTGGCGACACTTCTGACCCATATGGAGGAACTACAAACGGCCCTGCGGGTCGAGCAGCAGGCTACCCGCATGACCACGATGACCGGCGATGTTTCGATCCAAGCTCTACGGGCCAATGAACCCTTCGACACTAGGGCCCCACATGTTCGGCCTCTGAAGCCCCAGAGCCGACGAGGATCCCTGAAATACTACGACTCTCCCCTGCAGGTCGATCTGCAGAGGATGCCCATCTCGGAGTGCTTTCAGACCCCAAAGCTACCTAAGCTCAGGGGTGATTCAGACCCTGATGAGTTCGTCCAGTCGTACGCCCTCGCCATAGAGGCTAACGAGGGCGGACCGGCCACCATGGCTGAATGCTTTCCTCTCGCCTTGGAAGGGGTGGCCATACGCTGGTTCTGGGTACTAGACCCTGGCGCCATTCACGCCTGGTCCCAACTCCGATACCTATTCCGCAGCAACTTCCAGGGAACCTTCGTTGAGCCAGTAATCTCCAGAAGCCTATTCACTATCAGACAGGAGCCGGACGAAACCCTTTGGGATTACTTCCGAAGGTTCTCCTAGACCAAGGCCCGGATTGGGGGCATATCGGACTCTTCGGTCATTGATGTCGCGACCTAGGGCCTGGCCAAAGGCCCCCTATACAATCGGCTGAACTAACATCCTATACGCACGGTGGAAGTCCTCATGAACAAATTCGAGGAATATGCGCACACAGAGGAGGAAAAACTCCGCCGTAGGCACTCACAAGCTACCGAGACTTCCCGTGTCAACCCCGAGAAGTCACACTCAGATGCGGGACAACCACACGCCCCCTCTCCCCTAGCCAAGAGGGTTTTCCAGGAGGCTCATACCTCCAGGTCTAAAAGGGGGTGGCAGCGGCAACACCGAAACATCAACAACATCAGCCCCAGCCGTGGGGCTCCAAACCAAAACCACCCCAGGGGACGCGGCCGAGGATGCCCCAGAGGCATCCCGGAGCAAGGCCACGCTCCGAACTGGTGCTCCAAGGAGGAATCCTAGTGCACTCTACATTGTGCAGGACGGGGACACACCACCGACAACTGTTGAACCCTCACTACCTTCTGAGAAGAATACCTCGGGAGGCAAGCGGCCTTCGTCTCAACTGAGGGGGCCACCAAGGAGTGGTCCGAAGATCGCAGGATACTAACCTGCCGACAAGTTGATCATCTGGCCTTGCAGAACCCTCCGCAGCTGGCCCTACTTTCTCCGCCCCGGTCATCCGCAAAGTGATACAACGACATGGGGGCACAGGGCAAACATATCGTCCTCGCTATAACTAGTGGAGGGAGCTCCGTCTGCGCTTCGAAACGGCAGTGATGAGACTACACACGCGGGGTGTACCACATCGGAGCAACCAGCATCCATTGACAGGACCCCGAATGGATCGACGCCCCTGTGACATTCACCATCGATGACTCCGAGGGGGTGAAATTTCCGCACTCCGATGCCCTGGTCACCTTAGCCAACATCGACGAAGTTGAGGTCTAGAGAATACTGGTCGACGGAGGCAGCTCGGTAGACCTCCTATTGATACATGCCTTCGAACAGCTCCAAATCCCGCGAAGCCAGCTCTCGCCAGGCCACAGACCCCTCCAGGGGCTCAATGGGGCCCCCCTCGATGCCCCAGGCCAGATAGAACTCCCAATCATCTTCGGCGAAGGCCCCGCAACATGGACTGAAGTAATCACCTTTGACGTTGTGGACGTACCTTACGCCTACAATGTCATTCTTGGATGAGGAACCCTGAACAAATTCGGAGCCGTACCCCATTACAATTACCTCTGCTTGAAGATGCTCGGACCCCACAGTCTGATAGCTATCCAAGGTGACCAAGACACAGTTGGAACGCGGAGACCCTCCGCAAATACTATGTGTAGGGGCCCCCAGACTCCGCCCTCTCCAAAGGTCCAAAAATAAATAAAACCATAGATTACCCACCCACAAATAACCACCTTACCTAGAGGTATCACCTCCCAAAAAACACCTACCCCGCAAAAACAAACCCACGCAAAGCCTACGAAGGGGTAAAACCCTCCGGCATCTTGAAGGCATTGCCTCCTGTGCTGAAGGGGTAAAACCCTCTAGCATCTTGAAGCCACTACCTCTGTACCAAGAGAACAAAATACCTCCGGCATCTTGAAGGCAGTGCCTCCGTGCCAGAGAAGTATATCCCTCTACCATCTTTAAGGCCTAGCTGACCTACATGGTGGAGAGGCAAAGACCGCTCTAGCATCTTGAAGGCTTAAGCCTCCGTGCTAGATAGCCATATATCCCTCCACCATCTTTAAGGTCTAGCTAATCTACATGGCGGAGAGGCAAAGGACGCTCCGTCATCTTGAAGGCATTGCCTCCGTGCCGGAAAGGCATAAGACCCTCTGTCATCTTTAAAGCCTGGCTGACCTACGTGGCAAAGGGAGAACCTCCCCTGCATCTTAAAGGCCTAGACTCCGTGCCAAAAAGGATTCGTACAAAGTATTGATCCTCCGGCACCTTCAAGACTAAAAGTCTTCGTGCCAAAATCATCTCGCACGTACGTTATCTTCTTGCTCACACCTAATGCTACGTTGTACCCCTTGGATCTCGCACCCCGCGGCCACTAACAAGCCGCAAAATGTGAAGGGACTAGGATATGGGGCACAAGCAAAATGTCGATATGACAACAAAGCGTTGATGCGATAAATTATAAAAACAAAGCTAACACAACGCAAGTTTATTCATACACAGCACACAAAGAGTCTGCACTCAGCTAACCACTGCACATCGAATCTATGCCTAGCAAACTTGCTAACCTATTATGTCTCCCAGGAACACTACGGGAGGATGAGGGCGCTCAACCGCCACGCCTCCTAGAAACACCATGGGACCTGAAGGATTGAGCCCGGTAACTACGCACAGGGGGTAGACGCAAATCCCCTCCACGGAGGGAACCACTGCCTAAAGCAGAGCCCCCTCAGCCTCGGGAAGGTGAAGGGCCCGCTGGGAAGGGGTACGAGTCGAAGGCTGTGAAATCCAGCTCACTCGCCTCCTGCTCTTCTGACGGGGACTCCGCAGCCCGCACCTCCTCCACCTTCACCTCGGCCAGGATAGGCTCAAGAATTTCCAAAGGCACCTTTCCATCAGGATCCAGAGGGAGGACAAGACATTGGTAGAAGCGTGAATCGCCAACCTCCCAGGCTATTTGAGCTGTACACCAGTCGTCCTTTACAACAAAACATACATCTGGGCTAGACACAAGGGGGTCCTCCGGCTCGACCTTGACCAAGACATCGGTAGCCACCTTCGGATCCACGCGCCCATCAGAATCATAGGGCATAACAAAGCGACTCCGCCATCGGACAGACGGAGTGGCCCTGGACGCTCTGGACACACTTGATCCCTCCCTAGAGGCACCATCCCAGATACAAGCGAGGCCCCCTCTGGCTTCGGGCCGCCGCACCTATACACATAGATCGGACTCTAGTTAGCCTCAAAGGCACGAAGACTCTAGGGAAACATAGGCCAACCATAAGAAGGCAGACAAGCCTCCATTTAGATAAGAAAAAAGCCTAAATACATAAAGTAGAAGGGAGTAGTCAACATACTAAGACTTTGACCCACTTCGGAAAGCAAAAAAACGGATGGCCTACAACAGAGCTACACCTCCGGGGCATCCACACACGAAGACTGCTCCTGCGGGGCAACAACGCGAAGCAATGGGCCTCTAGAGGGCCGCGGCGCGCCTGGAGGCCCCGGATGAGGTGACGGACCTCCCTACGAAGAACCCAGACGAAGACCTCCTGACCTACCATGTAGCACAGTGTTGCACCCCGGTCGTGCCTTGCCCACAAGTTATGATGGAAGTTCTCCAGAGCCTTACAGATCTCTACCGGAGGTGCCTCATGCCAAAAACCCTCGATCACAGAGTCCAGCACTGGCTTCTCCAGTACTTCGAAAGGACCAACCCCCGCTTGGTGTAGCAGAGCTAGCTGGAGCGTCTTAACCATGACCTTCACGGCAGACCGAAGTTAGAAGAGCGGCATCACCGACGCCTCTGAGTCGAAAAGGAGTGGCGGACACCTGGCCCTAAGGCCGCTCAGGGCGTCAGAGGTGATTCGAGCAACCTCCGACACAAGTGCAGCTAACCGCTGGCACTCTGAGTGCAGTGCCCCCTCCGATGCCTGAGACTCCTCCAGCTCTCGCCGCACCTCGCCCACCTCAGTGCGAGGGGTCTCAACATCACCTTTAACTGACACCCGAGCCGCATCAGCGAACTCCCAGACCTCCTGAAGGTTTTCGGTAGCCTCTCGCGCCTCAGCCTCCACGCGCTCTTGCTTCCAAGCCTCCTCCCACCGGAGACCCTCCTCATGCTCACGGAGTGCTATCTCCTCCTGAAGACGACCCTCCAAAGACTCCACCTACTTCCAGGCCTCCTCCAAGGCTTGACGAAGGCCGTCAACCTTGTCACAAGCCGCGACAAAGGCCTGGCGCCCCCCATCTCCAAGTATCCTCATCAAAATTACTTGCTACAAGACACAACAGAAGAAGAAAGAAGAGCAGCGATCGACAGACACACGCGCAAAGTAAGGACAACTGGCGGCAAAGGGCAGACAAGAACAATGCACGAGCGAAAAGGCCGCTCAGGGTAATCCCTCCCCTTATAAAGGTAAGGGAGAGATTACCCCCCCTCCCACCTCGAAAAACGAGCGTATGCCCTTTCCCTTCACCTGCCAGGCCACGATCATGGGGAAGCGGAACCGCCCCCTGTGACCCCCTAACCACAGGACACTACGCGTCCCACGTCCACCTGACAAGGCGTAGTCATGCCCTTCTCACAAGCCGCATTCAATGCCCCTTGTCACTAGCATCATCGAATGGACCATTTAGATCAAGTGGGTCAAATATTCCCAGGCAAGCCAAGCGATGTTAGGGACCATGACCCATCAATAGCAAGCCAGGGACCGCCAAAGGCCCTTCTCTGAAAAAATTGCGGGCCCGATGTTAGGGACCATGAGCCATCAACAGTAAGCCAGGGACCGCCATAGGCCCTTCTCTGAAAAATCATGGGCCCGATCGCTCCACTGGCCGCCCTCGCGAGGGGCTACTATTGAGGGTCGTTGTTAAGGACCCCAGACAGCCCCTTGGCTTCGCTTATGGGCTCACGCTTCCTGAAGGCCGCTTTTTGACTTCCAGGCTTCGGACTAACAACCTCCCGAAGCCAAGACTCCCAAAGCCTCCATCTTTCGGAGCCATGCCTCCCGAAGCCTCCATCTCTCGGATCCTTCACCTCCGGGGCTCGGACAGGCTTCCCGAAGGCTACGAGGTAAGCCATCGGGCCTCAAGAAAGATCTGCCAGGAGAGAAACCCCGGTCATCCTTTACCTGCTAGGATGTGACCGGCATTAATTACCTAGGCTAGCGGGTGCCGTCCTGACACCCCGGTACAATGGAGGTTATCCTGACACCCCTGACATCACGGCGCCGGGCCGTAATTGGCGACCGGCTCACCTCTCTAGATACAAACATCCTAATAGTTACCATGGTAGATATTTATCTTTATATAGGGTAAAAAGTAATTATCCAGGATAAGACTATGTAACTCGACCAGATCCTGGATACTGCACATAGTAGTAACTTGTGCGCTAAGCTACGTCCAACCCTATAAATAAGGGACCATGGTCATCTGAGCAGGAGAGCACGCTCAACCCAACACAGAGGAGCACAATCACAAGCCTTCCTGTAATACTCCCTCTAGTCCGGTCCCTATTTTTACTATCAATATATTTGTAGCGTTCCTTCCTCTCAAACTTTGTCTCTAAGCTTGAGTCTTCTTCTTAGAAAAAACTCTCATCGTACTTACTAGGACAAGACGAACTCTTGCTCCAACAGATGGTTTAGCAAAAATCAATTTTCGCTCAATGGAATAGCGAAAATACTAATTTTCGCACTTTGTCCTACAAAAATTAAATTTTTAATAATGTCCGTGGTACTGTAGCACGAAAATGTGCGAAAATTGCTTTTCATATTTTTATGCATATATTTTTTTATTTTTCAATGTAAGTTGTTATTTGTTGTCATACAGAAATATAAGGTATTTGCAGAAATAACACGTGCCTGAAGATCAATGACATACAGAAGATCAATGACAAAGAAATAACACGTCCGTGAAGATCAATGACATACAGAAATGTAACGCATTTACATTGAACTCTCGCCTACAAAAATAGTGCAGCTGATGTGCTAAAAGGAAGAGAATATTACATCCATTCTAGAAAATAGGGAATCCTTGGTCCTGTGATAGGATACTAAAATATTACTATAATTACAATTTAACTTTTTTGCCACACTTTGGGGAAGTAAATATCGAATGAAATCAGACAAGGCTCAAAACTGTTGGTGCTATCACTATATAATGTTTGTACCTTACTAGTTACACTATTCATCAAGTTAAGTAGCCGCCTTGTTCTCCCAACAACTGACTAACTTCTTCAGTAATTCAAGCTTTTGTGAAAGAAATAAGAGAGCATTTTCGAATGATAAACACTCAAAAGTCAAATTTATGATTAACCACGAAAATTAATTACGTAAAATAAGATTGTGCACCACAACAAAATAACAACTTACGTAAAAAAATACAAAAAATTGCATGCATAAAAAAATGAAAAACAAATTTTGCACATTGGTTCCGTGAAAAATAAATTTTTAATAATTTCTGCACTACAGTACCATAAAAATTGTTTTTGCACTACAGTACCATGCAAATTATTACAAAATTAATTTTCACGGAACCAATGTGCAAAAATTACTATTTTCTCTATTCCATCGTGCAAAAATCGATTTTCACAAAACCGTCCAGCGACTACGTATTATTTTTGTAATTTTATGATTTTGTAAAATATTTTTGAAATTCCTGTACAAAAATAATATTTTAGAAAAACTCACACTTGCGGCCAGCTATTTAAATTCTATGAAGCACTTAAGCACAGGAAAAAGAAGTTAAAACATAGTAGATTATGGACCAGCTATAGGATAGTTTAGATCTTTTGAGAAGTATTGTGAACAGTACTAGGTAAACCTTTCAAATAGGATGAACTACATGAAGCTATCAGAGTTCTCCTGTGATTGCATATATAAAAAGCTATCAGGTTGAACAAAAACACAAGAAAAGGATCAAATGTGTCATGAGACACAAACCTGATCCATGGTGAATCGAAGAGATCTCATGTGGGATGGGGAATCAAATGCTTGTTCTTGCTCATGAGCTCGGCCAGTGCAATGAACCGGAACATCGAGTACAAGAACCCGATCATGTTCACCACCTCCGAGTACCCGTGCCATAGCAGAGCACCAACACATAAACGAAATTGTCAACTATAGAACCCTAACAAAAAAGGGATTTTTTTTTTGTCTGAGTACCAAAATTGGTTGCAGCGGCTGTAGGAATCAAGGGTCCAGCCCTAGCAGGTATCGGTAGCAATCACCATGAGCGCTACCAGGAGGAGCAGGACGAGAACGAGGGGCCACTACACGAGTACCACCCCCTGCCGCTTCCACCATAGCCAGGGTTAGGGTCTGCAATGCGAGACACATCGCACGCCAGCATGTACTTCACGGTGGCATGGGGCTCTTAGGCGACAACAACGGTGGTGGAGAGGGGTGTGGGAGGGGAGCGCGCGATGCCAGTAGGGGGCCTCTCTGCCTCCGACCACTCGGTCCTGGCACGCGCATGCCCTGGGTACCCATCGAACGAATCCAGCGGAGGATACCCCAGATCTGTCAAACAAGAGCTCTATTAGTGGAGGCTGACCAAATCTATGGAGGAGGGTGTGTCGGTGGGATGAGAGGGGAATAGGGAGGGGGAGAGAAAAGGAAGAGCCAAGGTGATGAGCACGAAAATGAGTAGAGGAGAGAGGGGAGATAAAAGGGAAAGGTGCAGAAGGATTTTGGATTTCAAGGGTGTGAGTTTGGCAACGAAAACCAAAATCTCTATAAGCCAAAAGAAACTGTAATAACCATATTATTACCATGATTTCCATGATTTTAGAAAAGGCTATCCATTAGTTAGTGTTTTATTAGGTAGTGTTTTATTCTAGTAATTTTTAGCTCCGGGTGTGGACCCACTTGTTGCGTGGTCTCACAGTACATCTTATGGGACCAATAAAAAATTAAAAGTTCTTACATGTGCGTTCCATGGTGAAAACAAAAAAAATAACATTGTTACATGTGGGACCCATAGCAAAGTGGTACAATAGCTAGGACCATTGACATGTGGGACCCGCAATAACTAGCGGGACCCACATTTCACCTCAACCAAGAGGACCCAAGTTGACAAACCCGCTCAACGTTGATCAGTAAGGACAATACAAAACCCTAAGTTTGATTTTGTTTGGAATTGAATCATTGATGTTATAGAGGAGATGTACTAGTTGGGTTCAATCAGGTTGGCAAATGAAATGTCAAGGTGGAGATCCTATTTCAATTTAGACTGAAAGATGAACAATAGAGGTATCAATTTGGTGTTGGAAAGGATCATAGACCATAGCTGAGCTGAATTGAAAATAGACCATAGCCAGCTCCTTGAGTCTATGGTACCACAAAGGATCCACAAAGCAAAGGAGGAGAAGGGAGGCTAAACAGATCTAAGGATGAGGGTGTGTCAGTTGGGAAGAGAGGGAAATGGGGTGGGGGAGAGAAAAGAAGAGAGTTGAGGCGATAAGAAGTGTACCGTGGAGCCCGCCCTGGATTCCAAACGAGGGAGTTTGGTTTTCATGAGCAAGAGTTCGGTCACCAAAATTTTGGGTTGTAAATTTTGGAGTTTGGCCGACTCATCTACGTAATATGTCATATCATGGTTATAAATATTTAGTTAGAATTATTTTATATTGTTTTGATTGGATGCACTACTTTTTTATATTCTTTGTAAAATCCCCATTTTTCTTTATATTCAAAAACTTACATTGGAAATTAGGAATAGATGTACCGAAAGGTTTCTAGAAGGATGATCCTAAAGCTTCTAAAAGGCTCTAGATGATTTATAGGAATTTTTTGTGGAAGAGAAACTTTGAACTGGTCTAAAATGTTGTGAACCGACCTGGTCAAAGGTTGGTCAACTTGAGAAAAGAATAAACCGATCTTCACTGGTTTTTGTGTTTCACAGATTTTTAGGCCGCATGCTGGGAGTGGCCCAACAGGGTGGATGGTCTTCAATACGAGAACGAGTTAAAAAACAATTTGGCTTCTTATCACACACAAGTGAAGAAGTAGCGAAGTGGTAGTTAGGTGCTGTCGCATGATAAACTCTAAGGTCGTTGGCTCGAGTTAGACGAACTTACCTTTACGTATCCTGGTAATTTTTTACCTCAAGAGTGGGCCCACCTATTACATGGGTCCCATAGTACATCCTTGTGGACCCAAGAAAAAATTACTAAAAAGTTCTTACATGTGGGTCTCATGGTGAGAACAATAAATAATGAAAATAATGTTGTTATATGTGGGGCCCACATTCCACCCCAACCAATGGGACCCATGCTGTTAGATGTGAAACCCTTCTGCCATGCCACATAGGCTAAATAGTTAATATGTCTGCCATGTCATACCTTCTACATGGCATTAAAAATGCATGACGGTTACTCTTCGTCATGGACAAGATCAGACCGTCACAAAGATTTAACTTTGTAGTATATGACAATTTTGTTTTTATAGTTTATGATGATTCTAGAATTTTGTGTCACTAAATGTAGGGCCCGATCGTGAGGTTGCTCCTTATGACACTTCTTGTTAAAAAAACATCACAAATTATAAGCAACTAATGACAATTTGCTATGTTGTCATAGATATTTCGTCATAGTTTATCAGATTTCTTGTAGTGATCCCCGCTAAGGTTTCACCTGCACTTGAATTACACCTCAACAATGGAATCCCTCTCTTTCGTCGGACAGTTCTAGGAAGTACACAGTTCCGGCCCCTACACCATGATGGAGTAAAGCTAATTAATCAGCTAGGCCAATTCCATACTTGGCTTATGATTGTACTGTTAACTCGGAATGGTCGCTCCATGAGCCGGTTCTTAGATTTGAGCAAGGCTACCACTAACCCATGTGTGCAACACACACCGATCTCATCCAACCACTTTATCTCAAATCCTAATTCCATGTTGCTAAAAAAATATTATCCTTCACTTTTAACATAGTTGCATAAGACCATTAGCCGGCGTAATTGAACAATTATGAGTATCACCATCTCAAGACAAGGATAAGCATGATCTACCTATCCACTAAGGTATAGCCTAAATTGGGATTGCTGACAGTATTATTAGCATACAATTTTGCAAACAATACATTTTAAAAATGTATGATCAATATGGTCAAGGACACAAGTTGCCTTCACGTTACTTAGTGGGGTCTTCAAAGTCTTGGTCTTAAAGTCCTCCTAGCTCTTTCTCTTGGACGTTGGTGTCTACTTGCGAAAACAAGCAAATGACACACACAAATAGACACTAAAAGAACCAAGAAGAACCCAATAGCATACAACAATCAACTAATAGATTAAGATTTTCTAAGCACGGATTATATCAGAGCCACGGTTGACAAGTTAGGGCTTTTGGAAGATTTAAACATGACAAAAAGATTAAAACCAGGAGAGACTAGGTGAAAAGGAATTTTCTAGGATTTTCTAGGGTTTTCTAGTATTTATTAGAATTGTTGAAATTATTTTACTAAAGAAAAATATTATTTAAACTATTAGCCGATTAATTTACTATTTATCATAATTATGTTTTCACTGAAAACCTAACTATTAAAAAAAGCTGATTAAGCTAGCTGACTGGATAGAACATCTTAGCCACTATGCTAGTGTGGCGCTAACATGGCCGGCCAAGGCGGCATGCTGACTAAGCTAACATGTGGCGACTAGGTTTGACGTGGCGCGCTGACTGTGCTCTGAGTTGGCGCACACGTCGCAGGCTAATTGGGTAGGGACTTCACTAAATCCAAGCTGCCAGAACTGGATCAGACAACGTGGAGCTACGTGGCCGTAGAGGTACTGATGCTTCTAATCTAGGCCGCACACAAAAGATCGGACGGTATGGCTTTACGTGGCTCAACTCTACTTGCTTCCGTCGGCACTGGCCTTCTACTCACGGCGGCACTCGGTCGCGGAGTTACCGAAATCGCGCTGCGACGGGCTCTATTCTCCGACAAGTGGCAGAAGGGGATCAAGTGGCCTAGGATAACCCGTTTGATGGTGCTTTGGGTGATGAGGCACTTCATAGGGGTCTAGCGGCGATGAGCAGCGACTAGCGGGCTCGGATCTCTGTGTAGAGGATCTTCTGGTGTCAGTTTGGCATCGCAAAATTGGGGAAAAGACTTGGTGTGCTTCGGGGAGGGTAGAGGGCTTGTTTATTTATTGGGGGAGAGTGAGAGGAGATCGAGATGGACTCAGCTAGGGTTAGCGGATTCCCGGCAGCGGCGGAGTCTATCTCCTTCTCAGTTGCGAAGTTTGAACTCATTTTTGTTGTGGATATGGCACAAAACAGTTGTGGGGTCGATGTTTATCTTGTTTCTGAGCTTCTGGAAGGTCCTCGGATAGTGGCCGCGGTGGATTCACCGCAAACTTGTGGTGGCCGGCTTGGACTTCGTGCAAATGGGGAATGACCGGACGGTAGGGTGTGACACTGTTGTGCGGGCCCACCCTGTAGAGGTAGAAGGGAGCGAGCGGGAGCAGGCGAAGTCAGGTTGTGGCCGGCCTATGGGCGAATCGTGTGAGCAGGCAGCCTGGTTTGTGGCCCAGCAGGAGAAGGAGGGGAGGAAGAGTTTTTTTATTTTTATATTTTTTGATTAAAAATTTAAATAAATAGATTCCTCGTCACAATAATTGCAAAAGTAGGCGCCTGCAGCCCCCCAGCCTTCTCAGAGGGCGGTTAGGAATCCTTACCGCCCCCTGAGAGGGCGATGGCCTAACCGCCCTCTAAGAGGGCGGCAAGGGAGCTAACCGCCCTCTCAGGGGGCAGGGAGGGTCTCCCGCCCAATGAAAGGGCAGGTACATTGCCAACCGCCCTTCCAACGGGCAGGTAGGATATTTTTTTTAAGTTGCAAAATTTACTGGAAAATGTTGCTCAATATTTGAAATTGGTTTTTTGCAAAATTTGGAATTAAAATGGTTAAAAAGTGGTCAAAACAGCATATTGGGGAAGCGAGATTTTGGAGCAATTTACGTATTGTTCGGAGGATAAAAAATCAATATTTGTGAACAAATTATATATGTGAAGCACTCGCAGCATATTACGCAACAATGAGGTTGCAAACGACGACAAACATAAGATTATACATATGGTGGAAAATATTACATGAGAGTGTAACCACGACGACACGATGAGAAAAAAAGGTGGCATGTACGGTTCGCACAAAGACCTACTTAGTAGTGCGCCGCTCCTAATCATAACATGCCTTAGGGAGTGGAAACATGTCGGGTTACATTAGAAACTCTCTACTGAGTGCACCTAGGATATTTGCCCTTTCGCAGGGCATTGGGACTTGCCGCCTTAGCGCGACCTGCCGCCTTAGCGCGACAGGCCCTCTCCTGCTTCCTTGCCTTCTCAGCTTCCCGAGTTTGAGCAGCGGTATGGTCCTGCGTTGCCTTCCTCATGCGCTCTTCTTCCTACCGCTTTAGGCGTAGTTCCTCTTGTTGTTGCTTGTACTCCCGGCGTGCGTAAGCTTCCCTCCTCCACCGCATGGTCATGTCGACCCACCGCTTCTGATCTTCATTTTGCTCATTGTCGAGCCATTGAATAAAGTCACAGATCGGTGGAGGGGATTGGACAAATAGAACAAGATGAGAGATTAGTAAAGCAGGGTGTGAAATCAGGAAAGATGTGGCTGATCTTTGTTGCTATACCGGTGGATACTCATATGGTCCATGTTGAGGCTTGTCGTATTGGTAGTTGCACACATGAAGAAGAGCAGCCCATAGGTGTATGAGATGTCCTGGGACTCGCAAAGCCTACAACGGTCACCACAGAAGCACATTGGTGGTTCAATCCCCTGAGGGATGAAAATCCCCCAATGTTTCTTGGGTGGGTGTGGTGGAGCTGAGGAAGATATTGCAGTTGAGAGAACTGAGAAATGAGTGGTGTATCCATGTATGAAGGTTGGGTTATTTATGGTGGAGAAAGGCAGAAGCATTGGTTTCCCTCTTGAAGAAAGGAGTGGGTGGAAGGGCTTAGAGGGGGGCAGGAGCATTAGATTCCCTCTTGAAGAATGGAAAAGTTGTGGCATTGATGCTGGACAGAGATTTCATGTGTCAAGGTACATGTGTTGTCATTTAATTTTTGGTAAAAGCTGTCCCGTGTTGTCACTTCTTGTCTATAGCCAGTGCAAGGACAAATGTGTTGTCATTTCATGGTTAAAGTTGAGTGGTGCAGCCAATTCGTGTCTGCAGATTACGCCAGGAAAGAGGTGATGTTGTTTAATGGTTGAAGTTCAGTTGTGTGGTCACTTCGTGACTGAAGTTAGACTCCCGACAGAGTTTTCGAGCGGTCACTTTGTGTATAAGTAGCTTTGTAAGAAATATTTTTTTAGGTCTGTCGTGAATGGTTCATACATGGCCGAGGATGACAGAAAGTAGTGTGTGGTCACGTTGGATTAAGAAATGCAACTAGCGTAACACCCTCTAGGGTGTAGGTGACCCGTGTACGTGTACGTGGTATGTACCACCGTAGGTAGTCCTTGAAGCTCCGCTCATCGAACGGACGCGTCTCCTCCACAACATCCTGAAGGGCTTGGACCCATGCTGAGACATACAGGGCCAAGCGATCTGCCCAGAGGTTGCCAGCCGGTTGTCCCTTGCGTGTATACCTGCAAGTGAACCACGTTAAATAGAATGATAGTAAGACGAATGTTATGAATTATTCACTTCATTATATTTACCTGTGGACGTGCACTGGAACAGTGCGAATGTGGACGAGAGGGAAAGCCTGGTGGTGCCGAACTGCCACATGACGCGGTGCGGTGAGTACTCCTCGACGTAAATGTCGAAGACAAGCGGTGTCTTTGTAAGCCAGTACTCCTCATCGCGGGTACACAACGGAGACAGGCCCAAACCCGCAAGGCCTTGGATGGCCAAGAAGTTGTATGGCGTCCATACCACATCGTCCGGACGCAGCCGGTCGAACTGCGACCGAAAAAGCTCATAAGTGTTGTGAGCCTACTCATGCATCCAGTGTGGCTGTATGACAAGCATAGTCAGAATTCATAACAAAAACATTTGACAAACATGGTCTACATCTATAACAATAACATGTGACAATTAAAGTATTAAAAAAAGTACGTACCCGGCGTCAACACCAAAGCGAGGCCATGGTAGGCGTGTCCTTCTCGGGCTCGCCATACCATTCCTCAAGGTACGGGGAGCAGTCCACCACTGGCCGACCTATGGCGAACAACTCATAGGACCACAGCTGCAGTAGTAGTGGGCACCCAGCAAAAGTGTCAAGTGGCTCCTTCTTCGTGCACGCGTCGCACAGCGCCCGATATGTTGCAGCAAGGACAGCAAATGCCCAACTGAACTGTGGTACCTCCTCGCCAATAGCATCTGCTATCAATCTCGCGTACGGAACAAGGGTCCTCGCCACCAAGTGGCCTTAGCCGCTGGTGAACATAACCCAGCCAAACAGCCAAAGCAGATAGACCTCCAAATACCTGGACACCGAGTACACGTCGGCCTCCGGGTGCATGTACGCCGGCTGCAAGTATGGCAAATGATAATAAGGAACAAAACTGGATACTCGAAAAGTAATGTGAAGTTGCATTGTACGATACCTAGAACTGTAGGATTCACTTCTTTGTGGGCCCTCGTGGATCGGACAAGAACTCAGGCACGTAGGGGGTGCATCGTCTATCCGCTGAACCGGGCCAAAGCGCTGATGCATGACGTTCATCCAGTCAGCATCCATGTTGATGACTCCTACCGCAGCTCCTGTGCAAGGTAAGTCTAAGAGGTAGGCTATGTCCTGCAAGGTCGAGCCATCTCGCCGCAGGGGAGGTGGAAATTATGTGTCTCAGGCTTTCATCGGTCAACTAGGACTGCTATCAGCAAGCGATCAAAATAGAATCGATGCGCCGCTACCTCGAGGATCTCAGTCGATCGGGCCTCCACCAAACGACAAAGCGGTAGGAGTTCTGCTGCTGCCAACCTGCACCATTGTGAATATAAATAAACTGGGGGATGCAATACATAAATGAATCGGCACATACGTATAAAAGTATCCACTTACCAGTGCTTCCACCGATCATCGACCGTAAGTAGCTCTCCAGGGCCACGTGGTTGGAATACTCCTAACTCCGTCTGGTGCACAGCGGACAAGAAGCTACGGTGCCTCTTGTCCACTACGGGGTTGAGAAGCTCGGGGATCGGAGGGTGCGTCATATCTGCATTAAAACCACATGTAAATTAATATATTGCAACACGTAGACAAGAACAATATATATTGAATGAAAATTTACATTGCAACTATATGTACATGATTAATACGTATAGTCTATTATATGAAAAGTAACATGAATATATTGCGACATGTACTTACAAATGTAAGGTTAAAATGCTAGAGAGCGAAGTACAAATATAACAGCAAGGTACGCTAAATATAATTACACTAGAACACGCTGCAATACTCACCTACACAACAGGTACATTTTTAGGACAATACTTGTATGTGTGACCTGTTTCATTGCACTGGCTGCATCGCTTGACCCTTGAACCTGCCTCGGATTCATCTATATCGTTGCGAATCTGATGAGTTAGTCAACGACCCAGTGTGTTCTTCATCTTTTCCAAATCAGGCACATAGATTCGTGAAGGGTCTAGATTACTTGTAAAAGTATCAACAATGCCGTAACCATACAGCTCATGATTCTAGGTGTTCAATATCTGATCCTTCATGAAGTACTTTGAAAAATATTGCCTGGGAAGCATATTGTGCAACACACACGCAGCTATGACGTGTGTACAAGGTTTGTGAAGTAATTCTGGCTTTTGGCAAGTACAAATGCATGTCCCACTCCTAAGCACGCACTCTTGCACATACTGCTCATGTCTTCCACTCCTACGACCCTTATCTCGACACAGGACACTGGACCTGTGCTCCGCAGTCCCCTCTTGATTAGCGCGATGCATGTGTGCCTTCTTTGTGGCCTTCTCCATATACTCACATAGCATCCGTCCGTAAAGCAAACGATTATCTTCCATTACCTTGGAAGCAGCTGCGTATCGATCAATAAAGTATTTACAAGTCCCATAAAAAATACCTTATACAATTATTACTCTGTACAATCTACATATTCGAAACTACCATACTACAAATACTACTATGTATTTAATTGCTATCCTACCATGTTGTAATTAATATTGACAATATTCTACTAAATACATCATTTTCTAAACCCTAAACTCTAGATCATACATGTCTAAACCCTATATCATATAATGCTATTTTACTTATTAACAACAATATAAGTATAAAAGAAATTACCGGAAAGTTCTCTTCAAATCTGCCGATCAAAAACAGCAGGGCTTCATTGCGCTCTCTTCTTCAGACTTTTCTCTTTTTTCGAATTAAAATGAGGATTTATCCTTATTTTTCACCCTTTCATAGAGAAGGGAAGAGGGGGTGCGCGAGCCTACCTCCTTACTGCCCCCTGAGAGGGCGGTAAGGGGCCTAACAGAGGGCGGTAAGGGGGCGCACAGGCGGGAAGCCCTTACCCTCTATCCGCCCTTTGAGAGGGCGGTTAGGCCCCTTACCACCCTCTCAAGGAGCGGTTAGACCACCCACCCTCTCAATAGGCGGTTAGGATTTCTTACCGTCCTCTGCCCCTCTCAAGGGACGGTAGGTGACTACTTTTGTAATTCTTGCCACCAAGAATCTATTTATTTAATTTTTTTAATGAAAAAATATAAAAAGAATTCGGGGAGGAAGAGGGTGGCTGTGCTGAGGAAGAAATGGCCGGCTTGGTTCTGCCCAGGGGAAACTGCGTGGCCCAGCGAAGAGGAAGGCTGGAAGATGGGCCAAGCCCTGGGATGGGAGAGGAGATCGGGCCGGAGAGAGGAAGAAAGAAAATTAGCTGAGGGGAGGTTTTCCGGCCCGGATCAACAGGGTTTCTTCTCCCTTTTTCCATTCCTATATCCCTTTCCTATTACTTGCTTAACTAGCATCACTAAAGAACTATCAACAACAAAGCACACTAGCCAACAAAAACAAAAAGTTTAGGAAAATTTCAAAGGTTGGCAAATTTTATTTGATTTATTTTAATTAATTTCTTGGCGCACTCAAGTTTTTGGAAACTTGGCCCCATCCCCATCGAGCCTCCGACATGAAAAAGGCAGCGAGTATCATAAACGTTGACTCTTCTTAGTACTAACTGCAAGGCTGTTTTGTGCAGATCTCCACAGGAAGATTTTAACTATGCTCGGGCACGGCAGGGACCAAATATTCGGCCATAAATGGTTCACCTTTCTCCTGTACCGAAGACTAGCAGGTTGTAGGCAGACTTAATTGAAAATAGCACTTTCAAGTAGAAATGCCACACCGGAAATTTGTTGTAGCTGCTCTTCAACACATTGCAGGCAGACTTTCGGATTGATCAAATCCGATACCATGTTTATCACATTGTTACCTCTGTTAGATATCACCCTTCTTGTCCATGAACGAGGAATCCACGGATCGTGCTATATATCCACTGTCGAGCCATCTCCGATTCTCCAAATTACTCCTTTCTTGACGAGGTCAAATACCATGCATACTCCAACACGCATTTGACATCTCGTCCCTCGGCTTCGCTTCCAGTACATTCCTTCCGGGGAAGTACTTAGCCCTCAGAACTCTAGCACAGAGACTAGTTTCCGGGTTCAAAAGCAATCTCCATGCTTGAGGTGTTAAGATGGCGACATTGAAACTATGTAGATCACGAAATTGCCTTTCGGTTGTCTGAGTTTCTCCCAGCTAATCCAGTGCAATTTATGCTCATCATCCTACCTGGCTCCACCAGAATTTAATTTGCATATCATTGTGCTTAACTCATCACAAAATCCCTCAGTCAAATAAAAGAAGGACATGGCATATATTGGGATGGAGTCAAGACTTGTTTACCCACCTTCAATAATAGCTTCTCCTTCCACCCCTGAATACAACTCCAGATTCTATCTTTCAAATAGGCAAAGTCCCCCCCCCCCCACCTGATTTACCGATATATACAGGTAGGCCGAAGTACTTGTCATTCCATGCTGTACTTCTCCATTGCTCCAATTACTTCTCCTATGATCCTCTAAACATGATTGCCGACTTCTCCACGTTTACACACTGTCCAGAACAGTTCTCATACAGCTGCAAAATCTCCTTGAGAGTATTTGCTTCTTGTACATTTGCCTTTATCATAGAAGCGAGTCATCAGCAAAGAATAAATGAGACACGATAGGTGCATTTTGGCAAACTCTCACTCCAGACAATGTATCCCGCTGCTCGGCTTTATGGAGTAATGCCAAGAAAGCTTGGAAGTCCCTGCTGAAGTCGCTTGGAAGGAGTGAACACATCGGTATAATATATCCCTATTAACTTTAATCATATATTGCACAGTAGAAATATACTTCATAAAGTTTAACGACTCAACCAAAAGACAGAAGTTCACCAAACGACAATCTCTCTATGATGCGGGTGTGGCGACAACGCCCCTCCACCAAGGCGCCACCAGCGATGCTCCTTCCCACGGCGGCGGTGGCTAGGGAGTTTGCCGCTTCTCAATCTCACATCCCGAGGCTTGGTTTTTTCCACCCTTCACTCGTCTTCGATCTTATGGTTCATTTGTGTGTGTCATGGCCTGGCACAATGCGCATATCTTTCCGGGGATTCTGGGCCATGCTCCGTGTGACATGGTTTGCTCGGGCACCATGGATCCTGGTCTACAGGAGGGGCCAGGGTGCCAGCATATCGTGGGGGCAGGGTCGAGGAGTAGTTTTGGGTTTCTGCCATTCGCGTGCTGCTTTACCTACTTAGCATCCATCCGATGCTATTGATGCCTCTGGATTACATAACCCTAACCTAGACTAGTTGCCCCATTCGTCCCTAATCCCTCTTTGCGGTGGTTGTTGTGTCACTTTCGGTCTCCCCACCCCATCCTCTATTCTCGAATTGCAAAGGATCGGTGACCAAAAATACGAGGTCGTTCTCTGAAGTTGCATCTACTCAGGCGATTCCTCCACGGGTTCTTGCTCCAACAATCATGGTTGGCTGCAACAACTGGGGTGCTCGTTGAGATGGCTTTGGATCTAGCAGTTATGGTCGTGGATATGGTTGGACACCTACCTGGAGTGGGTTTGGTGGGGGTGGCCCTAATCGATCCTGGCAATCAACGGGATCTGGTGAAGCACGTCCAGATCCGTCCCCCTCCCCCCCCCCCCCAAATTCCTTCTGGAGCTCCTTCGCCACCTATGACCTCCCAGCTGATGGATCAATCCTCTACTGACCACTGGGTGGCGGTGGTCACTGCGGAAGACAATCGAGATCGTTTGGATCATCGGGAAGAGATGCGTCAGGAACACCGTCCTGATCCACAAGGCAATGATAGTAGGGTGCAATGAGGGAGAGGCCACCCTCTAGCACCATCATCATTGTCTCTGCATCCCTTACCTCTGGCATATCTAGTGCGCTTACTATCCAGCGCTTTCCTCAATCCTCTTCTTCTAGTATGAATTAGGATCAGGGTGATGATTTTGCGGTGGGTGCGTGTTATGGTTGTGGTTCCTTTGATCACCGTGTTAGTGCATGCCCTTCCGCTCTTAGATGTGTTCGATGTGGCCAGGAGGGTCATGGTTCCAAATTATGCCCTAAGAAAATAACTTGGGAGTTTGTTGCACCGATGTGTGGTACTTAGTGTGAGGGACAAGCCTTCTTCTTCATTGAGAATGTTCCAAATGCCAATGCGGTTAAAGAGCGGGCTAGTTTATGATCACAGTTGTTCGAGACTCGGCTACCACACATCAAATAGAACATGAATTTCAAGATATCTTTGGTAATTCTTGGCGTTGTCATGCTAAGTAATGATCTGATACTCAGTTTAGTATGTGCTTTCCAAATGCTAAAAAGATTGAAGACTGGGCTCACTTCACTACGATGGGCATGCGCAGAGCCTCTGCTGACATTAGAGTCTCCCTTTGGGATCCTGTTGTGGGTGCAAAGGGTGTTTTACAAAGTGCTTGGTTTCGGGTCAAGAAAATTTCACATGAATGTAGGTCTAATCCAGTGCTGGCGTATGTTGGTTCTCTAGTGGGGCTTACTCTTGAAAATGATAAGTTGAGTATGTGTAAGCAGGACTTTGTCTGACTTAAAATTGGATGTAGGGATGTCACTAAGGTTCTAGCTATGGCTGAGGGGTGCCTTGCTATGCTGGATGGTTATTTCTTTTATGACTTTGTGTTTGAAAGAGAACTTATGGCTTCCGAGACCCCAAGGATAGAACTTTTTCCTATGCTTCTTATAGAGGACAAATCCAAGGCTCCTCTGTACCTAACCTTAGTTAGAGAACCCATAAGAAGGCTAGAGTTGAACCTAACAAAGCTGTCTCCTCCTCTATCTATAAAAGTGGCAATAGTACTTATCTGAAGAATGCTTCTTCTTTGGTTCCACTAAATCCTCATCCCAAATCTGCTCCCCAAAAGTCTTGTCTACCTCAAAGTTTGTTCCTATGCATGGCAGTTGTGGGTTAGCTACTCTGAGTGGCCCTCACAGGCTAGTCCCTTTACCTTAGGAGACCTCCTTCTTACAACCCTCTGCAGATGGGGACAAAGAGAAAATAGATGCATTACAAGATATTGACTCAAGTGATGATGAGGATGACATGTTGTCTGATGGATTACCTAAAAATGTCATTATTGATTATCCTCCACTGCCCAAAAATGATTCCCCTTTTATTGGGTTGGTTAGTTGTTCCTTTCCTGATCAGCACAAAGTCCATCATGGCTCTGACTTGCTTGGCATCCCATCTCTAGAGAGTAGTGAATTGGATGGCTCATGTACCATAAAGCAGTTGGATATTGGGACTACTACTAGTGAAGACATGGGCAAGGGTGTTATTCCTACTTAGAGTCCTCAAAAGGTGGTGGAATAGCTTCCAGGAAAACAAGAGAGGGCTGTGTTGGAGAACAGGTTGGCTATGCTAGCCTAAAAACAAAATTTTTCTACCGCATTCGCTCAGGAAACCATGCAAGTAGAATATCATAGATCGTTACCACTTGACATACAATGCAGTGAAAGAAGAGTTGTAGTAGACCAATCCAATATCATGCGTATCAAACTTCTCGAGTAGCTTCTCGATCAGATATGTGACCAGCCCTGTGCATGTGGTCACACTACTTGACCAGCTCCGAGCATGTGACCATGCTTCTCGACCAGCTGCTCGACTAGTTCCAAGAAGGTGGTCGTGCTTATCGACCAGTTCCTCAAGAAGGTCTATCGCTCCTCGACCAGCTCTGAGCGGTTGCGTCATGCTCCACACCGAGGAGATCAGCTTCGCAATAGTAGCAGCGCCTCTACGGTATCCACACGTACTGGGCAGGATCACCGAACGCTGATGTGCTAGCACTACGCGCGTGGCTAGGGTTTTAGGAAATTATGTGGAGGGTTGCAGCTAGGGTTTTGGAGTGGCTCATGTCACCACGCCCCACCACACACATCTCCTTATATAGAGCTCACTAATGGGCTCCCATGTTGGAAGCCCTTTAGGACTCTAACACCTCATAGATCACAATCCAATCAACCCCATATACGAATCCAATTCGTATGTTTTGTTGCAACCAATTAAGTGTGTGACTCATTAGGTTCATGTACTCTTCAGTGCCTTCCCAAAAATAATCTTGATGCTCTTGACAATTTCAAGCACTAGTGTCCTGCTGTGAGGTTTTGGGCCAGTACCTTGCTCAATCGTATTGTCAAAATATTTCTTCATCTTACGGTATTTGTGAGTTTTGAGTAAGAACCATTAGTGTCGCTTGTATACTATCTTCTGTGATTACAGAAGGTACATAGACGCGATTTCATCCAAGCACACTATACATCCATGCTTTCCTTTAAATTGTTCCGATAGGGAAAAAAGGACGAGATAATCACTAATGGTAAAAAAATCACATCTTTCAGTGTGAAGTACTGTCATCGAAAATCATCCCACACCCAGACCCTATCGTTCCACAGTTTTACCATATCTTCCATCAGTGCTTCCAGAAACACATCTATATTGTTGCCAGGTTGTTCAGTCCTTGGATAAGAATGAATAACATAAGGTACGTCCGCTTCATACATAGCCATGGAGGAAGGTTGTAGATGGCTAGGACCATTGGCCAAGTGCTATATGAGGTGTTCATGTCACCGAAAGGATTCATTCCATCCGTACTCAACGCGAACCTTACATTCCTTGGTTCTTCAGCGAAATCTGGATACATAGCATCAAACTTTCTCCATTGGCTAGCATCAGCGGGGTGTCGAAGCTTAGTTCCATCCTTCTTGCGTTTATGGAAATGCCAAAGCATCAATTTAAAGTCTCTAGGGTTCGAGTACAAACGCTGCAAGCGGAAGATCACTAGCAGGTACTACATCACCATGGCAGGACTTCTTCTCTTCTTCTCCGCATTGGAAGAAGTATCTTCTTCATCACGACCAGCATTACTCTTCTTTTTTGCATTGGTAGAAGCATCTTCGTCCTCACAATCATTATTCCTCATACCGACTCGCATTGCACACTAGGCATATATCCAAGGCTTCATATTCTTTATGGCAGAGGATACAATGGTTCGAACATGTGTGTATTTTTTGCACATCCATTGACAACGGATAGATAAGCTTCTTCGCCTGATAAGTGGTGGCGGATAAGGAGTTAGGCTTCGGAAGTATGTTTGCCAAGAGACTCAACAGATCCAAGAAACTCTTATCCGACCATCCATTGCTGATCTTTAACCTTAGAAGTTCAAGCACCGAATGCAACACCGTAAACTCCGTAGCTTAAAATAATGTGGATTCATGACTCTCTCTCCCTCTTCCTCTCTCTGTAGATCTAGATCTAGATCTAGATTTATTCAACAAATCCCCATTCATGATAAAACCTCATAGGTACTAAAAACATCAAATTCTAGCTATATTTTTTAAATATAATGTTTGAATCATATGAATCTACACAGTTGAATCAATATTGGCCACAAATATTAACTATTTCGATGAGCTAAATGACTAGAACCATGAACATCTCTAGATCACATTTAAACCCTAATTAATCTTTAAATCTAAATCTAAACTTAAAAAATGCTAGTTAGAAATGAGATACCCTTACCTTAAATAGTCCATTCAAGAAATTCAAAAACAAAACATTTTCTCTCTGTTTTAAAAATCCGCGGCCACCTTTGAGCTCTACTGTTTGGATACAGCGAACTCTTTGTCTGAATCGAGCTCCCCGCCTAGAGTTACTATTTATGGAGAGATTATTATAGGTAGTTCACATAAAAGTCCGCTTGTGAAAACTAATAAACACAGACGATTCACATAAGTGGAAGAATCGTCTATGGAAATTAGTTTTTACAGGCGGTCCAAAACCGTACAGTATCATAACTTATTATACAGATAATTTGTTATATGAATCATCTGTAGAAATAAAATCTAGATATTTTAGAAAATAGTTTTTGTAGTTGTAAGTGGTGACGACAGTAGAGAATGGTGACCGGAATACAAGCTTTTGGAGCCCTTGGATCCAGAGAGGGAGCATTGTATGCACAGAGAGAGAGGGGTAGCCCATGAGCCTTGCGAAGAGATAAGGCCGACTAAAATGAGTGGACGAAAAATGCTAAAAACAGTGACACGTAGAAACGATAACAATCGCACGACTGCTGGCGGCGCCATGGCAGGTTGACAGAAGTAGAAAGCCCACGAACCGTGACCAAGCGCACGCCTTTTCGGCGTTAGCCCCCGAGCGTACTTGTTGCCGTCTCTGGCACCTAACTAGCTAGCGTTGCCGCCGTTTGGCCACGGTGTCTTTCGACTGTTTGATCACTCTCGATGTGTCCTGTTGTTTTTTTATGAAACAGATGAATGAAGCAAATCATGTATTTAATCAGATCAATGAACGAATCATGCTTTGGTAGCAAATTATTTTTCATGCGCATACCATGCTGAATTCGTAGTATTCCTGGCCGAAAATAGTTAGCGAAGTGTCAACATAATTGCTAATACTACAAAATTCCATTCCAAAATGTCAAAAAATAGTAAAGTTATAGCATTTGTAATTATTCAGCAATCAAATAATTCATCGTACAATTCATGAGCTAGTATTCATTACACATCTAGAACAAAAAACCTCCTGAAACAGAATCACGGTTATCGAATGGTCAGCTTTTCCAACCAATAAATTCTCTAAACATCTGCATTTTAAGACAGACACTTAAGAAGACAGCTTAAGTTACTCATAAAAAAGCTGTCCCAAATGGGCCATTCGCCTATTGCTAGCTCTTACTTGCCTGAGAGCATACACGCTGCAAGGGCATCAGGTACTCAGATGTAGGTGTGCAGATCCTCATTCCCTGCCTACCCAAATTTGGTCGATGGAAAGTACATCTCTACTACATGGCGGCCGGAGCACCTAATGGTGTTTTCTAAAAGGCTTTACAGCTGCTCCTTTCCCAGCAAACGACACGAATTGTGTGCAGAATTAAACTAAGATTGATTCAAATCAAACGACGTAAGCTCGATCTCCAGCTCGATTGTGTTTAGATATATATATACCGATCGATCTTGTCTCCCGATAATTGTCAAATCTAAATTAGCAATCCACGTTGCAAAAAGCTACTACCAAATCCTGATTAAAGAGCAGTGTGCATCTCATTCGCCATTTATGCGCATACGTCATGAGATTTATGAACGAAGAGTAAAAAACTAATTAACATAGGGCAGCTGCTCGTCAAAGATCTTCTGATCATATCTCGAGCACTTTAAATATATTACTCGTGCGATGATTAGCTGCAGATGAAGATCTGGTCGGAATGATACCACTTAAACTTGGATAATCAAATTGCAAATCGCACTTTATACCTACCTCATATTGCACATGAACTTTGATTATACATGTGCGCGCAGCTTCGATCTTGTTCGCTTTTGCTTAATAAATTAATTTTACAGATCTTGTTCGCTTTTGCTTAATAAATTAATTTTACCTATGGAGGCCCTTGTAATCAATCAACACTTACCTCAGCTTTGTTTGACGGAAAAAGCCTATTTAACCCCCTCTTCAATTCTTATCTAAGTCCTTTTTCCCCCTATACTCGAAAACCAGACATCATCCACCCTCAACCTATCAACACCGACATCATCCACCCTCAACCTATCAACACCGTTCAAATTAGCCCCCCACCAAATTCCAATGTACATGGCGACCGGGAGGTGATGGAGCGATAGCCAGTGCGATGTCCAGGCGTCCAGGTCAACAGAAAAAGAAAAGTATAAAGTAGCATGATGTAGCATAGCAGGGTAGTGTACACGTCGAAGAGATCTAATAACCCAACAGCGAGCAAAAATCATATATGATCTTATTTGTCAAATATAATATATTGTCATTACAATTTTAATATAGGTATTCGATACCTTATTTAGCAAAACCCTATTTTTGGTATACCATACCCGAAATCTACGTTAGCCTCACCATTTTTGACACACGAGGTGCTGAATATAATACTATGGACGATATTCGGCATCGTATATACCAAAAATCAAGTATATTCGGCATATGAGGTGCCGAATATGATCACACTGCCATATTCGTACCTCATGTGCCGAATATGGCCAGGGTCGGCTGCCATCGTGTCGCCTCATTATCACGTCACGTCGCGTCGGTGGATCCCTTTGATACTGTTGGTGCTTTCAGCACAGCTGATTTAAGTGGTGCTAGATTTTTGCTAATTGTATTGCGTGTTGCCCGCTATAAAGTGAAGAGTGAGGAGGAGCAGCAGAGACAAGAGTACTAGAGGCGAGCAATAGAGGTCAGGCGAGGAGCAATAGCGCAAGGAGAGTAGGAGCAACATCGTGGGGAGAAGAGGAGCAGTAGCGTGAGATCAGTTCTAGTAAGTAATTATATTATGTAGGTAATTAATACTTAGATTAGTAATATTAATTAGACTAAGTAGATTATTTAATCTATTCAATTACATTTGACAAATTATATTAGTTGATAAATTAGAGTGCATAGATCATATATGTAATTAATACCTAGATTAATAATAGTAATTAGATTAAGTAGATGGTTTAATCTGTTCTATTACAATTAATAAATTATACTAAATTGATAAATTAAAGTACTTAGATTATATATAATTAATACTTAGAGTAAGTATAGTAATTAGAGTAAGTAATTGTGTATTATATATATATGTAAGTAGTTATTTTATTACATGTACGTTTGTTTAGTAGATTCGTTATGATTATTTATATTTATTATGGAGAACATCCCGCTATTTTGCACGTGAGCCTTGTATCAATTCAAAACTGCCATCACATAAAGAGTACGGTTGAGCTACCTATTAATCTAGATGTCCTAAAATCATATGTTATGAGTCTTTTGCGTGTTAACTAACAGTTCTATAATGTTGTCCTAAATGGTATGCGGTCATGGCTTGTTTCAAGTAGTTCGGTCGTTATCCATACGTTATTCGAGATGAGAAGGAACAACGCATAGGTTTTGTACTCATGTAAGATATTCAAGGAGAACTTTGAAATAGGGGTGTACGTAAATATAATATCACGATTGGTGTAAGAGACCAGCATAAAAAGATCAGACCAGCATGTGATGCATGAAGAAGAGGGAGAGCATGTCGAGAGGGTAGTTCCGGTACAGAGGCTAGAGTGGACCCTTCTGAGGTAGATGTAGGATGCATAGATGATGAAGCTGATGGTACCAGGGATAAAGAAGCTACTGACAACAATGATATGGTGCCAGTGATCCAGTACTTTCGTAGTGTTGGACTGTTGGATTATACTATCGTTGAGTATAACACCTTATCTAATTGGAGATACTAGAATAGCAACATCCAGATCGGACAACTATTTCGTAACAGGGAGGAGGTCATCTATTTTATTAGCAACTATACTGTAGTCACAAGAAGGGACCACAAGTATGCCCGATCTAACCCTATAAAGTATACGGTCAGGTGTATTAAGCATCCGAATTGTCCTTACTTTGTACGAGCACATAAGCCAAAAATATGAGAACTATTTTGTACTCAGTAGACACACCTCACATACATGCAATGAAGAGGCTATTAGGAATGTGAGCCACACCGTTGATGCGAGGTTCATAGCCTAACTCCTCATCACCCTTGTTGGCACGGACATATGTTTGCCACCAAAATCCATTATGGAGGAGGTGCAGACTAAGACGGGTATGTTGACCAATTACCACACCGCGTGGTGAGCGAAGCAGAAGGCGTTTAAGATACTGTTTGGAAGCTTTGAAGAGTATTACAACTATGCTTCGAGGTTGTTGCATAAGATTGCCATAACGAATCCAGGGACTCAGTAGGCCATGGCAGATGACTGATCAAGCTGGAGGATGGGTCATACAACACCACTGATCAATACCTCATTAATTTTTTCTGGTTCTCTGGGCAATGCATCAAAGCTTTTAAACATTGTAGGCTGGTTGTATGCGTGGATACCACATTTCTTAGCAGCAAGTACCATGCTAACCTTATGAAAGCAATAGTGGCTAATGCAAATAATTAGATCATTCCTCTCGCGTTCGCAATGGTTGAGAGTGAGAACAACGATAGTTAGCTGTAGTTCCTCACCTTCGTGAGGACACATGTCTTGGGCAATAGGGAACGAGTTTGTATCATTTCATACCATAACAATGGCCTTCTGCATACGTTGGACGTGCTGCATGATAGCACAAGCCTCTCCATCGCATGGTCTGATGTGGAGAGAATGTGGTGCATGCGACACTTAGGCGTGAACCTATATATAAGGTACCATAAAAAGGCTCTTGTAAAGAGGTTCAAAGGGTTGTATCTTTAGAACCAGTAGGAAAAGTTCAATGAGCTATGGAGAGAGTTAAATGAGACCACACGCAAGATGATGGCAAAGCAGGAAGCACAAAAAGACCATCTATGAATGCAAATAGTCAGGGACCAGACTATCGTTAGCCGTTCACGTGCTACGTTTAGCCAGTGGATAACGGGAAAACTGGTGGAGCATTGGGCCATAATCCATAACACTCAGTGTCAGGTTAGCACATAGCATTTTAATGATAGTATTTTACCCTTTCTTATGCAAATAGCCATTTTAAAATTATTATCTCTCATGTTAGGTATACCATTATGATAACGAACATAGCAGAGATGTTTAATTGTCCTAAAGGGTGTACGGGGCCTTCCATCGTGTGTCATCATTGAGCTCACATTCTATAGAATGGTGGACTATTTTCGAGATAATGGTATAGCTGCTATGGAGTGTAGCACGTGATTCACACATAAGGTGAAGAAAATCATATCCAAAAGGAGGAATAAGACAAACTTTCATAGAGAGTACACTTTCATAGAAATCATATCCTCACATTATAAGCTCATGACATGTGATTTCAGGCTATTTAGATCAATAGGTAGCTCAATCGTACTCTCTATGTGCTGTTAGTTCTGAATTGATACGAGCCTCCTGTGCAAAACATCGGAACGTTCTCCATCACAAATATAAATAGTCATAGTGTATGTGCTAAACAAACGTACATATAATAAAATAACTACTTACATATATGTACGATACACAATTACTTACTATAATTACAATACTTACTCTCAGTATTAATTATATACATAATCTAAGTACTCTAATTTATCAATTTAATATAATTTATTAAATGTAATTAAACGGATTAAAAAATCTACCTACTCTAATTACTCTTACTAATC
Organism: Phragmites australis; assembly: GCF_958298935.1. Taxonomy (NCBI): domain Eukaryota; kingdom Viridiplantae; phylum Streptophyta; class Magnoliopsida; order Poales; family Poaceae; genus Phragmites; species Phragmites australis. The sequence continues at coordinate 17,074,237 of NC_084924.1, read as the reverse complement.
TAAGTATTAATTACATATATAATCTATGTACTCTAATTTATCAACTTGATATAATTTATCAAATATAATTGAACAGATTAAATAATTTACTTACTCTAATTACTATTACTAATCTAAGTACTAATTAACTACATAATCTAAGTATTTACTATAACCGATCTCGCACTGCTACTCCTCCTCTTCTCATGTTGTTGCTCCTCCTCTCCTTGCACTGCTACTACTCGCCTCGCGCGGCCCTGCTGCTCCTCACGTAAGCTCCACTGCTTGCTTCTACTGCTTCCTGCCTCTGCTACTTCTGATTACTCCTCACATTATAGCGGGCAACACGCAATGCAATTAGCACAAATTCCAGCACCATACAAACTGGCCACACCGAAAGCACCGACAACATCAAAATGATCCACTAACAAGACATGAAGTGACAACAAGGTGACGCGATGGCAGCCGGTGATGGCCATATATAGAATATGAGGTGCCGAATCTGGCCTTGACCATATTCGGTACCTCATGTGCCAAATACACTTGATTTTCTGCACATGAGGTGTCGAATATAATTCATATGGCCATATTCAGCACTTCGTGTGTCGAAAATGGTGAGGCCGACATAGTTTTTGAGATACGGTTGTCGGAGGGTGAGCTCCTCAAGCAGAGATACGGAGGGACCCCTTTGAGATTCGGCCGGGGGGATGATTCTGAATCCGTTTTGCGGGTGAAATAAATGGGCATAAATGTGATGTAGGTGGAATGGAATGATCGGATGCAGGAAGTAGTAAATGCTCAGGAGATTTTTAGACAGGTTCGGGCCGCATTGAGCGTAACACCCTACTCCTGTGTGTATGCTATAAATGCTCTGAGAATGTTTCTCTGAGTGTTTACTGGGTTATAAGAATATTTGTCTAGTCTAGAGCTTCGTGCTCCTGGTTCTTTGGTGATCTTGAACTTGCTTCTGTCTTGATCTCAGCTCGGCTCTATCCAACCCGTCTGAGCTTCTCTTCACTCAGTCTTCCCCCCGCTCTTTCTCCAGGGAGCCCGCCCAGCCTTTATACTCGCCAGGACGGTAGCGTGCCCAGAAAGAATGACACGAGTTCCAAAGCGTCATAAATGGAAAGCAAGCATCATGGGCTGCCGCGCGAGGTGACGAGGAGGGTTGAAAACACGCCCCATCCGGTCTTGTAAGTCATCATGCCGTTTTTCAACGGGCGCCGCGGTGAGGGCCCACCGGGCAGCCACCGAGCAGCCCGGCGTGCCCGCCCGGTCAGAGCAGGCCTGACACAGCAGGGTGGCAGGCGGGGTGCCTTGGGCTTCGTAACGCTATCCCGAGGTGCGCTGGATGACGCAGGATGGGACTCGTGCATTAAACGTTCTCACGCCTCCTTGCCAGGCCGTGGCAGGGACTGACAGCAAGGGTGGGGGAGCAGTTGAAAGTGACAGGTCACGGGCCCTCTTAAATGCGGCATCGGGCCTCTCACCAGTTGATACCTCACGTCTGGACCTCTGTGGGGGTCACCGGCGAAGGACTTCTTAGGCCCTCGGGGAACCGAGTGCTCCGGGGCCACTGTTCACACCCCCAAGCACTCTCTCCCGGATATGCCCTTTCTTGGTCTTCGGGGAACCGAGTGCTCGGAGGCCACTGTTCATGGCCTCGAGCACTCTCTCCCGGAACTGGTTGTTTGGGTCCTCGGGGAACCGAGTGCTCGGGGGCAACTGTTCACGGCCCCGAGCACTCTCTCCCGGAACTGACTTCCCCTGAGGTCCTCGGGGGACTCGGGTGCTCGGGGGCCATTGTTCACAGCCCCAAGCACCCTCTTCCCGGTACTTGGATTTTTATGTCGTCGGCGGATTTGAGTGCTCTGGGGCCACTGTTTGCGGCCCCGAGCACTCTCTTCCCGGTGCTTGATCTTCTAGGGTCATCGGGGAACTCGGGTGCTTGGGGACCACTGTTTATGGCTCCGAGCTCCCTCTCCCGGGACTTGGCCTTCTCGTATCTCGGGGAAATAACCTCCGCGGGAGGGCGCCACATGGCACTCTGCTGATCTGGCCTCGGGACTCGGAGACTCCTTGTTCCTGTGTAACCGACAATGGTGTATCAAAAATTAGTTTTCGATAAATAAGATATAGAATACGTATGCTAAAATTATAAATACAATAATATATTATTTATTTTGGTAAATACGATCGTATATATGGTTTATTTTTGGATTTTTCGTGTGCCGTCAACATATTTATGCGTAGGACTGCGTGCATAGTGATGGCCTGACGAGCCGGCCAGGTGGCTTTGTTTCACGGGGGTTGGTTCTCTCAAAAAATAAAAAGCTAGCCGTCGCACGAACGATCTCGATCGACTTACAAGAAGGCGGGTGATAGAAGCTGATGAACAATGCTGAGCCTGATGAATAGTACTGCTTAGTCTTGCGTGTATATATGTATATGGATCTCGATCGACATTGATTGGTTGTACGTACGATGACCTTCGGGCTGGAGACGGCCAGCTCGTTTGATCCATCGATGTGACTATGGAATAGTACTGCTGAGTCTAGCATGGCTGTAGGAATGAGAGAGAGAATCAACACCGAGTTGTATTGATCACTCAGTACAGGTTATATATGTTAGAAAATCTGGAAGAAATGGCGGCTAGGGTTGGAAACCCTAGCCGCACCTCTATTTAGAGGATGCGCGTGGGTCGGATGGGCCGGATCGGCCCATGGGTGAAAAAAAAAACCAGAGAAATTAAAGAAAAAACTTGCATTTAGCCCTTTGGATTTTCCAACATTTAAGTGCAAACTTTGAATTTTATGTTTAGACTCCTGGTTGTTCTAAACAGTATCCAGAGGCTCTGATTTTGCATATTAGACCCTGTGGTTTTTGAAAATTACGCAAATTTTGGAATTTTGCGTATAAACCCTCAGGCTTTATGGAGAATCCTGAAATATTTTTCCTACGTGAAAGTATCTCTAGAATTTGAATTTTACATATGTTTTAACCATTATGCAGTATTTATTTCTATGTTATTTTGTTGTTTAAATTGCGTGTTATGCGTTTAAATTCAGTAAAATTCACATAATAGCATAGAAAATATCGAAAAAAGTGCAACAATCCAATTTAGCAACATGAAGCAACTTTAATTGTAGTAATACTTGCATCATTTAAATATGTAGATGGTTGGCATCACGAACAAGGAGTTCGTTGAGCTGAGTGTTGATGGCCGCAACTATCTCACTTGAGCATCAGATGTTCGGATTGTACTGGGAGCAAAAAGGCTCCGCGCTGCAATTGGCCTAAGAACAAGTAGTACAATTGTTCTCACGGAGGATGAGAATGATTAGGCACTTCATTTTCTCCGCCATCATCTCTCTCCCACTTTGAAGGATGAGTACATGGCAATGACCAACGCTAAGGCACTATGGGACGCATTGCAGGAGCGTTTTGAGCGTCTTAAGTACACCATCAAGCCTCTCGCAGAGCAAGAATGGGTCCAGCTCTGTTTCTGTGACTATAAGCATGCCAGAGAGTACAATTCCGCGCTGCACCGCATTTGCACACTACTGTGTCTCTGTGGGAAAGAGATCACAGAAGAGGAGAAAATTGATAAGACTCTCTCCACTTTCCACCCGAATGTGGCATAATCCGCACGCAATCATCGTTAATCAAATTACAAGAAGTATTCTGAATTGATTGATGTGTTGCAACTCCATAAAGTTCATGACGAAGTCATAAACAACAACTTTTTATCCCAACTGCAAGGGAAGAGCAGTGGTCTAGAGGTCAATGACATCTCTTTCAAAGCGTGCAAGAACCGCAATATGAAGCAAGTGAAGGGAGGAAAAAAAGTGGTGGCAGGCAAAGTCAATCCTGGTGATAATAATGGTAAGACAAAGAAAAAAGTCAAGCCGTATGGTGAGCAGAACCAGACATGCTATAAGTGTGGTGTTTGAGGCCATTGGTCTCAAATCTGCAAAGCACCAAAGCATGTTGTGGAAGCATTCCGGAAGAAGAAGAAAGAGCAGCCAGAAGCACACCTCACCATTGCAGTGGGGATGGAAGAGGACAAAGCAGTTGAAGTTGAAAGGGATGCATCTCACATAGAAGTTGATGACGCTCCCGCAATGACTATAAAAGACCTCCCCATGAAGGATGCGGAGACCTCTACTTTGCCCTCCTCCACTGACATAGAAGATGCCATAAATAATGAAGCGGAAAAGAAAGCCATTGAAGCAGAAGTGGCCGGATATTTCGTAGACTCTATCTAGAATTAGAGGAATTAGCTATTCAATTAGTTGCTGAATTTAAGAAGATTGAATAAATGTAAGCTCTAGAAGAGAAATCTTAGCTGCAAACAATATTATTTTTCGATAGCTAATAAAACATTTAGTCTTGTTGCTACTTCCTCGCATGTGAATGATTGAATGTTTTATTTATAGAATATGTGTGGCGCCCACATGCAGGAAGTGTGTGTTGTGGATAGTGGAACCACAAACACCATCTTAAGAGAAAAGATATATTTTTAGTCTATTAGAAATAGCTCTGGAAAGGTGATGACTGTCACTGGAAGTGATAAATGTATAGTAGATTCTGGAAGAGCTACAGTCATACTACTTATGGGAACTACTTTGCATATTGAGGAAGCATTGTTATACCCTGAATCTACAAGAAATCTCTTAAAGTTTTAAAGACATTCGCGCTAACGGTTTCCATGTAGAAACTGGTGAAGAAGATGGTAGGGAGTACCTAAACATCACTAAGCGTGATAGCGAAGTGAGAATACTAGAAAAACTTCCCTCCATGAGCAGTGGCTTGTACTATACTCGCATTAGGGCACTTGAAGTGTTCACTACCTTAAATACTATGTTTCAAAGTGCAAAATTATTCTCCCTGTGGCATGATAGGTTAGGTCACCCTAGTCTTAGAATGATGAGAAACATAGTTACTAACTCACAAGGTCATAGCATAAATGTGAAGAATTTTTCGAATCATGAAGATTTTGTATGCCCTGCATGCGCTACTGGAAAATTAATAATAAGACCGTCTACCTTGAAGGTACAAGATGAAATCCCTGCATTCCTGGACTGAATCCAGGGATATTTGTGGTCCTATTCAGCCGCTTTCTGGCCCATTTCGGTACTTAATGGTATTAATAGAAGCATCCTTGAAGTGATCGCATGTATATCTATTATCTACCCGCAACCATGCCTTTGCAAAGTTGATCTCGCAGATCATACAAATCAGGAATAATTTTCCGGATCATCGCATGAAATCCATTAGAATGGACAACGATGGTGAATTTACTTCTAAAGCGTTCGATTATTATTGCACTGGTATGAGAATTAAAGTTGAACATTCTGTACCGCATATCCACACTCAGAATGGACTAGCCGAAGCACTGATAAAGAGAATAAAGTTCATTGCTAGACCTTTGTTGTAGCACTGTAATTTGCCTGCTACATGTTGGGGATACGCAGTCTTACATGCGGCAGCTCTCACTAATTATAGACCATCCTCCTACAACATCCAGTCACCTATGCAACTAATGCAAGGGGTAATTCCAAAGATTTCCCATTTATGCAAATTTGGATGTATGGTTTATGTGCCAATACCGCCGCCACAGCGAACCACTATAGGACCTTTGCGGAAAGTTGGAATATATGTCGGTTATGAGACTACATCCATAATCCGATATTTAGAACCAACAACTGAAAATTTGCATATGGCCCGCTTCGCTGACTACATTTTTGATGAAAATAATTTTTCGGCATTAGGGGGAGGAAATATACCCTTGGATGAAAAATGTCGGGAAATTATATGACAGGCTGAAGGAATTGCGGCACATGATCCTCACACTAGTGAAGCAAATGGTGAAAGACAGAAAATTATCAATTTGCAGAAATTAGCAAACAATCTGCCTGATCATTTTTGTGGTTTGAAGAGCGTGACTAAGTCACATGTGCCTGCACGTAATGCATTGGAGAGGGTGGAAGTACCAAAAGAAGGTACCCCTCATCTTGTCCTAGGAGCTCCAAAAAATAATAAAAGGATAAGAAATTCGATTTCTCAAGTCCCAAATAGCCGAAGGCGTCCGACGAAGGTGGGAAATGAGAGCTTACCATAGCCGATCGCAAAAGTACCCCAAAGGAAAAAGAAGGGGAGCCAGTTGAGACCTGGTGATGGTATGGAATCTCAGGAAGTAAGTATACCAGATTTGAATCTTCCCACGTAGGAAGGAACCAGTGAAAATGTGCGCGCTGAAATTGAGGCTGGTAAACTAAAGGACCTTGCTCCAACAGTAAAAAATTATGAAGAGTAAGATGAAGAAGCACCTGAAAGTGCAGCTCATGATGAAATAGCAATAAACTATGTGAATTTAGGGGAATCTGGACTAGAGCAACCACAATAGTCGACACATACTTCCCAAATAAAATTGCCAAAGTCATAGATCTTGACCCTGAGCCTGCATCGCTCGCTAAATGTAGAATGAGGTCAGATTGGGAAGACTGGCAGAAGGCAATAACAGCTGAACTGTTATCCCTGAAAAAAAGAGTGGTTTTCGGGCCAGTATGCTACACACCTCCCCACATTAAACCAGTCGGATATAAGTGGGTTTTTGTTCGTAAGAGGAATGAAAGGAATAATATTGTGAGCTACAAAGCACGACTAGTGGCACAAGGTTTCACTCAATGACTAGGCGTTGATTATGAAGAAACCTATTCCCTAGTGATGGGTGGAATTACCTTTAGATATTTAATCTCAATAGCAGTCAATATGGAGTTGAAAATGAAATTGATAGATGTTGTGACCGCATACCTTTATGGGAGCCTAGATTCGGTCATTTATATGAAGGAATAGCATTGCTAAATCAGGATAGAGGAAATAGACACCTTTCTAGTGTACAATTAAAGAAGTCACTGTATGGGTTAAAACAGTCAGGTAGAATGTGGTACAATCATTTGAATGAATTTCTTGGAAAACAAGGCTACACAAATAGCACAGATTGTCCCTGTGTATTCATAAGAAGGTCCAAGAATGGATTTTGCATAATACCAATATATGTATATGATCTGAATATCATTGGTACAAAGGAAGTTATAGTTGAGGCAATTCGTGTAACCATGTCGCAGGCTATGTACTCTTTCTCTCAATTTTTTTCCATTGTGTTTTTAGGGAGTTTTGATGAGACCTATGCATTTCGCGAGAAGTGCTCAAGGGGGAGTGTTAGGAAACCTGAAGTTTCACAACCGAATGTGGGCCCGTCTCGATCTCTTGAAAGATTCGATTCTATCTCTTAGGGGTTTTTGGAGCTATATATATGGGGCAGCACCTCTCATTGTAAATACAGATGAATAAAAAATAGACAGCTTTTTCTCTACACTTGTATCTCCTTTTGCAATTATTCCAGAGAGAACGCTGTACTACACCCGGTAGTAGCGGTTTCTCAACACTCCAAACGCGCCTGACTCAAGCTCGTCGACAAACCACACCAATGGAACCGCTTCGTAATTCTCACAGGGCATTTGTGAAGGCGGCACCATTGGCGATGTAGTTTTCCACCTCTCAACAATCGTTGCCGCTGTGGCTCTCACATAGCCGGTAGCACCCGCTGTCGACTACTTCAGTCCCGATGTCCACAGATCCGTCGATTACCACCCTGTACTGATGTACACTTTTTCCAACTAAGGTCCAGATGCGTTTGTCGCATGCAGATCCTAGGGTTTGGAGTCTTTTGGGCTGATCTCGGATCTGCTCGCACCTTGTCTTCACGTATCGATTCCCAGGATTGGTACGACACCAAGTTTTGGCCACTTCTATGTGATGTCGATGGCGGAAGGAAGTGAACGGCGCTAGGAGAAAGGAAAAAGGCCACAGGATGGCTCTGAAGGTCATAAGATTGATCAGAATGTCGCTGCCCTAATGGAGAAGCTCCATCTTACGGTGGAGGAGGCGGAGGCTGCTGTGATGAGTGATGAGGAAGAAGATGAGATCGCTAGGAATTTCTTGGCAATTGGTAAGGTGCTTTCCCCGAATACACTGCAAATCACAACCATCTTGGGCACGATGAGGCCGGCATGGGGTAATCCTCGTGGCCTATCGGGGAGATCAACAGGTGAGAGGATGGAGAACCTCTTCATTGCGGATTTTTCATGTGGGACTGACAAGGAGAGAGCTATGGTGGGATCCCCTTGGGTAGTGGGGAAGTATGCGGTAATTCTGCAAGAGTTTAATGCGGAACTCCATCCCTTTGATGTTCATATTGATCGTATGATAATCTGGGTGCATTTTTTGAACCTCCCTTCTAGATGGATGAATAAGAAAGGTGGTATGAAATTGGGAGATATGATTGGTATGAAATTGGGAGATATGATTGGTACAACCGATAGAGTTGATGTGGATGAAAACAATAAGATGAGTGGTCCTTTTCTGCGAGCTAGTATTTTCATTGAGATGGATAAACCACTCCGGTGGGGGGTCCTCCTGAAATCCAATTGTCGTGTTACTCACGATTGGTTTGATATCCAGTAAGACAAGTTACCTTTCTATTGTTTCTGTTGTGGTTTGACGGGGCATACTAAACTAGAATGTGCTACACCAGCAGCCCGTGATGAATATGGGAAACTACCGTATGATCGGAAATTGTGTGCGCCCGAGAAGAAGAAAAAGCTAGAATCCTTTAGTCAGGTGGCGGCGGAATCTTTTGGTGGTGGATTCTTGGGCCAGTCGAGGAGTGGTTTCTCCTCTGGAAACATGTCAGCTGATGGAGGGAGTTCTTCTAGCCAACATTCCAGTTCACATGGGATGAATGGGATGAATCGGCCGACTAAGGGGCAAGAGGCACTACTACATAACCGGACTTATATGCCGGCCCATCACTATCGGTTCCTTACGGGCCGGCAATGATGGAGCATCACTGCCGATTTGTAGGTCGTGTGGGAAGAACCAGCTATCATGGCTTATGAACCGACAGTGATAAAGGGAATCATTGTCGGCCGATGGTTTGACCCGGAAGTGATGCCCAACTTCCTCATCACTACCGGCTCAAGCCACCGACCGGTAGTGATAGCTGGACATCACTGTCTACTAGTGGGATGAGCCAACAGTGATGTGTACAATATAAACAATGGCCCTACCCCAAGCTTGAGCACAACACCGTCCATGGCGACCTTCATCGCCCTCACAGACGAATCACCTCTTCTGAGCCCTCTCCATCAAATTTCATTGCTCGGTGAGCTTCATAGTGCCAAATCTTTTGAGTGTGCTAGTTTGATCATAGCCTGTCATCGGTCTAGTGCTCCGTCGGCTGCCACCGCAAGCTCGCCCACCTCACCAATGAACTTTGGGCCGTGAGCAGCCTCTGCTCGAGCCGAATGCACGGTGAGCTTCTCCATGGTCCAGGGAACATCGCCTCTCCCTTCCCTTCCACTCTCTCCCTCTGCAGCGTGTCACCACCGTCAGCTTAGCTCCGCCGCCTACCATGGTCGCCGCCGGCCGTGCTTACCGTCATACATGTCGCCACTGACCCTTCAAACAAGTTTTCCACAATGCGTTTAGCATTTTGATACCCCTCCGTGGCCAAGCTCCTCCATCGTTAACCACCGGCAACCGGTCAAAGTCGAAAAAATCCAGAAAATGCTGAAAGAAATATTAGTTTGATAAATTGGCTGAAATAATCTATAATTTGTAGACAAATATCTAGAGCTCAGAAAAATATGAAACCAAGTTTGTTACTTTTGATTTGTCATGATAAACATGATAAAAATACATGCATGCATGAAATGTCCACTGAAATACCTCTATTTCATTAAATATGTTGTAACTTGTTAATCCATAATTAAATCTTGAAATGTCCAAAATTGGTTAACCCAACTTTGCTAATCTTATTTTGTCATGTTCTATATAGGAAAAATATATTTCAAGCATAAAATACTTGTTTAGCACTAATTCTTTGTTAATCTTGATTAAGCCTTTTTAAACCTGATTAATTTCTACATACATTAATAAAAATCATAAAATGTCAAATCTAATTTTTTAGGTATTCTCTATATATACCTAATAGAGTAAATACACCTTTTGACTTGTTAAGTACTTCCCTCATATGAGTTTGTTTGAACTACCTCATATAATTTTGTATTTAAAAACAACAAGCATGTAATTTGGTTAATTAAGTGGGAAAATGAATTCCAATTCATGTAATTCTTCTTCTACTGAGTTCATAACCTCATGCACCACATCTCTACCATATTTCATGTCGTTTGGATCACATCTCTTGACCTTTTATTCATTCTCATTTTGATGCCCTTTATCGCTCTTTAGAGAACGATGTCGCGGAGTGTCATGAGGTTGATATCAAGGGTGAATTTGCTGTTTAATTTTGATAAGTTATTGCTATATGTATATCATGAATGTAAGGGTTGAATAATAAAGAAAAATTTTAGGGATTGCACCAACAAAAACTCATCGGATCCGCCTAACAAGGAGCGCCATGTGGTTCTCAAGGAAAAAGAAGGATTATCAGAGTGGAGAATGTCATTGACGAGGAAGACTGCAATCAATTCAACACGCTACCTCATTTCAGAGAGGACATCGACCTAGGTCCCATGGAAGACACCGAGAAACCTCCATATATACACCGTGATCATAATGAAGGACGAATCATTAAGACAAAGTAGCTAAATTATATTAATTATTATTTATGAATTTGTTTTAGATACAATTATACCTTACTTATGTTATGAAAGATTCAATTGTAGTTTATGGTGGAAGATATCTTTATTATTGAGCATATTGATTTTTGATTTTTAATGAATTAGCAATAGCACTAGCATATTGCTATTTGCATATTACATTATTTACATTAGCTATAGTTATGAGCATATTTATTTTCAATTTTTAATGATTTAAAATATTGATTGACGAAACTAAGATATACAGCAAAACCTAATATAGAAACTTAGGTATGAACATATTTATTTTAATTTTTTATTGAATTAGAAATTTGAATAAATTTTTTTATTAGGATTTTAGGTCAACGGAATGTTAATAAACATAGATAGTACAAACTAATTTGAAAACACTTAAGTAGCACAATTGTTTAATTGTTCGGTCTTACATGTGGCAAGGTCGTGGGTTCGAGTCTCGGAGGGCGCGCGCGAAGCTAAAACATATTTTTTACATCCCAATTCGACCGAAAGCGAAAGTTGTTTCACTGCCGGTGGACTTCATGGGCTGACAATAAAATATGTTTTACTGCGAGTTGCCCTATTGAGCCAACAGGGAAGATCCCCTTTCACTGTCGGTCTTCATCTTGAGCTAGCAATGAAAGTCCTCCCCTGTAAAAGCACTTCCTAGCATGTGCCCTCTGTCAAATCGCCTCCCAACATCGAGGAGCCCGCACTGCAGTGCCTTGCACCGTCTTCCACCACCACCGTTGTTGAGGACCACCACCCCAAAACCAAGGAGCTCGCCACCTCCTCCCCGACGCTGAGGAGCCTGTGCTGTTGTGCACTGTGTCCTCATCCACTGTCGTCGTCGTTAAGGACCACCACCCTGACACTGAGGAGCCCGCCACCTCCAGCCCGATGAGCACCCCGACACTGAGGAGCCCGCACTACCATGTCCCGCGCCTTCGTCCGCTGCCGTCATCGCTATGGACAACCACCCTAACGTCGAGGCAAGCCTCCTAGCTCCCCCTTCGTCTCCTTCTCCCCTCCGATTCCAGGGTTTCAGCGCAAGTTTGTACTGATTCATGGAAAGTTGCTTATGTGTTCAAATGATAAGAACAGATGCTTGTGTGCTAGTCCTTTTATGTGTTAAAATGATAAGAACATATGCCGTTTGTGGTCCTTTTGTGTGTTCAAATGATAATAATAGATATGTTGCCTCAATCCTTTTATGTGTTCAAATGATAAGAACAGATGCTACTTGTGGTCCTTTTGTGTATTAAAATGATAAGAACAGATGCTGCTTGTGGTCCTTTTGTGTGTTCAAATGATAAGAACAGATGCGCTGCCTCAGTCCTTTTGTGTGTTCCAATGATAAGAATAGATGTTGTCTCGGTCCTTTTGTGTGTTCTAATGATAAGAGCATATGCTATCTCGGTCCTTTTGTGTGTTCAAATGATGCTTGTGAGTATTTCCCCTCTTCTGTTCTAGACATACTGGTACATATTCCCTTTGCTCGATGATGAATTGATACACTAATACTAGGCAATTTACTGAGTACAACAGTTTAGACCTGTGATTCTCTAGTTGTTTGATATTTATTGTAACCCCTGGTGATAGTTGTTAGTAGTTCTTCCTGGTCTGTACTTGTATACCGAGGCATATTTTTTGTGTTGTCTCTGCAGTGGGTTACCTATTATAATTTGATCCCTGAATGGTGTGTTGTTGTAAGTTCAGAGATTGATTAGCATATTAATTCTGGATAAGGAAGTTGATTCATCCTTTTTTTTCTATCATTACTTGTTTGAATCCTGCTGTTCAGTCTCTATTTCTGTCTCAGCAGGAAATTGCTTGTCCTTTTCAGAATCTGTGCTCTCTAATTTGGTACAATAGCACTATCCATGATGATATTGTGTAATTTTTTAGAATCCTATCTAGATTTTAATAACTAGATGAGAACAGTCATTGATGTACTCAATAGAACAATTAGGGGATAGGACCTTGATTGTCCTAGGGTCAATCGTTATTCATTTCCTGAGAGCACTTTTACACACCTACTATCAAGTTCTTGCTACACACGGAGGCAGTATTTCTCTTTTACTCTTGTTATATGTTGTATTAGAAATTGCACTATTTTCATACTTATTTTTCTTTTTGCAAATATTGAAATTGGAAATCACACATATGAATGCAAAGCTCGACTGGGATAGTTATTACACAAGTCCAAACAGGAAGCTGTTGCGGCATACAATAGTCAAGACATCCAGGTCGAGCTAAAATTTGCTACCTTTGAAAATAAGGAGAAATTTGATTTTACGTGTAAAGATGTCGTAATCCTAGTTCTTATTGTAATCATTATTTTGCTATGTAAGATGATATGACTTGTAAGATCAATGTGTCACTTGTCAGTACCTTTATGCATATTTGTGTCTATTTTGCTACGTAAGATGTGAGTTCTTTTTATTAAATGTGGTCATAATGTACTCAATTATAATATTGTATGTGTATGTATTCTATCTATCGACTCTTTCATAGTTATCTCTCTTTCGACAGCCTCTCTCCCTCCCTTGTCGGTTTTATCTCTATCTGCCTCCTTCCTTAGCTCTCTATATATAGAATACTCAACCGCTCATCGTCATTGTATGCAGAACTTCCAGAAAGGGATGGCACCACCAACCACCGATGCGGCCCAGGTGCTAGATGGAGTTGTAGTACCGCCGTCAAACATTGAAGAAGGTAGTCCAAGTCACTACCTCAATTTGACCAAATAGACGTCTGTGGAGGCGATGAGATAATTCATAAGTAGAAGAATGCATCTGTTCGACATATTATCATATAGGTTCTTAATATTTTTTTGCTTATACGCAAATGCTTGATGCCCCTGAGGGTCAGGACAATGAGCAATCCCAGGAGTAGCATCGTACTCAAGGTCCCTCAAAGATGAATACGGGATGATTTTTTATCATGGTGGTCTCACCAGCAGGAGGGCCAACTAAACCAGAGATAGTTATAGGGCCATACAAGTCAGTCTGTGCGATAGCTATTAAGGATCACATGCCCACAACTACAAATTATGGACTGATGAACGAGATGATCTGCACGTGGTTCTTAATTCAATCTAGAATGACATCATATGGCCAAGAAATTAGAGAGGTTTGAGTTTCCTACAGAGACAAATATGGACGTAGTTAAGCCCAAGACGCTAATGATTATGGGCCTTTCATTTATGAATTGGAAGGGCACATAGAACATAACCTATATACAGAAATGTACAATGCCATATTTTAGCAAATGGCCACAACTGGAACATCATTGGCAAGCCTTTATAGAGTACAAGCTGTAGGAAGAAGCATATAGATTGAGTGAGGTGAACAAAGCAAACTCAAAGAAGAACCTCTACCCGCACAAAGTCAGCAGTCGTGGGTATGCGAGGAAAGAACGGGAGCGGCAACAACAGCTAGATGAACTACGAGAGAGAGGTGTCACACCTAAGACGGAGGGCTGGAGCGAATGATCGACACGCTTTTTCTTGGGAGGGGTGCTTCTTACTCGTCTAATGGAAGCTTATGCTTTACGACTTCCAAAGATCAGGAAGTGACACAAAGTCTTACAAAAAAGCTTAGAAAAGCCTATGAATAGTATATAAAAGGCTCTTTCAAACCAGACAGGGATACGAATGAGCTCACCTTGGCACTAGGAAACAAGGAGCAAGTTGGTCGTACATGGGGCATTGGGGTGATGGGTTGGAAATATAGATTCCCAGGCGACATCGATAGTTACAAAGAGAAGCACAACAAGCTATGATGATGGAAATGCTTGAACAAGTGCTATAAATGGAGAGGGAATAAACAAAAGAAAAGATAGCACAAGTAGTACATCAAGCCCTCATGCTTCAATGGGGCGCCATTGTGAGCGAATAGAAACGAACGACAGCGTCTCCTAATGTTACGCACTCCAGCCCCGATGGTCGTCATAGTAGCTGTGCGTCCATAACAGTTCCGGGAGCTAATCCCATCACTTATCCCGTGGAGCTCATCACACCACAGAAATCGTGTGAACTACACATTGGTGCTAGAAACATTACCATCACGGTGACTTCCAGCGTGGTTTATCCTCGCAGCTCCCATTAACATTTTCACAAACGTTCGATACCAAAGGGCTACAATGTGGTCGAAGTACATGAGGCAGTTGACTAGTTCCATCATGTTGTGGTGGACTATCCCGCAGAGGAGAGGGCGAACACTATAGGAGAGAACGAGCACATATTCATCGCATGGGAGAAGGCCTACATAGTGTTTGCACCAGGGATATATACCGAGAACATTTACTCTCCACAATACCCTGGACTGCAGTCGCCTAGAAGATCTCCCTCTCCCTAGCCATCTCCTAGAAGAAGTCCACCTCCCCAACCATCGCCTCGAAGAAGCCGTGGTAGAAGTAAACCTGCTGTCAATGCACCTTGTCCAGAGGATCCTGTTGTGGCCTTCAACCAGCTTTCGGAGTTGGTACCGGGGATGACTCTTTGACAGAATGGCCTTCCAAAGATCATGCGAAGGAGGAGCAAGAAGCAGCTGCCTGTAAGCATGCCTAAGAGGAGGTGGATGAGAGGCTAGCCTATCACCTGTGCGCTACGGAGGAGCAAGAAGCAGTGTCCCGTAAGCATGCCTAGAAGGAGGACAAGAAGCTGGCTCGTCAATGTGTTGTGGATAAGCATGAGAGGGTGGCATGTTAGTGCGCTACAGAGGAGGCAAAAGGCTAAAACCATAGTGGCATTCAGGTGTCCAACTTCGACGTCTTTGACACATCGACGAACCTGGAGCATAGGCGATGCTGCGATCGATCAAGCGTGGCTGGGTCCTCTGCTCCACCACCATTGACCCCCCGACGTCCCCGGATGTACACACGCCATCAGCCGTCCATGCGGAGATGCGGTCCTCGTCAGAGGAGAGGTATATGGATACTAGACTAGCTCAACTTGACCAACTTTTTAGGGGTGACCTGTGAGAACTATTATGTATATATGTGTTTTTGTCGATACCCAGCATCTTCATTGTATGACATGAAGTACTATGTATTAATGAATGTGTCTTTATTATTGATTCACATTAAATATATGTCTCATTGTATGCATGTATTGAGAGCGAGAGAGATGAAGAGATCAAGGAGAGAGAGGAAACACAGAGAGAAGAGAGAGAGGTAGGACAGGGAGGAGAGGGGAGGGATGTTAGAGAGGCAAAACAATGCTGGCTGAAGGCTCCAGCTGGCAGTGATACCTTAGGAATCACTGCCGGCTGAAACCACCAGTCGGTAGTGAAAACATCTTTCACTGCCGGCCCTCTACGCCGGCAGTGATAGTCCCCAACTATCACTACCCATTACCCATTGCTGGCTCCAAAACTGGTAGTGAAGGGGGGTTTTGGAGCCAGCAGTGATAGGGGTTCTGTAGTAGCGAAGGTAGTTTATCGCCAAAGCAAGTTTTCAATGTAGCAACCAAGAGACCCATTGTCCACCGCAAGAGGAAACCACTGTGAATTGGGCGGAGTGGCTCATCCTCATCGCCCTTGTTGGTCCGTGTTCTAAACCATAACTTGCCACCTCATGAGTTGAATGTGATTGTTCCTAGTGGTATGGTGCAGTCACGGCTCAATTATTTGTACGAGGTGCAAGATGGTCAAGAGAGTGGTAAAAATGAGAAACCTAAGAAGAAGAAGGTGGCTCGCAACACACAAGATGCAAAATCGGCTGGGGCTGCAATGTAGTCTCATCGGGCACCATGAATCTCTTAAGCATGAACTACCAGGGCTGCGGGTAGTCCGAGGCAGTTTAGGAGCTTCGCCATTTGATGGAGTTGTACAATCCTATGGTAGTCTTCTTAATGGAGACAAAAATGGAGAAGAATTGTACTCTTGGCCTAAATCACCGCTTTGGGGTTCCCAAATGGCGTTGTGGTGGGGCTGTGGGGCAAAGTGGTGGACTCGCACTCTTCTGAAGTAGAGAAGTTATGGTGGAAGTGCAAAATTTATTGAAATCTCATATTAATGTTCTAATCTCATGTGATTAGTTGGATAACAAACAATGACATTTACTGGGTTCTATGGTGAACCCCATCGGGAGTTCAAGAAGGACATCTGGTATTTGTTACGGTTCTTGCATGCACGACTTTATTTCCCTTGGTTGTGTGCGGAGGAGCAATTTGGAGGCAATGATAGGGAACTTTGGCAAATGGCTGGGTTCCAGGATGTGGTAGCAGACTATGGATTTGTTGACCTCGGGTACAGGGTGCTTCCGTACACTTGGGATAATAAGCAAGATGGTGATCGAAATGTTAAAGTATGACTGGACCGAACTCTAGACGATGGAAAGTTTATGGAAATGTTGGATGATACATCAGTTTAACACGTTCAATTGGCAAAATCTGATCATTGTGTGCTTCTTATTGAGGTGCATGCAAGAAATCCTCATGGCAGAAGTCAGGTAGATGGACAGCGACCACCAAGGCCATTCAGATATGAGGATATGTGGCAACATCACGAGGGATGCGAGGCCTTTGTGAACCAAATATAGGACACATGTATTGGCAGCAATTCTTTACAGAATATTTACTCTATGCTAACTAAGCTGCAAAGTTCATTAAAGGCTTGGGATAGGGATGTTTTTGGCTCCATGAAGTAAAGATCAAATAGCTCCGGAGTGAGTTGGAGAGTGAACACATTAACTCTTTGTATCGTGGGCCAACAAGCAGAGAGAAACATGTTGTGAAACAACTTGCTAAAATGCTGGCGTGGGAAGAAGCCATGGAAAAACAAAGATCGCGTATTCTCTAGCTAAAATAAGGTGATCGTAATACCGGATTTTTTCAAGCCAAAGCGCGCGCTTGGGCACATGCAAACCACATACGGGCCTTGAAGCGATATAATGGATCAGTGGTGACTATTCAATGGGAGAAAGAACAAATGACATCCACCTTTTATCAGTAACTTTTACCGCCAAGGAGAACCTCCATCTGGAACTAGTTTGCCAGCATGTTCCGAGCAAGATCACAACCCAAATGAATGAGTCGTTGTATAAACCTTTTACTCCACAGGAGGTCGAGACAGCCTTCTTCATGATGGGCCCTAGTAAAGCACCAGGCGTGGATGGATTCAATGCCAAGTTTTTCCAGAAACATTGGGATTTGGTGAAGGACAGTGTGACTGGTGCAGTTCTTGGTTTTTTTTAATGGAGGTGAGATGCCAAAAAGAGGTAAACAAAACCTTGTTGGTATTAATACCAAAAGTCCAGCACCCTCAAGAAATGTCTCAGTATAGGCCTATCTCTCATTGTAATGTCCTTTACAAGGTATGCTCGAAGGCGATTGCAATCAGACTATGGGGAATTCTTGGTGAAATCATTGTGGAAGAACAGAGTGCTTTTGTCGTTTGATTATGGACAGTGTGGTTATTGCATATGAATGGATCCACTATCTCAGAAAGAAGAAGGGAAAATTAGGAGCTTGTGCTATTAAACTTGACATGGCTAAGGCGTATGACCGAGTGAAATAGAACTATTTATGGAGTATCATGGAGGCTTTGGGCTTCTCTCATAGATGGGTGGAGTTTGGTATGAAGTGTGTTACATCAGTGACCTTCTCTGTCCAAGTTAACGGGATGTTTTCTCCAGCATTCAAACCCTCTCGAGGTATTAGACAAGGTGATCCAATTTCTCCTTACTTGTTCCTTTTATGCTCGGAAGGTCTGTCTTGCATGTTATACAACAGTGGCCTACAATATATTTCTAAAGGCATCAGGGTGAGCCGACATGCACCTCGGATCTCTCATCTTTTATTTGCGGACAACTATCTCATTTTTACTCAAGCATCCAAAAGGAGTGCAGATAGGATTGTGTCTATTTTAGAGATGTATATTCTAGTGTCGGGACAAATGGTCAACAAACAAAAATTGGCCATTTTCTTTAGTTATAATTGTGATGAGGAGGCTAAATAGATGGTTCATGAGAGTATGAAAATATCAACTGAAGCACTTGGTGAAAAATATCTTGGCCTACCGACAACAATTGGGAAGGTGGCTGATGGTGCCTTCAAATATGTGGGTGACAGGGTCTGAAATTTTGTGTGTGGATGGGGAGAAAGCTCTTTGAGTTGTGCTAGTAGAGAGATCGTCCTAAAGTCTGTTGCTCAGGCAGTCTCTATTTATCCAATAAGCTGCATTAAATTACCTGCCAATGTCTGCAAGAAGATGACATCTTACATCTCAAACTTTTGGTGGGGGAGTACCATTGATAGTCATAAAATTCATTGGCAGAAATGGTCGAGGTTGATAAGATCGAAAGGTGATGGAGGGATGGGTTTCCGGGAACTATCTTTCTTCAATCAGGCAATGTTGGGGATGTAGGGATGGAGACTTTTGACCAAGCCAGATGCTTTATGTACAAGAGTGATTAAGGGAAAGTACTACCCAAATGTTGATTTTCTTTCGGCTACCAAAAAGAAGAGAAGCTCCAAGACATGGAAAGCAATGCTACATGGACATGATGTCCTTAAGCTTGGTGTAATTAAACAAGTTGGGCTAGGAAACTCGATTAATATCTAGGCAGATAATTAGATTCCTGGAAATCTTTCACTAAAACCAAGAGTAAGGTTACAGGAGGCCAATGTGAACCTTGTGAATGAGCTGTTATTATCAGGAAGTAGAAAATGGAACGAATGTCTTATTCAGGATTCTTTCATCCAGATGGATGCTGATGAGATTATGAAAATTAAGGGAGGAAATACAATGGAGGAGGATGTACTGGCTTGGCCGTTTGAACGAAGTGGTATTTACTCTGTTCGATCAGTGTATAGGCTCCTTAAAGAAATGCAGTCGAGGAGGTTAGACATGACAGGAGATATAGCTAGCTCATCTAAGCACGGATATTAGTGGAAGTTTCTCTAGAAAATGAAAATACCACCTAAAGTTAGAATTTTTTGGTGGATGGCTATTAAAAATTTTCTCCCATCCAAAGCTAAGCTCAAACGAAGGCATATTGTACCTAAAAGTCATTGTGAGGCCTGTTGGGACCCATCCGAGGACTTATATCATATAATGGTGCAGTGCTCCTTTGCAAGGCGCTTCTGGCAGTCAGTGCAAAATATCACAGGTAAAATGTTACCAACTTTGCATTAGTTAACATGGACACATGATCTGATTACCGGGAAGTTGTGGTCACTTGCTGATGTTTCGTTGTTTGTCTGTGGTGCTTGGTCGCTTTGGTCCGGAAGGAATGGAAGGAGGCATGGCCGTGAAAGCCGGAACCCATCTATGGTGGCAAGGTACATTGCTGATCTGGTGGAGGAAGTCCTATGTATGGAGATGAAAGAGTCGACACCGAATCCGAGCTCATGTGAATCATGGAGTCCACCTGCTTATGGTGTCATTAAAGTGAACTCGGATGGTGCTTTCAATCCAAGAGATTATTTTGGGACTAGTGGTGTTGTCTTGAGGGATCACGATGGTAATGTTTTAGCAACAGAAGCCCGACGATACAGTGACCTCCCAGATGCATTAATGGCTAAGCCATTGGCGGCAAGAGACGGTTTACTGGTCGCAGTGGCACTTGGCTATGGTGATATTGTCTTGGAAACCGATTGGCTTCACTTGGCCAATCTTCTTTGAGCGAACTCAGGTGGAAGGTCAACTATTGTAGGTTTATGGCATGAGATAAGGAGCTAGGTAGGATGTTTACTAGTTTTACTATTTTAATTGTAAAAAGAGGCAAACTCCGTAGTGCGAGAATGTCTTCCAATAATAACTAGTGTGCACTTGTAACAATTCCATCCCAGCTAGCTAAGGGAGACGTGGCAATTCGTGATTGTAATCCTAACTTACATGAATAAATTAAGCTCCTAAGATCTGCCCAAAAAAAAAGTTTAGCGACAAAAGTGCGTCTTCTCCTTTCTCTATAAGCCGCCACATTTGTGGACAATGACATGCACTCAAAATAAATTGGTAGTAGTTAAACACCACGTACGGGTCATGTGACCTAAATTTTCTTAGTCCTATCTTATCTGTAATCAATTTTTAATTACCGCTTTATCTTTAATTCGCTACTGTGCCATCCCACAGGGTGGCAGGACTACTTGCTACCAGAACTCGTCTCATGCTTTACAGCTGCTGCTCCTCCTAACAAACAACACGAATTGTGTGCAAAATTAAACTAAGATTGATTCAAGTCAAACGACGTCAACCAATCTCAATTCAATTGCGTTTAATTGATATATATACCAATTCAATCGTGCTCTTGTCTCCCGTTAATTGACAAATGCTAATTAGCAATCCACGTTGCAGAAGCTACTCCCAAATCCTAATTAACTAGCTAGATCTGTGTACATGTCATGCGATATACGGGCATACATAGTGAGATATGTGAACGGAGACTAATTAACTAATTAACCAAATAACAAGTGGCCCCCAAGATCTTTCGATCATATCTCTAGCAATTTAATATGTTGTCGTGCGATGATTAATTACCTGATGAGGCTGAAGATGTTCTAGGAATCGGATCCAAAGTAAAGTATGGATCAGCCTAGTGTACCAGCCACGTGTCGATTACTCAAGGCATTGTGTCATTGTTGTGGTACCGACCGTGGAGCAGAGGTTGCTAGCTTGGGATCTATTCTCCGAGAAAGGACACCTTTTCCGCTCATTACGGAAAATTTCCTACTGCTGCCTCCGGTACCTTAGTTTGGAAAAAATAAAATGCAAATTTGCTTCACGCGCGTTCAACTTCGATCTTATTCCCATTTCATAATAGATTAGTTTTACTAGAGCGCGAGGTATTCAATCAACTCTGGCACCTCAACTTTGTTTGACGTGTTTTTTTTTCCTTTTGTCGTGCATATTTAGTGCGCACAGTGTCGACACGTATACTTGTTTAAATTAAAAAACGGGAATCTCAAGTAATTTATCATAAATCTTCATTTTCTTTAAATTATCAAATAAGGGTACTTAAAATGGTCCATGTTGCCTCGTTATAAGGACCGGTGACACCATAAGAGAGCAGTGAATTAGGGCTTCAAAAACAATTCAGCTCAATTTAATAGGATAAATCTAAATTAATTTCTAAATATGCTTTAGGTTATCTAGTGTGGCTATTCTATCACTACAAAATCTTGCATCCTAGGTTCCAATCTTAACAAATACACATGCAATTCTAGGAAAGGTAAAAGCTGAAGATAAAACGATGCAATAAATAAGTGCAGAATGTAAATGAGATAGAGAACGCAAACTGGACACGACAACTTTTTCCTATGGTATCGATGAGTTGCCTCTAACCATTAATCTGTGTTGGAGCCTCGCAAGGGCCAAGCTCCCCGGTCGGATAACTCCACGGCTCTAGCTGTTAGAGCTCCAAACACACCAGTGGATCTCCTACTAGGTGCACCTGGATGCTCACTGTTGTCTTCACTAAGGTAGTTCTTCGGCACTCTGGCACATGCCACTCCTTCTGCTCACAACACTTGCGGCCGCTCCACAAACTTGGTTGTAGGCTCTCACAAGATTCATCGCCGCCAAACTATCTAGGTGTAAGCAAACACCATAAGTAACAAGTGTGGATCACTCAATTGATCCAACTCTAGACTAATCACTTAGCTAGGTGCACACTAGTCCTAAACTAGAACTAACCAATTCCTTAATCATGTGCCAATTGCATTAATCTTCAACTTCAACTCCAATATGACTCGAGCCCTCTCCAATATGTGTGTATGCCTTGTGGTGGGAGTGATCAACCTCAAGTGGCCGGTGGATCGGGTTTTCATAGAGCCAATCCCAAAAACTAACCATTGGAGAATCTGTTTAGAATTCCTAGTCATGTATCATACGGTGGCCTCCTTTCCAATGGACCAAAATTTGACCATTGGAACTTCACAGAACCCCACCACATCATGCGATGGCCTTCTCTTCCAATGAAACATACAAATGAATTTGAATCTAGTTACCCTATTTTACGTTCATATGGAGGATTTAGGAATATGATGATAAAGAATTCCACCAATATACTTTATTCTTTTACTTGGCTTCTTTTTGCTTGAATCTCTACTTAACTTTCATATTTGTGCCATGTCTCCAAATTATCCTAAGTCCCTTTGACTCTAAGTCATCTTAGAAAACCAAACCTTCTTGGAGCCCTTCATATTTTCAAAGAATCATTGGGCACCCAAATAGTTTGGTTCCTCTCCATATCTTGCGTTGCCATATTTCTTTTTGTTGAGGAGATAGTGGGGCCTTTGGTCTTCTTCTTGTAGGACTTGTTGGAGGTGTTAGAGGTGGTAGTATTCTTCATCTTTTCCTCCTTCTTCAGTTTCTTGCATTGATAGGACTTGTGGCCTTCATTATGGTATAGATAGCAAATCACATTTTCTCCCTCGGCTAGCTTCTTCTTAGTGGACCCTTTCCCATGCCTTGAGTCAATCCCATGAACTGCCGACTCAAGCTCATACTCATGTCCATCAATATCTTGAGGAGATTTGACATTGTTTTATTTCTTACAAATCCTTCTTGAGCTTTTCTACCTCTTGCTTGAGCTCATTGTTCTCACTTGCATGGTTAGTCTCAACATAAATATTTTCATTGCAAGTAGATGAGCAGGATATATCAATTAAATCATCATAAAAAGTATGCATCCATCTTAGAATCAACATGAAAAAGCAAGACAAATGTTTTCTTTGAGACCTTATCTTGTTTCTCAAGCACCTTAAATTTTTGCACTAAGCTCTTCATGCCCCGTGTTAAGAAATTCACATTTGCTAGCTAATTCTTCATAATTACTAACAAATGGAGCATGAGCATCTTTAAGTATATTGAACTTGTTAGTTAGTTTTTCTAAAGCCTTATGTTGCTCATTAATTATTTTAACAGCCTCATCATAAGTAGGAGATTCGGAGTTGGAGTTATCATCACATATATTGCTTTTAATTTTACCTTTGGCCATGAGGCACATGTATGATGATGATAGTGAAGTTGGTGGAGGAACTAATCCCTTGATAGTGAGAGCGGCTAATCTCTTGCTAAAGATTGCTTCTTCATCATCGCTTGAGCTTGAGCTCAAAGCTTCATCATCCTCCACATCCACCCACTTGCCAATGCTTATGAGTAATAAGTGCAAGATCCTCAACAAAATGGATTAATGTGGACAAAAAAAAAAGAAAATAAAGAAGACCTACTTCTCTCCTTTTTCTACTCTTTTCCTTTTCTTCCTTGAGCTTGTCCTTCTTCTTGTTTGCAAGATATAGGCAAAACTCAATGTATTGCCCACTTTCTTTACATCCAAGACACTTCTTCTTCTTATGTTCTTTCCTCATGTGTGTGAAGGAAACATCTTTGATTGTCATTGGGATGCCCTTGGAGTTGACCTTCTTCAATTTTTTGTCCAATTTCTTGATGATCCCAATAACTTCCAGATTAAGTTCATCTTCACTTGAATTATCATCATCTTCTTATTCACTTGAAGATTAACTTGGCTCTTCTTTCTTCTTTGTCATCTTCATCTTTTCTTGCTTGTTTGAAAGAGCAAGACTCTTGTTGCTTGATGAAGAAGGTCCTTCACTCATGTAAAGCTCATGTGCGATGAGCTTTCGAAGAACTCTTGTGGTAGTCATCTCGCTCAAATCTTCACGGTTGTGAAAGATGGTGATGATCTTCTTATATTTTAGCTGGAATAGAACTTGAAGCAACTTTCTTACCACAATTGATGTTCCATTTATGTCAAGCCTACGCCATTGAGCTCATTGACAATAACATTTAAACGTGAGTACATGCCATTAGCATTTCCAAGAAGGAGCATGACAAAATTACTCAATTTAGACTTGAAAACATGATATTTTTCTTCACGCACATCTTTTGTACCATCATGAATTTTGATGAGCATGATCCAAATATCATGAGCTTTGGTGAGACTATAAGCACGATTAAAATCATTAATGCTAAGAGATGAGAATAAAATGCTTCTAGCTATAGCATCAAATTGCAACTCTTTTTTATCGGATTTTGTAGGATTGTTGGGCTTACGCAAGGTATTCATGCCGATATTTACCACCCTCCAAACATTTAAACCTTTTGTCTCAAGATAACAAGACATGAGGATCTTGTAATGGGGAAGTTTGTGCCATCAAAGTGAGGAGCCTACCAATATCCATCATGTCCCAGGACATCACTTTCTCACTATGTGGTGAAGTCTAAAACGTCCCAATGTGAGCCATAGACTCTGATACCAAATTGTAAGGACCGGTGAAGCCCTAACAGGGGGTGAATTAGGGCTTCTAAAAACTATTCAGCTCAATTTTACAAGATAAACAAAAATCAATTTCTATCTAATTGTTCTCTAGGTTTATCAAGTATTTCTACTATATCTCTATAAACTTTTACACCATAGGTTCCAATCCTAACAACTACACATGCAATTCTAGGAAAGGTAAATGTAGAAAAGTAAATGCGGAATGTAAATGAGATAGAGAGCACAAACTCAACACGACAACCTTTTCTTCTGGTATTGGTGACTTGCCTCTCACGTCTAGTCCATGTTGAAGCCCTTCGCAAGGGCCAAGCTTCCCTATCGGATAACTCTACAGCTCTAGCCATTAGAGCTCCCCATGCACTGATTAGTCTCCTACTAGGCATACTTGGATGCCCACTGTAGTGCTGAGTGACTCCGGCACGGGCCACTCCTCCCGCTCACAATGCTTGCAACGGCTATATAAACTCTGTTATAGGGTATCGCAAGGCTCACCAGGGCCAAGCTGTCTAGGTGTAGGCAAAACACCAAGAGTAGCAAATGTGGATCACTCACTTCATCCAACTCTACTCCAATCACCAGCTAAATTCACACTAGGCTTAGACTAGTATTAATCAAGTACTTAATCTTGTACTAATTGCCTTAACCTTCAACTTCAACTCCAAGGCGACCCAAACCATCTCCAATATGTGTGTATGCCTTGTGCTGGGAGTGAGCAACCTCAAATGGCCAGTGGATAGGATATTTATAGAGTCAACCCTAGAAACTAGCCATTGGGAGAACCTGTCCAGAATTACTAGTCACTGTATCATACGGTGATCTCACCGCATCATGCAGTGATCCCCTTATCAATGGTCCAAAATTTGACTATTGGAACTTGTTAGAAACATCACCTCATCATGCGATGGCATTCTCTTCCAAAGCCCAAAATCTTTTGGAAATGAAGTACACTGCACCTGGTCACCACATCATGTAGTGACTTAACCTTGGATCTCACTCCTTGACTTGCAACATCTCTACAACAAACATATGGTGAACCATCCCATGGGCCACCATATCATACAGTGCCACCACATCATGCAATGACTTCATTTCCGAAACCTAGAAAACATTCTACAACTCCTGCCCATAATGACCGTATCATACAGTGAACTGATCACATCATGCAATGACTAGGTTTCCAAGGGGACCTATCCTATTCAAACTTTCTCACATCCTGGTCTTCTTGGCTTCTCTTCTTTGATGTGTCTTAATTCTGATCTATTAGACTTAGCCATACATAGTGTGCATCACATATTAGGTAACTAACCTAAAGACACTAGATCAAGCTACTAAACTCAAACCCTCTACATAGTATGGCCAAAGAAAATAAACCTATCTACACAAGTTATGCTCTCAACGCCATAATCACCTACCTAAACAATATATCTTTATATCTTTATGAAGCTCTTGTTTGACCTCAATGTTCATCCCTTTAATGTGTTTGGAACCCCAAGTTTATTACATAGTATCCATGAGACTAAACCTTGCATACTAGCAAAACATATTAATCCTATTAACTATGTTGATATTAATCACCATAATCACATTGAGCCAAGGCTAGGGTCATTAATCTTTCACTCATAATAGTGCCACATTGGATTTTTTATGTATTGAGGAGAGAGAGAGGGGGGAGGTAAGAGAAAGAGATCATTGTATACCAAAACAACTATCTTTTGAGCAAATTTTAGCATTAGATAGCAAAAAAGAATCATTGTACCGGATGTCGTCTCTATAGGAGGCAAGTCATCTGTTGGTCGATACAAAAATTAAAGGATCGTGGGGTCACTATGGTATAGCTTAAGAGAAAAATAATGTGGCATAGGGCAGTGGCTCAGTGTTAAAAGAGATGGGATAAAATCCCAACCTGGATGGGCTCACTACTATAGAAACCGACATCAGTGCCGATTCAAAACTGCCATTAGTGCTAGTTTTTGAACCGATATTGTGCAACCGGCAGTGATAATCTAACAAACCGGCAGTGATAATAGACTATCACTGCCAATTATCACTACCGATTATGAAACCGGTAGTGATAATAGACTACCACTGTCGGTTACTCCCTCCGTTTGGCAATATTTGTCCATAGCCTCGGGAGTATCTGTCTCAAATTGTTTGTCCATTACGGTAACCAAGGATGCTTTATGATCTATTTTCCTGCTATGCCCTTGAGTGCATGCATGCATTTACTCCAACGCTGGTGAGTTACTTGCTCTCATCCTTGCATTGATTAGGGGTAGCATAGTCATCTCACTGTATTTTTTCACTCGATTTCAGTATTCCTTGGTTTGTACGCAATGGTGGGCGTGGACAAATATTATGAAATGGAGGGAGTAGTAAATAGAACCTGAAGTGATAACACTATTATCACTGCCGGTTTGAGCTATGAACTAGCAATGATAACCTATTTTTACTACCGTTTCATGACATTAACTGGCAGTGATAATTCCACACCCCCCAAAAAATAGCATATATGATTCCATATATAGTTCATCGTTCACAAATAGAAATTGAAAAGTAGACATTAATAAGTAAAATTACATACCTCAGTATCAATTAGGAAGATTTCATTTTCGTCACTTTAGAATGCACTAATCCTATCTACGTCAGAAGAAATATCACAGAGGCGGAGGGTGATGAAGGTGGCTACAATAGTTCGAGGATGAGCACCCTAAAAAACCTAATGTACCTTTTATCCCCTGCCATGGTGAAATCTTCCCTGCTATGATCTATTAAAGTTTGGTGGCTAATCCTATATATGTGTGGCAGAGGAAATTTGATCCAGGCGAAGTAAAGAGGAAGGTGGCTCCAATAGCTCTAAGATGAGCACCTTAGAAAACCTAATCCACCTTCCTCTCCTGATATGATCTCTCAACTATAGTCGGTGTTGGGGGACCCCCTTCAGACGTTGGGTCAAAGACCTCTACAGCCATCGCAAACTAACAAGGCTGACAGTAGGTGTGGATCTGTTGTGTTGCAGGAACCCGTTGGCTAGTCGAAAGAACCTATCGGACTCTCGGCGCCTCAGGAGTGGTTCCAACACCTGGGATGAGCGAAGCCTTCATCAGGTCTTCAGAGATCGGCCAAAGTACTTCACTCGATATCATGAGGGAGTCAACCAAAGGGACGCCGAAGGTGCTATCGAGCTGATACCTTTGGGAGTCCAAGTAAAGGGAGGACCATTGCTAGCGACCGAAGACTACGAAGGGAAATATTGTAAATAATATGGATGTACTTAGTATAGTACCGTATTACCCATGAATATGCCAAGAATGTGGCAGTTAGAGTGGTAATCTCGTAAACTATAATAGAGAACGGTTAGTTATGACCTATAAATAGGGCATAACTGTAGCTGACAGGACAAGTGACATTAATTCCAGTAACAGTTTCCCCAATTTGTGTATGTTCCCCTCTAGCCTTCAGATCTCTCTGGGGTCCAAAGTCCCATCACTATGTTTGGCAATGCTAGTTCCCAACAATTGGCAATGTCCATGGGAATCGAACACATTCCGAAGACATGCCACTCAAAAAGAAGTTGAATGGCGTTGGTACATCACTAGGACAGCCGACACTAGAGCTTCCAGGGCAAGATTTGATCACGACTACCCCTTTGATTGGTGCAGTCGAAGAGGCAAGATGCGATCACCACTTCGATCGAGGCAGTCGAAGAGGGCCAAGAAGGACAAAATGATGTGGCCATGTAGACCAATGAGGATGGTTAGGTACATGAAGAGCTAACCCACTAGGAAGATGCAAATGCTTTGATGCGAAGAATCAAGACCGGGCTTCGCATTCGTTTTGAAACTTCGACAGCAGTGAAGGGCAACACTACTTGTGCACAAGAGCATGAAGACTTCGATCATTTTGAAGATTATGAAGACAAAGAAGAAACCAAAGTAGAAAGAAGTGTGTGGCTAGAAGCCAAAGGCCTAGAACAACAAATAGCACAAAAGAAGTGTATGCTAGAGAGCTTGACAGTGGGTTAGAAGGCGATTAAATACCGTCGATGAGCTGACGAAGCTAGAAGAATGTTGGAACAATTGAAAGGCCAAATTAACATGTTGCAGCGTGAGGGCGATGAGACACAGCCACCATCACCCCTCCATCAGCGTTTGCAACACGGGTTGCGCAAGATCTTCATACCAGGTCACACGCAGGTGATCTAGACTCTCTGTTATCCTCTGGCTTGTAGAACCAGTCTTGACCTTTGGGTTTCAAAATGCTAAAATTGGTGATGTTTGATGGAGAATCAGATCTAAGGGAGTTCATCATGGGCTTTGAGGTAACAATGGAATCTGTTGGTGGAGATGACTCAACACTGGCAAAGGCCTTTGTGTTGATAGTAAAAGCGATAGCGAGATCTTGGTACTCTGCCTTGTTTCTGGGGTCAATATATTCTTGGGAGTAGCTATGCGATGCCCTTTTCTAATTTCCAAGGCAATTGTGCAGAACAAGTCACAGCCGGTGACCTCTTTGTAGTCAAGCAGCAGCCGACGGAGTCACTTAAAGACTACAAGCATCATTTTGTACATGTGCACTATCAAGTGAAGGCCTTGAGTGAGGACACAATCATTGATGCCACTATTCAAGGCATCAGAGGAGGGTTCTAGTAGCAAGGCTAACACATAAGAGGCTGGAGACTGTCCATGAACTCTTCATCAAAATGGAGGAGTATGCAAGGTCCAAACCAGACCACCAGCGAAGGAAGAGCGAAATGGCAGCGTTAAAAATGTCAAAGTCTCCTCCCTCCAACAAGGAAGGAATAGTGGCCAACTGAAGGACAGGCCAAAGTAGTCTAAGAAAAATGATGCCTTTGGGTATACTTCAAAGCATAAAGATATCAACTAGATAGAATACGAGTTTGAAGATATCTTGCAATATGTAGTTGAAGCATAGGGTGGCGGAGGATGCGATGGCCGAAAGGGCAGAGGACGAACACCGCATGACCCAAACACAATGTATTGTGAGGTCCACAATGAAGGCGCTAGGCACACAACTAAACAATTTCTATATGTTGTAGCCATGATGGAAAGGCTAGGAAAGTAACCCTTCGACGCTGCATTGGTAGTGCATCACGCCACACCATACAGGTAGGGTAACACGTGGCAATTTCATCAAGGCCAGGGACAGGCTCATGGGCCAAAACCTTCAGCATTTTCTTCTCAATGGCACCCAATGGCTTTGACACAGTCGTATGTTCCAGCACTTTTGGCATCACTAGATCAGACCTATGCCTAATCAGCGGCTTTTGAAGCATTGCTTCCACCCCCTCTGCCCAGGCCTGCAATTGAAGCTCCCTCAGAAACCAGCATGTAAGTAAACATGCCAACACATGGATTGAACGTGGTGTTGGCAATTACTGGTGGCTCCAATCAGGAAACTAAGTCCAAGAGGCAATGAAAAGAATATGTCTGAAGGGTTAACCATGTCTGCACAAGCCCTGGCTTCGTCCATTTGAAGTGATCTCATGTCCCTATTACCTTCTCGCAGGAGGATATGAAGGTCCTGGACTACCCACATATAGATGCCTTTGTCATCATGGCTAATATTTCAGGAAACAAAGTCCACAGGATCCTGATAGACAGCGGCAGCTTGACATATATCATCTTCGTGGATACCTTTGATATGATGGGCTTGCAGCGAAGTGACTTGCAGCAAGTTGGATCTCCATTGTTGGGCTTCGGTGACAAAGTAATCACCGCTTTGGGCAAGGTCAAAACACCGATCTCTTTTGGCGAATGGTCAAACTTTCGGACAAAAAGTATTATCTTTGATCTTGTCGATACGCCCTACCCATACAATTCCATCTTTAGAAGAGGGGTGCTAAACAAGTTTGGGGCGATACCACACCACAGTTATTTGTGCATGAAAATTCCCAGCCCCGCAGGCGTCATCACGATGTTGGGAGATAAAAAAAATGGCATGTAGAATTGAAGTGGGAATTACTCCGGGCTAGTGCAACATTCATGTAGTGATATAACCTTTGTTGAAGCCTTTAGAAACTGAAGAACTACTCCAAACAGAGCAATTGCCAAATGCTAAACCCGAAGGCCAAACCAAGAAAGTGTTGCTATGTCTGGATAGACCAGAAAGAGTTGTGGTCATAGGAACTGAAATGACAGAAGAAGCTAAGTGAAGAATGATATAATTCCTTCGCAACAACAAAGATGTCTTTGCATGGTCGCCGAAGGATTTGCAAGGGGTTAGTAGAGATATCATCGAACACACTCTGAACGTTGATCCAAAGGCAAAGCCAAAGAAACAAAGGCTTCAAAAGCGTCAAAAGAAAGATAAGATGCAACGAAGGCTGAGGTACAAAAATTGCTCGATGCTAGGGTCATACGCGAAGCATTACACTCCGAATGGCTGGCCAACCCGGTGTTATTTAAGAAAAGCAATGGCAAGTGGAGAATGTGCATTGTTTCACAGGCCTGAATAGAGCATGTCCGAATGATGACTTCCCTTTGCATGCATTGACCAGCTAGTAGACTCCGCAACTGGTTGTGAAATTGTAAGCTTTCTGAATGCATACTCGGGATACCATGAAGTTTGGATGGAAAGGGGGGACGAGGCAAAAACAAGCTTCAGAACCTCCTTCGAAATATACCATTTTCTAAGAATGGCATTCGACCTTCAGAATGGTGGTGCCACCTTCACTAGATTGGTCCAGATTATACTGCAGCTGCATTTGGGAAGGAATATATCTGCATACGTTGATGACATAGTCATTAAGAGCGTCAAAGAAGGCGATCATTTGGATGACCTTCGGCAGACCTTCAGCAATCTCTGAAGTGTGAGTTTGAAGTTGAATCTAGAAAAGTGTGTCTCCGGCGTACACTCCGGGAGGTTTTTAGGATTCTTGGTGTCAAAAAGAGGCATCGAAGTAATCCCAAAAAAGATACAAGCAATACTTGATATGAGGCCTCCGCGGAATAGGAAAGAGGCACATCGCTTGACTGGAATATTGGCAGCTCTGAGATGATTCGTTGCCAGGTCAGTTGAGCGAAGCATGCCCTTCTTCAAAACTCTTAAAGACTCTGACCCATTTAGGTGGAGCGCAAAGCAACA
Source organism: Phragmites australis (assembly GCF_958298935.1). Taxonomy (NCBI): domain Eukaryota; kingdom Viridiplantae; phylum Streptophyta; class Magnoliopsida; order Poales; family Poaceae; genus Phragmites; species Phragmites australis. Next base: position 17,042,222 of record NC_084924.1, on the reverse strand, counting down.
TAATGCTTTTAATGAGTTGAAAGAGTATTTGATGAAGCTTACATCATTGACTAGCCCAAATCCGAAGATCGAGTTGTTATTTTACATTGTGGCTTCCCCTTCGGCACTAAGCGCAGTACATGTGCAAGAAATGCAATCCAATGAAAAATTGCAATAGTTTCCAGTGTATTATGTTTCGGAGGCATTGGTAGGTCCGAAGAGGTTCTATTCTGAGATGAAAAAAATGGCAGATGCAGTATTGATGGCCTCGTGAAAGATTCAGCATTATTTCATAGCACACAAGATAACGATGCTAACCTCTTTCCCCCATAATGACATGTTTGAAAATCGTGAGGCTATAAGAAGAATTGGAAAATGGGCCACGGAGATAAAATCTCAAGCCTTGGTCGAATTTTTAACAGATTGGACACCGTAGGCCGAAGGCCAAGAAGAAGTCCTGTTGGACCTAGTGTGGATCATATATTGTGATGGAGCTTGGGGGGCTTCGGGGTTTGGCGCCGCAACAGTTGTATCCTCTCCTTCGGCCGTAAAGCTGCAGTATGCAGCCAAGCTCAATTGATGGTCAACAAACAATGTTGTCGAATACGAAGCAGTCCTTCTTGTCCTTCGTGAAAAATGAGCCCTTGGTGCTCAAAGGCTGCTAATCAAGACAGATTCCCATGTAGTCGCAAACAAAATTGACAAAACTTTCTAGGCGAGGGACCTGGAGTTGGCTAAGTACATGGTAGTAGTAAGAAGTATGAAAAAACATTTCTTGGGTTTCACTGTTAAGAGCATCTCAAGAAACAACAATTCCAAAGTCGATGACCTCGCAAAAGCCACAGCACAACAGTTGTCGATCTCTCTGGAAGATTTTTTATCAGAATTTAAAGATACCAGTTGTCAAAGCCCTATAGCATGCTCATGTTACCGCAGTAGAGAGTGAAGATTGACAATCTTCCATAATGGCCTATCTTCAGGGCTATTACGAGACCGAAGACCAAGTAGAAGCAAAGCGTATAGTGCAAAGAGCCAGACACTACAAGATTGTAGGGGCTGATTTGTACAAGATGGGAGTTTGTGCTCCAATGCTTCGATGCATATCCCAGACAAAAGGACAAAGTTTTCATAAATAAATACATGAAGGGTTGTGAGGTTCACACATTGGCACTGGAGCGCTCATCGGAAAGGTATTCAGGCAAGGGTTCTATTGGGCAAAGGCCATCTTCGATGTACAGGCCACAGTCTGAAACTGTGCCAAATGCTAGTACATGGAAAAGAACTCTAAGAGGCCTTTGACAGCATTACATCTTATCCCACTGATTTGTCTCTTGACTCAATGGGGGATTGACATCATAGGACAGTTGCCAGCGGCTCTCAGAAACCTTCACTATGCTGTAGTGGCAGTTGAATACTTCTCCAAATGGGTAGAGGAAGTTCCATTGGCGAAGATCACATAAAAAAATATTCAGAAATTCTTGTAGAAAAACATCATTTATAACTTCAACATTCCACACGAAGTAACAGTTGACAATGGAACACAGTTTGACAATGAAGTCTTTAAGCAGTTCTGCGAAGATAGGAATCAAAATACGTTTCGCTTTGGTATACCATCCCCAGTCGAATGGAGCTATGGAGAGGGCGAACGGCAACATCTTGGCTGGTGTGGCAAGGCGTCTCCAAGGTCTCCTAAAGGGAAAGTGGGTTGAAGAGTTGCCAAAGGTCCTGTGGTCGCTCAGGACAACAGCAACTAGGCCAACAGGTTTCAAGCCATTTTTCTTACTCTTCGGCGAAGAGGCTATGACTCCAGGGGAATGTAAAAACAAGTTGTTTCATGTCACCATGAAACCAACTCAGAACAAGGAGCTAGTAACAAAAGATGCACTGGAAGAGATCTCAATGTAGGCTATTGAAAATCTGACTAAATACCATGAGGAAACAAAAAGATGGAGGGATAAGAATGTGTCTCCGAAGGAGTTCACTCCTGGAGACCTTGTACTCTGAAGGCTTCCCAACGCTTCGATTGTGGGAAAGCTGCTAAGCAAATGGGATGGACTGTTTCGGGTGAAGAGTTCAAAGAGCACTGGGTCTTACCATTTGGCTACTCTCGAAGGAGAAGAGCTTCCACACACTTAGAATGTGAATAGCCTTCATAAGTATTATGTGTGACACTTAGAATGTGGATAGCCTTCGTAAGTATTATGTGTGATTAAAGACGTCAAAGGGGGAGCTTGGTAGTAATGGGCAAAGCACCTGTAGTAGGTTTACATTTATGCAATTTTAATTTCAACACTTCAATTAAAATAATGTATGGTTACTGTCCTCTTTTCCTCATAGGGGGAACCCCTCTTCAGGACGTGAAGTTTTTAACAAGGCAGTCACCTTTGTAATCCCTTATGATTATATGAAATTACCCCCAAGAAAAGCATGTGCCTATTGATGGAATTCATGAATGATTCATTGTCGAAGTGGTGCAAACCTTCGCTCAAAGGCAGCACACCTCTCGACTTAAAAGGAAAAAAGTCAAAGTATTGCTTGACTCTTCAATTGCTCCCTGTGTGCATCTATTTCATGCATCCACAGAAGATGAGGGCTAAGAGTGGCTACCCCCACACCGAAGGCACTTCACACATGTGGGTTACAAAAGAAAGGGGCTAAGAGTGTCTGCCCTCACTCCGAATATACAATCAATTATTAGGATCATAAACAAGACGGGATCTAAGAGTGCCAGCCCCGCATCAAACTCAAAATAGACATTCAGAAAGAAAAAAGTTGAAGTGTTGCTCAACCTAAAAGAGGCAATGCACCTTCATAGGGAAGAATCAAGGTGTCACTTGTCCTCGCCAAAGGCAACACACCCACGCGGATAGAAAAATCCGCAGTGTCAAAGTATTGCTCTATGTATTGCATTATTTGAATACATCAAAATAACTATTCTCTATATTGCACACACGTATCCTTGTTTCCAAAAAAGATGTGAAACATCTTTTGTCCCACAGGACAGGAAGTTGCAGTGTTGTCGGTCTTTAGGTAAAGGCAGCACACCAATCGACTTAAAGTGGGGGGGGGGGGGGGGTCATGGCCCGCAAAACAAAGAATTGAGGTATCGCTTGGCCTATGATAAAGGCAACGCTTCACTTGAATATTAGATAATAGGCCTTAAGAAAACACAGCCCTTAGGCCCTCATCAACAGAGGGGACGAAGGAAAAAGTTCAAGTCAACTTTGGCTACAAAAAACAAAGATGTTTTCCCGCATCATAGTTATAGGGACAACACCTTTGGCTACTTGCGCAGAGTCCGAAGGGAGGACCTGCGTAGGAAGCGAAGATCATTAAAATACTTAACGACAAATCAAACATAAGTATAATAGAAATCCTTCAAAAAACTTCAAGTGTTTTGTTCACAAAAATGATATAGAAAGTCGCCCTCGCTCACACCTGCTCCGGATCTTCGGCCATGTTTGGTGCTTCGTTAGTGCCTTGTGAACGGGCAGATGGTGAAGTAGGTTGGGCAGAGGTTCATGTGGTGGCTGGAGCATCCCTGGTCTTCATAGCATCTTGCAACAAAAAGCGGTTAAAAACAAATGAAAGAGAGAATAGTGAAACAATGCTAAGGCATCGCGAAGAGAAAAGGTACTTACTCATTGGTGCTTGTTCTCCGCCACTCGAAGGGCAAGGTCACGCCAGTATTCGCACCAATAGTTGCGGGCGAAAGCTTTGCTAGCGGCTTTTGATGCCTTCGACGCCGCCCCAGTCGACATGTCAGGGGGGTAGTAGAACGAAGGGCTCTGGAGCGCCTTGTGGTAGTCACAACCTATTATTTCTAAGGATTGTACAAGGCTTCAGCTAGAAACCATGGCACAGAAGTTGCCATACAAGTGCGCTGCTTGCTGGAGGCCTTCGGATGATTCCGCGATCCACCCAGGAAGGTCGTTGAGGTCACCACGGTTGAGGGCTGTAGTCAAAACCGAAGAGCCTAGTTCCTGCAGTGTTTTGCCAATCACTTTGTTGGCCCTCAGCGCCTTGGACTCTAGAGCTTTGATACATTCTTCGATTGTATCTTAGGCAAGTTGTCTTGTCTAACGCAATGCTTCAGCTAGGCGTTTTTGACTTTTTGGCTGTGAAGGTAGCCCTGAGTTCTCGGATTTTCTTTTTTAAGGCTACCAAGCTTTGACATGCATGCTTCAAATGCCTCTACACGCTGATGAAGGGTGTCTACCTCCTTCTCTAATTCGTGGGCATGCAAAATTGCCATTTTTGTCTACCAGACATATTCGACAAGTTTCCCTTTGGCCTTCTCTGCTCTTTGAAGCAACAGTATCCTCATCACCTCTGCCCCTTTCGAGCGGGCCTCTACCTATCCCACCCATTTGCGCATAGCGCACACGAGAAGCATGCTCTGTAACAAGATTATAAGTACGAGTATGTGAAGGAGAGCATGATAATAATCGGAGGTACCTTTGTTGTTGTGACATCGAAGGCATCCACAAGTTCAGAACTCAGCTTCTGTGCGAGTTGTATCTCAAGCTCGGGGAGGGTAAAGCTATCGAATATGTCCTTCACGACCTTCACCTCCCCAGTGCTTGGTTCAAATGAAGTCACTCGTAGTACTTTGGTCTCAATAACCCTAGCATTGCGAAGGGTGCCCATCTTCATAAGGTCTTTGCTTTTGCCACTGCGATGTCCCAGTGGTGGCAAAGCATTTTCCCCAATTTCGCAACTTTCGGAGGAGTCGGGGTACAAGCTAGAAGAGGATGAGTTATCTGATTCATCACCAGCTTCTTTGGCAGCAAGTCACGTCTCTAGTGGCTCGTCGTTGTGGTCATCACTATCAATTAAGTGGGGGTCGACATAACCAAAGGTTGTGGTGACCTTTGGAGAAAGGATGGGCACATCAGCGACACCCTTCAGAGGTGCCTACTGAAAAGGTACAACTTCAACGGTCTTGGGGCCTCCAAGGTCCTCATCACCCCTTGCATCGCCAAAGGTCAATTGCCCCTTTTTGAGGCAGTCATCTTCCTTTTCTATGCTCCTTGAGCCAAAGGGTTTACAACTTTCATTTTCTGCTGGACTGGGGTGGTGGAGGTCTCTTTAGTAACACCCGTGGAGGGCCCGGAGGGCTTTGGCCTATCCTCATAAGCGAGGCCTCGATGCTTGAAGATTTGATTCAGCCGACGGATGAGGGCCTGTTTAGCACAGGCTTGGCCTTCGATTAGTGTGAACTTTACAAGAAGGAGCCGGGCTTCAGCCTCTACTTCATCGACTGTTAAACCTACATAAAAACACAAAAAAACTTAAGAACATAGTAGCAAAAATTGATACTAGTGGAAAATTAAGCCAAGACATACCAGTTTTTCCTCCAAAATCAAAGAGGGGGTAGCATAGGCCTTCTGGCCCTTTTGGCCCAAAGGATGGAATAGACCACCCTTCACTCAGGGTCCAAACCCTCATAAAAATGAACTCTTCAACGATGTCACGACTGCTTAGGTGCTTCGCACACCTAGTGAAGGCTTCAAAGGTAGCCTGCTAAGAGTTTTTCACAATCATATCAGGGGGCGCGGTTACCCTTGTAGTCCTGGCACTTTGACATAAGGTACTCCCTATTCTCCACCTTGTGGTAGAACCACCATTGCATCTAGTCCCTTGGCCACTTGTTCTTGTAGGACACGTCAAGTGTAGCCAAGCCTACACGGTAAGAGAAGTTAACGCAACCATAGTGAGCTTCGCACTACACGTTATCCTTGAAAAGTAGCTTTGGCTAGTGGTGGAGTTGGTGAGCGGCAACAAAAGCTCTGGAGGAGGCCTTCGCTCCTTCAAATCTTGCTACCCAGGTGAAAAAGTTGAGCTGGACAATGGCGTTCAGTGTCAGCTGATGAAGAAAGACTTCGTACAGCTTAAGGACCTTCGCCACCATCTCATTGTAGGGTAGGCGAAGTCCCGTTCGGAAGTAATCCACAAATATGATGACCTCAACATCCTCCGACCTCGGAGTCTCCTGGTCCTTTGCGAGCCTGACCTTCGAAATATCGCTTATCAGGCCTACCTTCTTCAGGCTGACTAGGACCCCTTAATCAACCTTCGACTATCCGATCCAGTAGGTCTTCAGCTTTACGGTCTTGCTTTTCGAGGCCATCGGATCAGGATGCCTTAGCTTCGATTAAAAGTCCAAAGGTTGTCGGATGGCTTCAGCCAGAGTGACGACAGTAGATTATGTGGGCTTGAGAGCAACATGTTTGCGGTAAGAACAAATGAACCACGGGGTAACTCATATATATAGCGGTCAGAATGCAAGCTCAAGGGCAGTCGAAAGACGTGTGTTGGGAGTCAAATTGTGGCATTAATGGTAGTTAAGAAAAAAAAATAGTAACCAACGTTTCAGGAATTAAGCCATCTCGCTAGAGAAACTGTCACTTATAGAAAACTCAGAACCTTCGGGTAAACAAAGGGGAGATAATTTACCGAAGGTAAATCATATAGCATGAGGCCTCCAATGGGTCGATGGGGATGGCGTTCGGTGATACCATCTAATTCACGAGTTCAGCCCATCGAGGAGGAACCTTGCCCGTGGGGGGCTTCTATTGGGGAATGGTCTCATGAGCACCCTTCAGACATTGGATCAAAGACCTCTACGACCACCACAAACTAACAAGGCTTACAGTTGTCATAGATCTGTCGTGTTGCAGGAACCCTTTAGCTACTCGAAGGAACCCTTCGGACTCTCGGCGCCCCAAGAGAAGTTCCAACAGCTAGGATGAGCAAAGCCATTCTCGGGCCTTCAGAGATCAACTAAAGGACTTCGTTCGGTGTCATGAGGGAGTCAACCTAAGGGACATCGAAGGTGCTGCCGAACAGAGACATTCGGTAGTCCAAGCGAAGGGAGGACCGCTGCTAAAGACCGAAGACCATCAAGGGTAATATTGTAAATAATATAGATGTACTTAGGATAGTACCGTATTACCCACGAATATGCCAAGAATATGGCAGTTAGAGGGGAAATCTCGTAAATTGTAATAGGAAATGTTTGGTTACATGCAGCCTATAAATAGGGTGTAACTATAGTTGACAGGACAAGTGACATTAATTCTAGTAACAATTCCCTAGTTTGTGTACATTTCCCTCTGGTATTCGGATCTCTCTGAGGTCCGAAGGCCCATCACTCTGTTTGGTAACTCTAGTTCCCAACAACCGGCAAATCAAACTTCAAAATATCATTAGTCAAACTCTGCATTAGATAAAAGCAACTTAAGATACAACAAGATTGCAACATAAAAAAAGATGTGTTGTTATGAGAGTCATACTACTACCCTCAACCATATAAGTGAATAATCATTACAGGTCCATATGAGCTATTGTGCATTTAGTCATACAAAAAAATAAGAGCAAGCTATTGTGCCAAGAAATGATAACAAAAATTATGCATTTTTACCTCAGTTCTGTGTCCCGAAATTTGAATGTGGTATTATGGGTAACAAGGCTTAGGTAATTTGCCTGATCTAATCATTAATACCACACAATATCATGTTTAGACTTGATTCAACATTGTATCATCATTGGCAAACTGCATCTAGCTATCCATCATCATCATTTTTTCAATATGTGGCCTCATATCATTAGCCTATTTCATCATTGACAGGATAAACATAGCTAAAATTTAAATATATTTCTATAAAAGAAAACTAATCCACTAAAATATAGTGCTATATTTAGTAATTAGTTTTGTTACCATAACTCAACCATTCCAACTAGAAAAATGTCACAGATCGGTGCACAAGCCAAAATTCATCATGACGTCTACAAAAATATAATATGGCATGACAACATAACTGTACAAGGGAATACAAGAATAATTTTTCTACCAAAAGTCATTCATTTTTGCTCAATAATCTTCCATCCAGTGATCATTCGTAGCAACACACATCCAAGTTCTTAGATTTGTTGGGAGGACTATGAACAAAACAGTTGGGGATTACCTTGGTATGATGGCGATGGCCTGTAGTCGCCAGGCAATATCGATGACCTGTAGTTTTCAGGCGATGGCGACCTTGAGGGAAGAGTCGGGTGATGGTGGTGGCAGCGTAAGGAGGAAGGGGTTGGCATCCCTCGGCACTAGCGATGCAAGGAGGTCAGGGCTAGGGTGGCGGTGTCAGGGTGGAGGAGGCCAGGAAGGGCGCGGCGACATCAGTGTCATAGAGGCCAGCGTCATGGTGGATGAGGAGGCATCATCAGCACCAAGACGCGAAGGAGGTCACGCGGTGGAGGACGCCGGGGAGGGCGCGGTGGTGTTAGCATAGAGGAGGTCGAGTAGGACGTGGCCCGTTGGTGTTGTGGAGTGTCACGTCCCAAACCCAAAATCATATCATTAAGCATAATCATGTGCATCATGTTTAATTGTTGAGTGTTTGTTATTTTCCAATGGTGGTTTAAAAACTTGCCATGAGATATGAAAAATACTGATGTTGGAGTTTTCGTTTAGTTTAAGTTTCCTCTTAGGCGTTGTGGGTGAATTCATTTAAAATGGGTTCATCTCTTTTTGTAAATCATGGCACAAAAATTCTAGAATTTTGGAGCATTAGAGCACCTCATTTTGGGTTAATAAAATGGGGAGAGAAAGAGATGGTTTTGCAACTAAAAAGGACTTGTTTCACTAGCATGTGGGATCCACTTGGCCGGCCCACCTCACTCCCTCTCCTTCAGCTCCTACAGCACCCTCCCCTTACTCTCCTCTCACTTTCACGTGCTCTCCCTCACGCCCAAACTAGCCAAAGAGAGTAGGAACTCCTCCCTCCCTCAAACTCTCTCATTCTTCCCCCAAATCCCACCTTAAGGAACAAGAATCAAGGTATGCATGTTACACCAACACGTTGCCTAGCTCTCTAGCTTCCCATCCAACCAATTCTTTCACACGTGCATGAAGGATTCGAGCTGTTCTTGACCTCTATTGGTGTGTTTGGTTGAAGCAACAAGGGCAGCAGCTTGTTCCCCCTCTTCTCCAAGTTTTCCTCTGATTTCTCCTTCACCCGACGGTTTCCAACCTCTACAAGGACCATGGGTAAGTCACCTAGAATCCTATAGTGAGAATGAACATTTTGGTTTGGTTAAATTTGAGTTTTTGCAACAGCATTCTTGTAGTGCGAATTACTTTTGTGTTCTTGGAGAAAAGGAGCTAGTGGGAGAGGTTCATATGAGATAGAGCTTATGATCCGTTCTTGTAGAGTGGGTATTTTAGGTCTAGAATACATGCATTAGTGCCAATACATGCTTATGTGGGTTAGATTTTAACATTCAAGTCGAATCGGCTCATGAATCATCGAAAAAATCGCGTTCTGCTACAACCCGGAAGTTCCGGGTAATCCTAGCTAAAAATACCTAAGAACCATACCCGAAAGTTTCAGGTATAGGCTGGAAGTTTCAGGTTAGTCCGAGCAGATTTAACCGAGAACCCTCGCTCGAAACCTCACCCGGAAGTTCCGATCTTAACCCAGAGCTTATGGATTTACTGTTCATTAGATTTTTTTTAATTTGATGATAGCTTGTATATTTCGTAGTTAATTCAAACAAACTCCAAAAATAATGAAACCAATTGTGTTTGCTTCGTATGAGTGTGAAATGTACATGTTAAAAATGTTGGAACTCAAGAAAATACTTTTTAATAACATGTTAGCGAGTTTGTGTCGGGTTTATAGGTAGAACCTATATTGATGCATTTCCTACTTTGAACTACTGATGTTTTCTATCCTTGTAACCTGGGTATAACATGTCGTTGTTCAACTTAAAACTATTTGATATGCTTAGCAATGCATAGGTCGTCAGTAGAAGTCAAGCGATGGAATGTTCCATCATTCGCGAGTATAAGAATTAATTATTTTCACAATGAAAACAATATTTGGATTGTATGAGTGTGAGGATGAGATGAGATGTGGGCGGTGCTAGGGGTAGGTCCGGAGACGAACTCAGATGCCATAGACCACTTGTATCGATTAAACACCGATCGTTGGTGCCGTTGGTTGTTGCACTTTTTTGTACTTACCACATGTTGATCTAATGGTAAGATAAGCCAAGTATCATAAGTCGATGTGTTCATTTGACTCGAGATGTGAGCGAGAAGGCTTGTAGAGGCACCTGAGGTTGGGCTGGTAAGTCGTCATGCGCTCGGGATCTAGATGGCATCTACATGACTCAGCACGGGAACAAAGGTTCGAGGTGAGTACATGAACCGTTGTCACGGAAGCATCGCTTGCAACCGACGAGTTGTATGGATGGTGGTCTCGTGACGTGTGGGCAAAGGAGTACCTCCTGCAGGGTGTAAAATTAATTCGAATTGTCATGCTCTCTATCATGAGCACGCTTCTGTCCATCCACATCAGTCGTAGAGTTCCGAGGTTAGGTTATGGTACGTTGGGAAGTGGTTGTGATGATAGATGATGGGATGAGATGTATCAAGTTACAGTTATGTTTATGTTAATGTTCTTAGGATAGGAGAGTACAAGTTTTAGGTTGTAGTTGCTCACACTTGAGTCGAATGCTGCTATTTGCATGTAAATTCACTTAATCTTATGGCCGATTTCTTGCTACTTCACCCAAATGCATAATCCTTGGAGTCGGTTATTATATATATCCAATATGGATTAAGTCTTACGAGTACCTTCGTACTCACGTTATTTGTTTGTTTTTCAGGTGATGATAGATGTCGGCTACTTGAATCCCACCCAGAGTGGTGTGGTTGCGAGCAGTCAGTATACCACATCTAACCTCAGTCAGTTGCCTTATGGGCAAATGGCACCACCAGTTTTGTTTCTTTAGATGTTTTCCACTGCGATTCTTGTATGTTTATGCTAGTTAATACCCTGTCTTTTGTCTAATGTATCAACTTGTAATCTTTTGAACCCTAGTATAATTGTGATGTTGTGATATTCATGTTGGTAAAGGTATGTGTAGGTAATAGCTTTTCCGGGAATTACTAGGGCACACATATGGGGACTATCGGAATTGGATTCAGTTTAATCATTGGGGTTGCGATTGTTGTGATGAGATGTGTGTTAGCACGTGGCGCGTCGAGAGATGGGCGTGTGCTAGCTCTTATCTTATTAAATGACTGCCCTAATGATTAATTTGAATACAATTTGGATGGGTCCTGAGATGAAGGCCAGCATCGGGGTGGTTGGGGAGGCGGCATTGGCTCCGAGATGTGGAGGAGGCTAGAGAGGGCGCGGCTGTGGCGGTGTGGAGGAGGCCAAGGAGGCCGAGTCCTAGAACGGGAGCTGAGGTGTCGGTGTGGTGGCTCGGGAGTGACTAAGTGTTGAAGAAAGATGGAGAAGGAAAGTTATATAGGATAGTGATACTATCACTACCGGATCAAGAAACTAACAGGCAATGATAGATTGTCACTACCGGTTCACATCCACAATCAACAGTGATAGTATCACTATCGGTGGGTAACTAGAACCAGCAGTGATATTATCAACACAAATACATCTAAAAATTGTGAATTGGTAACTAGAATGTAGAAGAAGAAATCTAAAAATTAAGAATTGGACCATATAGTAGACCTGATAAGCCACATAATATTAATATTGAGTACAAACTACATAATATATAAGTTCATAATAATTAGACAAACCACATAACATTAATTACAAACCACCCAGTTCTCTACACAACCCTCCTGGTGTTAAACCTACATGCCAGATCTTCTTCCTCATCGTACAGGCTGAAGTTGAGTAAACGCCAGAAGATGGCACTGTCATCATCAACAGTATAAATGTGCATGCAGATACAGAGCATCAGTGCTTGATAGGCAGAGAACAAAGCAGCTGTTGTTGCAAGGATCAAAGGCAATGCGGAAGTTATTGTTAGGTCCTAGGGCATACTAGCAAGCAGCAGCAATGATCATCTACCTATTTGGATAAACATGACGCTCAGTAATGATGAGCAAATGATCCTGAGGGCCTGCAATGAGACCTAGATAACGAGAGACAACATTGCTGACTGGTGTGCCTCCTTACCATATTCATCTTCCTAAAAAATAGTGCAAAAGATCTACAAAGCAAAGAACAAGAATGTAAACTAGATGAACAGAAATATAAACATAAAATAGAGAACTATATGAAGATAACTTAAGACAAGAAAAACAAAGGTCTAAATACGGAAGAATGAAGCACTAGATGATGAAAATAAAACCCCATATTTTTCCTGCACCTCTCCGATCTCTACTCTCACTTGTATCTTTTACGATCACTTGTGGCAGAGAGAAAATGACAGAACCAGAAGGACTAAATAGAGTTGTGATACTATCACTACTGGTTATAGTTCTAAACCGACAGTGATAGACTAACACCTCGGCTCCCACACCCCACGTAATGGTACTATCACTACCGATTCTAGTTACCAACCAACAACGATAGACGATCACTTCAGTTGGTAACTAGAACTGACAAATGATAGTGCAACTACCCTTTATAACCAGCGCCCCTTCGTCTTTCAAGCCACTTCTGTCACTTCATCTTCCGCCTCTTCATCTTCCTTGAATAGCCATTAAAACTGCTCGCCCTCCCCAGCCTCCTCATTCCTTCCACAAATTGTCGCTCCTCCTCCACCGCTGCCACCTCCAGCCTCTCCTTAGTCACAACCACCATCATCGAAGGAGCAGGAGGTAATTACATCCTCCTCCGATGACCTCTCCTCCCCGCACAATGACGACTGGGAGCACTTCATGGAGGGCACTCCGCCCCGCACGAGCCAATGAGTTTGGATGAGGACACCGGCACAGAGGATGATGTGTCCTTCGAGGAGAAGGTGGAGGAGGACACAACCAGCACCGAGGACTCCTCCTCCACTAAGGATGACGAGGAGGAGAAGGAGGAGGACATGGTCAACCTTGAGGGCTCGATCGATAAGGAGAAGGAGGAGGCCAGTGCCGAGGAGGAGGAGGAAGAAGGAAAAAAGGGGGAGAAGGAGGATGAAGGAAGGGCCGCCACTACATGAGGAGGTCCCAACAACCCATCATCATCGAGAGTGACGATGATAACAACGGCAACAGCATTGACTTGTATGAGTTCAAGAAGGAGACGAACGAGTCATCGATGATAGAGTCGACAGAACCATTGTCATCAACCACGATTGTACCCACGGTGGCACGCCATCAAAGAGGCATAGGCTAGTATAGGCATAAGCTAGCTTAGTTTCGATCTTTTGCAATTCAGATGGTGGTTTTTGTGTAATCCAGACCTTATTTTGTAATGATCAGGACCTAATATATTCAGTGTAATCAGGAACTTATTCGTTAGTGTAATTATGATTTTTTTTAGTGTAATTAGGAACTTATTTTGTAGTTCCTTCTTTCTCTAAATCTTGCACTTCTAAGCTTATTGATTCATTTTTCACTTCCAAGCTTGGGCAACACTTTCTCTGGAAGCATGTCCCGGATCACTGCCGGTTCGCGTCATCAACCGATAGTGATAAGGAGTATATCACTGCTAGCACCTTTCAGGAACCGGCAGTGATAAGGTATCACTGCCGGTGCTAGCCAAATTGGTACTAATAGCTGGTCGTCTATTGAGGATTCTATAGTAGTGCTTTGGACCACAAAATTGACACTCCCGGCCTCATTTATTTATGGTACACATATATGTACTCAACTAGAAATCGCATGCCAATTTCATTTGTGCTTTTTTGCATCCATCTAAGCCTCCGCAGTCTTAATTAGCAGCATCTGTAGTGAGTTCACGGTTTTACTCTCTTGGAGAAAATGGTGCTCTAGACTCCTATTTTCGTTTACCATAGAGACACAGTTAATGAAACAAATTAAATGTCTCTGTTTTAAATCTGTGACCACTGATTGTTTTACCTGATACAGTATATAAAAAGCTTTTAACTATGCACTGAAGTAGTACCACTTATCAATTGATAAAACAGTGATCGCTTAGATAATGCAACGGTGGCATACACAGGTGTACCCTTGCGCGTGACACGTCGACACGGACACTGTGCCAAACTCGGAGAAGCAAGCAGCCTGATGCACTGCATGCATGACCTGTGTGCATCAGCTGACAACGAGATCACCGGCCGGTAGGGATGGAAACGGATCGAATACGTATGAAATCGAATTTGGATAGTACGATTTATCATATTTTAATTCGAATGTGAATACGGATCTAGATATCCTCAAATATGAATACGAATCGGATAGTTCGAATACGAATCCACATTCGGATATCTACTCGATCTTCGAAATTCAGATCGGAAATTTAAATTTTTGAAAAAATTTGACTGAAATTTGATAAAATTTGACTGAAATTTGTTCTAATTTGATTGGGCAAGAATTTTAGAAATTTTGTTCAAAATTCATGTTGGAAATTTAAATTTTTGATCAAATTTAACTGAAATTTGACTGAAATTTGTTCCAATTTGATTAGTTTGGAATTTCGTTCATATCTGAAATTTCTAAAACTTTAGCAAAATTTGGTTCCCTGGTTGGCGGATACGGATACGAATCGGATATATCTCGAATTCGGATATCCACATTTGAATCCGAATCTCGAAAACGAATTCGGATATATCCATTTTAGTATCCATTTCAGAAACGAATACGGATACGGATATCCATATTCATATTTTAACGGATACGAAATCGGATAATTCGGATTTCCTACCATCTATTTCCACCCCTACCGGCCGGGGACTGATCGAGTGGAACGAACTTATCGCCCGGGCGATGGACAAAGCTGTTGAGAGTAATTTAAATTGTAATGTAAAATAATAGATAAAATAATGATTCGAACTCTTAATTTTTTATTAATGATATATATATATATATATATATATATATATATATATATATATATATATATATATATATATATATAAGGTGTCCATTCGAAGAGACATATCTCCCAAACATACACATATTCGGTCAATTAACCGCCGAGAGCAACTGCCCGACTGTTAGGCGAAGATCAATTGATTTCTAATACTCTCTCTTGATCGATGCCGGTCCATATACTTATATATTTCATCTTAAAAGCTCCTTAAAAAACTTGTGAGAAAAATATGAGGAGAGTAATAGTCATATACTGTTAAAACTTTTTTAAAATCTAGTGAAAAAATAAGGAGAAAATGATACATCATATATTGATTATTGTCTCTTTGTTAACTCATATGAGAAAACCTTGTAAAAGAGAAAACTCATAACCAAGTTTAGAAAAAAATAGATATATCTTATATACCTCTTTTAAAAACTCCGGTACGGAAAATAAGAGGTATGCCATATGATCTTGTGTAGATATTGCCTCATTCAAAATCTTTTATGAGAAACTTTGTAAGTAAAACTTATAAAGGGAAAATAGTACAATATGAAGTATGAATGGATTATATTCTAGAGGATACTCCCACTGATTTTTGCAAATCTCGAAATCGTTGCATACTAATATCATAAATATATTTTTGAAATGTTGAAGTTGGTAAGGACTTTGTGAATAGATCTATGAGATTATCATAAGATTTAATTTGCAAGATGTTTATCTCCCCACTCTGTTATAACTCATGAGAATATAACAATTTAGGAGTAATATGCTTAGTGATATTGCTCTTTTTTAACCTATTTGCATCTGAGCAACACAAGCAGCATTATATTCGTAAATAATGGTAGGTGATTCAATGGAACCAATACCACATGATTGTTGTATGTGTTTATCATTCTACGAAGCCACACGCATTAACGTGATGCCTCATATAATGCAATTATTTCAGAATGATTATTGGATGTAGCCACTAGAGTCTGTTTAGAAGACTTCCATAAAATGGTTGTCCCAACGTGTAGAAACACAAAGCTTATCTATGATCTGATGTTGTGGGGATCTTTTAAGTAACCAGCATCAGTGTATCTAATCATATTTGAATCTTACTTTCTTTGAAATTGAAGGAATAGACCCAGATCTTTGGTGCCTTGGAGATATCGAAAGATATTCTTGACTCCCGCCTAATGGTGTTTAGTTGGAGCAGCGCAATGCCTAACTAGTAAGTTCACTGCAAATGAGATACTAGGCCTAATGTAATTTGCAAGATATATAAGCGCTCTAATAGCACTAAGATATTGAACCTCGGGTCCTAATATCTCTCCTCTATTTTCCCGTGGTCTAAATAGATCTTTCTCCATATCTAGAGATCGAACAACCATGTGGGTTTTAGATGGATATGATTTGTCCATATTGAATTTCTCTAATATTTTTTGGATCTAGGCAGCTTGATATACCATAATTCCCGAGAGGAAGTGCTCGAGTTGTAGACACAAGAAAAATTGGGTTGTACCCAAATCCTTCATCTCGAATTCCGTCTTTAGATGATCGCGTGCTTCATCGATATCTTATGCGTTGCCAATGATGTTTAGATTATCAACATACATAGAAATAATACAAAATCTTGTCAAGGATTTCTGGATAAACACATGGATAATCATCATTGTTGGAGTAACCCTTCTGCTGAAGGAACTCGCTAAGTCGGTTGTACCACATTCGTCCCGACTGCTTTAAGCCATAAGCCACTTATTAAACTTTACACAATATATGTTGCGATTTGCATTTGGATTTAGAATTTGGATTCCATCAGAAACCTTCATGTATATGTACGAATCAAGTGACCCATATAGATATGTGGTCACTACATCCATCAACTGCATAGATAGATGATTTTGATCTCCCAATGAGATAAGATATCGGAATGTGATTCCACTTAAGATTGCAGAATATGTTTCATTGAAATCAATATCGGGTCTCTGCGTGAACCCTTGTGCTACAAGCCTTATTTATATCTCACCACCTCATTGTTTTTATTCGGTTTTTGGATGAAAACCCATTTGAATCCCACAGGGAATACATTTAGAGGTGTAGGTATTACTTTTGTGAATACCTCTCTTTTCGTAAGTGAGGCTATCTCTGCTTGGATTGCATCCTTCCATTGAGTCCAGTTCGAGTGTTGTTTACACTACGCCATGGTCTTGGGATCTAGATCATATTGGAGGTTGTTTGTAATCATAGTGGAGAAGTATGTGTTGATAATTGTAGTCTGTCGGTCATATGATTCTCCAGAATCTAGATAGTTGGTGGAAATCTCTTATACCCTTGGTGACTGTTTGTGATTTCCCAATACGATTGAATCGAGGTATTCCGATGTCCCAGTATCATTAATTTAGTGCACTATTAAGCTAGGTTGTGGATGTTACCCATCCACTAGGTGTATACTACCCATTGGATGTATATCAACATGAGGTTGACTTGCACTTACTGTTTCAAAGGGTTTCTTTCTCTATTTCCTTTGGTGCTTGCAAGAAGTTGTATCCTCCTTTGTTGTTGTACTTCTTCCTCTCTTATTTTAAACAAGGTATTGAGTGAGTTTTATTGGTACCCCCACTCTTTCGGGCATATTTTTTGCAGGATTAAAGGATTTTGTGACACATTTGTAGTC
The DNA here is from genome assembly GCF_958298935.1 of Phragmites australis. Classification (NCBI taxonomy): domain Eukaryota; kingdom Viridiplantae; phylum Streptophyta; class Magnoliopsida; order Poales; family Poaceae; genus Phragmites; species Phragmites australis. The sequence continues at coordinate 17,024,789 of NC_084924.1, read as the reverse complement.
AAAAAAATACATCTGACAGATTATTTGTAATATATTGTAAATTGATGATTTTCTGAACTTGGAGTTCAGATTCTTAAGTACGTGGGTCTGAGGCAGAAATGCCTTGGATATTCCAATTAATATCCTGACATTCTTTCTGGTACTTGAAATCTCCCCATAATGCCATGAAATAGTCCTACTTGAATATACAATCAACATACCAGGCCGTGAATAGGTCCCGTGTGATAGGGTCGAGGTATTTAATGATACATGAAGATTGATACCCCCACGTAGATACCTAATTTCCTGTGTAGGCCCATGGATATACGCTGCGGTGGTGAGATCGGTATGTACGTAGCGCAACCAAATTTATGTAGATGGGAAATACTTGTTGGATTTTCACATACTAATTGTAGAGGGGATGTACTATGATATGCAGTAGGTCATAATTGAATTAGGTCAGGAACGTATAAAACTACATGACCCCAACAAGAAGTTAGTAGGATGCAATTCTATAATAAGGGTCATGCAATGAGCTTAATTTTGAGTATGGACATATAGGACAGAATCCTGGACTTGATTTTCTAGGGCCATAGAATAATCCATTCGAATTGATTGAATTCGATTTTCAAATTAATGTGCTCGTAATTTAATAATTTGAGACATTATTTTGGTAAATACATGATTTCGTGTGGACAAGAGATACACGTGAGACCATCATGTAGATGTATCTATTAGAACCATGAAATACCTGAATGGTCCAATTAATGGTTGGATAGGACCACATATATCGCCTTAATGTGTTCAAGGAATTTGAGTGGTTCTGCTTGAATTTTAAGGTAAGATGCCCTTAAAATTAGCTTCCCTGTGGCACATGCAGTGCACATAAATCCGAAGATTGAGGGAATTTAGCATCACATAAATCATGACCAATGAAATTTCTGATAATTTTTCACATCATCCCTATGCCGAGATGACCAAGGCGATCATGCCATGTTTGGAATGCATTGACATTCTAAAAAATTACCTTGTACACAACATTTGCTACAGGTTTGATGTATTTGTAGTACAATCCTGATGATAAAGACGGAATTTTCTCAAGTACTTGTTTGCCATATTAGTTGTTTTTTTATTAAGATGAGACATTTCTCTTTGTTGTCATCATGGGTTTCAATATGAAATTCTGATGGATATCTCTATAGCTTAGTAAGGTAAGAGTTAAATCAGGATACAATAAAGCATCCTCGATTATAACTTGAATACTCATAGGAAGAGTAATTATGGCACGACTTGCGCCAACAATTACTGCATCGCCTCCAGCGATTGTTAAAACATTTCCTTGTCTCTTAGTAAGAGTTTGAAAATATTTTATTTCTCTAAGTATAGAATTTGTGGTGCAACTATCTACAAGGGACATTTCCTCCTCCATCGGATTGACTCCCGTAGAAATCTATATATAGAATTGAAGAATTTAATATGAAATTCTTTATTAGATATATAGAATACATACAAATTTTATTAAGTATCATAAGTGCTGATACAATATTGTGATATCTAATACATAATGATGATGACTTATTATTACAACAACTAATAGACATAGATAATAATATCTTCAGAATTGAGAGACTAAATAAGGTCACCAAACATGTCATGTGAAGCAAATTTGATAATCATATTTTCCGTGCTCAAGGGATCTTCTGGCAGCTGAAGAGTATGGTTGTTACTTGATTCTTATGGAACTTGTTGTGAACAACTAGCCTCCTTAGCGGTGTCAGTTTGATGATTGAAGTGTGCTTCGTATCTCTGTCCTTAAGCAGGTTGGTTACGTCCCACGGATTGTAAGTAAAGATCAATTAAATGTCTCGGGGTTCGACATTACTTAGTAGCGTGCTTGTAGCAGCCACACTTGTGACAAATATTAGATTTGTCAAATTCGGGTTTAGATATACCTTTTCTCTTTTCTGGTGCATGTGGGTTTCTACTTCTTGTTGCGACCGCATTTACCTTTAAAGTTTGTTGGTTGACTTCTAGAAGGCCCATCGAACTTATTGTTATTCTGGATATTAGAATGTATTTTAGGTAAAAGAGCAGCGCCTATTGGACGTTGATGATGATTCCTTAGAAGGAATTCATCATGCTTTTCGGCCTGAAGTAATACATGTATCAAGTCAGAATAAACTTGGTATTCTCTTGGACGATAATGTTGTTGTAAGATCCTATCAGTGGAAAGCATAGTAGATAAAGTTTTCTCTATCTTTTCTGCTTCTGTATGTTCTTTTTTGCAAAACCGCAACTTGGAACATATTTTATGAATAGCATGATTATAATCTCCGACGGATTTGAAATCCTGGAGTCGGAGATGAGTCCATTCATGACTTGCATCAGGCAGAATGACTAGCTTATGCTGTTCATATCTTGTTTTGAGAGTTAGCCACAATATGCTAAGATTTTCTTCATCAGATACTCATATTTGAGATTCGGATAGATATGATGTCTTATTATGTATAATGCAACATATTTAACTTGATTTGTGAGCAGTGGATCTTCCTCTTGGGGAGGTTGGAGTGCCGTTACCATTCCACAGGACACAAGGCTGACCTTGACGTCCATTGCCCATGTCGAGTAGTTGTGACCATTCAGTGCGAGTATATCGAACTTTTTGTTGGTCATCTTGATCTGCATGGATTTAAACCATAGATTTGATTAATTTACTATTGTTAAATTAAAACTAATCATGGTATTGTTGTAATAATGATGCAAAATATGTAAAATCAAGTTGAGACTTGAATTACATAGTGTAGATCTCAAATGATGTAGCTATCATGTTGAAGCTAATCACCAAATATGGTGTAGATCTCGCAATAGTTGGAGGCATAATCTGATATTTATTAGTAGATGCATATGTTACTATTACCTTGTGTTATGCTAACTATAATATTTGGAAGAGCATATTGAAGGTAGTCATTTTGTCAAGATAATAAAATATAGACCTCACAGTAATGATGGATAATCTGCAAATATGCAGTAGATCTATATCTCTATTACCTTGTGTTTCACAAATAATAAATCGAGGTAATCACTTAATTTTATTTTGCATTGTAATTATGCTTGAATTAAGCATTGTTAGGCATAAAAGCTCTTTTGGCTTAATTAAGGCGAATTATTGTATAATCTTGCAAGAAAATGAATTTTCAATTGCAAAATTTAAGTGGTCATAAACATAATTGCATGTTATAGGGAATTCATGAAGCAAACACATTGAACATTACGTAATATTCTAGAAAAATAGGGTCTAGAATATTAAATTACAACAGTAAACAATACTAAATGTAATTATAGTCAACATCGAGGGCCTAAACTTGAAAAGTTAAATTTAAGTGGTCGTAAACATAATTGCATGTTATAGGGAATGCATGAAGCAAACACATTGAACATTACATAATATTTTAGAAAAATAGGGTCTAGAATGTTAAATTACAACAGTAAACAATACTAAATGTAATTATAGTCAACATCGAGGGCCTAAACTTGAAAAGTACTTAATACACAGTACTAGTAGTTGGACCATCTTGCAAATTATGAGAAAACCCAGGGTTCTTTTTGCAAAATGGCCTATGGCCTCTGTGGCTGATGATGGCGCATAGGGGACAGGCAACCTGGCCCGAAGCCTAGGTGGCCTTTTGGCTCGTGCGGCTGGGCGTGGGCAGGGAGGCAGGTCGCAGTATGGGCCTGGGCCAGGGAGGCCTTTCAACCGGCCAGGAGGAGGGGCGCACACGCGACGTATAAGGGTGGAGCGGCTCTGCAGTTAGGGTTTCACCCCGCCTCGCTCGCCACGCATCGCTCGCCCCTCCTCTACTTTGCTGCCACGCCACCTCACCATTTAGCGCGAGGTGTACTCCTCCCTGTCATAGGATGATATCGAGACTCCAATGAAGCGAAAGCCCGAGGATAGTGGCGTCCAAGATCTTGGGCAAAGGCCAGGCTGGCAGTTTGCCATCGAGGTCACGAAGCAACGGAGGACGTAGCCAGCCGGAGTAGAGGGCTTCATTGAGGTCCCTTTGCCTGCGGGAGTGGTGAGGATGGAGCCTGCACCACATGTAGGATAGGAACCGCCCGAGGTGGATCCAACCGTCGGGTCATTGAAGAAGAGGGGTAACCCACAGCGAGCCGCCATAGTACTGCCCGGGTTAACCGAGGGCGTCGGAGTGACTTCACGGGTCGCCAATAGGACTCGCATTGGAGCGAGTGCGCCGTTGCTGATGCAGCGCACCGCTCTAGCAGCAAGTCGGCCAGGGCAACTTGGGCCTGGTGCCATCAAAGCGGTTGATGCAAGTGTCGATGAAGGGAGCATCGATTGATCGTTAACGTGGATGTCAACCTCCATTGGTGGCGGGAAAGCCGAGTGGGTTGTCGGCGTGTACGTGAACGGTGCGAAGCCGTGCACATGACAATAGGCATGGACTTATACGCGTGGAGGGGCATCGTCACCGTGCGTGGTTTGGGTTGAAGGTGGGTGGCTTGGGCTAGCATGGTGCCTCACAACCAAAGAATGGAGAGGCATGAGCGGGTCACGACCACCACGTTCGTGGGAGCGCGGCCATGGCCGCAATCCATAGGGGCACGGTGGCGACGCCAACCACCATTCCAACAAGGACCATGGCGACGACGGCCTACGTAGTGCAGGACACGAAGATGAATGGCAGCAATCAAAGATAAGTTCATCCTTGCCATTGCTCATCTTTCGATCTTCTTCTTCTCTTTCTATTCTTGATCATTCAGTGGAAAGCGTGCATGATAACGTGTTGAGAGTAATTTAGATTGCAGTGTAAAATGGTAGACAAAACAATGATTTGAACTCTTGTTCTTCCATTGATGATTGTTACAAATATATACATATTGATAAGATGTTCATTCTGAAAGACATCTCTCCAAAACCAACACCTATTCAATCAATTAATCGTCAGAATCAACTGTCTAATGGTTAGACGAAGACCACTTAATTTCTAACAAAAGCAATAGAAAAAGGGCATAAACTTTTGCGTGATGCAACGTGGCAGGTGTGCTTTCGTCGAATAAACCAGCGGCTAATTTCACGTAACGTATGTGGTGTGAAGTACAGCATTGGAGTACGTGTGCGTGATGGGCTGGCCAGGTGGCGCCGTACGTCGCGCCAAAGCGGGAGCTGGTCAGGAGAGACGGGTGATCCTTGCGAAGCTGCAACAGGTCACCGGCTAATGAAGACAACGAGGATGTGGAAGGCCCGGAAACTCCATATTTGATTGCAATATAGATACTGTACCTAAAAATTTCAATAGGATGGGTACTGTTTTTAGGTTGTTTAGTAAGATACAGTCCATAGCCTTGTAACAGAGTAAAAGGGGTCCTCAATTACCTACATGGTCCAAGTGATCTTGATCCCTTCTATCCTAGTTCCGAAGAGACATGGTATAACACTGACAGGTTACTCAGTTGTTGACTATCTGTCGGATCCCTATTGTCCCAGGGATTATAAACTAGATATATATTTCTCATCAATATACAACTATCTCTTTGATATATGTAAAAGGAGAGTAGGAGACGATTGTCTCTATGTTGACAAAGTATTATGAGATTATCACACTCTTGTGGCTAAGAAGACTCATTCGTCGTATTCAAGAATCACGTGGTGTGAAGATGGGTAAATCCCCAACAGTCTTGTATAAGGACAATTCAGCTTGTATTACATACATGAAGAATAGCTATGTAATGCCAATATGACAAACATATTCTACATAAATATTTATATCATTTTGAGCAACGGAGAGGAATGGAAATAGAAATATAGAGAAAAATTTAGTCAAATGAGAATCTTATAGATCTCCTAGCTAAGACTTTACCTGCTTCTCAATTTGAGTGGCATATCCAAAATAATGGCACAAGGGGGCATAGAAACTTTGTATCCTTGGGAGACAATGGATCTTCGTCAACGGATTCATCCATGAGATGAGTTTGAGATGTTCTACTCTTTTCCCTTGGTTCTATTTTGTCTCACTAGGTTTTCTTAACTTAAGGTTTAAATGAGGCAGCATATGTAATAACAAGACACACGAGCTATATATGTACTCTTCGTTTCTCATAGGGTTTTCAGAATGTGGGTTTTACAAGACATGAGCATGACATCGGTCAAAGTGTCCAATGAGGAGCGTTGAATAGACATATTTTCATATGTGCGTCGATACTTGGCTGAATCGAGTAGATAAGAATCTCAAATAGGAATCACGTCAATCAGTTTCAGTCATGCTCCGTCTATACATAATTTTAACAGAGAATTGAATTTTGGGATTTTAGACAACAGACACCGTCGTATTTGAGAAAATAGACAACATGTTGGCGTATTTACAAATTTAGCATCCGTATTCGGAACCTCAAACGTCGAAAACTGACTTTCGGTAACTCAGAATCCGAAAACAACCCGATCCCACAATTTTCGGCAACTCAGTTGCCGAATACGGCACTGTTCACCGTATTCGGAAACTCAGTTGCCGAAAACACTGTAAACAGTGCCGGAGAATACGGCCTCTGCATGCGCCGGCGCCGTGAAGCTACAGGAAAGAAGCTAGCAAGCAAAAGTGTATAAAAGTGCATATTTTTTATTTAATTCACGATTTTTTTTTAAAATACAAAAATAGTTCAAAAATTCTAAATGTTTTCATGATCAAACTAGATATCACCATCAACCCATTTTAATTTGTTTGGTCCAAAAAGTTTGAACCAATATTTAATTAGAATTCTCCAAATAAATCAACTTTTATAAATTCTAGCAATATTTAATGCCTCAAATAATTTCTAAAAAATCTAGAAAAATTCACTAATATTGTTATAATGTGATATACTAATTTATAAAAATATTTCCATCCCTATGTTATTTGGTGTAAAAGTGAGTTCCTTTGTAATGCTTCGTTTATATGCATTTTTATCATTTCATGTGATATTCTCTTTTTAATTCAATTTGAATAAAAATAATGCAACATGCACAAAATTTTGGTTCTCATATTAATATTAAGCCTTTGTAATGCTCCATTTATATTTTTTTTATCATTTCATGCCATATTATCTTTTTATTCAATTTGAATAAAAAGATAATATGGCATGAAATGATAAAAAAAAATATAAATGGAGCATTACAAACGCTTAATATTAATATAAGAACCAAAATTTTGTGCATGTTGCATTATTTTTATTCAAATTGAATTAAAAAGAGAATATCACATGAAATGATAAAAATGCATATAAATGAAGCATTACAAAGGAACTCACTTTTACACCAAATAACATACGGATGGAAATATTTTTATAAATTAGTATATCACATTATAACAATATTAGTGAATTTTTCTAGATTTTTTAGAAATTATTTGAGCATTAAATATTGCTAGAATTTATAAAAGTTGATTTATTTGGAGAATTCTAATTAAATATTGGCTCATACTTTTTGGACCAAACTAATTAAAATGGGTTGCTGGTGATCTCTAGTTTGATCATGAAAACATTTAGAATTTTTGGACTATTTTTGTATTTTCAAAAAAAATCGTGAATTAAATAAAAAACATGCATTTTTATGGACTATTTTTTGCTAGCTTCTTTCCTGTAGCTTCCGGCGCCGGCGCATAGGCCGTATTCGGCAACTCAGTTGCCGAATACGGCACTGTTTACAGTGTTTTCGGCAACTGAGTTGCCGAATACGGTAAACAGTGCCGTATTCGGCAACTGAGTTGCCGAAAATTATAGGGTCGGGCTGTTTTCGGATTCTGAGTTACCGAAAGTCAGTTTTCGACGTTTGAGGTTCCGAATACGGATGCTAAATTTGTAAATACGCCAATATGTTGTCTATTTTCTCAAATACGACGGTGTCTGTTGTCTAAAATCCCAAATTTGCCCTCCTTCCCACCAAGCTCATATATACCGGAGGTAGAGGGCTCATTGTACCACACAAATTAAACAGAAAGATCAAAAAGTTGAGAGGGTGTTTTTCTTCTTGTTCTTGTTCTTCCAGTTTTTGTTCTTGTTCATCGGGTGGCTACGAATCTCCAAGTTTACAACAACAGCCGGTGAGAGTATCAACCTGCTATTTACGGGTGGGCTTGCAGGACATGAACTTGTGCAGGTATGGACTTGTTCATTTAGCACGCATGCATGTAAAGCTTGTGCAGCCCATGCCTGAAAAGGGCACTTGTTTGGTGGAGTATGGCGCCTTTACCCGAATTGGGTCAAGGCTCAAGACAAGTCGACCTAAGGCTCTGTCCTGGCCGGGCAGGGTCAGATATATACTCAAATTATTGAACCAGACGGTCGCCAACCATGGATGTTCTCCTCCTTTCCGTAGCCCTTACATTTGAGTACGTATACTCTTGAATGCATCACTTGCGCAACAAACGTAAAAATATTAAGTATTTTTGAGGCCAGTGTACACATACAACTTTTATGTGTCAAAAACTCAAATACTTATAATTAACGATTTGAACATTGTGATTTGTTGAAAAATACCGGTGCACGTCGTTTACCTGCGCTTCATTCACTTCACTAGGACGAGCACACATGTACAACCTTAATGGTTTTCCCCTTCCTTTGTCACGCCTACCATATCTGCCTACAACAATGACATGCACCTATAATAATTAAATCACCATCAGGTAGTAGTGGTTAAACACCACGATTATGCACTCTTAGAATGTCTTAGTCCTCCTCCCTTATCTCTTATCCAATTTTAAATTACCGCTTCATCTTTAGCTGACTACTGATGTGCCAGCTTACAGGGTGGCAGGAGTACTCGCCGCCGGAAATTTGTAACATGCTTTACAGCTAGCTGCTCCTCTTCCCAGCATACGACACGAATGGTGTGCAAAATTAAACAAAGATTGATTCAAGTCGAACGGCGTAGCCGATCACAACTTGATTGCATTTAATTGCATTGCTATATACATAGTTGTCTCCCGTCAATTGATAAATCTAAATTAGCAATCCACGTTGCAAAAGCTACACATCCAAATCTTAACTAACCAGCTAGACCTGTGTACATGTCATCCATCAATCAATATACGGGCATACGTCGTGATCATATCTCGAGTGATTTAAGTATATATTATCGTGACATGATTAGCTAACTATGTTTATCTGCTAGGAATCGGATTGTACATGAACTTTTAATTACACGAGCGCACCCATAGCTTCGATTTTTTCCCCATTTGATAAATAAATTAGTTAGGCATGCGGTAATCAAGCAGCAGTGGCACCTCGATCAGCTTTGTTCGACACGTTAAATTTGTCTTTCTCGTACAAATTTAATGCGCACTGGGAAATAGTAGTAGGCATGGCGTACAATGGACACATATATATACTTGTTGAAATTAAGCGAATGATCAAACCCAAACAGTTTCGATCATACGGTCGTGATTGCGTTGAATTTAATGGTGCACCGGTGGCACGTACGTCTACCTCCGAGCGCATGCGCAAACCTACTTGGAGAGGTCATGCAAGCGCCCGTATGCACGGCCTCCGCGCATGCGTCAGCGAGCGAGCGAGTGGACAACAGAAAAGGGGGTGCAACGTGGCATGCGGGTGTAGTAGATCGAGGTACACGTCGAAGCGGCGACGCCGACGGCGACGCTTGTGTGTGATGGGCTGGCAGGTGGCTTCAATTCGTTTCGTGGGATCGGAGTACGTTAAAGACGGGTAATGAATAGTGCTGCGTGTATCACTCGCCGCATACATGCTGTGCATGTTGCATCATGGAGATGGCCTGCAAGATGTATATATAGTCCGATATTGCATGCAGGATCATAAGTGTGCAATAAGATGCGTTTCAATTAGTTTGCTCACCCTCAGCTCAACATAGTGTTAATCGCGATCTATTCTGCCGTAATAGATCTCTGAAATAAGGATGCGGCTAACGTCTGCACGTGTGTCCGTTTGCATGTCCGTCCGCATGCTTCCGAATAGGAAACAAAATCTGCACGTGAGAAGCATCTGCCGTCCGACCGCCCGATAACCCCCACCCGACGTGCTTCCTCTCATATCCCGGGCTCATCCCCGTCTTCCACCCCAGCAGGCTTTCCCAACCACGCACGCCTCTCTCTCTGTAGCAAGAGAAAGAAGGAGAAAATCTTCCAGATAGCCATTGACGCATAGGAAGAAGCAGAAAAAAAATTTCCAGATCACCATTGCTCCCTGGAGCAACAGGTATGCATTTGCCCATCTGATTGGCCATCTGATTTGCTTTTTTTGTAGAAAAAAGAGCCCTTGATGTTGATTAAACGCAGATCTGGACATAAACTTGCTAATAAATGCATAACTCAGAAGAGGCAGAAAAAAATGCGTATATAAGCATAACTGTACCAAATTGGATATAGCAAGATATTGCTAGTTTTGATCCCCTAATGCTATGCATCACAGATCAACATTAAAATCTTTTTTCCTAACAACACAACACATTAATACTGTAGATCTGTTTTTCAGATCTTAACATAAAGTCAAATTGTCCTCATTCATATGCATGATAGATTAACATGCAAGTTTCCACAGCACATAAATCTAGGCACAAGTTCAAAAAGCTTCCTCACATATTTTTGACTAAAATATGCACAATTATGCTCGATCCCGAATGAGTAGATTCTTTTCCTTGCATAATGCATTTTCAACAAGTATTACAGTGACTATTTTGAGTCCATGCATTGCAAACAGAGAAAAGTAAGGGTGTGTGAGCAAGTAACTTTGCAATCTACCTTCTTGATTTCCAAACATGCTTATTAGTTCATAAAAATATGCTTCTCCAACCCACTTAAGTAGCCTAACTTGATCACCAGATTTGCCTTGATAGTAAGTGCAAGTAGCAGCAGACAAGTTCCAAAAACTTGGAGTATGTTGGTGGTCCATTTTACTTTCTCTAGGGCAATAGCCAGTAGGGGATAGATGAGCAGATAAAAAAAAGAACCTATACTCCACATTTAATAAGCTGAACAATTAATGAAGCAGGCTAAATCTCTGGTGCTTCTTCAAATATTTAATAAGATGAACAAAGTAGATTTGCCTCACAGATACCACAGGTATGCATTCATAGATCGCGTAAAAATATCTGAGAGTAAGGAACACATCAGATTTAATTTCGACACTAGAATTACCTTACTGCTGGCTGTTGATTTGCATGAAACACAAAAGTGCTCCCTGAAAAAACATAAAACAATACAGAATTCAATATTTCTGTAGCATCTCGCTCCCACACAAATGCACAAATGTCATTCAAATCTGGTTTTTTGTTTCATGTCCGTGCAGAAACCAAAAAAAAAAGAAGTGATACAAGATGGATTTGAATGAACTACCCCCTGATGTTGACTTTGATTTTATTTTTGGAGCTAACATAGATACATCTACAAACAATCCAACCTTTTGCACTCAGGTGGATCCTGTGGAGCAGCGATGTGCTTCGAGCGTTTCAGAGGTTAGAATGCCGCTTGAAGATACACTTATCCTATACGCTTATGCAACTCATTGCATATATGCTTATGCAACCTATTGCATATATGATTATACAACATATGCTTTTACATACTTTTACATTTTGCTTGTACCTTTTGAAAATATGCTTCTGCAAAGGAGAAAATATGGTTATACAACACAAATTTTGCTTCTTGTTCATTACATATAAACTTATACAACTCATTCCATAAATGCTTATATAACATGTGCTTCTACATACTATTACATTTTGCTTGTACCTTTTGAAAATATGCTTCTACATACTATTAAATTTTGCACTTAGGTGGATCCTGTTGACCAGCGAGATGCTCCTAGCGTTTCAGAGGTTAGGTTGTCGCTTGAAGAGACACACTTAGAAGAAATTCAGCAAGTTGTCCATAACATAGAATTGGCTGGTGGTTAATCTGGTACATAAGGTCTTTTTTTAGAAGCTGTTGAGGCAGAAGTGTGGTCTACACCTCAAGAGCCACACAATGGAATGACATTCAGCACTCTATTAGAAGCAAAAGAGAACTACAATTCATATGCTAAAAGAATTGGCTTCTCAATCAGGACCAACACATCACGCAGATCAGCATTTACAAAAGAGGTAGAAAAGGTACAATTTGTTTGCAACAAAGAAGGTAAAGGGAAGAAAAGTAAATCTGAAGAACAAATTGATGAGCTTATATATGATTCTGATGATGATTCTAATTCTGATCAAGAGTGGGTGCTGAGATGCCAATAGAAGGAAAAGAAGACAGGAAGCATAATAAAAAGAGTGCTGGCATCAAAAGGAAGAGGGAAAAAATGAAGTGTACACAATGCAAAGCAAGAATGGTTGTGAAACTCATTGGTGCTAGGTGGCATGTGATTTATTTCATATCTGAGCACAATTATGCACTCATTACCAAGCCTTCACTGACAAAATTCCTTAGGTCACATAAAAAGATTCCTAAAGAAGAGAAAGCCTTTATCTCTTTGTTGCATGGTTGCAACTTAAAAACTGGACGTGTTATGCAGCTAATGTCTAAATTCTATGGATCTAGGCAACTAGTACCATATGAAGATAAAGATGTGCACAACTTTCGCTCAACACTACGTACAACTGAAAAGTATAAAGATATGCAAGAAACGCTGGAATATTTTGAAGAATTGAAGCAACATGACCTAGATTTTTTTTACAAGTTTAAGTTGGATGATGATTACAGGCTTCAGAACCTATTCTGGATAGATCGTGTAGCAAGGAGGGCGTATGAAACATATCATGACTGTGTGTCTTTTGATACAACATATATGACAAACATGTATGATATGCCCTTTGCACCCTTCATTGGGATAAACAGACATGGTCAATCATTCCAACTAGGTTGTGTGTTCTTAAGAGATGAAAAGACACCAAGCTTTGTCTGGCTTTTCCAAACATTATTGGAAGCAATGAAAGAGAAAGCTCCGTTGAATATTATTACTGATCAAGATGGTGCTATGAGAAGTGCAATTGAACATGTGTTCCCACTTGCAAATCATAGGAACTGTCGATGGCACATAATGAATAAAGCAGCGGGTACTGTAGGTCCTTTACTTAAGGAAGATAAAGAGTTAGAGGACAAATTCAAGGACTGTATAAACTACAGTGTCATGCCAGAAGAGTTTGAGGCAAAGTGGCAAGCTATGATTCAAAAACATGGCTTGCAGGACAACAAGCATTTTGGGCATTTGACAGAGTTTTATGCCAGCGTACTATATGCATTGCTTCTTCCCGTTCCTCCAATCCACGCAAAGAAGTGAAGGTTTTAACATAGTATTGAAGTGGTATGTCAGCCCAAACTTATCAATACTGGACTTTGTCAAGCAATACCAGAAGATTCAAGATAAGTGTCTTGTTGCTCAAGATGGGCAGGACTTCAGAACCGATGATAAGACTCGAAACACATGGTCAAAGAACCTTATTGAGAAGCATGCCTCAACTGTGTATACGAAGAACATATTCTGTAGATTCTCAAAAGAATTTGAAAAAATCGAAGAGTATTTTGTGCAGCATATAGGTGACTACCAGTTCAGGCTTGTGCCAAATGACAAGTTTGTTGATGGCTATGGCGCTAGATCATATGATGTGACAGTAATTGAAGAAGAAGAAAGCTACTATTGCGAGTGCAGCAAGTTTGATAGGGATGGCATAATTTGCTGTCACATCATCAAGGTTATGAGCAGATTTGGTGTCAAGAAGCTGCCTGACCGATACATAATGGAAAGGTGGAAGTAACAGGAAATGACTGTTGGCACAAATGCTAATGCAAATCTTCAAGCTGATATTGGGACTAGTGGTATGCCTTTGCAGAACCAAAAGACAATAAGATTCAGCAATCTTGCCTCCACGCTCACAAAGTTTGCTCGCGAGGGATCAAACTCAGAAGATGCTTATAAAATTGTTACAAAGCACATTGGAATGATGCGATCTGAATTTGAAGATCTAAAGAAGAAGAAGAAGAAAAGGACACGGTGTAATGAGATATAAGCTAATACTACTGCTGGTGCTCTCAATAATCCCAACACTCCTCATGCTACAAATGCACATATGACTGCAGCTTCTACACCTTTAACTACTGCAACTTCAGTTGCTGCATCCACAACTGCTATGTCTAGTCATACTGGACTTGGGACTATTGGAACAAATCTACAGGATCCTACTATTCCTAGTAATTCAAGAAAAGTAAAGAATCCTCCAAGATCAGTTGTCAAAGGGAGAAAAAAGTCAAAAAGGCTATCTAATGGAATGAATGCACAACCAAAGAGGAGGAACCAGTGCAACATTTGTCACTCTGATAAGCACACAGCTCCCAAGTGTCCGAATAAAATAGAAAAAAGAGTTCTAAATGCAGAAATGCAGCTATTCACATAGCATATTGTAGAGATATAAACATCAGAATATTAATTTAATTTAATTATGTAATGAATGACGTGTTGCTTTTATTGAATCAAAGTGATTGATGTAGTTTACTTCATATTTGAATATCAGGTTGCTTCTCTATTTTTGAAAAAATATGCTTGTACATACTATTACATTTTGCTTTTACATTTTGTAAATATGCTTCTACATTTTGTAAGTATATCTGAAAACTACTTTTACTTCAACGAGCATGAAGCTACAAACAACATTCAATCAAAACATATAGGCAAAATCATGTCACAGGGAAAAGTATTCAAAAACATTTGTGAGATAAAAGGTGCAGATGGAGAGACAAAGAGAATTGTCATACCACCCTAAAAAGTTACCAAATAATGCACCTAGGGAGTACAAGTTACAGAAAATTTGCTTCTTGTTCATTGCATATATGCTTATGCAACTCATAAAAATGCTTGCACGTCGAATTGAATGAAATAAAAACTAGGAGATTGTAGCAGGTACCTATTCTATTTTTAGCTTGCGCTTCCAATTCACGTTATTTTCAAGGTGGTTGAGCCATTTGTATGTCAGCAACTTACGAATGTTTGGCATATATTCTTCCTTGAATGTAGGTAGGACTCGACCGTCCCAATATTCACAATGCATAAGCATATGAAATTCACAATCTTGGCTGGGGAAAAAAAACCAAATGAATTCGCAATTTGAACAGACAAGAGTAAAATAAAAATAAGATGGAGACATAAGTGATATTATCAACTTACTCATTGGTCTGCAAAGGGACCTGAATGTCTATTACTTCATAGGTGTCTATTTTCTTCTTTGTGTCTGGGTAGAATATTTTCTAGCACTCCTTGATTCGTGATAAAGGGTGGCACAACAACTTGCTAGCTTTTCATCATTTAGAGACCTCATGGAGTCAAGCACCTCAAAACGCTTTGCCCGCAAGTTCAAAACCAAAAGCAAGTAGTGGCTAACTTTTTCATCCAGCCCTTTTGGTGTCCATGTTTGAAGGACAGGGAACAAGACCTATATTATTTTCTCAAAAACATAAGCAACACAGCTTGGTACATACTGCTTGTACTTAATAATAAAAAAGAAAAAAATTGAGGCAAGATAGAACAAACCATTTGAAAATGATCCAAATGTTGTATACGTCTGTGGAATGCCCTTTTGACTTTAGCGTGGTCTATTTGACAGTCTTACAGGTAAGTCTAGCAAAAAGAAATACAGAGTAAGTGCAAGCTGCATTGTTTCAAAATGATTGAAAAAAATGAAAATGAACACGAGGAGAGAAGGAATGCATGTCATGATATTTTAGGCAAGTTGTAAGTTGGGGTTACTACTAAAAAGCAAAGTATGCATGATTCTGACTTATGAAAAATATGCATTGTTAAAAAACGTTTCTGTAGGTAGTATAAAGCAAATATGTGAGTAATCACAAAAAATGCTTTGCACTTGACTATGTATTGCTTTCAGGGATGCTTTAAAAATGCTTTATGAATATGAGACGCTAAATCAACAGTTTATTGCAAAACCAGCAAATTGTGTGATTCATTTGAACTTGCTTTTGATAATCAGGAAAAATGCTTTCAAGTTGACTATGTATTGCTTTTACAAATACATAAAAATGCTTTCAAATCTGTAACATGTAGGGCAGCTGTCAACTAGTAACCACAGCCTCTCTCAACAGAAACTAAGCAGACTTCTTTTTCTTTGTCTCCATGTCTCCCAACAATCCAACATAAACTAACCAATATACAAAATTGAACACAAATTTTGAAGAAAAAATAAGCATAAATGTAGAATGAGTTGGTACAAAAATGATAAGTAAATTCATAGAAATAGCATGTCAAAGTTATTTTGGATAGGAAAAGTCATTTTGAATACTGAGAAAAGCAAATCAGTACAATTAAATAAGCAATTATTATAAAATTGAAAAGCAAATCGGACTCTGTATAAAAGCGAATCAATAGTATTGCTAATCTAGTGCAGTAATACTACAGTTTACAACATCTCCTAATCAATCTATCGATTAGCAAATAGTAGTATTTTTGAAGTTTATCAATAATTTAGCAATACTACTGCAGTTGTAATAGCTTTTTGGGTACTGGTTTTAGTATTGCTGCAGTAGTATTGCTGCATGTCATGAATAAATATTTTTAGGCAAAGCATGAACTGCAATATTTTCAAGAAGAAAACCAAAAAAAAACTTACAGCAACTCTTAATGGCAGTATTCGTTTTATCTGGTTCCTTCTATTGAAATTATTCAGTGCATAGATTCCAATTTCAGCAACAGTGTTCAGTAGCTTTCCCTTTGGTCTAACAGACTCTAAAAGATGAGCCAAACTAACGAAGTAGGCGAAGTAGTTGATGATAATAAGGCTGCACAAAACAATAAAACTTAAAAAGTATCACGAACTATTTATGCAAAAGTAAAACTGCGTAAATGATTGTAGAAATATGACAGCTATATTGCTAAATATGGTGGATGAAAAATGAAGATGACATACTTTTCTGGGCTGGAACTTTGGCTGGACCTTGTAGACCTTCTACTGTCTTGGCACACAACATTGTATACCACGCATATCTCCTTACTGCACTTGAAAGTATTCTTGCTACTATAATCAATATATGGAGACCGCAATGCAGCTGGCACCTTGTACATCCTCTTTGGCTGAAGTTCAAACGTAGCTGTACCAGAAATGCTTGCTCCACTAGGAGGTTCATGAACACTTGGTGCTGGGTTCTGTCTTGAACGTCTTCAATTAGTGACACTTCAATGTTTTTTTGGATGCTTGCTACAGATTTGTCATGAAAGTTCATGTTCCTTGAACAAGACTCATCAATTCGAACTTGCCTCTGCCTTTCAGCATCTTGTAAAAGTTTATCTAGCTCGTCAGAAGATAAATCATCTAACCAGCTATGTGTAGCGGAGCCTGGTTCAAGTGGAAGGCCTTTTGCTTCAGGAACTTCCTTAGTACAATCTGCCATGCAACCTTTCTCTATAAAATGAACTGCAGCTTCACCTTGTTGCGAACCACTATCAATGAACTTCATAATGTTGCAATCGGGGGGCGAGAAATCCCATGAGTTGCTTGTAGCAATGTTTGATGAAGTTCCAGTTGTCTCGGGCAGCTTCAACTTTGGCCACCTGCTCTTTGCAAGTCCTTTACCTTGGTAATCAACTCTCACATCTTCGCTGGTTGCATTTTTATTAGGGATGACAGCTATAGCTTGAGGACAGGCTTCAGCATTATCGTTGATGCTCACTGTGCCCTGATTCCATATCCTTGTGAGGCTTGGCTCCATTTGAACAAGGACAGGTGGAACTTCAATCTGCTCCTTATGAGGCTCAATGTGCCCTGATTCCATAACCTTGCTCCTCCTTGATCTCCGGACAAGTGGAACTTCAATCTCTTCATTACCTTCACTGTCATCTAGTTCTTTTCCTCCATCATCATTAGCTGGGTTTCCCTCCTGACCCAATTCTTCATCTTCTACATCTTTGCCTTCATCTGCACCTGAATCCTGCTCCTCCTCATCACTCACATTGTCTTGGCTTGATTCATAATCTTCATCGTCATATTCTTCTTCCTCTTCATAATCAGAATCCAAAGATGTTTCATCAACATTATCTTTATCTTCTTCGCTGATTTTTGTCTGCTTAGATCTTCTAAGTGTTGTTTCACTTTGATCCATGGGATTGTCTCCTTCAATTATTTCAGAGACCTCTCCTAAGAAGTTGCCCACAAGCTCTGTGATACCTATACAAACTTTGCTGACAGCATGAGATAGCATCCTCTTTTTTTGAAAAAGGAAGAAAGAAAATGTTTCAACAGATTGCGCAACTTAAATAAAAAAAGAAGTAAAGCTGAATAATATAAAAAGTAAGATAAGATATGCTTATCTCATTTCAGATTCAGTCCAGATTCAATAAAACACACCTATCATTTGTACATGAATTGCTTCTGAAACAAGATAACAGAAAATTGCCACAATACTAGTAGCTACCATGGAAAACTGCTATAATGGAAAGTCTTGAAAACAATATTTTACAAACCTCAGATGAGAGACTTGGTTTGACCTTTGATGCAACAAATCTCTCAATGTCTTCCATCTGTCCGAGTAATGATTCCTGAACAATAGAGTGATCCCCTTGCTTAATCTGAAATATAAATAGTGAACAAGAACAAAAAATCAGTCCCCCCCCCCCCCCATTGAAACAAAAAAAGCCTCAAGTTATTGTTAAAATTGATTTGCAGAAAAAAAAAAAAAGGCAAACATACTTTTAGTTTCCCGAAGGTGCCGTCTATATTAGTATCAAGCTTGATAACCTTGTCAATTAGTGCCTTCTTCCAAGCTGCAACTCTTGGAAGACCACCAGGAATTTAAACATTTGGAACAGCCAATGAGTCAAGGTACAATACCTGCACAGATGAATGAAAAAACATACATTCATTAAACCTGCTCAGTCAACAACAGGTTTACATTATGCAGAGAATAAATTGGCTTGCTCAAAAAATAAAAAATATATATATATTCCTATACAATGTTTGCAGACTCAGCATAAAAAAAGAATTACTTGTGATGATTCAAAAAAAAATACTGCTTTTTGACCTAACTCCTAGGGGGCATCATTTAGCGATCCATAGGAAAAATGAATCACTAACTTGCTTAACCATGATCAGTGAGTTGCTTACAAAAAAAATCACAACCTTTCTTAACATTGACAGTGGAAAAGAGACAAATGTTTGCAGCAGTAGCAGCTTGTCCACTGCATCTCTAGGAAAAGAAAACAACATTGCCTTGTTGTTAATATATGACAGAAAAATGATTAGTTACTAACAACAGAGGTCCTATCCACTCAATTAGACAACAGAAGAGGACAAGCATACTACTTGTAGCTGTCAATGAACTTAACAGGGTGCAAATACTAGGCACATATTAGTGTAGCAAGAATGAGCACGTGGAAATCACTCTTGCTTAGAAAATGGAAAAGGCGCTCCAGCAAGACCATGCATATCACCATTACTTATTTATTTAGCAACTTATGTGTGGCTAAATATATGTTTAAAGAAAGTAAATGGGAAAATCTATAGTCTGTGAAGGAATTAATTAGTAAAGAAATACACTGAAAAAATCCTCAATACGTTATAGCTGAAAAAGAACCAAAAAATGCTAATTAGTAAAGGATAGTATCTTGCATAGCTTACCACAAGAAAGAAGAGGCAACCCTTGACAGAATTCCTGGTCTGCATTTCATGTACAGAAGTTTTCAATGAATCAACCACAAACTGACACCAATTAAGCTCCTTGACTTTTGATAAATCACGCAAGGCAGGATAACACTTCGGGCTAATGAACAAACAAGTGGTTGGGCACAAGAATGTGGACACAGCCAATATAAGTTAGGACCTAAGGTAATCCTCATCTGCATTCTTATTGTCTTGAAGTCTTTTCACAATTGTTTTGATCTGAGGTGCCACACCATCATCAATTTGGTATTCCTCATGAATGAAATTGATGGCTTCAACATCGAAGTCATAGATCACCTTATTCCCTCCCCTTGGCAGACCCAAAATCTTGTGAACTGTTTCTACTGCAACACTCACCCTCCCTCTCCCAAGTATCACAAGTTCACTTGCTTCAGATTGGAAGGTACTTATCACCCACTTTGTTAGATCAACAGGCAACACATTGGTTTCGATGTTAAGCAACCCACCAAACCCAATGCCTTCTATCATGTTTCGCTGCTCAGGTGACATAGTTTTGTACAATTTGACAAGTCTTGCTGGTGAAGCTCTATTTCTGGCACCCTGTATTAAATAAAAGAGAGTAAAAAAAATTAAATCTATGGTTTGGTTACTAAACTGCATAATCAGTGTGCCATGCATAAAACCATATGAGTAAAAAAACTACATAATCATTGTGCATGCAACAGTGCTTGGTAAGTAAAAGTTGCATAATGGATGATTAAAAAACTGCATAATGATTATGAAAGAACTGCTTCCATATTCATATAACTTGCTTTCATATTTTCAGAAAAATACACACTGAACAAGGTATTCAAAACTACTTTTATTAGCCTCATCCCTGCTGCTCACCAAAAAAAGAAAAAAGGTGAGTGATCAACAAAGAGAAAAAAAGGTGCTCTATCCCTAGTAATCACCTGGCCTACATTTTTTGGATAACAAAAGCATGCACAAATGAGTGCTCATAAGCATAAACAAAAAATGTGCTCTATCCCTACTGCATCCCTACTGCATATGCACAAAATGCAAAGGGCATACACATATTTATGATGAAAAATAGCCAAAAAGTTCTAGTTTATGATAAAAATTCCTAGCGAAAAGTTTATGTTAATTCTAAAACGATCAACATGGATGCATATGAGACACTGAAATAAACAATCAAACACCAAAGGAGGATGAAACCCCCAGCAAGTACTGATTTACTGATCATAAGACACATATGGGACAGTAGAGAATTGGATGCACAAATGCAATAATCGATGAACAAAACTGCATCATGGTTTTAAACCAGTTGCTTTTGTATTTGATAAAACTTGCTTATCATATTTACACAAAATCCTAAAAAAAGGAAAATATCATTAAAAAATCAAAAAAAAGTTAGCTGTACATACCCCATAGTTGCGCTTCCCAACATGATTGCTACGCGAAGAAGATATCCTTTTTCTTCCCATTTATCTTTGCCATTACCTAATAACACAATGACAACACATAAGCTTGTGATTGGCTGCATGCATCTGATCTATCTATCTTTAAAAAAGTATACACACTAAAAACTAAGTAATCCTAGTATCCTGCCATGGTGAAATATTTCCAAAAGCAAGCATTACTCTTTGCCACATTGAGGTTACTATGCTGAACTAACTAACTTTTATTAGCCCTATTTCTGAACAAACTATATGTTCAGCCCAACAAAAAAATAAAACAAGAAAAAAATAGATAGCTCAAATGCCCAAAAACTAGCATACATCATATATCAAATGTTCAATGCCTAACAAGTTGATCATAAAATTTTGCCCAAGAATAAACTGGTATGGAAACATTTTTCGATAACTGCAGCAATACTACTGTTTGCACTTGCACAAAAAAAAGTGTACCCATAACACAAAAGCTAATCTATTGATGAACTGCAGTAATACTACTGTTTACAGCATCTCCTAATCAATCTATCGATTTTCTTCACAAACTTGCATGACATGCAAAACAAAACCAGTAACAGAAGAGTGGGCAAGAAATGGAAATAAACAAAAACAAACAACAAAACTAGCAATGATAGGCATGTTACATATCTCAATACGGTCGCTCGATGAACACAAAAGCTTGCTCAATACAATCGATGGGCACAAGGTATGTCCGTTGTCAGAGCTAAATCAAAAACCCCCATCTATGCCAAAAAAAAAGAACAAACACTCAACAGAAAGACTTGTTAGCCGCGTCCAACACTCAAAAACCACCCAAAAAAAATCTCACATCCGATTTCGAGTGAAGAGAACTAAATCGACAAGAATCACAGTGCGACATCTCACCTTCCTGTGTGCCCTTCCCCCACTTCCGATTTCGACTACTCCAACTACATCAAACACCAAATAACAGACACTATTAAAACGATTTGGGGAAGGGAAGCAAAATCGCCTGGGAGTGAGAGAGAGCTAGAGAGAGAAACAGAAACACGAACCTGATAGAGGCGCGTGACGAAACAAACCAGCTCAACTTCGTGCGCGAAGATCCCCCCGCTTCCAATCCGCTGAAAATCAAAGGCACAAACACTCAAAAACCATCCAAAAAAATCCCAAATCTGATTTTGATTGATGGGCACGAAATCGACTGGAAATCGATCTCACCTTCCCGTGTGACCTTCCCCCGCTTCCGATTCTGACTTCTCGCACTAGATCAAACACTCAAACCGAACCATAGACAATCGATTTGAGGAGGGGGAAGGGAAATCGCCCGCGAGTGAGAGAGAGCCAGAGAGATAAACCTAGAGAGAGAAAGCAGACGACGAAATATCCGGGCGTAACTCCCAATGTTTTAACTGTGCGTCGATATGTCCGAGCAGGATCAAACGCCTCTCACGAACGTGCCGACGACGGATGCCAATCGGACGGCAGATGGAGCGTGCGTATCGTCCAGACAGCGTCCGCACGGTCAGAAACAAGACTTTCCGCTGAAATAAACTGCATTATTTGCCCTTTGATTTAATTTGTGGTGCAGCTTAAGTGGTTTAATTTGGTGAATGTTAGAATTATTAGAGCCAACCTATGTAATAATTACTAATAAATCTTAAATGCTCATATTGTGAAGACGTGAACCATGTAAAGGTATACCCTCTATTAGTATCATATTGCTAATTAAGGTAGAGGTGGAAGGTTTTCTCCCTATATATATGCAAGGACACCCATATCATTGGGTATAAAATCTGCTAATCGAGAGTAGCTCTGAAATTAAGAACCCTCTAATTAAGTGGGTCTATATAAGAGTTAGAGTTTTTTTTGGTTATTTCTCTTTTTCTTGCGCTGCCGTTGTAGTCTATTTCATCCCGGCGTTGGCATGCATGGCAAACGGGAGAGCAGATCTTTAAAATCCTAGCTCTTGAGGTCTTGCACCGGGAGTGGGCGAATAAGGTTTTTAGAAAGCGCTCCGCGTGACTACTCAAGTTCTTCACCATGGCTCGTCTTCCTAGTCGCTTGGGCGTCGCCTAGTGTCACCATCAACAAATTCGGCGTGTCATCAGCATGATCGATTGTGCCGTCAACATGGTGCAACCACCATCTTCATGAACCTCCACAGTGTATGACCAGTATGTAAAAATCATGTTACTCATACTTTATTTCCTACGGTTTATAATTTTGAGTATAGTAGATCTAGGCATATGTAGTGCTTTCATACACACGTCTAGATTAACCTCTGATAATATAAACATGTTAGTTTATCAATTTAGTCTCATAAATTATTTATGGATTAAATTAAACCTAAAAGTGCCTTATATTCCAACAATTCAAAAACTTTATTGTAGGCACTTAGGTTTATCAATAGTTGGATTTGTAGATGCACTGAGGCCAGATAAGTTTTGTGTGTGCACTTTAAGAGATGGTAAGTCAAGGTCACTCTGTGGTTGATGGCTATGAATGTCTACTGGGTGATTAATGGCAACCCGGAAGGAATCCTTACTGCTGAGTAGGAAAAGGCATTCACATATGCCAATACACTCTTTGTAGGATGCATTCTTAGTGTTCTTGGTGACCGTCATTATGATGTGTACATGCACATACAAAGCGCGAAGGAGCTGCAAAATACACTAAATGCTAAAATCGGTGCGTCAGATGCAGGAAGTGAACTGTATATCATGGAGCAACTCGAACTCCTCAGATTGTGGCTGGAGGCATCGTTACCAAGTTACCTCCTTCTTGGAGAAACTTGGCCACAGTTCTAAAGCACAAGAGATAAGAGATTATTGTTGAGAGTTTGATCGCGTCTCTTGATATTGAGGAGAAAGCTTAGGCTAAGGATGTGAGTCTAAAAGGAGGAGAATAACAGACTAGCGCCAATATAATGCAAAAGCCCTTCCACAACAAGAACAAAGGGGAAGATAATAAGTCAAATAAAACTACCACCTTCAAGAAGAAGATGATGAAAACAACAAAACTGCATTGCTTTGTGTGCGGTGAGATTGGGCATTTCGTCAAGGATTGTCTAGACCACAAGGGAAGAAAGGCTCCACAAAAGTAGAACTCAAAGACTGCTAATGTGGTGACCATTGGCGAAGCTGGAAACAGAGCTGCAGAGTATGGAAATTTACCTTTAGTGTTTTCAGTATTTCAATCTACTAATTGATGGATTGATACAGGGGCCAATTTTCATGTGTGTGCTGATATTTTAATGTTATCTTCTTATCAGGTCACCTATGATTCTTTCATCCTAATGGGGAATGGGTCACATGCTTCTATTCGTGGTGTTGTCATGGTAGATCTGAAGTTTACTTCGGGAAAGATGGTACAGCTAAGGAACGTTCAGCATGTCCCTACAATGAACAAGTATCTAGTTAGCAGCTCCCTTCTCTGTAGAGACGGATTTAAGGTGGTGTTCGAGTTCAATAAAGTAGTAGTGTCAAAGTATGGATAATTTATTGGTAAATGTTATGTGTGCGGAGGCTTGTTCTATTTTTTCCTTTCTGATTTCAGCAAAAAGTCTGTGAACCATATTTGTGGCAATGTTAATGATGATGCTAGTGTTTGGCATTCACGGTTATGTCATTTGAATTTTGGTTCTATGACTCGACTTTTTAGCATGAGTTTAATTCCAAATTTTTCTATGGTTAAAGGTTCTATGTGTCATAGTTGTGCGCAATCAAAACAACCCCACAAGATAGTCGAGGAGAGAAATTTGGTACCTCTAGAACTCATACATTCATATCTATGTGAAATGAATAGTGTGTTGATGAAGGGTGGAAAAAGATATTTTATAACTTTGATTGATGATGCGACTAGATACTGCTATGTTTATTTGTTAAAAATGAAAGATGAGGCTCTAGATCACTTTAAAATCTATAAGGTAGAAGTTGAGAATCAACTAGAGAGAAAGATCAAATGAATTAGGTCGGATCATGGTGGAGAGTATTTCTCTAGTGATTTCGACTTATTCTATGATAAACATGAGATTATTCATGAGAGAACGCCTCCCTATTCACCCTAATCAAACGGGGTTACTGAAAGGAAGAACCATACATTGACTGACTTGGTTAATGCCATGTTAGACACTGCAGGATTATCTAAGGCATGGTGGGAGGAGGCCTTGTTGACTTCATATCATATCATGAATAGAATTCCTCTCAAAGATAAGGAGAAAACCCCATACGAAGAATGGGAATGGAGAAAGCCATCACTCTTTTATTTGCGCACTTAGGGATGCTTGGTGAAAGTCAATGTAATAATAACTAAAAAGTGCAAGCTTGGATCTAAAACAGTGGATTGTGTCTTTCTGGGATATGCACATCGGAGCATTGCTTATAAGTTTTTAGTGGTTAAATCTAAGGTACTTGACGTGCATGTCGATACAATGATGGAGTCTCGTGATGCAACATTTTATAAGCATATATTTGTTATGAAAGATTTACATAGCATGTCTAGACTATCTTCTGAGATAATTTCTGAACCTACTCCAACTCTTGAGTTTATTGAATAAACACAGGAGCAAGATCCTGAGGAGGACGACAGTGATGCTCCTAGCAGGAGTAAGAGATAAAGGACTGCAAAGTCTTTTAGTGATGATTTCACTATGTACCTTGTGGATGACACTCTCAAGTCTATTTCAGAAGTGTTTCCATCTTCAGATACAGACTACTAGAAGGAGGCTGTTCAGAGCGAAATAGATTCCATCCTCGCAAACGGGACTTGGGAGGTCATAGAACGACTATATGGTTGCAAACTTGTGGGTTACAAATGGGTGTTCAAAAAGAAACTTAGACCTCACGGTACTATTAAAAAGTACAAAGCTTGGCTTGAGGCCAAGGGTTATATGCAAAAGAAAGGCAAAGACTTCTTTGACACTTATTCACCTGTTGCGAGATTGACTACTATCTGAGTACTACTTTCCTTAGGTGTCTCACATGGTCTTATCGTTCATCAGATGTTTGTTAAGATAGCTTTCCTTAATGGAGAGTTGGACGAGAACATTTATATAGAATGGCCTGATGGGTTTGTAGTAAAAGGTCAAGAAGGCATGGTGTTTAAGTTGTTTAAGTCCTTGTATGGTCTTAAACAAGCGCCTAAGCAATGGCATGAGAAGTTTGATAGAACTATAACATCTGTAGGCTATTCGATCAACGAGAAAAATAACTGTGTGTACTATCATCATGGTGAGGGTGAGGGAGTTATATTGTGCTTGTATATTGATGACATACTGATATTTGGAACAAACCTTTATATGGTTAATGAGGTTGAGGAACGGTGATGTCCTAAAAGGGGGGTGAATTAGGACACTTAGAAACTAATAGCTCCAAAAACTTCGTAAGATAGATCTAATTCAATTTCTATCCAAATGTACTCTAGATTTATCTAGTGTGTCCACTCTAACGTTCAAGAGGATTGCAACCTACTCTAGCAAGATAAATTGCAAATATGTAAATTCGAAAACGTAATTAAGGTAGAGATAAACTTGGCACAAGGAATTTTTATCCCATGATATCGATGGCATGAATGCCACCCCTAGTCTCTGTTGGAGCTGCATAAAGGATATGTTTCTGGTTGGCACCCGGTCATGACTTTTGAGCCACCAAGCCACCAAGGCAAAGTCTCAAGTCGGATGAGCCAACAAGCCACTAAGGCAAGGTCTCACCACTAGCCTCTCTTCCGGTCATTTGCCGCCGTGATCATTTCAGAGCTTGAGCCACCAAGGTAAGGATCTTCGCATCCCTGTACATGTGTCTTGCCGCCGCTCCACACCAAGTCGGAGGGTCAACAAGGTTGAGCAACCCTGACTCAAATTGCCGGTGAGTCACCAAGACTCCAAGACATCGGCATACTACTTGGTACAAGCTAGGATCATTCCTTGATCCTTTCTTCAAGCTGCAGCACCTTACTATAACTCACTCTAGGCCTATAAGCATTGAACACTCTCTAATCTTGTACTTAATCACCTTAGATGATTACTTTAAGCACTTTGGTGGCTTGGATGTCTTAAGTGTCTATGAGATTCCCTGGACTCCAGCAGCATGGCACGCCTTCAAATGATTGAGTGGAGGGGTATTTATAGCCTCAAACCCACTAACTAGCCATTTTTTCAACAGCTCAGAAAAGCTGTTAACACCAGATAATCCAATGAAAATAGTAGTACTAACATCGGATCATCCGGTGAGTACAACCTCAGACATTAGCCGTTGGAATTCCACTCAATACCTCTGTGAACACTGGACACTTTGGTGTACCTTCAAATCCATCACCAGACCTTCCGATGAGTTATCTTGAGCCATCCGAGCCTTTGCAGTCTCTCTGTGTAAAATGTTCTAGTGCATTCATCTGGTAGTCATTCCATTCGCACAGGGCCATCTGGTGATTTAAACCTTCTCTTCTTTTCCCTGAAAATGCTCCGATGAGTTCACCACATAGAGTATCGAACCATCCGGTGGGTTGATCTTCAGCCTTCTACACTTGCATTCTTCTCTACAAGAAATACTCTGCTATTACCCAGTGCAGATCACCAGACTATCCAGTGTGATCCTCAACCTTCTCTTCCATTGTTAGAAATACTCTGGTAAGTTTATGTCCTATTCACTAGATATCAAGTGAGGCTATCAGCCTCTGGACACAATGCTCCAGTGAGTACAAATTTCTCTACACCGAATTATCCGATGAGGCAAATCTTCCTGGGACTTTTCTAATTCAATCAAATCGTGTCCTGGCTGCATGAATCTGTGTATTGCTCAAAAAAAGAGCCGAAATGCTGCTCAACCTAAAAGAAGGCAGCACACCTCTTGACTAAAAGTCGGGGGCTAAGAGTTCCTACCCCCGTACTGAAGGCAAAATGTACCTTCGGGAGGAAAAAAAGAGCCGAAGTACTGCTCGACCTAAAAGAAAGCAACGCGCCTCTCGACTAAAAGTCGGGGGCTAAGAGTGCTTGCCCCCACACCGAAGGCAAAACATACCTTCGGGAGAAAAAAAAGGAGGCGAAGTGCTGCTCAACCTAAAAGAAGACGGTGCACCTCTCGACTAAAAATCGGGGGCTAAGAGTGCCTACCTCTACATCGAAGGAAAAACATACTTTCGGGAGAAAAAAAAGAAAGCCAAAGTGCTGCTCGGCTTTGAAAGAAGGTTGCGCACCCCTCGACTAAGTCGGGGGCTAAGAAAGCTTGCTCTGCGCTGAAGACACAGAATACCTAACATTAATCTCGAAACACGGACAACGTACAAAACACAAAAATTCAGCAAAATAAAGGTTGAAGCTTGGATAACCATCACCGAAAATTGTGCCTTTGCATTTACGATTCTGCCGAAGGTCCCTACGGCTTCAAAGTCAGGGGAACAACATTTTCCACTTGGCGCTTTGCGTACTGTTCTACCGAAGGTCCCTACGGCTTCAAAGTCGAGGCAGACGGTGTTTTCCAGATGGCGCTTCACATGCGGTTCTGCCGAAGGTACCTATGGCTTCAAAGTCAGGGGGACTGTGTTTTCCGGGTCATGTTTTGAACGCGATACAGCCGAAGGTCCAAAACGATGAAAGACCATCGATAACAACTTTATTCAGCAAATTCATCAATGCTAGGATCTACAAAATCTTTATACCAATAACTACAGCCAAATTGAAAGGCTATGCCTTGGCTGGCATGATAAGGCATCGTTGGATCCAAGGGTGATCCGATATAATTAGATGGCATGGTAGACTAAGATGTAGCTAAGGCGCTCATGCCTTCACCATGCCGCACTATTTGTGAAGGCCCTTGGAGGTAGAAAAATTGAAACTAACGGGGTAGAGATTCATGATTATCGTCTTCCGGCTCAGGCTTTGGATCGACGAACATATGCGGAGGCTCAAAGTCTCCACGCGCAATCCTGCGGGACTCGCACTTAGCCGTTTGGGTTTCTAAAACCGATGGGCTAAACGACTTTCAGAATGCTTTGGAGTTTGCATTCTTACGTCATAGGACCCGTGCTTCGCTCTCTACCTCCCAAAATCAATAGCTGGGTGACGACGGTGGAAGGAGTCCCAGCAAGACCAAGACATAAAAAATTGTCCCACATCACAGTGATGGGAACAGCATCTTCGACTACCAGCGTAGTGTCCGAAGCAAGGACCGGCGCAGGGAGCGAAGGCAATCAAAACAATTGACAATAAATAAAAGCGTATATATTACAATATGTTTTGATTGGTAACCAAACGTTCAAAACCCAAAAACAACGCTTCATGCATTCTTCACACCTTCTCTTTCTCTTCGACCGCCTTGGTCATTGCTTTGGCGGTAGGATCATCCTTCGACTTTGCCTGCAGAACAAAGCGTCCATGAATACGCAGGTGGCAAAATCTCGAAAGCAGAGCCCAAAAAACGTACTCATTGGCGGTTGATTTCCGCCTCCCGGAGGGTGAGCTCACGGCCATGCTTACACCAGTAGTTGGTGGTGAATGATCACATAGTGGCTTACAATGCTCTCTACATAGCCGAAATTGACATATACGAAGGATAACAGAAGGTTGTTTTTTGGAGTGCAGCATGATGGTCGCAGCCAATCATCTTAATTGACTGGACTAAACTCCTGGCTAAGACCATGGCGCAAAAGTCATCGTACAGCTAGGTCGCAGGCAAAAGGCTACTGCTAGTTTTGCAGATCCATCTAATAAGTCCACCCAGCCTGACAAGGTCAAGCGTTGGAGGCGTGGCCGAAGCACCGGTTCCATCGAAGGTATTGCTAATTGCTTCGCAGGCTGCAACGGTCTTCGACTCCAGTTCTCCTAGCACAGTGAGGGCGTCATTGGATAGCACCTTCGCCTCATAGCTCTTCGTGTAGCCGCTGCGCTTTAGCTTTTTCTGCGATGCAGAGGGCTTGCAGCTCTGAAACTTGAGCTTCGGACGCCATTAGATTCTAGCGAAGATAGGTGATCTCTTCTTCTGTGCTCTGTTTTCCTGAGCGAAGGGAGCTCACTTCTTTTTCAAGCTGCTGCAAGCGCAGATCAGCCTCCCTCGCTCGTCGCACGAACTCCCTTTTTTGAGCCTCAGCCTTCTCCGCACGGGCTTGAAACAAGGCCATTTGTGCCTCCACATTCTTTGCGCGGGCCTCAGAATGCTCTGCTTGCTTGCGCTACGCGCGCGAAATGAGCATAGCTTGTAATAGCTCATAGGTGTCAGAACAAATAAGCAAAGAGAAGCTGAAGTCGTGATGCGAAATACAATACCTTTGCAATTACCACGTCGGAGGCATCGATGAGCTCGACAGCGGGCTTTCACTCTAGAGAAATCTTAAGCTCAGGGAGAACGAAGCTGTCAAACATCTTCTTTGAGTCATTGACTTCTCCCGAGCTTGGCTCAAATAGCCTTCGCATTGAGTAAGCCATTGTGACTCATAAGCCATGTTCCGCCACGGTGTGGTAGGGGCGGCGAGGTATTTTCCTCTTCGGTCTATGTGGCCCTGTGTCCTCCGGAGGAACTGTCCTTAGACGAAGAGCTCAAAGATGAAGAGGAAAAGGTTGATTCAGCTCCAGCTTCTTCGGCAATTTTTACACCTTCGGCCTCCTCAGCTTCCCTTACCCCCACTATCTTGGTGGTAGCTCGCGGATCAAAAAGTTCATCCTCCTTGTCGCTAAGAATTAGCATGGCAAGGTCCACGCTCGTAGAAAAGGGAGGCTTCAGCAAGGAGGGAGGATCCTGCATGCTCTTCATAGGCTCCTGTCGAAGGGGCACACTCGAATGGCCATTGAGCCTTCGGGGGTCATTTCCTCACCCAAGATGTCAAGGGCCATTTCATGAGGTATTTTCTTCAGGGCAAGCGCCTTCTTCTTTTTACCTTCTTGCGGCGAAGGGTTGGCCATTTTCTGCTTCTTTTGGCTACCACCAGCAGACTCTCCGTCGGCCTTGGTGTTTGGGGAGCCTTCTCCTTCGCCTTGACCTGAAGAGAGCATAGTTACCTTCGGCATGTCTTTATAGGCAAGGCCTCATGACTCGAAAATCCAATTAAGTCGTTGACCAAGCCCTGGTCAGCGCAGAGTTGGGCTTCGCCCAGAGTAAATTTCACAAGAAGAAGCATGGCCTTAGTCTCCACTTCGACATCCGTCAAGTCTGCCACAAAGTAAACAATGTAAGGAAATAATAGAACCCAAGTGCATTTAAGAACATGATAAAAGAGAATACCTGTGAAGCCTCAGAAGTCCAGCTGGGGACGGCAGAGTCCCTCCGGGCCCTTGTCACCAAATTTTGCGATGGTCTAGCCCTGGCTAAGGGGCAACACCCCGGACGCCATATACTCTTCAACGAGATCGCGCATGGTCAGATGCTTCACACACCTAGTAAAGGCCTCAAATGCCGTGTTCTGAGACGCCTTCAGCTGAACATTGGGGCTGCGGTTCCCCTTCATCTCTTCGCACTTGGACACGATAAACTTCTCTCAGTCCAACTTGTGGTAGAACCACCACTGCGTCCAATCCTTCGACCATTTGTTTTTGTATGCCACGACTGGCGTGGCTAGGCCGACGCGATAAGTGAAGTTTAGACAGCCATAGTGGGCTTCTCTTTGCACGTTACATGCAAAAACTGGCTTCGGTTGATGATGGATCCAGTGGGTTGGGGTTAAGGCCCTGGCCGATGCTTTCATTCCTTCAGAATGCGCCGCCCAAGCGAAAAGACCGAGCTGAATGATGGCGTTCGGCGTCAGCTGATGTAGATTTCAAAAGGCTTCAGAACCTTGGGCACCATCTCATCGCAAGGAAAGCGAACCCTACTCTGAAGTAGTCGACGAAGACAATGGCTTCGTCACTGGAGTCTCTTGGCCCTTCGGGAGCCTAACCTTCAAAATATCACTTATCAAACCCCTCTTCACTAGTTCAACGAGAACTTCTTCATCAACCTTGGATTTTCCAATCCAATAGGTCTTCAGGCGACTTGTCTGGCCTCTCGGAGCCATCCTCACTGGGCTTCGGAAAGAAGTGTGACTAAGAGGGTATTCGTACGGGAGCTGCAGCTTTGGCAGATTCAAGCGGTGAAAATTGAAGCGACTGGTGGAGCACTTTTATAGCGGTGAAAGGAGTGTTAACGACAGTTGAAACGAGACACGTTGGAAATTGAACCATTGCCGTAAAAGATGATTCGGCTTGAGAAGAAGACACCTAGCGTCATCGAGCCCTGATCGTTGTTTGGGGGCATAATGGTCATATCCTCACATATATAAAATTAGTTAAAATAATAATAAAAAATAAAAAGGATGATGAGCATGCGGCGGCTATCTGCTAAAAGGTAAAATGAGCCCCCGAGAGGTCTTCAACGAGCCGAAGGGGACGACGTTCAGCTATATTATTTGATTCACAGGTTTGGCCCATCGAAGATGAACCTTACCTGTAGGGGGCTACTGTTGGGGAATGATCTTACGCACCCCTTCGGATCTTAAGGCGAAGTCCACTAGTAGTTGTTCAATGATGAATAATAGAGTTGTGTTTCAGGGAGCACGGGCGAAGCCTTTGGCTGGCCTTCGCATGGAGACCGAAGGTCGACCCGCGGTGCCAAGTATCAGTGTAGGCGAAGCCTCAGGCGGGACCTCAGGCAGAGACCGAAGGGTGACTCGGGACGCACCGTTGAGACTGGTCGAAGGTGCCTTGAGGGCTCGTGTAGCGGTCTATGGTATAATTGTAAATGTGTAAATGTACTCAATGATACCAAAATACCCCCGAATATGCCGAGAATGTGGCAGTTAGAGAGGTAACGTTGTAAATTATGGCACAAAGTGGTTGAGTACGGACTATAAATAGGTTGACACTGTAACTGATATGACAGAAAACAATTAGTTTACTCATCTCCCTATAAACACGTGTTGCATCTCGCCGCGTTAGGCTCTTTCTCTCCCTGGGTCGAAGGCTTCCTCTAGTTTGGTAACTTCGGAACCAACAAATAGATCTAGTCATATGTAGTACTTTCAAACACGCGTTTAAATTATATCTATATTATACTCTGATAATATGAATATATTGGTTTATCCATTTACACTTATAAATTATTTATAGATTAAATTAAACTAAAAGTACCTTATATTCCAACAGTGACCACTCTCATTTAGGTTCCTAAGATTTTGCACGAATCTTTGGTAACCCTCATGCATGTCCATGTCTAGATAGTAGGACCTGCATGTGAGACCCGGTACAAATTTGAAGAATTGTGCTACTGCGATATATATATATATATATATATATATATATATATATATATATATATATATATATATATATATATATATATATATATATATATATATATATATATATATATATATATATATATATATATATATATTGATACCAATATTTTACGATAGCTTAAAAAAATAAAAAAAATTGTATTTTACTATTCAAATTCGAGTTACTATTCACCAATAGGATAATGACACGCAATATTTATCTTAAGCGCAAAACGGTGTAAGGATATAGAAATAATTCGTCCTTAAAAAAACTATTCAGATACTATTACGTGTGCAATTCTTTATTCAAGAGGTACTATTTAGATACTATTTAGTACTATTTAGTACTGTTTGCACACCGTGTGAACAGTAAAGAGTTGATTAGTTATTATTAACACACTATTTCGAGTAGTAACAATAATAGAAAATTCAAAATTGAAAGTGACCTCTTTTGATTCAGTGGTATTTAGCGCTGCTAATCAGGATCTTTGCAGGTTGGCGAGACCAACAAATCAGTCGGTTGCACAATAGTTGTAAAAATCCTACTCGGTACTCACCATTCTTATTGCTAGCTTATTTCAGAAGTAGCAAAGCTTTCCCTGGATATCCTAGTCATGTATATATGTGATAAGTTTATATCATCACCCCAGGTAGTTCCACCCGAAGGGAACACTTCTCTACAAACACAGAGTTCTCCTTCCCCTATTATGGCTATGCCAGATGCAGGGATTACCTGAGAACTATCGAAGAGGTTTCTCCTATAGGGTACATAGCATAAAAACTCATCTCATATAGACAAACTAGAAGACCAAGGGATTTTCAAAGATAACACTACTTCATTTCCATAAGCATAGCTTACAAATGGTTTTCCCTTTCGGGAACCCCAAAAACTTACTTACAAACGGAGGATTACCTTACAGAGGTAGTAGCATAACTTCCTTCTTCAATATAGCCTATTTTACAAGTGCACTATTACTAGAAATGAGAGAGTGCTATGGATGCTCTCGCTCTGCTCTGGAGGATGCTTGAAGGCTGGTGGTTGTGTTTGGTCCTTGAAGCTGCCTTTTATAGCTACAAGAGGGCTCTTTCCTCCTTATTTAAATTTGCCTAGATCATAGCCAGGAATCACATAGCCCTGGAATTTATTCGTCTGTCGTCTGCCAGAGCGTGAAAACCATGTGAACCCACGTGAAGGTGTCTTTCGTTTGTTTCCACGTGAACCCACGTGAAAATGTCTTTCATTTGCTTCTGCTTGAGTGCCTTCACTTATTGGTGTCTTCGTCTTCATCTGAATGCCTTCGATTATTGGTGTCTTCAAGTATAACGTCTTCTGTATTGTATGCATGGGTCTTCTACGCCTCAATTATTGATATTACTTATCAATACATTTATACACATACTTTTTATTTTGGATTTTGCCCATGTCCGGCAATATCCATTATATCTTCATCCGAGAGTGGAATTTCAAATCTTTCATCATATGCTTTCTTCATTTTTTCGAATTTATCATTCATCTCCTTTCTTAATTCTTTTAGAATTTCTTCTTTTATTTCTATCTTCCATTGTGGTGATATTGATTCAAATTTTTCTTCAAGTTTCCAATCTATATATGACACATCCAAAGGATCTACATCTTTCAACAAACATTCTTTATATGTAGGCTTTTTTGAAGATCCTTCTTCTTTTATAATTTTACAAGGTGCTGCTGTTGTCATTTTTTTATTCTTTGCTTTTTTAAATTTCTGAATATAATCCTTTGCAGCTGGTTCTATATAATAATTTACTCCCAAAATCTTTCGAGCTTGATTTAAAGCTTCATCAATATTTGCATATTTTTTCCATGACATTCCTCCTGTCAATTTTGTTTCAATTTTTTGAGTTAATATTTCTTCAAATGATATATATATTCCCGGTACCTTGCCATCATATACCACATATATTGGCTTCTGTTCTATTACCTCGAGATTCTCTGATGTAGGCAGTAATTCATTTATCATATGAAAATATTCAGAAAGACTGTTTAATATTGAAAGCATATATCCCTTCTCTTCTCGTTTATTATTATATTGATACCAGAAATTATCTAGTATGCATTCTTGGACTTCATCTAGGATTATATGATCCTTGGGCTTAAATTTATATGAATTTGGCGGAAATATTCTAAGCTTATTTTCAGCTCCAAAACTGAAAGATTCAAACCCGCTAAAATTCATGGATCTCTTCATACCTGCAAAATAGATGATCGAGAAAATAGGTCAGGCAACTTATAATCCTTTCTTTTTATATGCTCAAAAATAACTTTATAGCCATTTCCAGTAATAATATCTTCAAACAAAACCCATCTTCTAATAGAACTCTTCTTACTATTGATTTGATTATAATATCTACATATTGCTTCACAGTCTGTTCTAACTGTAAATTCTCTAA
Organism: Phragmites australis; assembly: GCF_958298935.1. Classification (NCBI taxonomy): domain Eukaryota; kingdom Viridiplantae; phylum Streptophyta; class Magnoliopsida; order Poales; family Poaceae; genus Phragmites; species Phragmites australis. The sequence continues at coordinate 16,989,101 of NC_084924.1, read as the reverse complement.
ATCCTAAATATAAACGGAAAGAATTTATTGTATATATTATTGCTAATATTTCTCTATCAGTATTGTTTACAGTCTTTAGCTTATAACTTCTTGAAGCATACCTGCATATTTTTTCTTCTGTTTTTGGTGAATATTTATTAGGTTTTTGTTTTAATATAGCACCCCATCCTTCTTTAGAGGCATCAGTTTTAATAATAAAATAATTATCATCTAAAGGTAATTCTAATGGTTTTAAGTCCTTAACCTTTTCCTTTATCAATTTTACTAATTTTATATCTTCGGAATTAAAATATTTTTGACCATTCTTTCTTAACTTCGCATATAGTGGCCCAGCAAGCTTAGCGAGATTATCTATATAGTTTCTTGCATAGTTTACAATCCCTAAGAATTGTTGTAGAAGCTTTCTTTCATTCATGAGGTCAGGGAATTGTAAGATTTTCTTTGCAATATGTTCTTGTAAATATATTTTACCTTCTCCTATCTCATGTCCAAGGAAATTTATTTTTTCTTTACAAATTTTCATTTTCTTTTTAGATAATATTAATCTGTTTTGTTCAACCTTTCTAAAAAATATTTCAAGATGAGCAATATGTTCCTTATAAGTTTTTGAGAATATTAACAGATCATCTATATAGACTAATATAAACTCTTGATTTTCATTAAAAATATTTTGCATTTTTCTCTGAAATAATGCAGGAGCATTTTTTAAGCCTAGAGGCATAACAAGCCATTCAAAATGTCCTTGAGGACATGTGAATGCTGTCCATTCTATAGATTCTTCTACCATCTTGACTTGCTAGAATCCGGCTTTTAAATCAAACTTTGAAAAGTATCTGCTACCTTGAATCCTATTAATCCATTCTTGTTTATTTGGAATATTATATGCATCATCCACAGTATTATCATTTAGCCTTTTGTAATTTATTACCATCCGCGATTTTCCCCTTACTATTTCAGAATAATTTCTTACTATAAAAGCCGCTGATCTGTGTGGACTTCTACTTTCCCTTATTGCCCCTAGTTTCAATACCTCCTCAACATGCATTTTAAATTCTTCTATATCTTTCGGAGTGGCTTCTATAGGGCATGTTTTGATTATATAATCCGGGTTTATTATGTTAATTTTACATACAATAGAGTTGTCATCCCAATATTTCATTGGTATTTCTCCAATTATTTGGATATCTTCCAATCTTTGTACAATCTTCTCTATATCCTTTTTAGATTTTATGTCTTTGTACCAGTTTGGCGCAAAAGATTGTAATCCTATGCATTCTACACAAAAATTTGTTATATAATATTCTTCTAAGATTGTATCAGGCTCGTTTTCTTCTATATTACTATCTTCAAGATTTTCATTTTCAAGATCAAGATTGATAATTTTTTGGTGTTGCGTTCCACCACGCTTTCGCACTTCTGAGATATATGGGAGATTGTCTTGGTGTGGGATAAATGTGATACCTTGTTCATGTATGATTGTGGTTTGTAAAAAATGTTGTAAAAACCTTAATCCAATTATCATATCGTCGTTTATCATAGATAGGTCTCGTATTGTAATTTCATCTAACATAATAAACTCGGATTATATAATCAAAACATGCCCTATAGAAGCCACTCCGAAAGATATAGAAGAATTTAAAATGCATGTTGAGGAGTTATTGAAACTAGGGGCAATAAGGGAAAGTAGAAGTCCACACAGATCAGCGGCTTTTATAGTAAGAAATCATTCTGAAATAGTAAGGGGAAAATCGCGGATGGTAATAAATTACAAAAGGCTAAATGATAATACTGTGGATGATGCATATAATATTCCAAATAAACAAGAATGGATTAATAGGATTCAAGGTAGCAGATACTTTTCAAAGTTTGATTTAAAAGCCGGATTCTGGCAAGTCAAGATGGCAGAAGAATCTATAGAATGGACAGCATTCACATGTCCTCAAGGACATTTTGAATGGCTTGTTATGCCTCTAGTTATTGTTACTATTCGAATGGTGAGTACCGAGTAGGATTTTTACAACTATTGTGCAACCGGCTGATTTGTTGGTCTCGCCAACCTGCAAAGATCCTATTTGGAATATTATATGCATCATCCACAGTATTATCATTTAGCCTTTTGTAATTTATTACCATCCGCGATTTTCCCCTTACTATTTCAGAATGATTTCTTACTATAAAAGCCGCTGATCTGTGTGGACTTCTACTTTCTCCTATTACCCCTAGTTTCAATAACTCCTCAACATGCATTTTAAATTCTTCTATATCTTTCAGAGTGGCTTCTATAGGGCATGTTTTGATTATATAATCCGGGTTTGTTATGTTAATTTTACATACAATAGAGTTCTTATCCCAATATTTCATTGGTATTTCTCCAATTATTTGGATATCTTCCAATCTTTGTACAATCTTCTCTATATCCTTTTTAGATTTTATGTCTCTGTACCAGTTTGGCGCAAAAGATTGTAATCCTATGCATTCTACACAAAAATTTGTTATGTAATATTCTTCTAAGATTGTATCATGCTCGTTTTCTTCTATATTACTATCTTCAAGATTTTCATTTTCAAGATCAAGATTGATAATTTTTTGGTGTTGCGTTCCACCACGCTTTCGCACTTCTGAGATATATGGGAGATTGTCTTGGTGTGGGATAAATGTGATACCTTGTTCATGTATGATTGTGGTTTGTAAAGAATGTTGTAAAAACCTTAATCCAATTATCATATCGTCGTTTATCATAGATAGGTCTCATATTGTAATTTCATCTATTATGTATTTCGTGCCATTTATTAATACCTCAATATTGTATGCTAACTGGTTATGGATCTTCTTTATTCCTGACATATCAGTGGATGTCTCTGCTTGATTAGCATCTATCGTATGTACTATTTCGGGACATTTTACAAAGTATTTATCGTGAATAATATTTTTTGTGCATCCTGTGTCTACTAATGCCAATATTTTATAGGTAATATTTGGTCTTAGTTTTACCTTTACTAGAATTCTTATTTCTAATATTTCTTTAAATGGTAACTTAACGATATACTTATTTCCAAAGTTTGTTATAGCATCTTTTAACTGGATTATCTTGTCTCCTCTACTATCTTTTAACGCTATAGTTTGCTCTTGGCATTCAGTATTTTCTATGAACCTATCTTCTTTCAAATCTGTATTGTCTATTTTGAATTTAAGTTCTTCTAGTTCTACTTCTAATTTATTCACTCTGTTTTCTAATGTTTTTACTCTACTGGACATTATCCTTTCATCTGGTTCTAGCTCTAGCTCTTTTCTCCATTTTTGCTTTTTTGCTTTCAAGCATTCAAAGCATGCTTGTTTTAAACATATGCTGCATGTAGCTCTATTTTCTTGACTTGGGTAGTATATACAAAAAGCACATTTTATATTGTAATCCCCCTTTCCTCTAATCCAATCATGACCACAACTTGCTTGATCCATCAATTCTATTGTTAGACCCGCTAATTCGTCTATTAAGTCTATTTCATCATTACTTGACTCGCAGTCAGCCTCATTGTTTTCAATCTCATCAGTTTCTATGATTGAGTATATTGACTCATCATCTTTGATTTCATCATCGCAAACTAATATATTTTCATATACACTATCTATTATTAAAACTCTTTCTTGTTCTTCATATTTACTAGAATATCTTTTCTGATTCTTATTAAGGCAAGTCCTACTTAGGTGGTCAGGTAAATTTCATATGAAACATCTACATGTCTTGTCGTAATTTTTCCTAGGATTATAACGTCTTACGTTCCTCTTATGTAAAAATGGAGGTTTATTATCTAATCGTCTTAGAAAATATCTTTTCTTGGTTTTGTAATTATCATTATTCTTTCGTTGAGGTTTATAATATCTTCTATTCTTGTGCCTTTCTTTTACATCGTTTTCCCCTTACTATTTCAGAATAATTTCTTACTATAAAAGCCGCTGATCTGTGTGGACTTCTACTTTCCCTTATTGCCCCTAGTTTCAATAACTCCTCAACATGCATTTTAAATTCTTCTATATCTTTTGGATTGGCTTCTATAGGGCATGTTTTGCTTATATAATCCGGGTTTATTATGTTAATTTTACATATAATAGAGTTCTTATCCCAATATTTCATTGGTATTTCTCCAATTATTTGGATATCTTCCAATCTTTGTACAATCTTCTCTATATACTTTTTAGATTTTATGTCTCTGTACCAGTTTGGCGCAAAAGATTGTAATCCTATGCATTCTACACAAAAATTTGTTATGTAATATTCTTCTAAGATTGTATCAGGCTCATTTTCTTCTATATTACTATCTTCAAGATTTTCATTTTCAAGATCAAGATTGATAATTTTTTGGTGTTGCGTTCCACCACGCTTTCGCACTTCTGAGATATATGGGAGATTGTCTTGGTGTGGGATAAATGTGATACCTTGTTCATGTATGATTGTGGTTTGTAAAGAATGTTGTAAAAATCTTAATCCAATTATCATATCGTCGTTTATCATAGATAGGTCTCGTATTGTAATTTCATCTAACATAATAAACCCGGATTATATAATCAAAACATGCCCTATAGAAGCCACTCCGAAAGATATAGAAGAATTTAAAATGCATGTTGAGGAGTTATTGAAACTAGGGGCAATAAGGGAAAGTAGAAGTCCACACAGATCAGCAGCTTTTATAGTAAGAAATCATTCTGAAATAGTAAGGGGAAAATCGCGGATGGTAATAAATTACAAAAGGCTAAATGATAATACTGTGGATGATGCATATAATATTCCAGATTTTAAAATCTAGATTTTAAATAGAATCAATATAGAAGAAAACAACAAAGAGATCGTTTTATCTTCATCCGGAATAGTTGCATCCACTAAGGCTATAAACTCACAAAGATGGACATATCTAAAAGCTTGTCAGAAGAGGCAAAACACTTCAGCTAGTAAACCAAGATGCAAGACCCTTAACTTTAATGGATAGACTAAGGGGTAAAAGTGAGGATATAGATAACCTAGAAGAAGTCATAGATGTGGAAAAGGACCTTGAAAGATATCAAAAGGATACTTTAAGAAAAATAAAGCCTCAACAATTTTATCAAATGGGTATGTTCGAAAGTAAGAATGGGTTATACAGAATATCTAAAGAAGTAGAGTTAAGTGTTTTGACACAACCAGTAGAATTAAGAGTTGTTAGTAAGCAGTTTGAAAATGATTTAAAATACTCAGGTTACAAGTATATTCACCAAGGTATGTATATAATAGGAATTAAGGGCATGACAAGGAAGAAGTTGGGAACAAAGGTGCTAATAACATTATTAGATAAAAGATGGGATACATTAAATAAAGCCGCATTAGGTTTCTTAGAAGGAGATATGAACGAAAATAAATTAATAACTTATATAGCTCCAGACTTGATGATGCCCAGAAAAGAATTTATAGAAAAAATGAGTTTTGGTTTCCAGACCAAAGGATATGAAGAGTTCAAGGGGACAAACTTATTAGTAAGTATAGAATTCATTGGAAGGTTAACTAATAGAAGTAGAACCAGATATAAATTAAATGTCAACGATGTAATTGAAAGCATGCAGTCAAGGGGAATAAAGTTTATGAGCCCTTTGAAGATAGACTCCGAAGTAAGAGCAGGAGAAGAATGGAATATAAGCGAGTTAATAGAAAGTAAAACTTTAAAACAACCCGAAAATTATATAAGTTACCAAAATTGCAAAGGTAATACTAGTATTAGATTCATAAATTATAAGTCAAGAGCCTTAGATGATTTAGATTCGATTACATCAGAACAAGATATCGAAGATAATAGGAGGCACAGTGTTTATGAATTTATGGAAAAACTAGATTTAGATAACGAAATAAAATATTATGAAGAAAAACTAAAACAAATATCCGCAGAATATAATAGCGCTATGACAAGTGAATGGCCTGCGCTAAGGGACAAAGAACTTTATTTCTATAGAGAACTGTCAAGGTTAAGAAAGCTAAAAAGAGATAAGGAATTAAGTCCAGAAAGCTCAAAAAGTAGCAAAGATATAAGCAAACTAAGTAAAGAAAGCGCAAAAGAGGTCGATAACAAAGATAAGCAAATAGCTAATAATAAACTTGCAAGTGAAGACGAGCAGTGGGATTTAAATGATAAATTATTATTAGAAAGCTATGAAGAAGATGATGAGTCGAATAATGATTTATACGCTGAAGGTGACGCTTATGATACGTCAGAGCAATATAAGGATTTTATAGACTCCTTAGATGATGTAGGGTTGCATAATTTAGAAAACGCAATGGAAGCCATGGAAGTAGACATAGGAAAAGGGAAAAGGAGAAGATATGGTGAAAGTTCGGTAAAGAATGAAGGGGAAATGGAGAGACCATCTAGAGTATCCGGAAGATGGCCCCCAGAAAAAGAAGATTATCCTTATAATTATATTCCAGGACAATATACATACATGGGTTCTAAGAGAAGAGAATTTGAAAAGACTGTAAAGTTTCAAAATCATAAGAGTGACGGTGCGATACTAAATCTAGCAGCACATGATCCTATTGATTGGCCTAATATCATAAGCATATGGAAAGGTTTGATAGTTCAGAAATACATACAAAATCAACATAACATAGGAAATAAAGTAGAAGATATGATAACCTATTTAGAAACATTTTTAGGAGAATCAGCGAAGGTTCTATGGGAACAATGGGTAGAAAATAACCCTAACCTTTATGAAGAATTGAAAAGAGCAGGCAGCAACCCAAATAATTTTGCAAACATAATATCAAACATCATAATAGCAGAAGACCCAGAGTTAGGTTATTCTACATTACAAAATAAAAAAGGCAGCTTCAAGGACCAGACACAACCACCAGCCTTCAAGCATCCTCCAGAGCAGAGCGAGAACATCCATAGCACTCTCTCATTCCTAGTAATAGTGCACTTGTAAAATAGGCTATATTGAAGAAGGAAGTTGTGCTACTATCTCTGTAAGGTAATCCTCCGTTTGTAAGTAAGTTTTTGGGGTTCCCGAAAGGGAAAATCATTTATAAGCTATACTTATGGAAATGAAGTAGTGTTGTCTTTGAAAATCTCTTGGTCTTCTAGTTTGTCTATATGAGATGAGTTTTTATGCTATGTACCCTATAGGAGAAACCTCTTCGATAGTTCTCAGGTAATCCCTGCATCTGGCATAGCCATAATAGGGGAAGGAGAACTCTGTGTTCGTAGAGAAGTGTTCCCTTCGGGTGGAACTACCTGGGGTGATGATATAAACTTATCACATATATACATGACTAGGATATCCAGGGAAAGCTTTGCTACTTCTGAAATAAGCTAGTAATAAGAATGGTGAGTACCGAGTAGTATTTTTACAACTATTGTGCAACCGGCTGATTTGTTGGTCTCGCCAACCTGCAAAGATCCTGATTAGCAACGCTAAATACCACTGAATCAAAAGAGGTCACTTTCAATTTTGAATTTTCTATTATTGTTACTATTCAAAATAGTGTGTTAATAATAACTAATCAACTCTTTACTGTTCACGCGGTGTGCAAACAGTACTAAATAGTATCTGAATAGTACCTCTTGAATAAAGAATTGCACACGTAATAGTATCTGAATAGTTTTTTCAGAGGACGAATTATTTCTATATCCTTACACCGTTTTGCGCTTAAGATAAATATTGCGTGTCATTATCCTATTGATAAATAGTAACTCGAATTTGAATAGTAAAATACAATTTTTTTATTTTTTTAGCTATCGTAAAATATTGGATATATATGTATGTATATATATATATATATATATATATATATATGCATGTCTAGAACCATCCTCGCTAATTTCTCATTTGACACGAAGATTCAGTCTGCAGCCGTGCGTCCGCGCCATGCAGGACCAATCCAACGGTCGGAATTTTATTTTTTCCGTGCGAAAAGACTGATTCACACGTTTGTGCAACGCGCGTATCGAGCTCCCCACTGACGGCCCCACTTCTCATTTTCGAAAACCAATCCTGAAATTTTTTTAGCAAACTTTTCTCGTTAATACTCAAACTTTTTCTAATTTTTTTATTAATTTTTACTCAAATTTTTTTTTTAAACTTTTCACGTTAATTTGTACTAAACGATTCACTTGTTGTATCAACACGAATTTACGTAGCTGGTTTATGCTAAAACAGTACTACAATATATAAATGAATGTATGCGGCAATCCATACCAAATTAGGCCTATACTTTCAAATTATGGTGGAGCTGTATAAAACAACAGAGGAATTAAGATAGCACGGTGCGGAGCAAATCAGATATGGATAGCTTTGCTGGACCTTCAAACTTTGTCATGAACCCATACTCGGATCCTCTGCCTTAATGACGATTAATGCAGAGAATCACTGTATGAACAGTGTAATGAGTCACTAGCTACAGTGTACTGCATTAATTACTCGATGTTGCTACAGTAAATGCTGTAACAACAGTGGTATGCCATACTGTAGCGCATTACTGTTCACATATTGCTGTAGCACCTTAGAGCTGGGCTCCCCTTTTTGATCCGTCGGTGCACATTCGCCTTAATGTAGAGGGCTGCAGCCTCTCATCCATGTATCAAATTCTCGGCAATCCGCGTGCCCTGCTGCAATAGTCCATGCGTCCTATCAACACCAGCCACGTACCCCCGGTTCGGTAATCAAACATCATCACTTGATCTTTTCCTACGGAGGAGAGGGAAAATACTGTTGCCTCCGCTTAAAAAATATCATTTTAAACATTGACAACCAGAACATTGATATAAAATTTTGATCACTAATTACTCATATGAAATATATACAAAATATAGAAATATTGTAAAACTATGAAACTATTTTTCGAGACAATAAAAAATTCAATCGAAATATTTAAAGAGATACTAATGATCTTAGTTAAAATATAGCAACTAGACGTAACCTAAAATGCTATTGTACTGTTCTGTGACCGGAAATAATCGAATAATAATGATTATAGATTCCAGGAAAATATTCGACAAATTAAATCAGAGCCCGCCCCGCCCTCCACCTGTCCCCGCGTCGTGGCTCCCACGGCGCCTCGCACTCGAGCTCCCCCACAGACTCACAGTGACTCTTGTCTGTATCTACACGCGCGCGTATATATACGGGCACCGGTCGCGCGCCATTTCTCCAACCTCGCAAGCTAGCTGCTAGCTATATGCCTATGCTTAGCACCCTACTCCTTTCCCTTTCGACCTCGGATAACTAGACGCGCACGTCGTTCCGGATTTGCTCCGACGCTCCACCGCGCGGACATGGGCAACCGCAAGAAGCTCATCCACTTCCTCCGCGCCGACCCGGTGGCGGCGGCCGCTGCACTGTCGTCGCCCGGGTCCTTCTCCTCCAACTCCTCTGTCTCCGACGACGACGGGTACAGCTCCTCCTCCTTCCCGGCATCCGCGGCGTCCACGCCGTCGCGGTACAACTCGCCCAAGTCGCCGTGGGTGCACTTCCCAGGCCTCGGCGCCGACGGCAGTGATGCTGCCCAGACAACCGGGCTCATCGCGTCGCTGGTGAAGGAGGACGGGAAGGTCTACTCGCTGGCCGCCGCTGGGGACGTGCTTTACACCGGCACAGACTCCGAGAACGTGCGGGTGTGGCGGGACCGACGCGAGCTCGCGGTGTTCCGCACGGGCAGCGGCCTCGTCAAGGCCGTCGTCGTGGCCGGCGACGGCCGCATCTTCACGGGCCACCAGGACGGGAAGGTCCGGGTGTGGCGTGCCGACGCCGACGACCCCGCCGTGCACCACAGGGTCGGGTCGCTCCCCGCGCTCGGGGACTTCTTGATGAGCTCCGTCAACCCGTCGTCCTACGTCGAGACGCGGCGCGGGAGGAACCGGCGCCGCGCGGTGTGGCTCCGGCACTCGGACGCCGTGTCGTGCCTCAGCCTCGACGAGGCCGCCGGGCTGCTCTACTCCGGGTCCTGGGACAGGACCTTCAAGGTGTGGCGCGTCTCGGACTCGAGGTGCCTCGAGTCGGTGCCCGCTCACGACGACGCCGTCAACGCAGTCGTCGCGGCGGGGTTCGACGGCCTCGTGTTCACCGGCTCTGCCGACGGGACTGTTAAAGTGTGGCGTCGCGAGGCGGCGGATCCGAAGGGCGACAGGACCAGGCACGTCGTGGAAAGAGTGCTCCGGAAGGGCGAGAGCGCGGTGACCGCAATCGCCGTGTCACCTGAGGCGCGCGTCGTGTACGTCGGCTCGTCGGACGGGCTGGTCACCTACTGGCGGTGGGTAAACGGAGAGGCGATTTTCGGGGGCGTGCTCATGGGACACAAGATGGCCGTGATGTGCCTCGCAGTGTCCGGGAGCGTCGTCGTGAGCGGCTCCGCCGACCAGACGCTATGCGCGTGGCGGCGCGACGGCACGGAGCACGTCCTTCTCGCCTCGCTCGCCGGGCACACGGGGCCCGTGAAGTGCGTCGCGGTGGCGGACGAGAACGACGCGGACGGCGAGCGGCGGTTCGTCGTGTACAGCGGCAGCCTTGACGGGTCGGTCAAGGTGTGGCGCCTGTCGGAAGAGCCACCGGCTGCTGCGGCAGAGCGGTACTCATTACTAACAACGCCGCCTCGGGAGCCGCACTCTTGGGACCTCCGGCCGGAACTGCCACCGACGGTCCAATCGTGGGCGCCGGAGCTAGCTGAACCGTGTGGCAGGCTGGCAGCTGCGTGAGGACGAAGCAAGCTGCATCTGGATGAAGCCTCGCGTGCGTGCACGAACAATGTGCCGCGCACACGTGTACTGTAGGAGAGTATACTTGACGACGGTATCCGTGTGATTAATTGGCTAGGGATTCTGAGGGGGAAATCAAATGTGTGGTGACGACCTGGCCGGAGATCTGATCCAAGTAGTTGATGGGAAGAAATGGGCGGTTGCTTTGATTGTGAGAGGTGTCATGGCCACGTCAAAATCCAATTAATGCAGGGAGGAAAAGAATGTTTTTGTGCGTGATTTTCCTTTTTGTTGTATTTGGGTGATTTTAATTTCGACGAGAAGATGTACATACAAATGGTTGGTTTGTTCTGGTGACGAAACTAGCAAAGGGATGATGATGGAATGTACATACTTAATTTCCTGTGAATTAATTGTGTTCCTTTATGACCTTCTTAAGGAAATGCTTTAGCCTGGAACACATGGTATAGTAATTATAAAGGTACTACAGTTGATCCCACTCACTTCACTTGCAGCTACCAGTCATATGTAATGCATCCTAAACCAAGTTTAATTTTAATTTTGCTACATTTAGTGGGTTGTCTTAAGGATGGCATCTGAATCAATAGAGAAAAGGGATAGCATACTCAAAGATGGGCAAAAAGCATACATCAATCTAGATCTTCCCACGACCAACATTATCCATTCTCATTTGCTTATTGTTCTGGACATCGAAATAGCCGTAATACACCTTGGATCAGGGATGGCCTCGGAACACATCTTGAAAAATTGTTCTTTTAACTACATATTGCCACGAAATTACTGAAGACGAAAATTGATGTGGAAGATATTCTTCACCATGGAGACAGTTTCCTAATTTGGCTCGTATCCTACGTCTACACATAATAAGAACAAACGGAGTATTGATTTATCAAACTGTCGGTTTCAAAGGCTCAAATCCTCGTTCATAGCAGGAAAAGATACTACCACAAGAGTCCTATCAAGTTGTGTAGCTAGATTGCAAATAGTAGAATAGGTAATTAATTGGCACGTGCATCGTTTTCGTGGCCGCTCGCCCGGCCCTCCTGAACAGGGCTCCGCTTGTGGCAGACGAGGATTCCCTCTGTAGCACTGCAAGTCCGCAAGGTCCTCGGGAGTCGGGAGGCGCCGCGGCGACCGACGGCTCGCAGACGCAGGCGGCAGGATTTGGAAGCTGGCTGTTGCTCCGCGCCTGCCTGGGCATCGTGCGGACCGCATCCATCCTTTTCAGCTGCTCCGGTGGTTCGGATGTTAAAGCTAGGCACCGGTAATTAATAGTATGGAAAATTGTGTCCTCCGTTGGGTGGCCATCTATCACTGCTGGCTCCTTCAAAATCAGTTCAGAACTGGCAATCAAAATTTATATTAGCGTTAGTTTATATCATAAATCGGTAGTAATAGTATTTTATAGTTTGTTTTAAAAAATTCATAATTTCTTCATACAGAATAGGATGAATATATTTTTTATGTAAAAATTATTACTCTCGATAAGATCTACAATTTTATAATTTATATTTTTTTTATTTGGAGTCATCTATATATCCAAATCTTATCCACAACTATTTTAGCATCGTAACTTATGGAGCTCATCTCCTTTCGTCTTGGTTTAGTCATGGTAGTGCTCCACATTACTAAACTAGATGAAAAAGTATAAATTAGTAATAACATGGTAAAATTATAATATATGTAATGCTTAATCACTAAAGTATGATTAACATATTATTAATGCAATGATCTTTTTGACTTTCATGTAGGTCCGTTCAGTTCCAAGTTGGATGAAATACTGAATGATAAAAAAAATAACTGAGGTAACTAATCATCTCTAACGGAAGTAATTACAGGGTGAAATGATAATATATGTAACGTTTAAGTTGGTTAATATTGAAAGGATAATATATGCAATGTTTAAGTTAGTTAAGTGTCAGTTTGCATGTATTTAGTGAGATATTAAAAAACATAAATATTTATATAGAATCATATGAAAAATTAGTTTATAAAAATTATAGCTCTCGATGAGACCTACAACTTTATAGTTGATAATTCTTTTATTTGAACTTATTTTAAATCCCAAATGATCATAAAAAATTTCAGAGAATAAAGATCAAAAGAAAAGAATATCCTATTACTCTCAGCAATTAATGACAGATAAGATGGTAAGAAGACTTCACATAAGGTGAGAAGTCTCGGGTTGGACTCCCAGTAACTACACGCATGCGAATTTCTCAAAAACTAGTAGTGATACTCGGCAACTATGATTATCGATTGCGTAGTTCTGGTTCAAAAATTGGTAATAATACCAGTTATGAACTTGCACCAAAAGTATTTTTTTACTAGTTACAGCTCAGCATGGCAAACATGATTAAATAAAGACTTATCATAGTGAATTTATCCATCAACAGCAAGACACATAGAAGCCCTCGTGATGATGACGCGGAAGGCGACGATGAAGAGGAAGCAAATCGCGAGTAGTCAAACGGAGCGCTTCCTAAAAACCTTATTCTTCTTATTCTGGTGCAAGATCCCATGGACGACAAGTTCTGGAGGCATGCTCTCTCAATCACTAGTGCACGTCGGCGCAACATGACATAGTAGTCTATCTGTAGTGGCTCAACAAAGATAAGGAGGCAAACCCCTAAATCGCGTGTACCTCTTATAGTGGCGACAACCTGGCGAGGTGAGTGAGCGTGCGAGTAAGCTCTTCTAGTCCCCTCATCTATATTTACTAAGGAGATGGAGGATACAACTCCCTTTAGGTTGTATCCCTCCACCACTACTAGCAATGTGAGACTAAACCCACTACCTCCCTTTTCTGAATGGACCTATGAGATTTATTAAAAATTATTCTTAAAATAAAATAGGTGAAGCCTATATATTCTAACATAAATATTTCAATCCCATATGACCCAAATTTTGTGAATGCGATTATTTTTTTTCCAACATCATTTATTTCTTCATTTGAAAACTATTTTCCCAACTTGTCTTGTTTTTATAAAACTAGTGGGACAGTCCGCGCAATTGCATGGTTAGTATCATGAATCTAGTTGGGCATGTACCGTTGTATCATTCTAGCTTTATCATCATTTTTTACTTCACCTTACCATCACTCCGCTATGTTCTATTACTATATTTGTTCCTTGATAGACATATATTCGAACATGTTCTATAACAACTTTTAATATATTCAAACACTATCATCATCTCTTTACTCTAAATCGGGATTGTTTGGTAAAGCTCCAACTCCATATCTGCTCCACAAAACCACAGTGGAGCATGAGCAATAGTGTGAGTTTTTGGCTAGCAGGTTGGTTCCAAATTTATGAATGAGGAGGTTTAGGGTGAATTATTCATCATACCCTTAGTGTTTTTTACTTGTGCACTATTGTGTTAATTTGTGAGTGTTTGATTCTATTTTCGCAAGAAATATTACTATTTTAGATATTATTGTAACAAATAATGAGCATGAAACACTTTATAGGTTCCAAATAAACAAGTCAGTACCAAAATATTACAATTGAGTGGCTACCAATAAACTCGTATCACATTACAAACATACTAGTCTCAAGCAAGAGCAATAGTGGTGGCCATCTCATAAAGTGAAGTTAGCCCATGGATGCTTCTTGAGAAATAACATATCTCTTATATCTTTCCGGAATTGTAGGAACATAGTTTGGATCTCAATCACAGTTGGCAAAGTACAACTCCTCACTCCCATGCTCATGTATGAAGTTGTGAAGCATTATAGTAGCAGCAACAATCATTTTTTTGCTTGTTCATCGGATAGCTTGGCATCTTATACATAATTTGCCACTTCATGTTCAATAGTGGTGTACTCTACCTTCTCACTAAACTAAATGAGCTAAAGAACATACAAAAACATGGAACAAGCATCATTTTATATTGTGAGAAGAACCAAGGAGAAGATATATCACTTCTGTTTTATATTATGAGAAATGTGAAAGTAGTAGCTAGCATTTTTTGCTGCAGTCCAATAGATTTTCTAGGAATTGAGTTGGAGCTCTCTGGTCTTCAGGCCAAGCACATTTACTGACAGGTAGCAAAAACGAAAATAACAGCACATAACAACAGCACGCAGATTACTTATAGGTAGCAAAAAGGAAAATAACAAGTCACTACTATAAAAATTATTTTTTAAATATCTAGTGTGTCTTTCTATAGACGGGTCATATGACAAACGACTTGAGTGATTTTCAGAGACGAATGACATAAGAAGCCACCTATGTAAAGGTAATTTTCACAGACGGTTCCTTATGTGAACCGCCTCCGAAAATAGAATAATCAACATAGGTGGTTAATATAAAGAACCACCTGTTATTGATCATTTTTAGAGGTAGTTTCTTATGCGAACCGTCTATAGAAATGGA
This sequence comes from Phragmites australis, assembly GCF_958298935.1. NCBI lineage: Eukaryota > Viridiplantae > Streptophyta > Magnoliopsida > Poales > Poaceae > Phragmites > Phragmites australis. The sequence continues at coordinate 16,973,995 of NC_084924.1, read as the reverse complement.
GAGATATTTTCAGAGGAGGTTCACATAAGGAACCGCCACTGAAAATAGATGATAGGTTATCTTAAAATTTATCATAACTTGTTATGCCAATTTCGATAGGGACCAACTTTATATGAAAATTATAACCCTCGACGAGATCTACAACTTTGTATTTGAAAACTTTTTTATTTAAAGTCATTTAGGTGTCCAAATAATCAGTTGAAGTTTCACAGATAAATTTCACATATTATTGTTACCGTAAGTCCTATTAATGCAAGTAAACTCAAGAACAAAGAAAAAAAGAGAATACTGCCAACTCCAATATCTCCAACATCAACAACAAGAAGATAAAAGACTCTCACCATCAACAACAAGACTTAGCTTACAGAAGTACTAGTGATAACAATAATATATATACTCCTTTTGATCGATGTCTTATATCTAAAATTTCAAACTATTATTCTGACATCTAAATGACTTCAAATGAAAAACAAAATTAACTACAAAGTTGTAGATCTCATCGAGAGCTAGAATTTTCATAAAGTTTGTCCCCATCCGAATTTGTATGAAGAAAAATATGAGTTTTCTAAGATATGTTATCATCTATTTTTAGAGGCGATTTCTTATATGAACTGTCTCTGAATATTGCCCTTCATTTCTACAGGCAGTTAAGATAGTATTGGATCACAATATATCTTAAAAATTCATAACTTTTTCATACGAACTTGGAAGAGGATAAATTTTATATGAAAATTATAGCCCTCGACGAGATCCACAACTTTGTAGTTAAAAACTCTTTTTTTGCAGCCATTTAGATGCCCAAATAATGTTTGAAGTTTCAAATAAAAGATATCAAAAGGAATGCATATGCTATTATCATTAGTAGTAGTTCTGTGGTGGTATGGTAAGGAGGGTTTCGAGTTCGAGTGCTAAGAACTGCACGTGTGCGTATTTCGCATGAAAAAACACGTGACTTGTGGCTTGCGACATCGTGGCTGTAGGGGTACCTGGTCGGTTAAAAAAATCACTTTTTTGGGTCAAAAAATATCAATTCAAGGACCGATTATCACATATGGTGCGCTTAAGGAACCGCCTGTGAAAATCGGTTTCCATATGAGATCCGGTTAAACAAACCACTTGTGGAAACCTATTTTCACAGGTGGTTCTTTAAGCGAACTACCTATGGTAATAGGTTTATATAGACGGTCTCTTTTGCTCCTATAAAAATTGTCCATTTCCACAGACCTTTGATCACATGTGGATACACTAAATACCTGTGAAAATAGGTTATCACCTGCCTCTAGAAATACTTTTTGTAGTAGTGAGTTCTCACATAGCCCACAATTTGCATTTGCAAAACATCTAAATAATAAACAAAATCGCATTTGTAAAACATCCAGGTAATAGAAAATTCATAAGTTGCACTACTACAGAAACCCCCTTTATTACTGTTTTTGAAGCCGATAGTGGGAAACGGACAATGATAATCAGGGACTATCACTGTCAGCCTGAGAAACCGATAGTAAAGGGGTTATCGTCATGACCTATATATCATTAATACATATAGTTCCATGTGTCACTAAAAAGATATAATATTTTATCAAAATACCAAAACAAATGGTGACAACTTTTTAACCGGCCATTAAAGCTGACCTAATAGTGTCCTGTCTAGCTGTGCTTGGAAGATCTGCTGTGGAGTTCAAAGCACTGCTAAGAGAGAAGTTATCGACCTTGCGCCCTTCCTCCAGGCAACTTTTTGTATCTTTTTAGTGACAGCTTTGGCTATAAATGGCCGAGCAGCCGACAGTGATATCAGGGTTATCATTGTCGGTCCATGAGACAAATTTAATGTAAATTTATAATAAATATATATTCATAAATATATAGTAATTCATGTCCTTCATTAATATATAGTAATTAATGTCATTTATCAATATGCAAATAAAGCTACTTAATCTGGTTTAACTATATATACGTTGTCAAGCCTCTTGGTAGACTTTCTTCTTATCGCATACTCTGTACTAGAAGATATGGTGTCGTCTAAAGGTCTCTTACATGTCGATGACATAATCGGTTCACGAAACTCACCGTTTAGATTGATAACATGTTCGATGAAGAGCCCGGTGATATGTTCTTAAATGGCATGTATTTTTTCAAGGAGTATCGTACTTGTGCGTTGTTTGAAGCGATGCATTTGAAGAATCGAAATAATTAGTCCTTGAACACATATAGAAATTAAAAAGAAGACATCGATATGTAGTTTCATATCTCAACATCATTAAATATGACAACATCTCTGTTTCCACTGAATGCGTACATGAAAGTAATAACATAGAACCCACATAGATTGTTGTCGGGTGGCTACATCATACATTTCAAGAGAGAAGGATTCGTTAGTGGAATGAATGGAACTTTTTTATTAATAGGAAATGCAAGACATGAATATTTTTTGCGTATCAAAAAGTCGGTTTTTACATCATACTACTTGCAGTGTGGACGGTAGATAACACTCTTATTGTAGTATCTTGTGTACGCCCTGTACATGAATATGAATACCAATTAAATTTAGATATAATCGAAAGAAGATTACATGATAGTTTACTTGTTTAGCATGTCGATGAGATCTTGATAAGTCCTTTTATCTCTCTTTTGTGAGTCCAAGATAATGATCTTACTTAAGTCTGGGTGGATGACAAGAAGCATCCAAGGAAAACTGCAGGAATATATCAACATAGAAAATTAGTAATAGAATCGAGTTAACCATAAATGGAGAATGCCCTGGCACGCAAACACGTACTCAAAGCTGTAGGATAAGAGGACAAATTTCTTGTGTTGGTGGTGAAGCAGACACTTCAATAAGTAGTTCTCGGTGAAGTCTGGACTCTCCCTTACAAGTTTCTCGTTGAAAAGCCTGCGGATCTCCATTCTACGAAAGAGAGAAGTTAGTCAGCTGATTTGAAGGTACAAAATCATGTAATATGAATTGTATGCATAAGACACTTACAGAGTCCACACTTTGACTATAGCCATGTCGATGGCATATTCCTTGTACATTTCATACAAGTACTCGAATTTCACCTAGAAGTAGTCATCCCCGTTGAGAAAATATTCATCTCTATATCTTATAAGGAACACCTTAAAACCTTGCCCGAACTGCTCCAAGTACCACAGATGTAATCGATGCATTTGAGTTATAAGGTTTCTTTCTATATCTGGTTTGACCAAAGGTTTGCCCAACTCAAACGGCCATGTAACATGCAACTTTGGGATTTTCGCTACCGCAACAAGCTGTGCTAGTTCCTCTACTGTTAATCTAGAAGTAGCTAGGAAGTCCCCAATGCTTGGAGCATCCTTAAGGATTGGATCTAATTTGCTCATGGCCTGCTTCTTACTGATGCATTCATAGTCAATTGATAGCTTACTTGAAGCCGCTCCCATCTGTTTAACTTTGGCTATATTCATGAAGAATTTCGTACTATCTTCAGCAAGAACAGGCTTCGGTGGTGGTGATGAAGGATGGAAATAAGTCATTACACTAGTGTCCACAATATTTTTGGTTTCTTGAGGATTAAGTAAATAGACATCTTTGGGTTGCGCCAACTTCTTAGATAGCACCGACTTCTTAGATGACGCTGTATTCTTGGATGTTGCGGAACCTAATCGTGTTTTCCGACATGACGGCTGGCTTCTTGGTGGTGTTGCCTTCTTGAGCATTAGACTTCTTTGACACGATGGATGAGGAGGTGGACTTCTTCTAGGAGATGACTGAGGAGAGGGAGATCTACAAGGTGACAACGACCTAGGGTGTAGTGGAGAGTAGAGATTCTCAGGAGTTGTTGCTGGAGGAAACTCTATGCAGGCCTTCTCTCATACGATGAATGTGTGCTTGTTCTCTCCTATAGTATTCACCTCCTCCTCTACGGGTAGTCCACCTAAACATGATGGTAATAATCAACTACCTCGTCTACTTTGACCACAACATAGTACTCCGGTATCGGATGTCCATGCAAAAGTTCATGGGCACCATGGGGATAAGCCACGGCGGAAACCACCTTGATGGTAATGTTCTTAGCATCAATGTGTAGTTCACACGGTGTCTATATTGTGACGTGGTTCATAGGATAAGTGATCGAGTCAGCACCCGTAACTCCCATGAACGCTCAGCTACTCCGACGACCACCAGGACTAAGGCGCACAACATTAGGAGACGTTGTCGGATGTTCCTGTTTGCTCCCAATGGTGTCTCGTTCACGCTTGATGGCTTCCTGTACTACTTGGCTTTTTTTTTTTTTTTGCCTATCTGTTCCCGCTCACATTGTAGCACAAGTTCAAGCATGTTTATCATCCTAGCTCATTTTGCCTCTCATTCTGCATCTTGCTCTACTTGGGATCTCTTTAGACTCTTGAAACTGTTGATGATGACTGTGAATCCATATTTCCAACCCATCATATCAATGCCTCATGTGCAACCACCGTGCTCCTTGTTTCCCAGTGCTAAGGTGGGCTCATCCCTATTCCTATCTAGCTTGAAAGAGCCTTGTGCAAACTACGTGTGGACATCTGTAAGCCTTTCTGCAAGAGTTTGTATCACTTCATAGTCTTTAGAAGTTATAAAGCATAAGCTTCCATCAGCCGAGTAAGAAGCAACCCTCCCACAAATGAAGCATCTCGATCGGTCACTCTAGCCCTCTGTCTCAGGTGTGACACCTCTCTCTCAAAGTTCACCTAGCTCTCATTACCATTGCCGTTCTTTCCTCACATACCCACGACTGCCGACTTTGTGGGGGTAAAAGTTCTTCTTCGAGTTTGCTTTGTTCACATCACTCAACTTCTGTGCTTTTTTCGATAACTTGTACTCCACAAAGGTTTACTAATGATCTTCCAGTTGCAACCATTTGCTGAAATCTGGCGTTGTACCTTTTTACACATAGGTTTTGTGCAGTATGCCCTTTCAATTCTTAAATAAAAGGCTCATGATCATTAGCGCCTTACGCTTAACTACTTCCATATCTGTCTCTCCAGGGAACTCGAACTTCTGTAACATGTTGGGCCACAAGATATCGTTCTTGATTGAATCAGGAACCACGTGTAGATCACCTCGTTCGTCAATCCACAATCTGTAGCTAATGAGAACATGATCCTTAACAGCTATCCCACGAACTGATTTGTACAACCCCAGAACTTTCTCTAGTGCAGTTGGCTCCCCTGCTGTTGAGACCTCTGTGATAACAAATCATCCTATAGGAACTTCAAGAGACCTCGAACATGATGCCACTCCTAGGATCGCTCATTGTCATGACCCTCCAGAGCATCAGACATCTACACATAAGCGAAAAAAGTTTTGAGAACCTATACGATGATATGTACAACATATGCATTCATGTACTTTTGAATTACCTCAGTGCCTCCACAAGGGTCTGTTTGGTCCAAATTGAGGTAGTTACTTGGGCTACCTTCTTCAATGTTGATGGTGGCACATCTCCTTCTAGGACCTAGGCCAGATCGGCGGTTGGTGGTGCCATCCCTTCCTGAGAGTTTTGCATACAATGATGATAAGCAAATGAGTATTCCATAGATGGGGAGCTAAGAAAGGAAGGAGATAGAGATAGAGCCAACGAGGGAGGGAGAGAAATTGTCAAAAGATAGAATACATACATATATAATATTATAATTGAGTACATTTTATGGCGACATTTAACCAAAAAATCATATCTTACATAGCAAAAAAAGACACAATTAGGCATAAAGGTACTGACAAATGACACATTGATCTTAAAAGTTACATCATCTTACATAGCAAAATAGTGATAATTACAACAAGAATTAGGATTACGACATCTTTACACGTGAAATCACACTTCTTCTCCTTATTTTAAAGTTAGCCAATTTTTGCTCGGCTTCGATGACTTGACTGTTGTATACCGCAATAACTTCATGTTTGAACTTGTATCCTTTATAACATGCTCCTTTGAATCCATAACTTGTGCGTGGCATGTCTCCCAATAGAAGAACACTCCACTTTACCGACCACGATGAACAACATACCATGTCATAGCAGTTCTAGATTTCAAAAAATATGCAAAAATGAATGCAAAGTAGTAATCATTAACCACAATAGAGGACCTTCTGCTATCGTGCAACAAGATAAAAATGGGTGCCAACACAGCTGACCTAGAAATTAGACCAAGCTAAGCTAATATTGCAAATGTAGGCAATACCTCATAATGCCAAAATACAATACTTGTGGGACAAAAATGGACAGTTCAAGTTAAAATAAAATAAGATATTCACTAAGACTATACCTCAAAATGCCAAAATATAATACTTGAACGACTTGTATAAGATATTCACTAAGACTATACCGTATCAGATTATAGAGATAATTATATATGACTGCAAGCTCAATTGGGATAGTGAAAAGACATACAAGGTGCATTTGTAATAACCATCTCAATCGAACTTTGTAGTCGTATGTATGATAAATAGTTATCTTCTTTTATTATTTACTTATATAATAATATGGTTAAATAAGTTATTGACCACTATGCAATCTGGAATTATGCAGCTAAGGTGTGAGATGGAGGTCGTGTGCGTGCCATGTGTTTCGCGGATGTGCTGGTGCGGATTCCATTGGGTAGGCTAAAGGTAGACGTTACTACGAGCATTCATACGTCGCGGATTTGGTTTTTGCCATATTACGGTAGGTGCCAATCAACTTTCATTTTTTTATACCGATGATGATCACCTATTTGTTTCGATTTACTGATTTGACACGGTATCTAGATGCTGCCATCTGCCTCTCATATAGGATCCTCTCTTTTATTTTGCAGCTATTTTTTTTCTTTTGCCATCTAAATTCATGTAGGGCATAACATGTTAAACTTGAGCTAATTTCAGACTTATGCAGATTTTGATTTGGAATACAGTAATCAAACTTTGTTTGTTTTCAGCTCTGATTAAAGGCTGCTTGACTGATTCACAATCACATGAGGACATCCATTTGTCAAAAAAATAAATTGTTATGGAAACAGACAGCCAACATCTTAATGATGTGGAAATGCAGTGATGCATTCCATGCGTATGTCAGGGAAAATTTTCAAGGAATCCAATAGCTACCTTAGCTGGATTTTTCTAGACTTTGATCCTTGAGCCCAACACAATTAGCCTCCATATTTTGATTTAAGAAAGCTGGCTGCTCTTATGCAATAAGATAGTCTAAATATTTGATTTTGTACTGTAGCAACCACCAAGTAAATAAGATATCCTAAAAAGAGAAAGGCTTGAGTTTTGAAGGAAAACTGAAATTTTCTATCATGCACCTGACATGAACAGATGGTTCTCTCTCTCTCTGATTTTGAACCTTTATTTTTACTAAATACAAGCCTTCACTGGCATACTGCTTTCTAGCAAGAAACAAATATTTTGATGCCAAAAAACCCATACATTTCATAATTAAAGAAAAATCCTGATCGTTCATGTTCTTGTTTGCAGCGTAGCAAAAGGCAACATTTGAATTTTTTAGGTCACTCCTTTTCTTTTTTTTTTCTTTTCTTTTTACAGAATTCTGTAAAGTGAAGAAGAAATAAGTTGGCAAGGAGAGTGGGAGATCACAGCATCCACTAAGCTCTAGAGGTGGGCCAAATTTTCTACTACTTGAGCTCAACACAATTAGCCTGAATATTTTGAGTAAAGAAAGCTGGCTGCTCTTATGCAATAAGATAGTCTAAATATTTGATTTTGTACTGCAGCAACCACCAAGTAAATAAGATAGTCTAAAAAGAGAAAGGCTTGAGTTTTGAAGGAAAACTGAAATTTTCTATCCCGCACCTGACAAGACATCTAGTTTTTTTTTCATATCTTAATCAAGACATTACAACAAGCATATAGAGACATCCATTTGCTCTTAGCTAGGTTTTCATCATGAATAAATATGAAATAGCTATATTATCTTATCCATGGTATTTTTAGAGCATCATCTAGTATAATCAAGTATCACAGAGTATAATCTATCATTTCGGAGCATCGTCAAGCATCATGTATGCATCAATTGTGCGGCGGACAGTAGGGTTTAGCCAAAGAGAGCAAACCAAGTTAGCTAGAGGCCAAACCAAGGGACTATAGGATTGACAGCGATGACATCCAGCTAGAGCCAGAGTAGCAGTAGGGCAGAGCTTGGAAGAGGGAGATTGTCACACTTGGTTTTTCAAAGAATAAACAAGTGCATTCCACATGTATGCTAAGATCAGTTTCATCATACATGCGGTGACATTATCAGTGATATACAGTTTTATATCGAACAAAAACAATTTTATTGAAATAATTACCAAAGTTTTGAACAGCAGCGGAAGAACTCGAGAAAACTCCAACGAAAGCTTTAGGGCACACCACAGGCAATCAACTAGGGGCAACGTGACCTAGGATGCTCCCTCTTCATTGTAGTCTTCAGCTTCATTGATCTCTGTGTAGTCTTCTCCAACTGAGCAGTATTTATTATTAGAAACAGCAAGTGTGAGTACATATTGTACTCCGCAAGTGTAGGAAAGTATGACATGAGGCTTAAGTTAAGAAAGAGTTAGACACCAGTTTACTGCACTAGCAACTCTAACCTATAACTACCAAAATCAGGCATCCTATTTACTAAGTGTGAAAACACAACTTAAACAAGAAGAACAGCTTATCGGATTCCATCCGACTACCAAACTCACCAGATATTCCATATCCAACTACCATAACTCACCAGGTAATCCCATTACCTAGCTACCCGACCATCCATACTAGAACCCTGATCCCAACTAATCAAGAAGAAGTCCAAGCCACTCTTGACTGTGAGCATGGCTGATTGATCAGTTTTATACTCTGCAGAGTTTGCCCATCTTTTCCCACAGGTCGTGATTTCATCACCCGCATTACTAGGTGATAGTCTCCATGTTGCCGTGCCGGTCAAGCACTTACACACTTCCGAGGTGTGCGCCAGGAGATCACTACAAGGCCTTTACAAAGCTCCCGCTAACCTGCAAGCACCCACTGAGGTTTCACCGCTAACAGACGATTACATCGCTGCAGAAGCCCCCTCTTGTGCCACTCAGCCGTCCAATGGTGCTCGCAAAATCGGAGAGGTGGCTAATTAATTGGCCAGGCCATAACCATATAGGCCCTATGGATGGTTGCGGTTTAGCTTGGTTACATGCTCCAAGAACCGGTCCTTAGGATCCCACACAGGAACAACCACAAACCTGCCGTGCAATACCAACTCAATCAACCATCTAGTTAGGATCCCTATACCATGTTACTACAAGATTACCATACTCAATTCTTGTTGCATAAACATTAGTCAAGATTAACATTTACCCTAGCCATGACAACAACTAGCATATCTACCCTTCATTTCCCATGACTCATCAACGGCGACAAGGATAATCATACAAAATCTAGTAAACCATAATCATGGGATTCCAAATTAGACAAGCATGCAAGAAGGATAAACAACTAATATAAAAGTCCTAAAATAGGTGCAAGATATTCAAGGACACTTGTCTGGCTGCTACTCAGTGATATTCATAAACTCAGTTCTGGCATATCTCGAAGTCTTGACTTTGCATATCATCGATTTCCGAACTGTTGCTCTTGGAGATCCTCGTATTGCTTTGGAACATAGTCGTCCACTCGCAGGAACAACCAACAAAAGAGAAAACACAAATAACTAAGAACAGTACATCAACTCTATGGTTGGATAGGATACAAGATTTAGGCGAATTCATAGAGTGTTGCTTGGATTTGAATGAAATTCACTGAACAAGATTTGAATAGATTATTCTATTTAAATAATAAGGGCTGGAACATAATTAACTATAGAAAGCAGAGGCTAACGTGTAAACATCATAAATAGGAAAGTAAAGATAGAAATAAAGGATCTCTAGAGGGGTTATTTGGGATATTCACCAAGAGAGCGAGATCAGAGAGTAGAGTAGGGGAGTTTGGCATGGAGGAGTCGGCCGGCTGTGGGCTCTCGATGTCGTCGGTGAGGAAAAAGTCCCGGGGTTGACGGAGATGGTTCAGACGGGGTCGCATCGCAGCCATGAACTCATGAAGGGCTCAGTTTGACCTGAGGTACAGAAGGACACACACATCGGTGAGCTGAAGGCGGCGAAGTGCACGATTAGATGGCGATAACAACGGCGATCACTGATGTTGACATTGGGCAACAATGGTGTTTCAACAAATCAAGGAGAGCACGGGCGTAGAATGCGAGAAGACAAGCTCGGTTTTATGGTTGGTCTTGTCAGAGAAGCTCCGAGGTAGCGGCAAAAGAGAGACGAACGATCCCAGGTTCGGAGGTGACCGCGCACAAACACAGCGAAGAAGATGTGCACGTCCTCAGAGATTGGCTGTGATATTCAATAAATGGTTTGAATAGAAATATTCATATTTTCTGGAACACGATTCTGCAGTGATGGTTTGGAAAGGTCTTCACCTGAGAAGGTGATCGATTGGTTGGAACTTTAGCGAGATTGCGCAACGACGTTGGAAGTTAGGATCGCGTTCCTGGTGGCAACGCTGCATATGCGAGGGAATCTTCATGTGGCCGCATAGAAGATGTGATGGGACACACCATGACACGGTCGGTGCATCCAAATGGCTCCTGGATTGATAGGGAACGCGAATGCATTTTGGGTGCACGCGCAGAACACACACACACATGGGGGCAGTGGCGTAGCGATCACAAAATCATCGGCGTCGGTGCTCTTCTGGCCGAACTACTTTTAGGGATTTTTGAGGATAACCAAAGGGCACGTCTCTGTCAAAGGGATTGATGATTGGAGCTCCGGTTCGTCGGGGAACGCGGCTGACATTCTAGGTACGCAGAATGTGTACGAAATTGGGCAGCAGGGATTGCGACGTCGAGAACGGGGGCTCTGTTGAAGCTTTGGATAAACCGATTTTGGGGGGATGTAGTGGACTAGCAGGGGCACGTCTTGGCCAAAGGACTCATGGATTGGAGTGCTAGTACACCGGGGAACGCAATTTGAACCCGCGCTACACGCGTAGAATTCCAGACTGGGCAGCAGGCACAACGATCGTGATCCCGGTGGCGTCAAGGCTCTAATGGACAAACGCTTTTGTGAGGGCGTGTGGTACATCCAGGGTACGTGCTGGTTCAAGGGCACGTTCGGTCCTCACCTTTCTGCGATGATCGGTGATGAAGAATTCGCAAAGACAATGATGGCACCAGTGGCGATGACACCGGCGGCGACGACACCAGCGGCACGGCAGCGAACAGCAGCGGAGATCCCAGTGGCTTCTTTGTTCCTCTGGCCAAACGGTTTTGGGACATGGTGAGGAACGACCTGGGTCACATCTCGACAAAAGATGAAGTCATTTGGATGGACGGATCGCCGGGAATGCGGATGCCAACAAGCGATGACATGGCTGTCCGCGACGGCAAACGGTGCCTGGCAGGTTGGGGGTAGCGGCTAGGGTTTGGTGGACGTGGGAAAAGGGCAGGGGAGGGTGTTCTGGTCCCTTTTTATGGTGCTAGGGATGTCGGGCTGGTGAGCCATGGTGGGATCTAAGCCGACCATGGCCCAGACCCAAGTTGTGATCTGATTGCGCGACGCTAAATCGTAGGCCTATGTTCTGAGGATGATAACTCCATCGTTTGGACTCCAAATTGGACATTTCTGGAGTCTAAATTATAGTACTCGAAAAGATCTACAACTTTAGTATTCATTGGAACTTCTAAAAATGCCATCTTGATTTTAAAAAATGCACCACAAGTTAAACTATTTGAACTCAGACTTATCCTGTGTAATACTGATTTCAGGGGCCATAACTCCTTGGTCCATTATCCAAAAGGGGACTTTCATAGGTTCAAATCGAAGCTCTCAACAAAATCTAAAACTTTGGTATTGTCAAGATTTGCATTTGAGATCGTATTGAACTCAAAAACTGTATGAGAAGATGAGGCTGATGACAAGGAGTAACTGGTAGCCGGCTTCATTTGCCATTATAGCCATTTAAGCGGTGATTTCCACTATGAATTGCTAGGAATTGAAAGAGGATAAATGGATGTCAATGCGTCTTGATTGAGCACTAACTCAAGCTTTGTTGGCTGGCCTTGGCTGCCAGGCAAAAGGACGACATCATTTGGAAGTGGATGAAACGATCAAGTACATGCACCTGCAAGAGAGTTGGTTTGGGTTGGCTTTAGCGCACATGTGTGCCATCATGCTAGCAATCCAACGTGATGCAAGATTGATGACTTGATGCTGGTTTGGAGCCACAGGATAGAGAGAAAAACGTTCAGGAGAAGCAGTGCACGCTGGGTTGGATCAAAATAATGCAAGATGAGATTGTCCACGGACGATTTTTGGATAATGTGGGAAAAATAGAACAAGAATTTATCCAACCTTGAAATCCTTAACCTATTCTAATATTTTATAAATACATTTTTCATCACACAAAACAAATTCTTTTAAAACTCTAAACAAAATTTTGGAAAAGCTTTCAAATTTCAGGAAAAAATTTATTTTATTGTTTTATAATGCTCACAACCCAAAATAGGAATTTTGGGGTGTGACAGAGATGGAGGCAGCGGCGTACCTGGGCGAGGGAAGAGGGATACGATGATGGTGGGCTCATGCTTGACAGCATGGACAGTGGGCTCGATGGAGACGATGATGTCCGACAATCCCTTGGCGGCGGGGTCTCTTGTCCTCTGTCGAGGAGGATGGAAATTTTTCTAAGTCTAGGAGGGTGCAACACTTCAGTTATATAGGGGGCGCTTCACTTCCGGCACAATGCATGCGCCAACATTGAAGGGGGGCTTCATTGTTGGCTCAAATGTATGCCAGCAGTGAAGGGGTGATTCACTGACGGTTCATGATGTCAACCGGCAATGAAACCCCCTCCCCCGTAGATTGAAGCAAAAAAAAAACTTCTATGCTGAGCACAAGCGTTGAACCCGCAACATGTGGCCCAAAGTCCAAATGACTAACCACTGTGCTACTCAAGTATATTTGTTAAATTTGTACTATCTATATTTATTAACATGTTGTTGACCTCCAATCCTAATACATATTTATTTTATTTGAACTTGCTATATTCCAAAATTAAGTTTTTTATATACTTAAATTTCATGGTTAAAATTTTTAATTCAATAAAAAAATTAAAATAAATACGTTCATACCTAAATTTCTATATTGGGGTTTGCTAATTAATTAAAATATATAATTGGAGCTTCCTATATATCTTAATTTCATAGATAAATATTTTACATTATTAAAAATTAAAAATAAATATGCTCATACCTATAGCTAATGTAAACGAATAGTGAAGACACATTCATTACCTCCTTGTCATTCACCCAAACTTAAGCAAGATCATTGTCTTGGACTCACAAAACAGAGATCAGACGACTTACCAACACCTTATCAACATGCTAAACAGGTTAACTTGATCATTTAATATTCTCGACGATTGCATCTAAGTTTAATTGGTATTCATATTCACGTACAGGGTGTACACAAGATACCAAAAAAAGAGTATCATCTATTTTCCATTCAGGAAGCAATATGATGTAAAAACTAACTTTCTAGTACGCAGGGAATATTCATATCTTGCATTTCCTACTGAATAAAAAGGTTCAATTCATTCCATTGATGAATCCTTTCCTCTTGAAGTGTATGAGGCAGCCAGCCGGTAACAATCTTTACGCGTTTTATGTTGTTACTAACATGCATGCATTCAGCCGGACAGAGACGTTGTTAGGTTCTATGATCTTGAGGTACGAAATAACATATCGATACCTTATTTTTAATTTCTATATGTGTTCAAGGACTAATTCTTTCGATTCTTCAAACGCAGCACTCGAAACTACATACAAATGCGTTACAACCTGCAGAAATACATGCCCTTCAAGATCATATCATCGGGTTCTTCTTGGAACATATTATCAACCCAAACGGTGAGTTTCATGAACCGATCGTGCCATCCACGCGTGACAGATCTTTAGATGACACTATTCCTCCTAGTAGAGGGTATGCGACAAGGAAGAAGGCTACCAAGGGGCTTGACAACGTATTATATTTCGCCCAATGACACAATATTAATGTATGTCATTAATTACTATTTATTAATGAATGATATGAATTACTATGTATGATGCAAAGTTGGTATCGACGGGATGGCCTTCCAATGATGATGCGAAGGAGGAGCAAGAAGCAGCGGCCAGGAAGTGTGCCCAGGTGGAGGATGAGAGGCTGGCCCGTTAGCTGTGCGCTGTGGAGGAGCAAGAAGTTGTGTCCCGTAAGCGTGCCCAGGAAGAGGAGGATGAGAGGGTGGCCCGTCAGTGTGCTGCGGAGGAGGTCGAAGGCTCAAACCGTAGAGGTGTTCAGGCGTCAGACTTCGATGTCTTTGACACGCCGGTGAGCCTGGAGCTTAGGCGACGCTGTGGTCAATCAGGCGTGACCGGATCCTCCGCTCCACCACCATCCCCCCCCCCCCCCCCCGACGTCCCCGGACGTACACACATCAATAGTCGACAGTGCGGAGACGAGGTCCTCATCGCGGGAGAGGTAGAGGTAGAGTGATACTGGACTAGCTGAACTCACCCGACTTTTCAGGGGGTGACCTGTGAGAACTATTATGTATATATGTGTGTTTGTCGATGCCTATGACTTGAAATATGTGTTTATTACTATGTATTAATGAAGGTGATTTTATTATTGATTTACATTAAATATATGTATCATTGTATGCATGTATTGAGAGAGAGACAGAGAGATCGAGGAGTGAGAGGGAGTACAGAGAGGACAGAGAGAGGGAGGAGGGGAGGGAGGAGACGCAAAATATTGCCGGCTGAATCCTTCAGCCGGAAGTGATTTTAGGTTTATCACTGCCAGCTGAATCCTTGAGCCGACAGTGATAAAGCCCTTCACTGCTGGTCCACTGAGCTAGCAGTGATAGTCCACAACTTTCATTGCCCGTTACCCACTGCCGGCTCCAATAGTGAAGGTGGTTTTGGAGCCGACAATGAAGGGGGTTTCTGCAGTAGTGTCTATTACCATGCAACCAATAGTTAAACACACACACGCCGCAAGGAGAAGAAAAAGGGTAAAATCATGTGGAAATGCACTTAATCCTAGATTCCTAAAGCTACAGTACAGCTTTCCTGGATGAGCTTGTCAGTCACCTCCGTTGCCAACTCTTCTGCAACTTCATTTGTTACACCGCAGTGTCATGTTGGCCTAAAGTTAGCCCATAATTTAATGCCCAACATAACTTAATTATGTGATTAAGCTATAATTAATGGCTAATTAGCAAATGTGTCTTTGATTAGGGGTTCAACGTTAATTGGTTAGGTCCGGTGTCAGTTTGTGCTATATTAAATGGGCGGCCCTTCCACCAGTGCCTAGTCACATCATTAGCACTAGCGTTAGCAATAGCCCCAAAAAAACAAACTCGATCCACATAAATCTGGAGACCGTTGTGCTGACTTGAAGACCGGCCACAACCTAGAGGGCGGTTGCAGGAATGTTGAAGGGGCTGATCAAGGGCATTTTCATCAATTGAGGGATGACATCTCCTAATTTATGTTCTAACTTCTAATTTCCTCATTAATTATGATAGTATTAATGTGATTAGTGAATTTCCTCTAACTCAACTTAGTTTAATCCCTCACATTTGGTATCTAGAGCCTGGTTGCATCTAACCTCATGAATCTATCATGAATTAGCCTGAATCACCCTTAGTTCCCCTCAGTTTTACCCTAGTCTATTTAGGGAAATCTTGATTGGTTTTTGTAATTTCTCTCTTAAACACAATCAATTAGCTACTTCTCTTTCCCAAATTTTCCCAATTCATCTGAGACCTTCATGGCTAGAACCAAAATTGCTTAGGGTTTTCATGTCTTACATATTAATTACTTTTTGTTTCAGATGATGAATTCAATAAATATTGGGTAGGAGTATAAGGGTAAGAAAAGGGAATCAAAACCTTAAGATTCTGCCACATTGATTTTTTCCCCAAATTTTTGCAAAACCCTAATCCATGATTGTATCGAAGTCAAACAAAGGGATTAAATATCTTTAAAGACTGAGGTAAGCTCATTGGTCTTCTCCTCTAACTCTAGGCCTGGCATCGTATGCCACATAAGGCATTAGACCACCATGCGCACACTACTATGTTGCTATCAGCTGTCGTTGTAGCGCACTATCACCATCGTCACTAGAGCTATTGCGTTTTTAGGGTTCATAGATTTTTCACGATATGGGGGAAGCCGAACCAGATGCTGCACTTTACGGCTTAGAACGATGACGCTAAGTAATATTAGTAGTCCAATCTGATTCAATGGCCATTGTCGTGTGTGTGTCTGATTGGGCCAGAAAAGAGTTACTAGGTAGATTTAGTTGGCCCATATAAATCTTGTTTTATATTTAGTTCCTTTTTTAATTAATTATGCATTTATTTATAATGCAAATTGTAATTATGTTATGATTTAATTTTTTAGCATTATTTGTCCCAAAATTAAAATGTAACCAATGGAAAAAATTTAATTTTGGGACTAGAATTATTTTGGGTATTAATGAAATTAATTTTGATAGTCTATGGTTGTATTTGACCAAAAAATTATAATCATAAATTGTTATATTTAATTTCCTACTTATGAAATAATTTAGTTCTTTCGTTTCTACCCAACAGTGAGGCGAATTAATATTATTAATTTTATTTATGTCATTAGCAGATTATTAATCAGACCAACGTAGAGTTAACTTCATGCTAAGCAATTATTTATTAATTTGGGACATTAACACATTTAATATTTAAATCCCACCATGAATCTTTCAGCTATATATAGGTACTTCAATGGAGTACTACAACTCATTGGGATGAATTTTTCTATTTAGGAAGAGCATATTCTCATTGTCCTTGAGGTTATGAATCTTGATTATGCACTTGGGTAATTCTGCTCCCACTGCACTAGCCCTGATGGTCAGAACTTTGATGAGAAAACTAAGGTTTATAAGACTGCTAAGAAAAAGTGGAAGTGGTCCAATGGCATATCCCATGTAATGAAAAGCTCAATAGCCGTTATGATCGGGGGGCAGTTTCCAAATCCGATTGTTCTAGGACGTACTTGGCACCAGTGGAGGAGTAGTTCAAGAGCTCATCAAAATATTTATGTCAGTACGTTGATCGTGAAAATTCTTACAACTATGATGGTCCAAACGACATTAAAGAACTTATCGTGATGATGAGTAAATCAATTTTGAAGCGGACATATGCATTGTAAGAATTTGTTTATACATATCAATTTAATGCTCCAATTGTGATGTGAAAGTCTTGGATATAACAATTCTATATTATACATTGGGAGTAGCCCTAGATGAAAGCTGCCTAACTTCTTCTCAACTACTTAATCATTTGTCACCTCTTGACATGTCTACTGCAATATTAATCTACTTTCTCCGTCTCAAAATAGAGGACATTTTGGCCTCTTCTACAATGTTCAAAATAGATAATGTTTTACAATTTCGAGGCAACTTTAGTCCAAGTTTTCTAGTCTTACTCCTCCATTAAGTAACTCTATTTCCAATGCAGGTATTATTTCTTATGCAATGAATCACTACTGGAAACCAAAATAACCCTGTGTGTTAGATTTTTTTAGGGGCACAACTAAAACCCACAAGGAAAAATAATTTTCTTGCTTGTTGGTACAAGACCGACAAGGTAAATGTGACTCAATTGGCGTGAGCCTAAATCTGCTTGGCACTATTTTTCCCTCATTCGCGCCAAACATCTTTTTAAAAAAAAAAGCCTATGTACCCCTTAAAGAAAAAGAAAATCAGTTCTTCAAGCCCACCTCGTCCACGATCCCTCAGAACCCTAGTTAGCCTCACACCAAGCCACCTCCATTCACCTCGTCTCACCCTTCTAGCAATGAGCAGCTAGCAGCCATGGTCCTCCTCTGATTCCTCACGTCGAGCCCCCTCCACCCACCTCCTCAGTCCGTGAACTCACCCTTCCAGCAGCCAGCTACTAGCAGCTATGATCCTCCTCTGATTCCCCATGTAGATCGGGACATGGCGATAGTGGAGGAGCAACAACTGAGCGCTAGGTCTTGAGGAGAAGCCTGAGCAAGTTCCTCTAAAGCCATTCGAGAGGAGGGGATCGATCTCTCTAAAAGGTTGGATCAGCCGGGCCAATCTTGCATTAATCTTCAATCCGTCCCCATTCCCCTTCTTAACCTAATATGCAAGATTCGATTAGCTGGACCAGACATGTTTAGGTCTAATTCATGAAATGAACGATTTTTTTTGGTTTGATTTCTTGTTTAGGTTTGATTCTTGATTCATGGGTGATTCCTCCAATGAGCTCCAATCAGAGCCTTTACTTGGTGCATGGTTTGTGTGCTCAGATGTGGCTTAATAATAGAGTATTAGTGGATCCAATTAGCTGTTTACTATACGGGTCAGATAAAGAAACAAGCCATGTGTCAGGTTTTTTTAGCCAACGTGGGAAAAACAAATACAGAGCATGTATCCTTAGCTTTTTGTGACAACATCCAAAGAACAAAAATAGACTTTCCGTCTCCATGCGTCATTCTTGGAATGTTTTGTGGTTTTGTATGAGAAGATTAGTTTGATGTCATTTCAACTCTATAATTATCAGAGATACTATCTGCTTTGATAATTTCTAATTTTATCTTTAGTTTGAACAAATTAAAGTACTATGTTTATCTATTGTTCCTTGAGATAAGGATTTAGTTTTTATTTCAAATTTTCAATTCTGCAACATGTTAGATAAATTTTGTTACTTATTTCATATTGTATTTGTGTACAGTCGACAGGTTTGTTCCAATCATGTTTTTTGTTTGCCCTTTTGCTCTGCAGTTTAGTGAAGTATTTAGATGTTTTTTGGGCTACATGTGCTGAGGTAAAGACTTGGGACTGAAGGAGGTTTTGAAGCTATAAAGAGGAGCTTGGTAGCTGTAAAGAGGAGCTTGGAAGCTATAGTGTTTGTGCGCAGCTGCAGATGAACTTTAAAACCTGTTATTGCTCTTCTCATTGAAGGTAAAACTAGGTCTTCCTTTTTGGTATATCTTTAAGTGTTGCTCTAGCTTCTTCATATATGGTTGTGATGTTCTAATTTTCCTTCTATTTTTAATTCTGTTTGTGTGTGCTGTACTATCAAGGTGTCCAAACAGTGCATGAAATATTTTCAAATTTGATATAGTAATCTAAATGTGACTATTAAGTACAGTTTTATTGATTTAATATGCAAATGTGTTGATTATTCACTGTTAGTTTAGATTTATGTTTTCAGTGCAATGTGTTGTAGCCATAATGAGATAATTTATTACCTATATTTTCATGTTTGAAATATAGGGCTAGTATCCATATCACGCACATGGATGTATATAGGCTGGCAGCATGGTAAATCTCCCTCTAATGAATGGATTGATCAAATGACTGAATTCTTAAATCATGCATTTTCTTTCCCTGGTGTGGCTGAAAATGATACCACTAAGTGTCCCTGTACCATATGCCAGAACTACTTCAGACACAGAAGGCATACTATAGAGTTGCATTTGTGTAAGTATGGTTTTAGGGAACGCTATGAGATATGGATAGAGCATGGTGAGAGGCCTGTCAAGCATGATGAAAGCACAAAATCTTGTGGTATGTATGTTCTATCTTTGCATTATGTCATTTGCACATATCTCGAACTTTAATTTGAGCATCACCATCATTCTATGATGACTACACTTCAAAGTCCAGGGCAGCTCTGTGGAGCTAGGAGACTAAAGGGAATATTGTGCTATATACCATGTGGACTTGTCTAAATGTTTTGTGAGGTTGCACTTTGAAACTTATTATTTATGTGCTCTAAATGTTCCCTGTTATCATTTGAGTTGTAATATTTACATGAATGTGAATTTGAACTATCATTTTCAATTGAAATGGTGCATTATATTATCCATTTTCCTTGATGGGCTGGAGCAGTCAAGATAATTAGATGCTATTTTTCTGACGGGATGAAAACCAGCATGGAAATAATTGTCATGACAACAATAGTATCGGTTTTTCTGACAGCCTAAAACTAGTAGGGAAAACATATCAGGGCAACAAAAAAAGGTTTCCGTGTCAAGACAAAACGTGTTTCTCTAACGGCTAGCACCTAGGAGAAATGTTATGAAAACCCTGTCGACAGGTGCAATTTTCCTGTCGAAACCTATCAGGGATATAGTTTCTGACAGTTACCTATTAGGCAAATTTTATTTCCCAGTCGATCTATACTTGTCGGTAATTGCTTGACGATTACTCGTCAGAAACTATATTTTGTGACGGTTTTCGCTATTTCCTTAATGGTTGTTGGCACACAGGGATATGTTGGCTTTCAATAGTGAATGATATTAATAGTAAGTAAGATGGTCATTTTATCTTTCGTATTAATACTTGTACTTAACTCTAAAATATTGTTTATTTTGATATGGAGAGAGTAAGTACGTAATTTCAGCTCTGTTCAAACCTCGTGGAAGCGGCGAAGATCAATGCTTTGTACGGTCTCCAAAAAGAGTGTACTAACTAGCTTTTTGTATACTGCACTTCCTCACAAAATCACCTAGAATCATTAATTGATAACGTTGATATCCTTTGTTCAAAAATAGGGTGTGAGAGATGGTATGGTGGACATTGTATGCATGAAGACGTTATTCAGTTGGCTTCCTTTATCTGCGCTTATAGAAAAGAAAATCATCTGTATGCATGGTGGCATTGGTAGCTCAATAATTAACCATGTTGGGAAAATTGAAAATCTTCAAAAACCAGCTATACGATGGAAGCAAGCTCGTCGGTTGTCTTTATGGACCTTTTCTATGGTTAGCATTTTCAGCAACTAGTATATTCTTTTCTATGGACCTTTACATATCAATTATTTATTTGATTTTGTTATATTGTTCTGATTCTTACAGGTCCGATCCGACGGAGAATGACAGCGTTGAAGGACTCAGGCCAAATGCCCGGGGCCGTGGTGTTGTTGCATTTGGGGTGGGTGGTTTTAATCCATACGTAGTATAGATTTTCCGTCCTTACACTCCAATTTTCTGAACATTTTGTTTTTACCACAGCCAGATCGTTTTATGGAGTTTTGCAACAACAATGACATTCGGTTAATCGATCGTACAAGCACATGAGCGAGTGACGGATATGGATTTGAGCGCTTCGCTCAATGTCGCTTGATCGCAATGTTTTCTGTAACAAACTATTGCGTTGAGAATGTGTTTTCTACCACGATCTGTCTTCGATGTCTTGGCTCGATTATATGCATGTTGACATCAGTGCGGAGCTTGACCATAGATCTGTAAAAGAGTATGAATTTCATAAGAAAGAGGTGGCCATTATTTTCATGCTTAAGCTGTTGTTTAGCCTAATGTCCATACTTTTTCTAAAGGGTTAATTGGATTTATGCCACTGCAACTTGGCCTGTTCAGAAGAATGGCACTTCAATTTTGAAACTTCGAAGAATGCCACCGTAACTTTGCAATACACTGAAAAATACCATATTGGCCACTTTAAAACGTTTTGGCCCGAATACCAGTACGTATATCCATTTGTACACGAATACGAACGATATTGCCCCTCACTATTTCTCTTATCCCTTTCGACTGGCACAGCTCAGTCTCAGTCCACATCGCCATCCTCCTCTTCTCCCCTCGAGCATCGTGTTCTCCCGCCCCAACCACGTCGGCGACAAGAGGCTCCCCGGTTCCGACAGCTCACTCGCCCCCTCTCTCTCCAGCTCCTCACCCACCTCTGCAACCTCGGGTTCTCCTGCACCTACCTAGTCGCCGAGAAGCCCCATTGTTCTAGTTTGTGCAGTCCAACTGCTGCCGCCTACGCTCTACCGCTCGTGCTGCTCGGGTAGCTATGAATTTAGGGAGCCCCAAATATCCCTCAAATCTCATCCCACATCACCCTCCATGTAAGTAACCAAAACCCTAGCTCTTGAATCACTTGTGCCATCGATTTATATGCTTGTATCGCCTGCTCTTGCTTCTATTGTCAGCTGATAGCAGGTCTATGCGCCTTTTTATTCATTTTTTTTCGTTGGATTTGTTGTGATCGTTGTAGGTTGAATTGAAGGAACATTTTTAGGGTAGATCTAGTCGTGGAGGGATATAATCTGGTACAACCAGACGGTAGGATATCATATATGAAGGGCAAGACACTTAAATGGGTTGTACTGGCGGATGACTTTACAATGGATTTTCTAAATAAGGGTGTAGGTAGAGAGGTTAGAGTTGGGAGGAACCAGATAATAACTGTGTGGTATTTTGACAAGGCATTGGGGGAAGATGTTAGGCTTGAGAATGAGGATCAACTGTTGGGAATGTTTGACATGTACAGAGAACAGAGGAAACTTGCATTGATGGTTTTAGTGGTAGAGGGCTCTTCTTCTGCAGCTCCTCCAGATGACAATGTGGCTACAACAAATGATGTGTTGCTTGTGGGTAGCCAAGAGAGTCCATTAACTCCCAGTCAGTATGTATTGCATGTAGTTGACTTTCTAACATCACAAGTAGGGGACAGTGGGTAGGCCTGTTCTAGTAAGGCAAACCAGACTACTGAGGCATGTAGAAGCAAGCTAGTAAAGCAATCAGATAGAGGACCAGAAAGTGATCCATTTGACAAAGATGAGGAGTACGTAGGTGTTGATGATGAGTATTTCTATGGTGGTGGCCCAGGTGGTGTGGATGTTCCTGCTGCAGCCGTTGTCATTGAGGAGGAAGAGGAAATGCATGCTGATATTGTTGATGACCTTGAAGGGGAAGAAGTCACTGACTGTGACACCTTTTAGTACAATGTGTAATATGATCCTGAAAACCCAGACATAAGAGAAGGAGCTATTTTCCCTGACATGGTGACATTCAGAAAAGCTATGAGGCACTATGGTGTACTTAAAGACTTCGAGTTTGGTGAGTTGAAAATAGATCCGACTAGATATAGGGCTAGCTGTGCACATCTAGAAAGTCCATGGCGCATTCATGCATCTAGGCTATAGGATGAAAAAACAATCATGGTATGTGTGTAGTTGACATAGGTGATTGCTAAAAATTTGTTTTTTAAGTAGTCTGACATGTTGATTTTGGACAAATTTGCAGATAAAGAAGCTTCCATATGAGCATTGCTACTCAACTATTCTGTAGAGAAATTCAAGGCAGCATATGCTGGATCCATTCCATCCATGACAGACAAGACGTAGTGGATAAATATTGATCTCGATTTCAAGGTGCACCCTCCTTTGCAACAAGCAGTTGCTAGTAGGCCAAGAGTACAGAGGATTAGGGGTTGTCTTGAACCTGGAAGGAAGCTAGTGAAGTGCAAGAGGTGTGGAGGACTTGGGCACATGTAAAAGACATGCAAACATCCTATTCCTCCTGACACGGCAGAGCCATCTACAAAGAAGAGGTAATGTTGCTACCATGTCTCTTCCATCTAACATGTTGTACTTGTAGAGCCATCTAACATATTTTACTTGCAGAAAGACAATAAAGGTTGCAGTAGATCTAGAGAAGCAAAAGAAGACTATAGTAGCTACAAGGAAGCAAAAGCAGGCAAAAGGAAAGGCCAAGAACCCAATGAAGGGTGCAGCAAAAGGGAAGTCTAAGACTCCTGTGAAGAAGAATGCAGCTAAAGGAAAGAAAGGCAACAACGCACCATTTGCTCCTATCATTACTCCAATAGTGCAACCTACACTTGGTACAAAGAGGAGCCTTCTTCATTGGCTCGAGAACCACTAGTGCAGCGTGCACTCAATGAATTAGTCGTTGTCTGTATTGTCACTGTGAACCATCATTTTGTGTTGTCATTATTTTGACTACGAACAACCAGTTTCTCTTGTCATTTTTGTGACTGCTTAAATCAGTTGTGAACATATGTGGCTTATCTGAGTTCTATGAACAATCAGTTTCTCTTGTCATTGTTGTGACTGCAAACAATTAGTTTGTCTTGTCATTTTTGTGACTGCTTAAATCAGTTGTGAACATATGTGGCTTGAACATCCCTGATATTAGACCCCCCCCCCTTGTACATATTCATACCAACATCTCTGCATTGAAAGACTAGATTGCACATATCCATACCAAGCATCACTGTATTGAAAGACTAATGTACATCATTTTATTTTGCTTTGACAAATAACCTACATTGAAAGACTAGATTGTTCATAACCATGTGCCAGTGTACATCATTTCCCCTTGACAAATAAAACTACAACCAACATAAACATGCAAACTACAAAACATACACCTAACACGACTAGTTTGTTGACAACCCACACAATCTCATTGCTAATGTGTTTCATATCACATAGAACTTATACTAATTTTGCATTTTGGTTCTTTAGTTCTTCAAGCACTTATACCATATCGTTGTCATTCAGCTTCTGTTGACAACTATCATAATCTCCATGGACCAACCACCTATTCTCCTCCATCCTTGGAGCAAACATCTCCTTCCTTGCTATCATGAGCCCCTTCGATGCAACAAGCTTAATGTATTCCTCCTCCCATTTGTAGAAGTCACAGGGAAAGTAAGGATTGTCCTATAATCAACAAAATGAGAGAGCATGAATCAAATCTCAATAACCAGCCCAAGGCAATGAAAGAGGGTACTGAAACTCGCCTTGTTCTGACACTTGTAGAAGACTCGAACTGGATTTCGCTTGCTTCGGCTTGTCAGTTTGAAGATGGGTATCTTGCATGTGGGGCAATCGATTAGGGGAACATTTGTGTCACAATTTCCTTTGCCAGAGCTCAAACCAGCAAAGGACTTCGCCGGGCTCCATTCTCCCTCTCTCCAACTCATCTCTCCAACAGCCGGCAAACAATGGAGCCGGTGTGCCTAGGGTTTGGGCCAGCTAGGGGATAGGTAAAGGCCACGTCGCTAGGGTTTGGGGCTTCACAGGGGAAAGAGAGGGGACATGAGTTGGAGAGAGAGAGGGGGGAGATGTAGGGGATGAGGCGGTACCAGATGCAAGGAAGACGACGTAGCGGTCGTATGGGAGGAGGCGGCGCGGTCCGATTTTGACAAGCACAGATGGGTGAGGAGCTAGAGAGAGAGAGAGGGGGCGAGTGAGCTGTCGAAATCGGGAAGCCGGTGGCTTGTCGGTGGCATGGTCAGTGCGGGAGAACACGATGCTCAAGGGGAGAAGAAGAGGACGGTGATGTGGACTGAGACTGAGCTGTGCCGATCGAAAGGGATAAGAGATTTGAGTGAGGGGCAATATCGTCTATATTCATGTACGTACTGGTAGTCGGGCCAAAACGTTTTAAAATAGCCAGTATGGTATTTTTCAATGTATTGCAAAGTTGCAGTGGCATTCTTCGAAGTTCCAAAATTCGAGTGCCATTCTTCTGAATAGGCAATGTTGCAGTGGCATAAATCCAATTAATCCTTTCTAAAAGTTACCAATATTGAAGGGGGGAGGTACTGCAAATAATGTTAGTGCAGTCTTGGTCTTTGGTAGAGATCTCGTGGTTGTTCCAAAACTCACCCATCCTTCTCCGCCTGGAATCACATTACATGAGACATCACCAGAGCATCATATTGATCGAGGACACACGAAGGAAAAAGATCAGTCGATGAGAATGTTACTGGTAAACACAGGAGTGGGAAGGTGAGATAAAGACAATCACCGGAAACATCGAAAAATTTCTCATGCTCATCTTACATGTTGAAATAGGAATGCTCAATTATATGTCTTATTTTTTGTCGATATGTACTTTCTCCTTTTCTTTTTATAGGACATATTAGAATTTAGAAAAGTTTTTAAAAATATATTTTAACTATTAATTTATCTTGTACTATCAACTGATATAAAATCAATATCATATTTAAAAATCTATAAAATATATATCTACTAATTAAATTTGATCTAGAGATTTTAATAATTTTAAACGGAGCGGGACTCAATCAGACAGGGAAAAAAAATTACCTGATTTCAAGGCGAAGCACAGATATGAGACATACAGATAGGAATGGATAGAGACAAAACTACGCTGCCTAGCTCAAGCACACGGGCACGATGGGCAAAATTGTAAATTCAGGGGAAATGCTCCTAACCCTAGATTCCTCAAGCTATAATATACAGGTATTGTTGCCAGTCACCTCCGCCGCCAGCACTTCTTCCCCCTTCAACCTTCCTACTGCGTCTTCCACTTGTTATCTCGATCTGAATCCTTGTTGGTTTTGCTTGACTTTCTTTTACCCGGAGGAGTTGCTTGTTTCTTGACGACGGGCACATCTGTAGATGACGAGTCCGAAATCCATTCAAGTTCCCGGTGAGAACAAATCGAGGCATTTGTCTGAGAAACAACAGCTCCTTCCTCTCTCATGGTTCTTGGTTTTCATCTTTGTGCGATTTCATTTCTGGTTTCAAGTCTGATCGATTTCCTTTCCGTCTCTGGTGAGCGATTTAATTCCCTCCTGCTCAAATCTGAGCGACGGCTCAGTTTCAGTAGAAAGGATTTCTGGAAGTTTCGTTTCCAAATGGAATGCGTGGTGTTTGTTGAATTTTTTCTCTTTTTGTGGAGCAACGTTGAGTCGACGATGCAGCAGTGATAGACAAGAATGACTCTTACAATCAGAGGTTTGTGCCTTCAACGAAGTGCGAACCATGATGACTTTCAAGCACTGTTGAGCTGCATCTCGCTCTTAGTTCCTCGCCTTGTTCAAGTTTTTCTTTTCGGGTGCTGACTGCTGATTTGCCGGTGACCATTGTGAACCTTGTCAGTTCTCACCGATCAGGTGAAGAAAAACAAAGCCACTGGGCAGCACTGCGTACTCCAATCCTACATGCGACACAACTTGCTGAAATATGCACATAACCATTCCGCGAGCTTTTGCATTCACGGCAACCATATATTATCAAAACTATAATGTTATTTAGGTAATTTCAATGATAACTCTATTAATATTATTTTTATAGGCAACCAAATATCTGTACGTATAGCAAGGAGTAGTTGAAGTTGTACGAGTCAGACTGCACAGATGAATCAATTCACTACAGTTTTTCACTCTTCAAACATACAAAAAGGTAAGAGTCCCCTACAGTTTCCTACCCTTACGCCAACAAGATGCTGAAACAACAACGCAGCTTAACACGCCAAAACCACTCACCATTAGCACCACCCTCCAAACTCCCATTCCCCTAAACATTGGATGCCAAACACGCCATACGAATTTATCAATTTACTCATGAAAATTTTGGATCGGAAACCTGCCCGTGATTTGATAGTCATAACGCATAAGCTAAACGTCCTTCTGCGTATAATTTACAAACAGGAGCAGTAGAATTGGACTTCAAAGCCTGACGGACTGCAGAACACGTATCAGTTAAGATAGCATATCGCATCCACTACTATACAAGGGCCATTACACATAGAGATACACTCATACGTCCCAACAGAAGTGAGTGCAAAATTGAATGAAATGAATGGAATATAGATAGCTATTGCACGCACTGTGAAATGATACATGGCACACTGTAAATGTATCTAAAAACTAGCTAGGATGTCCTTCATTTCGGCAACCGACATGATGGGCTCGTTTCCATATATCCGTGTTACCATCAGAACAAAGCTCTCGTACTTGTCCAAAAACTCTTTCTGCGAGTTTTGAGCAGATTATGAAAATCAACATAGTTGGACATTGATCCTCATTTAAAAACGATGATTTGAGCTGAACATGCACAATAATAGGTGGCTAACCTTGCACTTGTCCCACAAAGACGGAAATAACTCATCAGAGGTCAGTGTCTTCTGTAACCTCCTATACATGGCGCTGATTGATTTGTCGATCTGCACAATTTTACAATTTTTGTGAATTCAAATGTTCACTGTGAGTTAACACCAGCCTCTTCAACAGAACAAAATAAAGGCCATGAAATAGCTGTCATCATTTCGAAAGTAAAAGATGAAGTGAGTAATGGGCACTGTAAGATCATAACTCAATGAGGACTAACGAGATATGTTCGCACCACATTAGAAACGAACTTCCACCAGGTGCACAAAACTATTCTTTATTCACTTACCCCAGACAAACTGGATTTCACCACCCTCCTTAGATCAGTTTTTGACAACCCAAGCTGGAACGGGATCTGAGGATTTCAAGAAATCAAAGTGAAATGGGTCACTCAAAAGAAAATAACAAGAAGACGTTATTACCACCTTCCAATAGAATGTATAGTACAAGCATGTGAATAATTAGCACGTGTAATGGATAACCGACCTCTTACTGCCTCCCAATCAGCCACCCAAAACTTTTCAGTTTTGTATTACTATGTTCATAGGCAGTACCTAAGACTGGCAATAGACCAGACATTTGGCTAGCAATACTTATAAATAATATGATACTTGTGCAATCACAGTGGAAACTGGTAAGGAACCTTCGGTACAGGTGAATCAGACAGTAACCAAATGGTTTCCTCTGAAACCCATCAAACCAGTAAGGTATATTATTTCAACTGGCAAAATTTAGGGTAAATTGTTTCTAACTCGTACCAAAAGGGCCTATTCTCAAGTCCTTAAACATTCCATTTTAATAAAATCAATCCATTTCAGGATAGTCAGCTACTGGAATTAAACGTCAGGATCAGAAACCTTACACTAAAACTATATAGTATTATGAAGTTAGCTTACCTCCTCAGCAGCAATGGTGTATGTCAATTCTTCAACTTTCCGATTAAACTGAAATAACCTCTCAAATTGCTGCCAAAGGTCCATAAGAAATGTCATATTTGTCAGAAGAAATGTGTAATATCCATAGCAAGTATAAAGGACTAGATTTACATACAAGATAAATGAGTGAGCTGATATGGCGAGTGCAAGCTAGTTCATAGGATTCACTGGCTTGATGATAGAACTTAGCAAGAGTTGGCACAACATTAGCCAAGTCATAAAGACTGCATCAAATAATAACATATTGTTAGTTTGGTGACCTATCTATGCATTAAAAAATGACAAGGCAATGATGCATACAAGATAGATTAGATGCTAAAGATTTGGCCAAGCCCAAGTTTAAGAAAAACAAATAAAGAAACATAACCTGTTCTGGAAAGCAGCATAGTTCTCTATCAACACAATGTCTGCAGTTTTAGTATCACTCTGTGCAATCTTCTCCAAAGTTGCAAACATTGTGCTAACCTATTCCATAAAACGAAGAATGGTTTAGTCACACAGTGAAAATAGAAGAAACTAACAGCCTAATTGAAATATATTCAAGTAACAAAAATAATGTAAACTTTTTTTTTTGACAGGGAAAACAGTAGGGGAGGCCCCTACTGCGGGAGGTAAACTGTACAACGAAGAGGGTAACCAGAAAATACAAGACCAAAGAACCCAAACCAGGGAGAAAGAAAAGAGAAGCCCCTCGGCTGAGAAAGAGAAACTACTAAGAAAAGGAAGAAATCCAGTCTAGAATATCCTGTCTATTAACATCTTTAAATCTGTGAGCTTGAAGGAAAATGTCGTCCTTGAAATTCCTCTTCCAGATAGGAAAACTTGGTTGCTTGTGCTCAAAGATGAAGGCATTTCTCTGCTTTCATGAAGAAAGATCGATTGAAAGCGTCTTTTGCTTTGACCATCATTTCAAAGAAAGGTTTGGAGAAATCCCAAACCATGCCAATAGAGCTCCAACACCTCAGGCTGAAATTACACCCAAAGAATAGATGGAAGGTTGTTTCCTCAAAATGAAGGCTGCATAGAACACAATTGTAATTGTCATTGTCCACTTTGAAGTTTTTCCTTTTGAGAATGTTCCTTGAGTCTATCCATCAAAAGCAGCCAGGAGAAAACTCTAAGTTTGTTACAGCACTTAGAATTCCATATCCATTTGAAGGGTTGTGGAGGAGAGATGTGCTTGTAAGGCATATTGTAACATTTCTTGGATGAATAGACCTGTGAGCCCCAAAGATAATTCCAAGTATCTTTGGCATTTCCTTGCATCTGTATACCCTGGATGAGATCTTGTAAATTAGTGTATTCTTCATAAGCTTGAACTGACAAAGGAATGTGGAATTGTTCCTCTATACTGTTATTTATCAAAAAGTCTGCCACTGAAATTTTCTTGTTCTTTGCAAAGGAAAAAAGTCTTGGTAACTTTTGTTCTAGCAGATGATTGTTCCATAAACCTGACCAGAACATAATTGTTTTGCCACATCCTAAAGAACAAGCTGCAATACCTCTGAACAAAGCACTAAGTCTTAAGACATCTTTCCACCAAAATGAGCCTTTTTCAGAAGAAGCATGAGGTACTTAACCATTTTGATAATAAGTACCCCAAATAAACTTGACCCATGGTAAGTCCTTTCGATTATAAAATTTATCAAGATGTTTGAGCAAAAGAGCATTGTTTTGATTTCTGAGGTTGACAACACCTAAACCACCTTTGGATTTGGGCTTGCACAACTTTTTCCATGCAACTAATGGATTGCTTTTGACATTAATGTCTGACTTTCTCCAAAGACAGTGTCTTCTTGCTCTATCTATGTAATCAATCACGGCAGCTGGAATTTCCAGGGTACACATTGTGTAGGTTGGAAGAGAAGAAATAACATAATTGGTTAATTGCAATCTTCCTGCGTGAGAGAGAAGAGAAGAAGTAGAATTCAGCCTTCTTTTAGTTTAATTCATAAGAGAAGCATAATGTTCAACTCTAGGTTTAGTGGTTCCAAGTGGCAGACCTAAATATGTGAAGGGAAGTGAGCCCAACTTACAGCCAAAAACAGTAGCCATGCATTGTGCCTTTTCCTGACTGAGATTCAAAGGAATGAGGCAGGACTTTGAGAAGTTAACTTTGAGTCCAGTTGATTAGGTAAAAGATTCCAGGATTCCTTTGAGACAAAATAATTCCATTTGAGAGGCATTCAGGAAGAGAATTGTGTTATCTGCATACTAAATAATAGAAAAATCATTTGTGCCCACAGCCGGGATTGGAAGTTTGAGCATACCATTCTCATGAGCTTTGTCAATTATGCATTGAAGCAACTCATCAGCCAGTACAAACAGAAGAGGCGATAAAGGATCGCCCTGTCTCACGCCCCTATTACATTGAAAGAATTTGCCAGGGACACAATTGAGAAGAACAGAATCAAGAATTCTACGAGTCCAGTCAAGCCATTTGTCGTCGAAACCTAGATGTTGAAGCATCTTCAAAATTGAAGAATGTTCAATAGTATCAAAAGCTTTTTCAAAGTCTAACTTGAGCACCACAATTTCCCTCTTTGAATGTTGACACTGATATATATACTCAAAGGACCAAGCTAGACAATCTTGTATTGTTCTATTTTTTATAAAACCATACTGATTTTGATGGATAATTGGAATAATAACTGACCGTAGTCTATTGGCCATGAGCTTAGTGATTAGCTTAAGAACACAATTCATCAGAGAGATAGGCCTAAAATCATTAACCCCTACTGGATTATTATTTTTTGGAATGAGAGTAATAAAGGAGCTGTTAATTGCCTGCAAACTTAGACTGCCATTGAAGAAATCATTGCAAGGATCATAAAAGTCCTCTTTGATGATGTTCCAGCAACTCTTGAGGAAGAGACCATTGAAACCATCTGGTCCTGGGGATCTATCATTGGGCATTTGATGAACAGCCCTATCAATTTCATCCTTGCTAAAGGGATGAGAAAGATGATCTAACTTTTCATGTTTCATTACAAGATCTTCTAGAACAAAGTGCATCAAGGGGTTGAGAGAGGTTCCCATTCTAGCTTTATAGGTCTCAAACAAAATTGCAGTTTTTTTCTAAATGGTCAGTCTTATTCTTCCATCTTGAGATTCTAAACTTGTAATTGTATTATATATGAATCTTTCTGTAGCAGCAACATGGAAAAATTTGTACTTTCATCTCCAAATTTAGTCCATCTGATAGTGTACCTCTTTCTCCAATATTCCTTCCTATACTTAAGAATCAATCTGAAGTTTCTGTCTTGGGTGTAAACGGGCCTTTGCTCTTCCAGCTTATCCATAGCTTCCAAAACAGAGTTACATTCTTTTATCAGATTATTGAGCTTTGATATTCCTTTGCTCCACCTTTTCAGGGCCTTCTCAAAAGCTTGAATTTAGCTGAGATTTTAGTAGCACTGTTGCTAGCTCTTACTTCAGATTTCCAAATACTTTCCACAGTTTCAAAGAAACCCGGGTAATCAATCCAAAAATTCTCAAATCTGAAAATTTGAGCCTTAGGAATGGAGGTTCCTATTTGCACCATACAAGGGATGTAGTCTAACAGGGGTTTAGCTAGAGGTTGTAGAAGAGAATTAGGAAAGTCTGAAGACCAGTTAACTGTGGTGAAACACCAATCCAACTGCTCTAGCAAAAGATTGTCTTGCATGTTACTCCAAGTGTACTTTCTCCCTTTGAAAGAAATTTCAATCAAACCCAAATTGCTAATAATATCATTAAAGATGAAGATGTCATTGAGATTTCCACCCTAATACAGATATCACATATGTAAATAGAAATCTTGCATCAAAGCAAATCTTAGGACTAAACCCTCCACTTGAAAACTGATTCCAATGCAATACCCACATTATGCCATATTATCTCTAAATTACAGCCATTGGATCAAACTCAGTTCGCATACGAACCCTCAGATCTTAAATACCTAAGAGACACTTTGACTAGACATGTTTTAGTGAATAGTGGAGGTTTGTAAAACTAGATGTATGTTTGCACAACAGGACATTTTTCATTAAAAGGCATGTTTCTATGGGTACCCTTTAGAAACTATAAATAGTCTACTAGTTCATAAGCAAGTAAACATCATCAAAACAATCCACAGCAAAGCGCGAGACATGATAGTACTATTTAAATTTATGACCCAAATTTACTAGGAGCATATGTAATACCCAAAATGCATGCAAGATTGGAAGGGAATTATACTCACTAGCTTTGTGTATGCTTTATCACTTAAGTCTC
This sequence comes from Phragmites australis, assembly GCF_958298935.1. Lineage (NCBI taxonomy): Eukaryota > Viridiplantae > Streptophyta > Magnoliopsida > Poales > Poaceae > Phragmites > Phragmites australis. Next base: position 16,941,024 of record NC_084924.1, on the reverse strand, counting down.
TGGACTGCCCTAGAATATATTGTTCCATCCGTGATGCAAGGACAGCAAATCTATTAAGAGAACATACAATAGTCAGATCTTGGTCTTTTTTGCAACCCTAATTGATAAAAAATTAATAATCTTTGATCAACATATGACAGAACATATGCAGTGCTTCTACTACTGAAAATATTTAAGACAGAAACTTGTCAACAGTACACCCTGTAATAGAAAAGCATTTTTTCCAGAGTGCTTTTGTAGCAGAAAGTTTATCATATAATCAACAATGGTGAGAATGAGACCACTGGAGGGTGGCTGATTTTTGCCAGTTTTCAATTTTTTGGGTAAGAGCTTAGCATAAACAAAACGTAACTGAGATCCTGATGAGGCATGCTAACTTAATTCGCTATTTGTATAGGCAGTGTTTTACCATGTTTCACAAAAAAATTGGCAAAGTTTCACCAGGAACGTTTTTAATTTGTATATTCCTATGGATAATATGCACCACTAGGTATCTTAATGAAATACAACAAAATTTAGGAATTTTTGTTTGGTCTAAGTGCAACTGAATAAAATGTTTGGTAAATAATCATGCAAGTACCAACGTATTAACAATAAAAATATACAAAAGGGGAGACAGGACACATGGAAGGTTTCGTCAGTATTTCTGTAATGAAATATACATAAATAGAATTAAATTATAGCACCAGGCTACTAGGGATGGTCAACATATTATACAATTCTCGGAACTCCAATGCAATGGCTGGACTGTACATACAATTCATAATGCCAATTCGTCAAGTGCTAATACCTTGGAATGTAGGCTAGAATCCCTGTTTGACGCACATTTCTCTCATTATTACGCTCAATTTGATGGCACGCTTCATCAATAAACTGAAAAGAGAGGAAATAAAGACACAAACAAGAGGTAGACAGAAATCTAGTCTGTTCTGAATAGCTACAATGTAGTGGCATAGCCTCGGTGGGAGCACCAACCCTGCTGAATTGTACTGATATTCTTGATTCCAAGTCATCAAGTAGTTTGCGAACAAATCCTGCAGCATCAGCTTTTTGACCAGAAAGGTATCGCTCTGTAGTCCCATGCATTGAGATGCAGCGCAAGGGGTCAATCTTGTATGCCCAATCTACGACCGCGTAGAAGTCTTCCTGAAATAGAAGGGGGAAAACATTTCACAATCATTTATGGGAGGTTGCAATGCAGAAAGATTGCACATTTGACTTCCGTAATAGAAGTACTTTTGCTCTTTCAAAAAAGTTGTTTCTTCTTTTATCAGGTGCGAGAATAAAGGTTTTAGTGTTCTATATCATGATATCTACCTGGATTCCATCAAGTAGTTCTTGAAGAGCTTCATTCAATGTACCCAGTTCAGCAGATGTATTATCTGGAAGGAATATAATAGATCATGTGCAGAGGTTATCATGTAAGAAAAGGAGCATTAACATTACACCCAAGAAACTCGCATTAGTCAGCACAAGAAAAGATACCAGGTTGAAGATCATTGCCATCTGGATCCAAAAGACCCAGGTCATCATCTGCGTCATTTCCTCCGGATTTACTCTTATTAACATTAGGAGCACCAGATGGAACAAGTGCAGGTACTTCAAAGCACATAAAATGTGCAAAAAAAGAGCTCTGCAAATGTAAAAGTTATTAGCTTGTCTATCAAGTCAACGAAATATAATCATGTAGCTGAATTTAAGGGAAAAAAGAATAACCTCATCCACAAGAAGTGGGATAAATATAGTAAGCATCTTTGAGTATGCATCAGATACTGTTGAAGTATCAGCACTGCTTCCATTCTGGCCAGAACCACTAGAGCCTTCAAGCCAAACGGCAGGATTCTTGGGTGCTTTTGTACTTGCACGAAGTTCATTGGCGAATTCACGTGCCTGAACAAAAATGAAAGAGAATAAATTCTAAATTTTCCCACCCTTGAAATGTGAATAAAGAAGCCAAATCGATTTTATAATAATCAGTCTTAAATGGAGGACTCAAAACTAACTGAATCTTGGATGTTTAAACGCAAGATACAAAACAAAATAAGCATATCTAGAATAATAAATAGGATGGATGTTATAGCATAAGATGTCATATCAAACTAGCATTCAATTATCTTTATCTGACCTCTCGACGAAGTAGTAAATTAAGGGAATGACAGTATGCCTTCCTTAAAGGACCTATGCAGCTCTTTTCCAGACTCTGCAATAAATGAGCACCAAGAAATGTTAAAAGTGGGAATGGAGTAAAATAAGTAATGTGTAGGCAGATTGCCAGATTGCATGAAAAATTAAGAGGGTTAGAACCTTTAAGTGCTGCAGAAGTCGGGCATATGTCCTGCATTTATACCTTAGGTCTGCATGATCAGGCCGCTTCAATTGTCCTCGCTACTTTCAGTTCAAAGTGAAATCTCTAAGTCATCTCACTTTATAAAAATGGCATAAGGAAATATTTCAGTAAAAATTGGGGCTATGAAGAAACCTGAGAAAAGTAGCTTTTGTCACTAATCATGAAGTCCACCAAGCTAGAGAAGTAGTTCCGCAAAAACTCCGATGCTCGTCGAACAAAAGTTGTTTTCAGTTTCTCCAGCTCTGCTCTTTTGTCCCTAACCTGGCAAGATGTTTCAAAAGAAAGTTTTTGCTCAGAGATGTACGGCCATAACTGAACTTTAAGCTCTCACAAAGAAACGGTGACATCCCAACCCATTAATGGTTCTATGAAATACTACACTTAATGGCAGAAGCTCTAGGTTTGAATACTCCTAGGAGTATAACCCATATGTTTGGGGATTGGCTCTTGGATTTGGGAGCAAAAGAAAAGAAAAATCTTGGTCGGGGTTGAAGCTCTATGTTGGTAAATTTGGCTTTGCCCAAATGATATTGTCTTTGACAAATGCAAAGATACTACTTTTATGCAGGTTGTTTTCAGGGGAGCATATTGGTTGCGATATTGGTCCCTGCTGCGGCGGGAGGAGGAAAGAGAGGAGACAACCAAAGGTGCCATTCTTTGGGAGTCATTGTCATAGAATTCTTTGCCAAGCATATAGTCTATGCGTTGCTTGAATTTTGCTTCAAACATCGTATAGCTTGTTATTTGTTATAAGTATTCAGCTTTGTGCTGCAAAAGTGTAGTAGGCTGTGTGCATCTCACGATGAGTCCAGAACTTTCCTCCATTATCTGAAGCAAATGTCAGAAGCCCTTCAGGCTTGTTCCTTTAACCAATATAGGTGGATCCTTTACATAGTAAGGATTTATTAATATTTTCAGGGTGCTACTACTCTCCAATGATAACATGACAAAATGCCTGTATTTGATTTTGCATCAGTAAATGTACTAATAGCACAAACAAAAATGATGGAGATAGCTTACAGCTCGTATGTTAACATAGCATTGGTCCAAATTTGGCACTTCAAGGCTGCGAATGGCCCTCGTCAACCATTCACATGCCTCAACATTTTTCAGCATCCGTGACTCTTCAAAAGAACCTCCAGTTAATGATACTGCAAACTGCATTGTATTTAAATAAAATAACCAAATATTAGGCACCAAATTTAGGGAGAAGAATATCATTTCTCTCTGCACTGTACCTCCTGTGGAATTCGCAAACGTTCAAGCAATTTATCTAGCTCTTCCATGAGTCCTTTGTTATTTACAGACTGCATCGCTAAGCCGTTATTACGTGATTCAATCTGCAAAATAAGATGCCATGGGATTCGGGTTTTGTGAAGATTTTTCTTATAAGCATCTAGAAGAATGTGTCTTCAAGTAACAAATGACTACACCAGGATTAAAAAAACTTAAAGTTCAAAGTCCACGACAATGATAAAGGAAGAATCCCATCTAAGATTCTGAAACTGATTATAACTAGCTAGCTTTGAGTTCATTCAATTTCTAAACCTTCTAGGTCCATTCTAGTTTCTAGTACAGAACTATGCTTGAAAACATCCAAGTTGCCAGTGGGAATCAGTTTGGAAACATTTATTTTCTGAAAACAAAACTGAAGATTGCTTTTGCCTCTATGCACTGTTTTAAAAAGTGGATCATGCTCATACCAGACTCGTGACATGTTGACCGGTTTCAGTGGCCCAACTGACAATTCATCAAAAATATTGAATAAATAATTAAATACATTTAAAATATTTTGATGCAAGGACATGAGTGTGGCTCATATAAACGGTACGCTACCATAGGAAAACTACTGTATATTGCTATACCATACACATGTCAAGCATGGATGGGTTTTGAATGGCGGGTAAGTGGTTTAACCCATGACAACATACAGAGGCATGATTTCAATGTTTCCACGGTTTTTTCCCTTACCAGTGTCTCTTCCCATACCTAATCAGACCAACCGCTGGCCCTGATCTTTTCAGGTCAAACTGCAGTCCAGTCTGGTTTTTACAACTATGCTTCTAGCGTGTTAATTGAATAAACTTGGGATATATTTCCACTTCCAAAAGAATTAGGCATCTTATTGAATAGAACCCCTCAGGCATACCGATGCAATATCTTCTCTCATATGCCTGAGCTTCAGGTTGAAGATCCGTAACCACTCATCCATATCATCTACAGTTGCACTAGCAGAATCCAAACCCTGCAAGACCTGCAAATCCATGCAGCTGGATCAGTATATGGAATAAACTTTCCTGCCAAAAAACATCAACAGTTCTCACTTCAGAGTAAAGTGAGATGCATACAAGCAGTCAGATGCTGTAATATATCATTATCATTGCATAAAAATTTTATACTACATAGCAACGGATTGTAGAAGGAAATACCTCCTCTATTAAAGGCTCACTTTCCAGTAATTGATGCACATTTGCTGCTTCCAAAGCAACAAGCTCCTGCTTCAATCTCTCAGAGAAAGCATCTGCTTCACCTATGCCCATAACATACCTGCATTATTTACAATGGTAAGATTATAGTACCACCAAAAAAGCATTTCAGAGAGACTAATATTTAGAAGCAAGTGATAGGCAAACTAATCAGTAGATTGGAGTTCGAAAAACTGCTAAATAAACTAATAGAACTATACCGGTGTTAAGTTTGTATAGATTGACAAATGTTGGATGATTACATAGGTGGATGGGGGAAACCGTAGACTTGGAGATGACTCTTATACCCTTAACCCCCCCCCCCCCCCCCCCCCGTCCCCCAACACACACAATGCAACGTGAATGCAATGACGTTGCATTTGAAGAGTTGACACTGAGCACTAGACTTTAAAAAAAATGATACATTGAAGTCTGATATCGAAGATGTCGTCGAAGCGTGCAACTCTTGAACAATGTTGATGTGAAAACAAACTCCTCCACAAGGGGTACTGCCTTCATGACCCGTACTTTAGCAAATACCTCAAATATGAATCTTGCTTTGGAGCGTTTGAACACAACGAAAATAGTGAGATGTGTCAAATCAAGCTGAAGGGAGAATAGAGATATCACTGTTGCAAGATAGCAAACAATGAGACAGTATCGTGATGACGACGAAGGGGGCCATCGATCATGATGTGTAGCAAGATGGCCACGAAAGGACCAAGAAGGCAAGGTCTCATCAACGACGATGGTGATGGGATTAGCCAAATCGATGAGACTCGGCTAACCACAGAACAAAAGAAGCAATTGGCTGACTAACAAAATTTGTGGACACGCAAGGCAAAGTCAAACTGAAAGAGTATATGTGTGGACTTGAATGAACAGACACAGCGGAGAAAAAACCACTAACAGTAGATTTGGACGCAACGGAAAAACAACCTGAGCAGCAACAGAAGAGGCCTGATGACAACGAAAGCGACGACGGCCTTGAGGTGTGGCAACAGCCGCAACGAAGGACGACCTGATGGGTAGCAAAGGGCCGCGACAATAGAGGCCACGACGATGGACGACGACGACTTGCGGAAGGTGATGGGAGACCTGGCGACTGCAGATCTGATCCATGTGCGATGAGGACGGGGAGGCACGCTACCTGGCGCGTGATGACGGCTCGGCAATAGACGAGAAGCGGCCGAGGGCGAAGCTGCAGATCCATAGTGATGGGCGTGCGATGTGAGACCATGACGGTCAGACAGGCGGACTGCGTATGTCCTCCCCGTAGCAAGCTAGTAGCGCCACCACCACCCGTAGCAGAACACCTCCAGCAGCAGAGAGAGGCTTGTGGTTAGATCCGTAGCCCACATGGTTGGTTCTGACTGACAAGTACTCGCGGTTCGAGACGAGACAACACGCCCAATCCCAATTGGCCGGATTGAAACCGGATCAACCAAATCCGATTGACGGTGGCCGAAGACATGCAAATCTACACAATGCCCGTCGAGTGGTGACAGCGACCCGACGACACATCGAACGGCCGGACAGGCAGAGAAGACGCCTTCGCGACGGGCTACTAGACAGCGGCGGCGAAAGATGGATCCCTCGCCGCAGCGACGATCCACGACGGGTCGCGGTAGACACAACAGGTGGTCGAAGATGCGACGGGCCGTGGCGGTGGTTGAAGATGTGACGGGCTTTGGCGGCGGTCAAAGATGTGATGGGCTGTGGCGGACGACATGCCAGCGCAAGGCGAATCCGCGACGATGGATCTGCAACTGTGGACGTCGAATGGCGAACGTGGACGACGAGACGACATCAACTGGATCGAAGACGACAGAAGACGGGCGACACGATGAGGCGGGCGGGGGCACAACGGGTTGTGGCAGCCGACATGAGGCTGCCACTGCGGGATCCGCAACGACCGCGACGGGACTGTTGCGACAATGGAGACCCACGAGCAGGGAGCTGTGGACAAGCGAGTGGTCAAATCGAAGACAGTGGATGACGGCAAACCCGCGAGCAACCTCAAGACATGGGCAGCGGCGTGAAGATGAAGAATAGGATACATGCGGCTAGAGAGAGAGAGGATGGATCATGATTGGATTAGATCGAGATCTAACCTAACCCTAACTAGGCTCTAATACAATATTAAGTTTGTATAGATTGACAAATGTTGGATGATTACATTGAGACCCAATGAGCACTATATAGAGGTGGATGGGAAAAATCCTAGACTTGGATATGACTCATACCCTTAACTATTATACCCTTAACAACTGGCAAACTGTTAAAAGAATTAATAGAATAAGAAACAGCTAAAGTATACAGTTTGGAATATTTTGCAATAATCATAATCAGGGGGGCAAGAAGTCTCTGTATAAGATATAGCCTGTACTTACGTGTCTAGAAGTGCCTCCATGTCTTCCTCCTCCTCCTTTGCTTGGGACACAAGATCATTTTCAACAGTTACTATTACTTTCCTCTCAGTTTGAGTAGCAACAGATGTTTCTTGGCCATCTTGGGTGCTCACTTGATTATCTAGTGTCAGTGTGTTTTCCTGAAAAGGGTTTATTAGAAAACCATCCAGACAGCAATCAATCAAGCGAACGTATCAAGCAAAAAAACATCATTTTGGTGAAAACAAGAAAACTTAATTGGTTTTGAGTATCAAATCAACATGCAAAAATACCCCAAAACTGAGGTCTAATGAAAACGAGAAAGCTGTCATGAATAGTAACTTCAGTCTTTTCTTGTTCCATTTTCTGGAACTTATCCTCCCTCCGGTAACAAAAAGGCGTCATTTCGGACATTAACATGGTCTTCAAAACATAAATGTGATCTCTAATTTATATTATAATGTATCTACATCACAAAGCAAAATTATGATATTATCAAACTACTTTTCAAGATAAATCTAGTAATATCATATTCAAATATTCAATCTCGATATCCAAGAAAATAAACATGCCAAAGTTTAAATATTTCACTACATGCGGTCCAAAACGTCACTTTTTCTGTGACAAGATTTCTACTTTCATTTGTCCAAACTCAAACTGAGTTCGAAACTGAAATGTTAAATGTATATGTAACAAAATGGAGAACTTCCTTCAAAAGTTTTGCCAAATTTTTCCTATTGATTTAGTTTTTAAACAAAATTAGTTTCCAAAATTTTCAGCAAAATTATGATTTGCACCAGATAAGTCCAAATAAATGAAAGTCATTTAAGAAGCACAAAAGAAATATATCAGCAGCTTGTATAAACAGTTTGGTTGAATTAGATCTCTTTGACATCACTGCGAGCAATAACAGTACCCCAGATGTTAGAAAGCAGAGAGAGAGTGATTGGTTGATTCGGTACCAAACGCAAGTCAATAGAAAGCTCGTAATGGATGGAAAAGGTTGTAATGTATACCTTTGCCCAGAGAGCTAGCTCCACGATATCAATGCCAACAACTTTCGGAAGATAACTAAGTATCTCTTTGCACATGTTCAAGATACAAAAAAGTAGGCGGTTTCTGCCAAATAAATAGCATAGAGTGACATGTGAAGAAGATGAGACAAAAGAAGATGAATAGAAGTAGCAGTCTAGCAGAGTCTAATACCACAGAGCAAACTTTCTAGGCAACAACCTGTCATCAATGTTGCGCATTGTCCATTGTGGAGGTGCAACACTATGACTTCTAAGGTTGTCAAACCCCTGAAATCCAGACATTCAGTTCAGTAAAGAAGAGTTAGCGGTGGATAGCCAATTGTTTCCTTAAATACTCCATAAAGACAATACAAAAGATGACTTAAAGTAAGTACCAGAACAAATGTACAACCACTGGGATCATTTGATATAACCTCAACCTTTGTAAGATGTTTCAACTTGTAAAGTTTGGCTGGCTGGAAAAGAAAAAGGTTAAGAAATAAGAACAGTAACCTATACCAAGTGCCAGGGAAAAACTAATAAAATTTGTTTATTGATGCAGGGGTATTATAATACTGAAAACTAGCTCGTGGCAAAGCTCATGTGTACATATCATGAGGAAGGGTGGTATACAACAACAGAAAGTAAGATAATAGTACATGTATGCAATGAAAATACAGTGATCAAACAGTGGCTCCATCTGTCAACACCGGCACCTATAGCCTATTGAAAGGTTAACAATTGGTGCCACTGAACAAGATAAACCCATTCATGTCATGTACTGGACAACTATTAGCTAGTAAGGTTCCAGTACAGAAAACAAACCTCAAGTACTGCACCAGATGAATACTTGAATACTCGGAGAAAAGCTTTGTTTGCCTCGCCTCTTGATGATTGTTTAACTGCATGAAGTTGAAACTGTTCAGCGGATGTTGCAAGCATATACATGCTATAGTGAAACTGTTACACCTTAAGTTTGCAAGCACATAGATAATTAAATTCTAATCATACGCTTCCCAAGCTAGAGCTAGCAAAAGAAATATTAATCAATTTCCAAGATTAATAAATCCATGTTAGCCATATCATGTTCTGTGCGGACAACAAATACTGAACTAAAGTTGTCATATCGACACATGACTCAAGTCAATCAGGAATTAGCTCCAGGAATTAGCTCCAAGAGCAAGATCAAATTCCCTCTAACCAGACTCTCTGATCCTACATCACAGACCCAATCTCTCCTTGCACGTGCAAACGAATAAAATTCACATAGCAACAAAGTGTATAGCAAGCCAAGCTAAACTGATGATATGCAGAGCAGAATGAGGTCATTACAACCAATTTTGAGCTTCATACAGGTGCTTCAAGGGATTTGCACATAGAAATTTGTAAGTACACGAAATAATGCCTCAGTTCAAGGAACAGCTGTTATTTGAATAAAGAAAATCACTGTTCTTGAAATCCTCAAAGCAACCAGCTTCTGCTCGGACTCACAGAAATCTTTTGAAACAATATCAACTAAGCTACTGTATCTGGGTGGCCCTGTTCAGCAATGCCTGTGTGGCTTGGATCCAACACAATCAAGATGAAAGCAGTCCAAAGTATGTACAAAAACTATGCACAATGAGCATATCTGGGTAGGAACTGGATTGGAAAACTCCTGGACTGATCAAACCCATTCCCAAGGGAGAAAAATAAATGCCTCCAACCACATTTGTTTTTCCGAGGTACGTTGGACTCTCACCACAACAATGGTGTCATTATCTTGAAAGTTATTAGGGTGCATCATGACCTCTAGCCAACTGTGGCAGCTCCTGCTAAATTCAGTTCACAAGGACATGTCAAACAGCTAAACAACTTGACTAGTCAACTTAGGCTGGCAGCTATTCTCATCTTCTCCACCGCTTAATTGTTGCTATCAATCCATGTGTTAGGTTTTGGGACCCCTCATTTGCACTTTCCAGGTACAATGTCCTGGGTGGATCCATTGTAGTGGTCCAATTTCCAAATGTATGTTATTTCCAGTATTGGTAGCTTGGAGCTCCAAGTACAACTTACAAAATTATGACAAATTTGTGTTGATGCACCCTGTGGTGGGATGTTTGGGATGTCAGTGGCACATGCAAGAAAATCTAGTAAATTTGATGATTTAGAGCTAACAGCATCAGATAAGCAAAATGGATCTGCTCAAGCCAGCGCCAAGCATAAGTGCATAACGATTCAGGCTAGCAAACCCAACCACGGCCCTTGGTTGGATCCAAGCTACCAGATCACAACCCTCCGGACAAGAGTCTCATAAGTGAAGATCAAGCGGCAGAACACCAACTCGGCTCCAACTCAGCACAACCCTCTCCGGGCAACTGAATTCGCACCGAGGTGCCCAATTCGACGCTCGTCAAACCGAATCCTCCCTCGCAAGCGCAGCACAGCAACCAAATCTAAGCAGGTACAGCAAAGCTGCGGAGAGAGAGAGAGGGGGGGAGGGATAGGAAGGGCACCACTGACCTGTGAGCGCGAGGACTCGGGGTTTGGCGAGGCGTCCCAGCTTCTCGAAGATGCCCCGGCCCTTGGCGACGCGGATGGAGAAGGTCACCTCCTCGCCGCGCGCGCCCGACGCCGCCACGGCCGCCGCGCACGCGCGCCGCAGCTCCGCGTCGTCCGCGCTCGACTTCGCCATCTCCCGCGCTCTCCCCTCGCCACCGATCTGAGTGGGGGAGGCGCGCGTGGCGTGAGTCGTGACGCGGTGGGGGGATAGGTTGGTGGTGGGGCGTGACGGTGTTGCTCTCTCAGGGAGGGAGCGAAATCACTTTGCGTAGCCGCGTGGGTGTTGCTGGGATTTTTACTTTTTACCGGGGTTGGAAACGAGAGGAGTATAGCAGACGGGTTGGCGAGGTGGGTTGGACGTGGGTTCGGTTTCGTTGACTTGGTACGACTCGCGGTGGAACCGGAACCGGAACGGGAACGCTCGGTCGCTCCGCAGCTATGCTATGCGTCCAACCGACTTACGCCCATGTTGACCTCATGACCCACGAGCTAGTACGCAAAGACAGGATCACTATGCAATCATGAATTAATTCTCGACATGAGACACCATTTGGCCTGAGCACAAAAAAGGATTTATTACAAACAACAAAAGCTATGCAAACGAATATAATAGGAACTTGCAGCGATACTAATCATTAGGACACTTCCAGTGCCTAATGCCTAAGGTGCTGTCTAATTGATATCTATCGGTTGTTTTTTTATGTCCACCAAGGCAATTACGTGTTGTATTTTTTTATCAAAGCTTACTTGAATTATGTGGCCACATGCATTACTTTCTTTTACCAAGTACTCTATTAGACAGTTGATATATGTAGAAGCAAGATGAATTTGTATTGTTCGATACTGATACATCTCTTTCCAATCAAATTTAGCTCAGTGTTATTGATAATATGGATGTCACATTATAATTGTACTGGATTTTAGCCATCCGTAATTACCTCTGCAAATTAAGCAAGTTATCTACGGTATACTACAACCAAGAGCAAATCTTTAAAGCACAAAGGAGAAACCAAATAAACAATGAAAATAAATGTAGAATTCTGATCTGCAGCAATGCTTGTTGCCTAAACTGTCTAATTTACACCAAAAAACATTCAAAGGTACGAATGAATACAATATTCTTGGCACTCAATGTCCCCAATCTCAACAACAATACAAGATAGCCTGCAATGCTTCTTGCAGTCATTGGCTAAACTCCATATCATCGCTGAAAAATAATGCAAGACAGGCATCAATGCTTCTTGTAGTCATTGGCTAAACTCCGTATCATCGCGGAAAAAAATTAGGGAGCAAGATGGATAGCAATGCAACCCATATTTACCAATAATTTGGAGTTTGTTTTCTGTCAGAGAAATCAACAGGAACAGAGCTACTGCTTGACATGGTGGCCGACCAACTAGCATCGGCACCAGAGCAGTCACGCGGCGGCGCCTTGGCTGAAGTGGATTGCGGTGGTGGCAGCCTTCAAGCATGGAGGTGATGCGTTCTTGCGACGCTTCTTCTCCCTGCGACCCATTCATCTGGTGACCGGAGGGGCAAAAAGAATCAAGCGACAGCGGCAACTGCACTGGGAGCAGAAGAAGAGGATTCACAACAAGATTTGCAACATGGTGGTGATGGCATCGTCTTCGCTTGTGCTAGGGATGGGAGGGGCAACCACAGACTTGAGCCATGGAGAAGAAAGGAACAGGACGCTGTAGATCTGCATGGGAGAGGAGATAACGCGTGAAAAACTCTATGTTCTTGTAAAAGATGTAAGTTTATTCTCTGTTATCTTTAAATTACTTCTCACATCAAATTTTTTATCTAATTTGACCCTAATTAATGTCTAAGACGTAGCCGAGATAGAACATTGGATGAGGTATTACTTGTCTTTTCACTACTTCACCAACTACCAACAAATATGTGCAAGATATCGATTGCATTACTTGCCTTTCATTAGTGGTCTTCACTAACTACCTACAAATATATGCAAGGTATTAATCCCATTGCCCTTTCACTAATGTACATCACCAATTACCTACAAATGTGTGCAAGGTATCATCGACCACCAATAAATTACGTCTTCAAAAATTGCCTCAGTTACGATACATCGGTTTACTATGGAACTACATTTTGACATGGCGGATCAACTATTTTTATTTTAATTTATCAAGGTAAACGAAATCACTAGGCTAAGAGCTAAAACTGAATGGTCGAAAGAGAAACATCAGATCAGTACTGCCCCCAAACTTGACCATGTGGCACTACATCAATCAGGGATTGATTCAAATTCACTCCGGTACGGTGTTTACTTTAAAGTTCAAAGCCAATTCCGAATTGAATTGAAGTAAATTACGTAGACTCGTCTTGTTAGCCAACATAATTGCTTCAAAATTACGAATAAGATTACACGAAGTCAAAATAAGATAATTACGGTCCAAGTCCGTCTAATATAGGAGATTTTTTTATTTGTATATTTTTATATCGAATATTTGTAAATATATGTACCTGTTTTAAAAAAATTGCAATCTTATGCTCTTGTCACCCGTTAGAAGGGTGATAGGCACATGTCGCCTATTCAATGGGAGATATGACATGCCATCTTTCAAATGGGCGATATTGTAAGAAACAGTAATGTCCTAAGAGGAGAGTAAATTAGGACACTTAGAAACTAATAGCTCTTAAAGATTTTTAACCTATCTCAACTTCTATCTAAATATACTCTAAATTTATCTAATATATCTACTCTACCGTTCAAGAGGATTTCAACTTACTTTAGCAAGGTAAATTACAATTATGTAAATATGGAAACGTAAATAAGGTAGAGACATAAACTCGGCACAGGAAATTTTTATCCTGTTATATCGACAACATGAATGTCACCCCTTGCCACGTTGGAGCTCCAGCAATGGTATGCTCCCAGTCGACACCCAGTCATGACTCTTGAGCCATCGAGTCACCAAGGCAAGGTCTTAAGCCTGATAAGCCACCAAGGCAAGGTCTCACCACTAGCCTCTCTTATAGTCACTTACCGATGTGATCACTTTGGATCTTGAGCCACCAAGGTGAGGGTCTCCGCGTCCCCGTACATTGCCACCGCTCCATACCAAGTCGGAGGGTCAACAAGCTTGAGCCACCAAGACCCAAGATGTCGATAAGTCACCAAGACTCCAAGGTGCCGGAGTATCTCTCGGTACAAGCTAGGATCATTCTTTGATCCCTTCTTCAAGCTGCAGCACCCAGCTAGAACTCACTCTAGGCTTATAAATACTAAACACTCTCTAATTTTATGGTTAATTACCTTGGATGATCATTGTAAGCATTTTGGTAGCTTGGATGTCTTCTCAAGTGTATATGAGCTTGCTCTAGACTCCAGCAGCATGCCACACCTTCAAATGATCGAGTGGAGGTGTATTTATAGTCTCAAACCCACCAACTAGTTATTTTCCTAACGACTCAGAAAAGGTGTTAACACCAGGTGATCCGATGAGAAAGTAGTACTAATACCAGATTATCCGGTGAATACAACCTCAGAAACTAGCCTCAAAGCCTCTGTGAACATCGGGCACTTTGGTATGCCTTTAAATCCATCACCGGACCTTCCGGTGAGTTATCTTGAGCCATCTGAGCCTTTGCAGCCTTTTGTGTAAAATACTCTGATGCATTCATCCTTAGAGCACCGGACGTTCCGGTGGGTTGCTCTTCATTCTTCAACACTTGCAGCTGTTTCTGCAAGAAATGCTCCAGCGATATAATATGACGTGCACAAACCAAGCATCGGACCATCCGGTAGGTTGATCTTCAGTCTTCTGTACTTGCATTTTTCTCTGCAAGAAATACTCCGTTGTTACTGAAGGCATCGGTGATGTCCTAAGAGGGGGTGAATAACACTTAGATTCTATTCAGCTCCAAAAACTACACAATATAAACCTATATCAATTTCTATCTAGTGAGTCTATTCTACCAATTAAAAGAGCTTTCAACCTATCTATAAAGGTAAATTATAAGAAAGTAAATGCGGAAACGTAAATAAGGTAATAAGAGCAAACTCAGTATAAGGGATTTTTATCCCGTCTATCGATAGCATAAATATCACCTATAGTCTACATTGGAGCTCCACTAAGGTTATGCTTCCGGTCGGCACCTGGTCACAGCTCTTGAGCCACTAAGTCACAAAGGCAAGGCCTCCATCCGGATGAGCCACCAAGCCACCAAGGCAAGGTCTCACCACTAGTCTCTCTTATGGTTTCTTACCGCCGTGATCATTTTGAAACTTGAGCCACCAAGGTAAGGGTCTCCACATCCCCGTACACGTTTCTCGTCGCCGCTCTACACCAAGTTAGAGGGTCAACAAGTTTGCTGGTGAATCACCAAGACTCCAAGGCGTCGGCGTACCGAGAGGTACAAGCTTGGATCACTTCTTGATCCAATCTCTAGGCAGCAATCACCTAGCAACACACTCTCTAGGCCTATAAACACTAATCACTCTCTAATGGTACGCTTAATCGTCTTGAATGATCACTTTAAGCACTTTGGTGGCTTGGATGTCTTCTCATGTGTGCATGAACTTCTCAGGACTCCAGCAACCTCAAATGACTGAGTGAAGGGGTATTTATAGCATCAAACCCATGCCTAGTCGTTAACCCAATGACTCAGAAAAGTTGTTAATACCGGATGATCCGGTGAAAACAATAGTACTAACATCGGATCATCTGGTGAATACAATCTCACAAACTAGCCGTTGGAACCCCCACTCAAGCCTCTGTGAACACATGACACTCTGGTGCATACTTTATCTCCATCACCGGATTATCCGGTGAATATATACTTAACATCTGAGCCAACTGCATTCTCTCTGTGTAAATTACTTTGGTGTAAGCATCCGATGCACATCACTTCATCACCATACTATCCGGTGTCTTGAACTTCGTTCTGCCTCTTTGCACTGTTCATTATTTGATGTATTGTCTAGTGTAGCCTTGCTTCATCACTGGACTTTCCAGCATGTTGATCTTTGATCTTCCATGGCTGCAACCTTCTCTGGTGGAAATTCTCCGGTGTGTATCTTCCTCTGATCACTGGACTATTTGGTGGGTTGTTCTATTCTGCCTTCTGGACAGAAACACTTAGGTGTTCCCATGCTTTGATCACCGGACTATCCGATGAGACTTAGCCTTTATTCTTCATCACGACACCCTTCTCTAAAAGAATTGCTCCGGTGAGCACACTTGCTAATCACTGGAAGCCGGTGAGGTCTTCAGGCCTCTCTCTCCCTTTGTCAAATATGCTCTGGTGAGCTCAACATCTATAGTACCGGACCATCTGGTGAGGTAAATCTTCCTGAGACTTCTCCAATTCGACTAAACTTTATCTCGGCTGTGGTGGCTTTATCATGTATTGCATCCATGAGACCTACTAACATATATTCTTGACAAATATGTTAGTCTCATTGACTATGTTATTATTAATCACCAAAATCACAATCATGGTCTAATATGGTTATTTTTGCTACAATCTCCCCCTTTTTGATGATTAATGACAACACAACCAAAGCAAGTAGTAAATAATAAATGATACCAAATGTAAAGATCATAAATAAGCACAAAATCTTACCATATTGCTTAGATGCATGTTCTTACCACTTAGTCCTCTTTTGTTGTAGCTCCTATTTCTCCATCATCACTATCTCTCTTGATCGATCCATGCAAGAGCTTCTTTTTCTCCTCCTCTTTTGTCAACTTCGGTATTCCTAGACATCTTGCTAGTTGCTATAATCTCCTCCACATTGTTCACCTTGCAACTTGCATCTTACTTTAGTCATCAAAATTCTCTCCCTTTATCAATAATCTCCCAAAAATGTTATATGCACATGTTGAACTCAAAGAGAAAAATATTAGAACACATGGGAGAATCACAAATCATGATTCAATAAAAACGATACCAATTGTATGGATAGCACTACAAATGAATTATGTGTGTATACATATGATGAGAAAGAAGCATATACACAACTAGACAATATGTCAAGATAGGAAGTTTAAGATATATTATGCATGGAGCAGCAGCAGTCGGCCCATACGGCGCCTCCCTACTTCGGGGATAACGGCGTTGGGCTCAGCAGGGCCGGCGCCGCCGCAGGAGGGCCACCCAACCCTCAGCAGGCGACACATGTCCCTGCCGCAAGATCTATGTCCGAACAGCGCCGAGCACCGTTACGGCGTAGGCTCACCTTTGGTGACACCAGCCCTGGGAGCGCTTTGCTTGCAGCGCAAGCAATCCTCAGGCACCCGCCTATCCAGGCAGCGGGGGAAACCCCGAAGGCCGTTGGCTGCAGGAGGTGGCCGCCTTAGTGGGCACGGCTCACCGACATGTGCTGGCCGAAAATTCCCGTGCAACCTCCCACCGCGGTGCAACAAAAGCCGGTCCATCTTCGGGTGGCGGCAGAACCGGCTGGGGGGCTCCAGGCGGAGTGCCGCCCCCTTGGTCACTACAAGAGCTCAGGACCTACGCTTACACCTCAATGAGCGGAGGGCTGTCGAGGATGAGCGTGTCACCCTCGAGCGCCACCGAGAGTCCCGACGTGAGGCCGAGGCAGAGGACCAGGCTTCCTCTATGCGCCGGGGTTCCCTGGCGCACCGGCGTTCATCCCCCAAGGGCACTGCTGGCGTTGTGGGATACGACACGGGCTGCCGCGCATTCTCTAGTGAGCTCCGTCGGGTCAACTGGCCCACGAAGTTCCGGCCAGAACTACCAAAGAAGTACGACGGGTCCATCGACCTCGTCGAGTTCCTCCAGATCTACACCACCGCCGTCCAAGCGGCGGGCGAGGGTGAAAAGGTTATGCCCAACTACTTTCACGTAGCCTTGAGGGGCTCTGCCCACTCCTGGCTTATGAACTTACCCTCAGGATCTATTAGCTCCTGGGATGATCTGTGCCACCAATTTGTGGCCAATTTTTAGGGCACCTTCACACGCCCCGGCTTGGAGTGCGACCTCCATGCCGTGAAGCAGCAAGTGGGGGAGACGCTGAGGCGCTTCATACAGCGCTTCAGCCAGGTCCGCAACACCATCCCGCAGATTACCCCCCATGCCATCATCGTCGCATTCCGGCAGGGTGTCCGCGACGAGCGGATGCTTGAAAAGCTAGGTACGCATGAGGTCGAGACCACTGCAGAGCTCTTCGCGTTGGCCGACAAGTGCGCCAAGGCAGCGGAGGCTTGGGCGTGGCATGTCCCGCGCCCTGAGCAACCCACTCCTAACAAGGCAGGTCCTTCCCGCTCTGACAAGTGGGAAAAGAAAAGGAGAAAGAAGCGCGATGTTGCCCCTGTCGTGTCGGCGGAGGGCCCTACCCGCAGGTCGGCACGCCGGGCAGCTGTCGACATAAAAGCCCGCTCCCGCGAGGCCCGAGCCGAGAAAGTGGTGTGAGATCCACCAAACTGACTGGCACGACCTCACTGAGTGCTGGTCGGTCAAAGGCCTCGTCGAGCGGCGCCAGAAGGAGTGTGAGGAGCGCCGCAGGGGTGGAGACGACAAGGCCACCCCCGAAAACAAAGAGCTCGGGTTCCAAGAGCCCGAGCACACCGTTGCTTTCATCGACGGAGGCACGTACATGCCCTCCTCTCATCGCTGCGTCAAGACGATGCGGTGTGAGGTGTGCTCGGCGACCCCGGGCGTTGTGGCCGCAAGGCCTATAAAGTGGTCGGAGACCCCGATCACCTTCAGTCTGGCGGACCACCCCGCGAGTACTGCAGGGGTGGGGCGACTGCCTCTGGTAGTGTCCTCCAGCATCTGTAATGTGAAGGTCAGCCGGGTGCTGATCGATAAGGGTGCGGGCCTAAACCTCCTATCCCAGGAGACCTTCAAGAAGCTACAGGTGCCTTCGAGGCGCCTAAAGCCGTCCCTCCCCTTCTACGGGGTGACGTCGGGGCATACATTGCCCCTTGGGCAGGTCGAGCTGTCCGTCACTTTCGGGAGCCGGGACAACTTCCGGACAGAGAACGTCATCTTGCATGTCGCGGAAGTCCCTTTCCCCTACAACGCAATCCTCGGGCGCCCGGCGCTCGGCCAATTCATGGTGGTGACGCACTACGCCTACCTCACGGTCAAGATGCTGGGCCCTGCTGGCCCCATCTCCGTGCCCACCGAGACTGGCAGCGCCATCTCCCCCGCCAAGCAGCTCTACTCGACCTTGGTCTCTGCTCGGGCTGAGGTCGAAGGACACCCAGGGGGCCCAGGACCCTCTTCATCCAAACCCTGACTCGCCGCCGACGCCTCCATCCCCACGAAGGAGGTCGTGGTGGGCGAAGACTCGTCCCAGGTCATCCGACTCGGTGGTGACCTGGGCGACAAATAGGAAAGCGCGCTCGTCGCCTTCCTCCGGGCTAACGTCGACGTGTTTGCATGGCAGCCGTCCGATATGCCTGGGATCCCTAGGGAGGTGATCGAGCACCACCTTGCTGTGCGACCAGACGCATGGCCGGTGAGGCAGAAGATCCGGCGGCAGGTGCCCAAGTACCAGGAGTTCATCCGGGAGCAAGTCAGCAAGCTCCTCGACGCTGGATTCATCCGAGAGGTCCTCCACCCGGAGTGGCTGGCCAACCCAGTCGTCGTCCTGAAGGCCAACGGCAAGCTGCGGATGTGTGTCGACTACACCGACCTTAACAAGGCTTGTCCAAAAGATCCTTTTCCTTTACCCCGCATAGATCAGATTGTAGATTCCACTGTAGGATGCGATCTTTTGTGTTTTTAGATGCAAATTCGGGTTATCACCAAATCCGCATGGCCAAACAGGATGAAGAAAAAACATCTTTTATTTCCCCGGTGGGGACCTATTGCTATGTGTCAATGCCTTTTGATTTGCGCAACGCTAGATCTTCATTCCAGCGGGCCGTGCGCATTACCCTTAATACGTAGGTTGGTTGCAACGTCGAAGCTTATGTCGACGACCTTGTGGTCAAGTCCCGAGACTGGGCCACCTTGGTGGAAGACTTAGCCGAGACTTTCAATAGTCTCCGCACCACCCACCTGAAGCTCAACCCCGAGAAGTGCGTCTTCGGGGTACCCGCGAGCAAGCTCCTCGGTTTCTTAGTTTCCAGTCGAGGAATCGAGGCCAGTCCGGAGAAGATCCGGGCCATCGAGCAAATGCGCCCCCCGGCCCGACTCAAAGAGGTCCAGCATCTCGCTGGCTGCATGGTAGCCCTGGGGCACTTCATCTCCAAGCTCGGGGAGCGAGGGCTCCCACTCTTTAAACTGCTGAAGAAGATCGGTCATTTTGACTGGACACTGGAGGCCGAGCAGGCCTTCCAGGACTTGAAGAAGTATCTCACCTCACCGCTCGTACTGGTGCCCCCTCCGAGGGCGAGCCTTTACTGCTCTACGTCTCGGCCACTCCTCAGGTTGTGAGCATGGTACTGGTGGTAGAGCGTGACGAGTGCTCGGGGCAAGGTGCTGGGTCCGAGCTCCCAGCCATCCCCGAGCAGACTTCGGGTCTCGGGGCTCCTCCTGACCAGGGGGTCGAGCCCGAGACCACGACTCCTCCCAACCAGGGAGTTGAGCCTGACACCACGGCTCCTCCCGACCAGGGAGTCGAGCCCGAGACCTCGGCCGGCCCCGACCACTGCACCGAGCTCGGGGGCTGTGACAAGTCCTCGGGCGAGGCCACAGTCTGAACTCGCCGTATACAGCGACCGATTTACTTCATCAGCGAAGTCCTCCGAGATGCCAAGACAAGGTACCCCAAGCCCAGAAATGCTTTATGTGGTGCTCATCGCTTCCAGGAAGCTGCGCCACTACTTCCATATGCACAAGGTCTCGGTGGTAACCACATACCCACTGGGGCCGATCCTGCGGAACCGAGAAGGCACTGGGCGCATTGTCAAGTGGGCGGTCAAGCTCGCAGAATTCGATCTGCACTTCGTCAGCCGCCAAGCAATCAAGAGCCAAGTTCTGTCCGACTTCGTGGTAGAGTGGATGCCGGTCTCGGAGATCGACAATGAAGAGTTGTCCACGTATCCCGGGCAAGATGGGCCCAGGTACTGGGTCATGCACTTTGATGGCTCCCTCACGCTGAAAGGCGCGGGGGCTGGAGTGGTGCTCACCACCCCAACGGGTGAAGTAATCCAATCTGTCGTGCAACTGCATTTCCGAGAGACCAACAATATGGAGGAATATGAGGGCCTCATCGCTGGCCTCCGTGCAGCGGTGGGCCTCGAGATCCGGCGGCTGCTGGTGAAGGGAGACTCCCAACTGGTGGTCAACCAAGTATCCAAGGAATACCAGTGCGCAGACCCACAAATGGCGGCGTACATGGTGGAAGTCAGGAGGATGGAGCGGCATTTTGACGGCCTAGAGCTGCGGCACATACCTCGCCGCGACAACGCTCTGGCCAATGACCTCTCCCGCCTGGCCTCTGCCCGGGTGCTCGCCCCAGCCGAAGCCTTTGAAGAAAGGCTCGCACGGCCGTCCGTCCTGCCTGCCAACCAGGATGAAGGGGAACCCTCAAGCCTAGTTGGGGGAACCCAGGCAGCACCCTCAGCGGGAGGTCCCGTCAGGGTGTCGCCGCCCGATGAGTGCACTGCGCTTGCCGGTGGTTCTCAAGATGCCTCGTGGATCGACGAGATCCGAGGGTACTTGAAAGAAAACATCCTTCCCGGGGATGATGCCTGTGTGGAGAGGATTGCACGACAGTCCAAACGTTATGCCATAATAGATGGGGATCTCTACTGGCGCGGCACAGCCGATGTCCTCCTGAAATGCATCACCCGGGCAGAAGGCAGTGAGCTCCTCACTGAGACCCACGAGGGCGAGTGCGGTGGCCATGCATCATTCCGCACGCTGGTCGGGAAGGCCTTTCAGCAAGGTTTGTACTGGCCTACAGCCCTCCAGGACACTTCCGAGCTGGTTTGGCGCTGCAGGGCGTGCCAGTTCCACGCAAAGCAGATTCACCAGCCAGCTCAGGCTCTTCATACCATCCCCCTGTCTTGGCCCTTCGCGGTCTGGGGGCTAGACATCCTGGGTCCATTTCCCCGAGCAATCGGGGGCTATGAGTACCTCACGTCACCATCGACAAGTTTACCAAGTGGCCGGAGGCGGTCCCAGTTGTCAAGGTGACCAAGAACACGGCAATCCAATTCATCCGCGGTATCACAAGTCGCTTCGGCATCCTGAATAGAATCAGCACCAATAATGGCACCCAGTTCACAAGTGCCCTGTTCGGGGAATACCGCGAGGACCTCGGCTTTAAGCTCTGCTTCATCTCTGTCGCTCATCCTCAGAGCAACGAGCAAGTCAAGCATGCAAATGTCGAGATACCGATGGGGCTCAAGACCCGAACCTATGACGTGCTGGCAAAGCATGAGAAAGGGTGGATCGACGAGTTGCCTGCTGTGTTATGGGCCAACCGAACCACGCCAAGCCGGGCCACAGGGGAGACGCCGTTCTTCCTCATTTACGGCGCCGAGGCGCTGGTCCATAGAATAGAGATAAAAGCATTACCACAGGCTCATTCATCGAAAATCATAGAGACTATTAAATTAAATAAAAACGAAAAATGCAAGAAAAATTGCAATCCCTACCACGTAATAGTGCACCTACACGCCTTCATCGACGTTATTTTTTAACCGGAAGACCTAGAGCTAACTATCAAGACTTTGGGCTATCCGGACACATACTTCGAGAAATGGTTTATGCATGTTTGTTATCGGGTGCAACAAGATCCAGTTTGTAAGGATAAAATACCCTTTAATATTTGTATGGTTTTCTGGAATTGATGATCGTAGAAGAGCCCTCTTTACCATTCTGTATAAATGGACTATTCTTTTTGTATAGATATGGTAGAGGGGCGTATCCAACCCCCTTTTATCCACTAGTTCCCCGCTCTTTAGTTTAAGAAGGTAGAGCTGTTTGGTAGCTCACAAGGCTCACCTCCCCTCCGAGCTCACACTCGACTCCCCTCGGGTGAATGCTTATTCAGAAGGCGAACAGGAACAACGAAGACGTGACAACGTCGATCACTTGGAGGAGCGTCGGCGATGAGCCACCGTCCGAGACGCCAGATACCAGCAGAGCCTGCGGCTCTATCATCAGTGCCACATCCGGGCCTGGTCACTCGAGGTTGGGGATCTAGTTCTCCAACGCGCCCAGACTCACGAAGGAAAAAATAAACTCTCCCCTATGTGGGAAGGCCCCTTCATCGTGACCAGTGCCCCGCGACAAGGCTCATTTCGGCTGGCCACAGAGGACGGGCAGCCTCTCCCAAACACGTGGAACATCGAGCATCTGCGCAAGTTTTATCCCTAGGTCGGCATGTTCGTGCTCGGGCCAACCAGGACAGGGGCCTTCCCCCTGCCCAAGTTGGCCGGGGGCTGCCACCAAACATGTAAGTTAGAAATTTTGTACAATTTGTCAATATACACTCTTATTCTGAGTTTTTCTCTGGAATCCATATGTTTAATCTTTTTGGTGAGATGCTCGATTTGTGCGAGAAAAACACGCTCTCTCATTTTTCTCGTTGATAAAAACTGATCCCGGTCGGTATGCGCGCATGCAGTGAAAGCTGACTTAAGTCTGTTGTGGTAGGCTGTGGTGCCCAGCTGCATGGCAGTACCCCGAGCACTACCGAGCCTTTGGGGTTCTCGGGTAATCTTACCGCTCGAACATGAGTGGTCAGGACCGCCTAGACCCCAGGGGCGGGCTGTCAGTGCTTGGCCTGGTCAGTACTACCCGGGGCACCACCGAATCATTGGACCTCTTGGTTATGTCTCTGTCTATACAGTTCGCCGGTCCGAGTATTCGAGAGGTCTCGGGTCAAAAACGAGAGCAGTCTATAATGAGTACCGTACTAACAGAGCACACCAAGCAAAGC
Source organism: Phragmites australis (assembly GCF_958298935.1). Classification (NCBI taxonomy): domain Eukaryota; kingdom Viridiplantae; phylum Streptophyta; class Magnoliopsida; order Poales; family Poaceae; genus Phragmites; species Phragmites australis. The sequence goes on along the minus strand of NC_084924.1, from coordinate 16,917,424 downwards.
ATCTTTGTCTGTTTTTCAAGCTTACAGATCAATGCTCGAGAACCAAGCAGCCCGACCACAAGGGCCTAAGTGCCCGGGGCGTTGCTCGAGCCTCTGGGGTCCTCGGGCAATCCTACCGCTCGAATATGAGTGGTAGGGACCACCTAGGCCCCGGGTTCTATTACCAGGTTTCCAGTACTCGGGTGCTAAAAGGATGTCGTGGGGGCCTAGACTCTCTGAATGAGGGACCCATGTTCCCGGGTGCCCCGAGCTTAGGACATCTACCCTTCCCTGGCCCAGTCGGCTGGAAGGCAGACACCTACCCGGTGAGTTACTAAAGTTATATGAATTTCCTTTCATATATACGTAGTAAACTATAGTTCCTGAGTTATCCTCGGGTCCCTTGCATGCTAATCTGTTCGGCGAGATAGTCTCCTCGCGCGCAAAACCCCGCCCACGTGCTAGCTTTTCTGGAACGACAAAAACAGATAGTAGTTGGTATACCGTACAGGCGGCGATGGCTGACCTAGGTCCTTTATGGTGGCCGTGGTGCCCGGCCGGCTTAGCAGTACCCCGAGCACTACCGAGCCTCTGGGGTTTTCGGGTAATCCTACCGCTCGAACATAGAGTGGTCGGGACCGCCTAGACCCCAGGGGCGGGCTGTCGGTGCTTGGCCTGGTCAGTCCTACCCCGGACACCACCAAACCGTGGGGACTCTTGGTCGCATTTCGGCCCACACGCGTCTCCGGTCTATTCGTTTGAGAGGTCGCAGGGTGTAAATTGTTTACTGGTTGTGGCGTGTACCGTGCAAGGTGGATCTGTCTCCCGAGCAAAGAAGTTCTTCTCTATGTCTCTTTGACTCAGCAGCTACGCACTCGCGAGGGCTCGGGGGCTGGACGCTCGGGCGGTCCCACTGCTCGAACGACGAGTGGTCGGGGCAATCTAACTTCTCGGGGGAAGATTGCCGGGCTCGACCCAGTCAGTGCCTCTCGGGACGTCAAGCAAAAAGCAAACAACATAAAGAGCAAGTATAGAGCGAAGTTTTGATCCCAAGAGTGGTTTCTATTATATTAAAAGGAACCGTTCAGGACGGGATCACTCCCATATTTACAACATTCCAAAAAACAAAAAACACTAACTATCTACAGGCTCAGGTGGAGGAGAGGACGCGTCGCTGCTGCTGTCGCTGCTCGGGCCCGGCTCCCGCACAAAACACGCCGCCACCTCGGTGGTGACGTCGCGGATGGCTTCCCGGGCGGTGGCTTCCTTCGCCTCAACCACGCCCTACTGGGCTGGCTCCAGCGGGAACACGGGGTCTCGGCCACTCCTTGGGCCAGTGCACGCCCCTCCCGGGTCACCAGCTCCTGGACAGCAGCAGGAAGGGCCTCGAGGCGCCGGGAGATCTCTGCGAACCCGAGGGTGATGTGGCCTATCGACTCCTTATCCAGCAACTGGTCACCCACGAACACGCGCCCAAGCCCGACTGCCTCCACGGAGTCCCGTGCCTGCTGATGGATGTCCCGCATCATCAGCTTCACGTTCGTCTGCTCTGAGAGGACGATCTCAAGCTCGTCCTCGGCGTTCTTCAGCCAGGCCTCAAGGCTGGTGTTGTCGGTGGCGTTGATAGGAATGCCCCTCACTGTCGGGACCTCCTGGCGTTGGGCGGCCACCTCGGTCTGAGCTCGCTCCAGCTGCTCGGCCCGGGCTTTGACGGCCTGCTCTTGGGCAGCCAGGTCGGCCACCCGCTTGGCGACCAGCTCCTCCTGGGCGGTGAGTGCTGACGATGCCAAGTCGGCATCCGCCTCCCACCGCGCGATCTGTTGCTCCCAGGCGTCGAGCGCCAGCGACGTTATGTCGATGTCGGTCTCACGCAGCGCGACTTGTTTCTCCCGACGGAGGACGTCAGTGGGGCCGTGCTCGAGCGCGTCTGTCGGAGGATTAACTCCTATCGCAGGGATCCCGATAGACCCCTTTTTAGAGATTCGGCCGGGGGGATGATTCTGAATAAATTCGTCGGAGAGATGAATGAGAGTAAATGTAATGGCCCGTGGTGGGGGTGATGATCTAGTGCAAAGAGGAGTAAATGCACCGAAATTTAGACAGGTTCGGGCCGCACGGGGGCATAATACCCTACTCCTGTATGGATATAATGACTGTCCTGAGGAAGTCACTCAAGGATGTTGCTGGTTACAAGAATATTTGTCTACCTAAGAGCTTGAGACTCCTTGTTCTTGGGCGGGGACTATGGTTCGGTTCTTGGTGCTTCTGTGTTCGATGCTTGCAGTCTCTTGCTCTATTGCTTGTTCGCTCGTCAGGTTGTTCGATTTCTATCTCGGATTGGTCTCAGAGTCTCCCCTCTCTTCTGTGCTGCCGGCTCTTTTAAGCACTCGCCGGCTACGACATGCCCCAAACGGGAAGGAGGGGGCACAAGTTCCAAGACGCCATGACTGGGAAAGGCGTCATCATTTCATTTTGGGTGAAGTGACCGGGGGGTGGAAAACGCGGCGCACGCCCGGTCACCTGTCACCATAAACGCCCTAGCAACGGGCGCCGTAGAGGGGGCCCACCGGGCAGCCACAGAGCAACCCGGCGTGCCCGCCCTGTCTTCTTCCTCTGCCACGGCAGGGCGGCAGGCGGAATGCCTTGATCCTGGCGATGTTATCCCGAGACACACCGGATGATACGGGACGGGACCCGTGCAATTAATGGCCCCACGCCTCTCTGTCAAAGCCTGGTAGGAACTGACACTGCGGCGGGAGCAGTTGGGGATATTAGGCCACGCACGCTCATTAAATGCGGCCTCGGACCTCTGACTGATTGACACCTCATCGGCGGGCCCCTCGGGGGCCTTTCTTGGTCGTCGGGGCACCGAGTGCTCAGGGGGTACTGTTCACCTCCCCGAGCACTCTCTCCCGAGAATGCCTATCCTTGCCCTCTGGGTACCGGGTGCTCAGGGGCACTGTTTACCTCCCCAAGCACTCTCTCCCGAGCACTCTTGCAGGAACCTTCGGGGAACCGAGTGCTCGGGGGCTGCCACGTGCAACCCCGAGCACTCTCTCCAGAGCACTTTTGCACGAACTTTCGGGGAACCGAGTGCTCAGGGGCTGCCACGTGCAACCTCGAGCACTCTCTCCCGAGAACTTTTGCATAGATCTTTCGGGGAACCGAGAGCTCGGGGGCTGCCACGTGCAGCCCCGAGCACTCTCTCCCGAGCACTTTCACACTGACCCTCGAGGAACCGAGCGCTCGGGGGCTGCCGCACGCAGACCCCGAGCACTCTCTCCCAGAACTTAGCTCTTCTGATCGTCGGGGGACTAGGGTGCTCGGGGGTGACCGCGCACTTCCCCGAGCACTTTCTTCCCGGAACTTAGACTTTACGGATCATCGGGGAACCGGGGTGCTCGGGAACCAGTGACTGTGGCCCCGAGCACCTTCTCCCAGGACTTGAACTTTCCTCACCCCACAGGAGGGACCTCGCGGGATGGCGACAAGTGGTGAATGGCCGGCCTGGCCTCGGGACTCAGGGACCCCCGGTTCCTGATACACCGACAGTAGCCCCCGGGCCCATTGGCAGGCGATGGCACGGAGACTGCGGATGGGCCATTCGTCGCGAACGAGGTCGAGGCTGGCGCGGACGCCACATGGCAAGCTTCCAAGAGGTGGCCCTTTAGATCTGGGCCTCTGGTACGTCCCAACGGGGAGACGAGTGGACGCGCGTCCACACAACTCCCGAAGGGCATGACAACAGGACGGGCGGCACGCGCGGCTGCCGCGCAGATCGAGGAAAATACGCCTGGCAGCCGCTGACACTGCACGACCAGCGGGAGATTCGCCTGGCAGTTGCGTTGACCGAGGAAATCGTCCCGTCGAGTGCACCGTTGGCAGGGGACGTTTGAATTCTCTGAGATATAAGAGGGGGAGGGGATCGATCTGCCCCCCTCTTTACGCCATCTTGCGGTCTTGCTCTCGTTTCCTTCGCACTCCTGAGCCCCTAGAATCCCTTAGGCGATCAGAGTGCTTCTCTTTCTTTCTGTCCACCACCCAAACAACCTCCCCCTCCGACGAGATGCCGAGAGCCGGAGGAAGCCGCCGCGATAGGACTCCGGACAGCGTGCTGCCGGAGTCTCGCTTGAAGAATGAGGAGGCGGCGGAGAAAGTCAGGAAGCTGCTGGTCCCCGAGGGCCAGCAGGAGGCCTCGGTGCTGACGCCGGCGACGACCATCCCCGGGCGCATCGTCTTATTCACGTCCTTCATGGCGGCGGGACTGGCGCCGCCGTTCTCGACATTCTTCCTCCAAGTCCTCGACACCTACGGCGTGCAGTTGGTGCATTTGAGCCCCAACTCCGACGTCGTGCTGGCGGTGTTCGCGCATCTGTGCGAGATGTTCGTGGGAGTGGCGCCTTCGATGACACTTCTTTGACATTTCTTCGTCCTGCGACCGGCCGGGAAGAAGAGGGGGTACTCCACGGCGGACGTCGCGGGGTGCTGCAATCTTCGGCTGCGAGACGGCATGGGGGAGCGGTACATCCCCCAGGTGCTGCGAAGCAAGTGGGAGGAGTGGCGGCGGGACTGGTTCTTCGTCGACGTCGACCCCTATGACCGTCTTGCCCTACCGGAAGTGGCGGCAGAGCCCCAGAAGTCGATGTTGGAGGCGCCGCTGCCGGAGGACGTGAGGTTGGAGCCGGTGTTCGAGCGCATCAGATTCTTGCGTGACGCCGGGTTGACCTCGGTGATGGTGGTGGCGGACTTCCTACGCTGCCGCCTGGCGCCCCTGCGGGAGCGGGCCCGGCCGTGCTGGCTCTACACCGGCCCCGAAAACATCACCCGGACCCAAATCGGCGCAAGCTGGGACCTAGGCCCAGCGGAGCTGAGGGGCATGATCCGGGTGGTGACCGGCGTGGTGGACACGAGCCAGGCGGAGCTCCCGTGGCCGGAAATGGCGCTCTGCGCCAACCCCGAGCGCACAACGATCCAGGCAAGGCTGCCGGAGTTCGACGCCCAGGGGCTCGTCGACCGGCCGAGGGGCCGGAGCCCCGAGGCCCCCGAGCTCCCTGGGCTGGATGAGGCGGCCAGCGAGGGGGGTGCGAGCAGCCTGGTGCGGACCGCTGGCCCGGGCGCCGCCAGCGGTGAGCCACAGGCCGGCGGTGGGGCCGCTGCGGGCAGCAGCCGTCGCACCGAAGGAGGAGGCACCGCCGACGACGGAGCGAAGGCGGCGCCGAAGGACCGGGGGAAGCGCCCCGGCTCTATATTCCCGTGCCAGAGTCCCTGTCGTCGCCATCGGCGGTGGCGGCGTTCCCGGTGCTGGAGCCGCGCTTCGTTCGGATGGGGCCCGATCCGGCACCCGGAGAACGCGCGGCGGCCCCGTCGAGCCCCCGGCGGAAGAGAAGAAGGGAGGACTCCGGGCCAGCATTGTCGGGCCTGGAGTTCAGGCTCCCGGCGGCCAAATGGCAGTACCGGGGGACTACGACCACGTAAGTCTCATTCTTCGTTCTTTCTTGGGCGCGCTTCACCCGAACTAAGCTTCGATTTTGATCTTCGTCTGTCTCCTGCAGGCCGCCCACGGGCACCGCCGAGGTTGAAGGAGCACCGGCGCCGGCGCTAGCACCCGAGCCAAGCCGGCCGGCGGAGCCGAGGCAGGCAGACGTGGTGATGGAGGCGGGGACAGCGGAAGCGGCGGCCGTGCCAAGGCCAGTAGACGCGGCGGCCGAGGCAGGTACGGTGGAAGCAGCGGCCGCGTCAGGGCCAGTGGATGTGGCGGCCGAGGCGGGGACGCAACCGTCGCCCGAGCCCCCGGCGCTGGTCGAACCTACCCCGAGCGTGCCGAGCCTGGGGCGGATGATGGCGTTGCAACCTTCGGGGTCCCCTAACCCCCCGGAGGAGGCTCGCGGGGAACCTAGCGCCCAACCGGCGCCCGGCTGGCCTGCCGACCCCTTCCTGGTCGCGATCGAGTGTGTCCAGGTGGAGGTCGAGCGGCTGGGCGCGGCGGTGGACATGAAGGAGGAGCAGCTTGAAGCGGAGTGCGCCAGGCTAGACTCGGAGAGGGCGCAGCTTGCGGCCGCCTGGCGCACCTTCGAATCCCGCCTCGCCGCGCAGCGCGCCGCCAACTAGGAGGAACAAAATGCCATGGAAGAGGCCCGCGCGGCGGCCGTGCGGGAGCAGAAGCTTTTGGAGGATACCCGCGCGGAGATCGCGCGGGAGCGGGAGGTTTTGGGGAGCGCCCGCGCAGAGGCTGCGCGGGAGTGAGAAGACGCCGCCCGCCTGGCTGAAGCATCGCGGCAGCAGGGTGCCGAGGACCTTGCCAGGGAGAGGCAGGCGCAGGAGCGGGAGGAGGCGGTCGCGAGCCACGAGATGGAGGCGGAGGCCCTCGAGGCCGACCTGACCTATCGGGAGGGCGAGGCCGACCGGGCTCACGCCGACTTCCAGCGTTAGGCAGCAGAGCTCTAGAACATCGAAGGGGACCTCCGATGCTGGGAGAAGGACGTCGCCATCCGGGAGTTCGACACCGAAATCACGGTGGCGGACTTGGGCGCCCGGGAGGACTTGCTGTCCCGCCGGGAGGGTGAGACTGCCGAGGCAGCGGCGGCCGTGGCTGCTAGGGAGGAGCAGAACGCTAAGCACGAGGCGGAGCTAACCGCCCGCGAAAGGGCTCTGTCCGAACTGGTGGCGCAGGCGAAGCAAGCCGCCGGCCCTGCACCCGACGCCGGCTCTTCTAGCACGGCCGGGGGCCAGGGTCTCGAGGAGCAGCTGCAGGCCACGAAGGAGAAGCTCGAGGCTGCCTTTGCCGCATGGGTCAACCTGCAGCAGATGTTGGAGGACGTACTCCGACGGATGCGGCGGTCTGTGGCGAGGGTCGGCCTTGGGCGACTCGTCGTGGACAAGAAGGGCGATGCCCCCGGACGACACGTCCTGGGACTTCAGCAAGTCTGTGAGCGCCTCGAGGCGCTGCCCTGGGTTGTCCAGGAGCTTGCCACCCGGGAAGGACGCGGCTTGGCCCAAGCGGTGGCCGAGCACGTTCTGGCCTGCTACCGGAGCAGAGACTCGAACTTCCCGCTGGAGCCAGCGTGGGAAGGAGTAGTCGAAGCCGAGGGAGAGGCCGCCCGAGAAGCGGTTCGGAGCACCGCTGCCGAGGTGGCGGCCGGCTTCAGGCGGGAAGTGCCGCCGCCGCCAGCCCCCGAGGATGGCCAAGACGACTCCGACGCCGACACTGCCTCCGATTCGGCTTTTGTAGTAGTTTCCTCTTCTTTTATTTTTGTCTTGATGTAAATACGGGAGTGATCCCTCAGAAATGCTTGTATTCCCTTTGTAAATATAATGGAAGCTTTTCTTCGGGCTCGCAACTCCGGTATTCTCGAGTACTTAGTGCTTTTTCTGATGTTTTGCCTTGATGTCCCGGGAAGTACTTAGTCGGTCCGACCCCGACCTTTCCGTCCCCGAGAACGAAGTCATCCTGATCATCCTTCTCGGCGCGTTCAGCCCCTGAGCCCTCGAGTCCGCATCGGCTAAGTCAAAAGACAAAGACACGAACTTCCTTGCTCGGGAGATAGGTCGATCCAGCGCGGAGCACGCCATGACCGGTGAACACTTTTTCACCTTGCGACCACTCAATCAGCAGACCGGAGACACGCACGGGCGGAAATGCGACCAAGAGTCCCCATGGTTCGGTGGTGCCCGGGCTTAAGACAGACCGAACCGAGCACCGACAGCCCGCCCCTGAGGCCTAGGCTCCGGACTACTCGAGTGGCTCGAGCGATAGGATTACCTAGGGCGCCCAGGGACTCAGTAGTGCTCGGGGCCCTTAAAAGCGGACCGAGCACCACGACCACCATGAAAGACTTCGATCAGACACTACCGCACGTACGGTGCACCTTTCTACGGACCGTTCTATCGTTCTAGGAAAAAGTGGACGCACGGTAGGGTTTTGTGCGCGAGGAGACCATCTCACTGGGCAGATTAGAATGCGAGGGCCCCCGAGGATGACTCGGGAACAAAATATTATTGAACGTAAATTCGCCTGAATTTAACCACTCACCGGACAGCTGTCGGCCTTTCGGCCAACCGATCTAGGAGGGGTGTGCGCTCCAAGCTCGGGGTGCCCGGGGACTTGGTTCCCTCAGCCGGGGTGCCCGAGCATCAGGGGGCACGCGAGGAGCCCGGGGTCGGGTGATCTCGACCACTCATGCTTAAGCGGTAGGACCACCTGAGGACCCTTGGGGTCGAGCAGCGACCTAGGCATCGAGGCCCTCGCGGTCGAGCTGCCTTTGCTTTGATTGTTGATCTATGACTTAAGAGAGAAAGGAGAAAAATCCTTGTTTGGTGCGCTCTGTTAGTGCGGTACTTGTTATAGACTGCTCTCGTTTTCGACCCGAGACCTCTTGAATACCCGGACCGGTGGATAAGAGTAGGGAGAGGCATAACCCAGAGGTCCTACGGTTCGGTGGTGCCCGGGTATGACAGACCAGACCGAGCACCGACAACCCGCCCCTGGGGCCTGGGCTCCGTACTACTCGAGCGGCTCGAGCGATAGGATTACCCAGGGCGCCACGACACCGAACACCACAGCCTACCACATCGGACGTAAGACAGCGGCAGCTGCCCGCGCGCATACCAATCGGGATTCTTTTATCAGCGGGGAAAACGAGAGAGCGAACTTTTCTCGCACAATCGAGCATCTCACCAGACAGATTAACATATGGAATCTAGAAAGAACGAAATTGACACATGATTGCATATTGACATTCGTACTGTATTGACAATTTTTTACAAGGTTGAGTGACTTACCGAGTTAGTGGTAGCCCCCGGTCAACTTGGGCGGGGGGGGAAGCCCCCGGCCTGGTTGACCTGAGCCGCGAGCATGGCCATCTACGGGTAGAACCTGCGCAGGTGCTCAATGTTCCACGGGTTGGGGAGCGGTTGCCCGTCTTCTCCCGCCAACCTAAAAGAACCTTCTCGCGGGACCCCGATCACGGTGAAGGGACCCTCCCACATAGGGGATAGCTTATTCTTTCCTTCGCGCGACTGGACGCGTCGGAGAACTAGATCCCCCACCTCAAAGGACCGTGCCCAGACGTAGCGCTGGTGATAGCGCCGCAGGCTTTGCTGGTAGCGGGCTGCTCGAACGACGGCGCACCGCCGGCGCTCCTCCAAGTAGTCGACGTCGTCGCACCTCTGCTGTTCCTGTTCGCCTTCAGAATAGGCATGCACCCGAGGGGAGCCTAGGGTGAGCTCAGAGGGGAGGACCGCCTCAACGCTGTACACGAGGAAGAATGGAGTCTCCCCGGTAGCGCGGCTTGGCGTGGTCCGATTAGCCCATTGCACGGCGGGCAATTCGTCCACCCATCCCTTCCCGTGCTTTGCGAGCACGTCATAGGTCCAGGTTTTGAGGCCCCTTAGTATCTTCGCGTTGGCGCGCTCAACTTGCCCGTTACTCTGAGGATGAGCGACGGAGGTGAAGCAGAGCTTGATGCCGAGGTCTTCGCAGTAGTCCCCGAACAGGGCACTCGTGAACTGGGTGCCGTTGTCGGTGATGATCCGGTTCGGGACACCAAAGCGACTGGTGATGCCGCGGATAAACTGGAGCGCCGTGTTCTTGGTCACCTTGATGACTGGGACCGCCTCCGGCCACTTGGTGAACTTGTCGATGGCGACGTAGAGGTACTCATAGCCCCCGATTGCTCGGGGGAATGGACCCAGAATGTCCAACCCCCAGATCGCGAAAGGCCATGACAGGTGGATGGTGTGGAGAGCCTGAGCTGGATGGTGAATCTGCTTTGCGTGGAACTGGCACGCCCTGCAGCACAGAACCAGCTCGGAAGCATCCTGGAGGGCTGTAGGCCAGTAGAAACCTTGCCGAAAGGCCTTTCCGACCAGCGTGCGGAACGATGAATGGCCACCGCACTCGCCCTCGTGGATCTCAGCGAGGAGCTCGCTGCCTTCTGCCCGGGAGATGCATTTCAGGAGGATGCCTCCTGCTCTACGCCGGTAGAGATCCCCATCTACTATGGCATAGCGTTTGGACTGCCGAGCAACTCTTTCGGCAGACGCCTCATCCCCGGGAAGGAACTTTTCCTTCAAGTACCCTCGGATGTCGTCCATCCACGAGGCATCTTGAGAACATTCAGCAAGTGCAGCGCACTCGCCGGACGGTGGCACCCTGACGGGGCTTCCCACTGAGGGCGCCGCCGGGGTCCCCTGAATTAAGTTCGAGGTTTCCCCTTCATCCTGTTCGGCAGGCAGGACGGAAGGCCGTGTGAGTCTTTCTTCAAAGACTCCGGCAGGGACGCGCGCACGGGAGGAGGCCAGGCGGGAGAGCTCGTCGGCTAGAGTGTTGTCGCGGCAAGGGATGTACCGCAACTCCAGGCCATCGAAGCGCCTCTCCAGCTTCCTGACTGCTGTCACATACGCCGCCATTTGAGGATCCGTGCGCTGGTACTCTTTGGATACCTAGTTGATCACCAGCTAGGAGTCCCCTTTGACCAGTAGGCAACGAATCCCGAGGCCCACCACGGCTCAGAGGCCAGCGATGAGACATTCATATTCCGCCATGTTGTTGGATGCGCAGAACTGCAGCTGCACGACGACCAGAGTTCTTCACCCGTTGGGGAGGTGAGAACCACTCCGGCCCCCGCGCCTTTCAACGAGAGGGAACCATCGAAGTGCATGACCCAGTACCCGGGCGCGTCGTGCCCGGGATACGCAGAAATCTCTTCTGGGACGACCTTGGGGACGGGTGTCCACTCTGCCACGAAGTCGGAGAGCGCCTGGCTTTTGATCGCCTGGCGACTGACAAAGTGCAGGTCGAATTCTGCCAGCTCTACCGCCCACTTGACAACACGTCCGGTGCCTTCTCGGTTCCGGAGGATGGGTCCCAGTGGATACGTGGTAACCACCGAGACCTTGTGCACTTGAAAGTAGTGGCGCAGCTTCCAGGAAGCGATGAGGACGGCGTAGAGCAGCTTTTGAGCGTGGGGGTACCTTGTTTTGGCCTCCCAGAGGACTTCACTGATGAATTACACCGGTCGCTGTACCTGGCGGGCCCGGACCGCAGCCTCACCCGAGGGGCTGTCGTAGCCCCTAGGCTCAGCGGTGTGGTCGGGGCTGACCGGGTGCTCGGGCTCGACTCCCTGGTCGGGAGGAACCGAGTGCTCGGGCTCGACCCCCTGCTCGGGGGGAGCCACGAGGACTGGGGAGTGCCCGGGGGCGGCCGGGAGCTGGGACCCAGCACCTGGCCCCGCGCACTCGTCGCGCTCCACCACCAACACCATGCTTACGACCTGAGGAGTGGCCGATACGTAGAGTAGCAGGGGCTCGCCTTCGGCGGGAGCCACCAGCACGGGTGGTGAGGTGAGGTACTTCTTCAAATCGCGGAAGGCCTGCTCGGCCTCCGGCATCCAGTCGAAACGGCCGGTCTTCTTCAGGAGCTTGAAGAGGGGGAGCCCCCGCTCTCCAAGTTTGGAGATGAAGCGCCTGAGGGCCGCCATGCAGCCGGCGAGGCGCTGGACCTCCTTGAGTTGAGCCGGGGGTCACATCTACTCGATGGCCCGGATCTTCTCTGGATTGGCCTCGATTCCTCGGCTGGAGACCAAGAAACCGAGGAGCTTGCCCGCGGGTACCCCGAAGACACACTTCTCGGGGTTGAGCTTTAGGCGGGTAGTGCGAAGACTGTTGAAAGTCTCGGCAAGGTCGTCGAGCAGGGTGGCGCGGTCTCGGGACTTGACCACGAGATCGTTGATGTAGGCCTCGACGTTGCGGCCAACCTGCGAATCAAGGGTAATGCGAATGGCGCGCTGGAAAGAAGACCCAGCATTGCGCAAACCAAAAGGCATAGACATATAACAGTAAGTCCCCACAGGGGTGGTAAAAGCAGTTTTTTTATCGTCCTCTACGGCCATGCGGATCTGGTGATACCCAGAGTTTGCATCTAAAAAACATAAAAGATCACATCCCGCAGTTGCATCTACAATTTGATCTATGCGGGGCAAGGGAAAAGGATCCTTAGAGCAAGCCTTATTTAGGTCGGTGTAATCCACACACATGCAGAGCTTGCCGTTGGCCTTCGGGATGATAACTGGATTCATTGCCAGTCGGGGTGGAGGACCTCTCAGATAAATCCGGCGTCGAGGAGCTTGCTGACCTGCTCCCGGATGAATTCCTGGCGCTCGGGCGCCTGCTGCCGGACTTTCTGCTTCACCGGGCGTGCGTCCGGGCGCACAGCCAAGTGGTGCTCAATCACCACCCTAGGGATCCCGGGCATGTCGGACGGTTGCCAGGCAAACACGTCGGCGTTAGCCCGGAGGAAGGTGACGAGCGCGCTTTCCTATTTGCTGCCTAGGTCACCGCCGATTCGGACGACCTGAGAGGCGCCTTCGCCCACCACGACCTCCTTCGTAGGAACAGAGGCGTGGGCGGAGAGTCAGGGTTTGGATGAAGAGGGTCCCGGGCCCCCTGTGCAGCCTTCGACCTCGGCCTGGGCTGAGACCAAAGCCATGTACTACTGCTCGGCGCAGGAGACGGCGCCGCCGGAGTCGGCGGTCACGGAGATGGGGCCTGCTGGGCCCGGCATCTTAACCGTGAGATATGCATAATGCGTGGCCATCATGAATTTGGCGAGCACCGGACGCCCGAGAATGGCGTTGTAGGGGAGGGCGAGCTCCGCGACGTCGAAGAGGACGTTTTTCGTGCGGAAGTTGTCCCGACTCCCGAAGGTTACGGGTAGGTCGACCTGCCCAAGGGGCAGGGAGTGCCCGGGCGTCACTCCGCAGAATGGAAGCGACGGCTTTAGACGCCTGGAGGACACCTGCAGCTTTTCGAAGGCCTCCTTGGAGAGGAGGTTGATGCCTGCACCCCCATCGATCTGCACTCTGCCGACCTTGACATTGCAGACGGTGGGGGACACCACCAGGGGTAGTCGCCCCACAGCTGCAGTACTGGCAGGGTGATCGGCTATGCTGAATGTGATCGGAGCATCCGACCACTTCAGGGGCCTGGCGACCTCTTTACTCGGGGTTGCCGAGCACACCTCGCGCCGCATGGTCTTGATGCCACACTGCGAGGAAGGCGTGTAAGCGCCTCCGTCGATGAAGGTGACGGTATGCTCGGGCTCCTGGAAGCCGGGCTCGGCGTTGCCAGGGGCGGCCTCAGCGTCGCCTCCCCCGTGGGACTCGTCGCGCTCCCGCTGGCGCTGCTCGACGAGGCCTTTGACCGTACGACACTCCGTGAGATTGTGCCATCTGGTCTGGTGGATGGGGCACCATTTGCCTGGCTCGGGCCCCGCGGGAGCGGGGGGCCCTCGCTGGAGCAGGAGCCCAGGCAGGAGCCAGGGCTCTTGCGGGAGCTGGTGCCCTTGCAGGTGCCGGGGCCCTCGCGGGAGCCGGGGCCCGAGGAGGAGCCCTGGCTGGGGCCCTCGCGAGCGCGGGCCGTCTGTCGGCGGCCGCCCGGTGTTCTTGCCGGCGGTCAGGCTCTTGGGCCGGCCTATGGGCGGGGCCCTGGGCCGGTTCGACAGGAGCAGCTTCGCGCTTTCTTCTCTTCTTCTTTTCCCACTTGTCGGAACGGGAAGAACTTGGCTGGTCGGCGGCGGGGCGCGGAGCATGCCACGCCCGGGCCTCCGTCGCCTTGGCGCACTTGTCGGCCAGTGTGAAGAGCTCCGCAGTGGTTTCGATTTTGTGCGTACCTAGCTTTTCTAGCATCCGCTCGTCGCGGACGCCCTGCCGGAAGGCGACGATGACAGCGTGGGGGGCTATCCGCGGGATGGTGTTGCGGACCTGGCTGAAGCGCTGAATAAAGCGGCGCAGCGTCTCCCCCTCCTATTGCTTGACGGCGTGGAGGTCGCACTCCAAGCCGGGGCGCGTGAATGTGCCCTGAAAATTAGCCACAAACTGGTGGTAGAGGTCATCCCAGGAGCTAATAGATCCTGGGGGTAACTTCATGAGCCAAGAACGTGCAGAGCCCCTCAAGGCAACATGGAAATAATTTGCCATCACCTTTTCACTGCCTTCGGCCGCCTGGACGGCCGTAGTGTATATTTGGAGGAACTCGACGGGGTCGATGGACCCGTCGTACTTCTCCGGCAGCTCAGGGCGGAACTTGGAGGGCCATTTGACCCGTCGGAGCTCACTAGAGAAAGGACGGCAGCCGGTGCCGTACCCCGTGGCGCGGGCGGCGCTCCTTGGCGGAGAACGCCGATGAGGCGGGGAATCCTGGCGGTCATGGGCCGGAAAAGAGGAAGCTTGGTCCTCAGCCTCGGCCTCCTGCCGGGTTTCCCGCTGGCGCTCGAGAGTGACGCGCGCATCTTCGTGGCCCCTCCACTCGTCGAGACGCAAGCGGAGGTCCTGGGCTTCGAACGCGGCCAGGGGGGTGGCGCTCCACCTGGATGCCCCTCGACCTGTGCGAACGTTGCTCATTGGTGGGCCGGTTCGGGTGGCACCACGCTGGGTGGTGGCGCGAGAATTCCCGGCCAGCACCTGGCGGCGAGCAGTGCCGACCAGGGCAGCGACTTCTTGGATCCAGCGGCCTTTCGGGGTTTCCGGAGTCGCCTGGACAGGCGGATTCCTGAGGAGAGGGTGCGCCGCAAGTAGCGCACTCGCGGGGCCGGCCTCGATGAAAGCGAGTCTACGCCGGAGTGGCACCCGGCACTGTCCAGAGGCGGACCTGGCGGCCAGAGTTTCGACCACCTGATGGGGGTCGGAAGGTGCACCGACGGCGACGACGGCGCCCCTGCTAGGCCCAGCGCCTTGGTCCCCTTGGGAGGGGAAAGCCGCACGTGCAGATTGCGGCTGTTGCTGGGACGCAGCAGCGGCTAGGACCTCCTGTGCGAGGGGCTGCATTTCCTCACTGGAACTGGAGCCGGAACGCTGCAGGCGGTGTCCACCGACCATTCTTTCTTGTGGAAGAAAACAGACAAACAGATTCAGGGATATTCCCTCCTACCTGGCGCGCCAGCTGTTGGAGGATTAACTCCTGTTGCAGGGATCCCGATAGACCCCTTTTTAGAGATTCAGCCGGGGGGATGATTCTGAATAAGTTCGTCGGAGAGATGAATGAGAGTAAATGCAACGGCCGGTGGTGGGGGTGATGATCTAGTGCAAAGAGGAGTAAATGCACCGGAATTTAGACAGGTTCGGGCCGCATGGGGGCGTAATACCCTACTCCTGTATCGATGTAATGACTGTCCTGAGGAAGTCCCTCAAGGATGTTGCTGGTTACAAGAATATTTGTCTAACTAAGAGCTTGAGACTCCTTGTTCTTGGGCGGGGACTATGGTTCGGTTCTTGGTGCTTCTGTGTTCGATGCTTACGGTCTCTTGCTCTATTGCTTGTTCGCTCGTCGGGTTGTTCGATTTCTATCTCGGATTGATCTCAGAGCCTCCCCTCTTCTGTGCTGCCGGCTCTTTTAAGCACTCGCCGGCTGCGACATGCCCCAAACGGGAAGGAGGGGGGGCACAAGTTCCAAGACGCCATGACTGGGAAAGGCGTCATCATTTCATTTTGGGTGAAGTGACCGGGGGTGGAAAACTCGGCACACGCCCGGTCACCTGTCACCATAAACGCCCTGGCAACGGGCGCCGTAGAGGGGGCCCACCGGGCAGCCACAGAGCCACTTGGCGTGCCCGCCCTGTCTTGTTCCTCTTCCAGGCAGGGCGGCAGGCGGAACGCCTTGATCCTGGCAACGTTATCCCGAGACACACCGGATGATACGGGATGGGATCCGTGCAATTAATGGCCCCACGCCTCTCTGCCAAAGCATGACAGGAACTGACACTGCGGCAGGAGCAGTTGGGGATGTCAGGCCACGCACGCTCATTAAATAAGGCCTCGGACCTCTGACTGATTGACACCTCATCGGCGGGCCCCTCGGGGGCCTTTCTGAGTCGTCGGGGCACCGAGTGCTCAGGGGTACTGTTCACCTCCCCGAGCACTCTCCCGAGAATGCCTATCCTTGCCCTCGGGGTACCGGGTGCTCGGGGGCACTGTTTACCTCCCCGAGCACTCTCTCCCGAGCACTCTTGCATGAACCTTCGGGGAATCGAGTGCTCGGGGGCTGCCACGTGCAACCCCAAGCACTCTCTCCCTAGCACTTTTGCATGAACCTTCGGGGAACCGAGTGCTCGGGGGCTGCCACGTGGAACCCCGAGCACTCTCTCCTGAGCACTTTTGCACAGATCTTTCGGGGAACCGAGAGCTCAGGGGATGCCACGTACAGCCCCGAGCACTCTCTCCCGAGCACTTTCACACTGACCCTCGGGGAACCGAGCGCTCAGGGGCTGCCGCACGCAGCCCCCGAACACTCTCTCCCGGAACTTAGCTCTTCTGATCGTCGGGCGACTAGGTACTCGGGGGTGGCCGGGCACTTCCCCGAGCACTTTCTTCTCGGAACTTAGACTTTACGGATCATTGGGGAACCGGGGTGCTCGGGAACCAGTGACTGTGGCCCCGAGCACCTTCTCCCGGGACTTGAACTTTCCTCACCCCGCAGGAGGGACCTCGCGGGATGGCGACACATGGCGGATGGCCGGCCTGGCCTCAGGACTCAGGGACCCCGGTTCCTGATACATCGACAGCGTCATTCTGGCAGGACAAGTCTGCCTGTGCAGACCACACGGCCTCATCTCTTCTGCTGGCCGCCTCCTCCCAAGAAACCACCTTCCGCTCTGGAGCAAGCAGCTCTGCGGCGTGCCTCCTTGACGCTTGGTCGCTCTCCACCGTGAGACGCTCCATGCGGCTGGCCTTCTTTTGCGCGGTGACGGCCTCGTCGCGGGCCTCCTCCAGCGCCTCCCGCTCCTCGGCCACCTCGCGCATGGATTTCTCGTAGGACGCGCGGGCTGAGGCAATGCGAGTCTCCAACAGCTTTCAGGCCTCCTCCAGCCGGCCCCTCTCATCAACTAGGGCGACGCGCTCTTGTTCGAGCTCGGACCGCTCTGCCGCAACGGCCGCTTCGAGCCGCCCGATGACCTCCCGGGCGCTTTCCAGCACCTCGAGGAGGGGTTCCGGGGCCTGGCGAGAAGATGGCCGGGGGCTGAGTCCCTTGCGAGCCCTCTCTGCAGAGGCACTCAGGGACCTCGACGGCGACCACGCTGGCACCACCCTTATCGCAACCACCTCCCCGGAGGCCGTTCGCTCCTTCCTCGGAGGGCTCGGGGCAGGTTCGGCCGGGGCTCTCTGCTCGGGACCAGCCGGGGCCCTCGGCTCAGAACTGGCCGGAGCCCTCAGCTCGGGGTCCTCCAGTGCGCTCGGCCCAGGGACAGGAACTGCCTTGGCTGCTCTGGTTGCTTCTGGCCTCCTGCGGAGTCCTTGGGCGGCCTGAAACGAAAACATGTTAGTAACTAGCCAAAATTTGGGCAAAATGTGGTGGAGACAGAAAGGGAGCTTACGTAGTTTTGGGCCCACGGTACCGCCATCAGGACTCTGGGATCCGAAAATTGGGCTCTACGGCTTCGGCTCAAACTCGAGCTCTGCCCTCCTCCTTTTCAGGGGAGGGCTCTGGCCCTTGGGCCGTTGTGGGCTGGCCCCAGCGGCCGCCCCGGAGCCTGCCTTCGAAGGCTGGTCTGTCCGCCCGCCAGTCGTTGCACCGCCAGCCAGTCTCTGACCTTCGAGTTGCCGCGCCCTAGATCCACCCTCCGTCCCGGAGTCCGCTCCTGAAGATTGGCCACCTCGGCCGCCCTCCGTCGTGCTGCCTGCCGTCAGCCATTGTCGCGGAGGTGACGGCGACGAGGATGAGGACGGCTGAGGGACGTACGCCCGGGGACGCTTCCCCTTGTCGCCTCGGGTCGCTGGCCTGCTGCCTTCGACGGTGGTGCCCCACCCTCCGTTGTCATCCACCCGGGGATGTGTATGGTCCCGGGGTCCCGGCGCCCCAAACGGTCCACCAGCCCTTGGGCATCGAAGGCCAGCATTGAGGCCTGCAAAGCCGCCCAGCCTGGGTTTGCGCAAAGTGTCAGCTCCTTGCGTGGCAGGACAGCCCAGGCGAGTTCGTCGATGCCGGTCACCACCTTCAGCAGGGTCGCCAAGGCCCCCTCATCGTGGTGCCCCTCTTCGCCGATGCAGGTCCTCGTCAAGTCGCCTGGACCGGTGTACATCCAGGCGAAACGGGCGTGCTCCCGCAGAGGGGCCAGACGGCAGCGCAGGTAATCAGCGACCACCATGAGCGAGGTAAGCCCCGCCCGGCGCAGGTCATCGATACGGTTCAGCACCGGACGCATGCGCTCATCCTCCTTAGGGGCCGCCTCCTAGATCAGCCTATGGGGCTCCGCAGGTGTTTGGGGCAGCAAGAGGCGGTCATGGGGACTAACGTCGACGTAGACCCAGTCCCAGCGCCAGTCCTCCCATTTGCCGTGCAGCACCAGCGGGATGTAGACGTCGCCGACTCCCTCCCGCAGGCGGAAGTTGCAGCAGCCGACGACCTCCACCTCGTCGGAGCCCTTCCTCTTCCCAGCCGCTCGAAGGACGAAGAAGTGCCAGAAGAGCGCGACCGACGGCAGCACTCCCATGAACATCTCACAGAAGTGGGCAAAGATCGCCAGGATCACCACCGAGTTCGGACTCAGGTGGGCCAGCTGGACGCTGAACGTGTCCAGCACTTGCAGGAAGAACGTCGAGAACGAAGACACCAGCCCAGCAGCGACGAAAGACATGAAGATTACGATCCGCCCCCTCCTGCGCGTGAAGGGCGGAAAGTTGGGCGGCGTCACCACCGACGCCTCCCGCTGACCAGCGGGGACCGTCAACTTGCGGACCTTCTCTGCCCCCTCCTCATTCATGATGCGGGACTTCGGCAGGACACTGCTGGAGCTTGATGCGTCCCGGCGGCCGCTTCCTGCCCTCGGCATTTTTTGGGGATGGGGACTGTGCTGGAGGAGGCTAGAAGCAAGGTGCGCCGCAGGCTAAACAGAGAGCTCCCGGTGCGCAAGGAAGAAGAAGGGAGAGGATGGCAACTGCAAGAATGGCGTGGGGGGCAATGGTTCGTTGCCCCTCTCCTTTTTATATCGTGGGGATTTCAAACGGCACATTCCTTGGCGCAATTTGCGAGGCGCATCTCCCTCGATCCGCGCGGTTGCCACGCGTGCCCCCCCGCCTTGTTATCACTCCCCTCGAAAGTCGGAAGGGCACACGTCCTTTCGGTTTCCCGCCTGGGCTGTACCAAGAGCCTGGGCCAAAAATACTGCAGTGATCGCAAGATTTTGGCGCCTGACGACAAGCCACGTGGCACCGATGTTGTGATTGGCCTCGAAGAAATAGGGTCCCATCTGCAATCTCTGGGCCATCGCCTGCCGATGGGCCCGGGGGCTGTTGTCAGTGACATGGGAACCAGGGGTCCCCGAGTCCCGAGACCAGGACAACAGAATGCCACGTGGCGCCTTCCCTCGGGAACTATCTCCCCGAGGCCTGAGAAGACCCAGTTCCGGGGGGGGGGGGGGGGCTCGGGATCATGAACAGCGGTCCCTGAGTACTTGTAGTTCCCCGAGGACCCGAGAAGACACAGTTCTGGGAGAGGTCGTTCGGGGCCATGAACAGTGGTCCTCGAGTGCCCGTAGTTCCCCGAGGACCCGAGAAGACACCGTCTCGGGAGAGGGCACTCAGGACCATCAATAGTGGCCCCCGAGCACCCGGAGTTCCCCGAGGACCGAGAAGAGACATATCTGGGAGAGGGCGCTCAGGGCTATGAACAGTAGTCCCCGAGCACCCAGAGTTCCCCGAGGACTTGAGAAGCCCCTTGCCGGTGGACCCTACAAGGGCTCAGCGGTGAGGTGTCAATTGGTGAGAGGCCCGATGCTGCATTTAAAGAGGGAGCATGGCCTGTCACTTCCAACCACTCCCCCACGCCTGTCGTACTGAGTACGTCAGTCCCTGCCACCGCCTGGCAGGAAGGCGTGGGGACATTTAATGTGACAGATCCCATCGCATGTCACCCTGCGCGGCTTGGAGATATCATCACTGGGCTCGAGGCATATCGCCTGCCGCCCTGCTGTGTCAAACCTGCTCTGATCGGGCAAGCACACGGGGTTGCTCGGCGGCTGCCCGGTGGGCCCCCCTGCTGCACCCGCTAAAAGGTGGCGTAATGGGCGACAGGACCAGCCAAGGGCGCATTTTCAACCTCCTGTAACATCAAACTACAGCCCCATGATGGTTGCTTTCCATTTATGGCTCCTGGGAACTCGTGCCCTCCTTTCTGGGCACGCCAAGCCTCCCCTGATGGGATAAAAGGGGGGATGCACTCCGGAGAAAACAAGCAGAAGTCCTAACACGCCTGAACAAGTTTCGGACAAGCACAACACACAAGTTTGAGAAGCGGAGCAGAGGTTCACCAAGCTCGAAGCAAGACCGAAGCTCTAGACTTAGACAAAAAACCTTATAACACAAGATATTCATAGAAAGACATTCCCAGAGCATTAATAGCATACACACAGGAGTAGGGTATTACGCTCTGTGCGGCCTGAACCTGTCTAAAATCCCTCGAGCATTTACTCCCACTAGCAACCAATCATCCATCCCGCCTACATCTCACATACTCGCATTAAATCTATGTACGAGGTAGATTCAGAATCATCCCCCCAGCCGAATCTCAAAGGGGGTCCCTCAGGATCCCCGCTTGAGGAGTTCATCCTCCGACAGGTACTGACTCGTATCCAGCCGTAGTCGATAGGGAGTTGTCTTCCTTGACATCCAAGTAGATATATCTATTTTGAATAAAGATCATATCGGGTTGGATAACCAATCTAAACCTTCTTTGTATGTACTTCCTTGATTTCGGGTGTATCAGGTACCACTGATTCGGTTCCATGATATATAGAGTTGCCGAATATGCGTCGTATATACCCTGTTTGTATATGATGTACTCCTTATGCGCATATACCCTATAGTTAGATAATCGACAGTAGCCCCCTAACTCTATTCCAGAAGAGAGGTTTCCATAAGCAACCACTCAAGTACTGCCAAGTTTAAGCTTGGTCGAGTAAAGCGGATCAGACTCATAGTCGAATGAATTGAGTATGGACGTATCCTTCCCTTAGTATTGAGTGGAAGCTCAGTTGGGTCGAGCACCCTGTGGCTAACCACACTTGAGACTTGAGGAAAAAGATTTAAAGAACTCAACTGATCGACACCAGACTTCGAGTAGAGTTAAAAAAAACCTTTCAAAATTTGAAACAGCGGGTATAGGCGCATTTAATGCGGACAGAAAGGTGTGCAGAGATTCGCACATCGTCATCATTCCTTTTTTGTGCCGGTTGAAGTGTTGTAAAGGTGGGAGTGGTTGAAACGGGTAACTTTTTGGTTATTTACCCGTAAGACCCAGACTTGCAGCGGCCATTCCTCGTCATTGCCACTAGTCTTCCTGCACAAGACTCTCAACTTTTTTTTCGCCCCAACCTGCACCACCACCAAAAATAGGTTTAGATCCATAGATCCCAGCTCTTCCTCGATGATTCTGACTTCCTCCTTGCTGGAGAAGCGGTCGGACGCAGTAGCCGCTGGTGCCTCACCCGATCAGTATGAAGAGGTGAGGTTCATGATTGAGGCCTGGACGCCCTCAGCTATGCAAGAAACTCGGCTGGCGGAACTCGAACTAGAAGGAGTGGTGCCGCCGTGCAGCCTGGTCGAATGGAGGACGGCATTGGGTGAGAGATTCCCTTCCTACAAGATAGAGCACGAGTTCATAGTTTTTGAGACTTTCTTCCATTGTGGTTTTAGCATCCCCCATTCCAAGTTTCTTCTCAATATGCTCGATCGATACCAGATTGAACTCCACCACCTGAACCCTAATTCGGTCACCATGTTGAGTGTTTTTGTTCATCTTTGTGAGGCTTTCCTTGGCATCGAGCCAAGCTTAAATCTTTTTCAGTATTTTTATAAACTGAAGAGGATTATCGAGAATAAATATGTCGGAGGATGTGGTTTCCAGTTGAGGAGTGGAATGAAAAACTCCAATATCTTGGTTCCCCTAATCTCTTCTTGGTTGAAGGACTGGAAGAAACTTTAGCTTTACGTCTCCAATCCCGACCCGATCGGTTTTCCTTTAGTGTATAGCGGTCTTTTTCCCATCCAAAATCTTTCTTGGAGACAAGAGCATCGAGAGTCCGGCCACACCACCTACTTCGCCAACAGGATTGGTATGCGGAGGCAATTTGGACTTACTAGGTGACATGTGGCCAAAGACTTTATTAGTAAGAGATTGAGTCCCTTGAAGGCGCGAACGTGCCTAGCTTGTGTGTACAGTGGGGATGAGGATGCTTATAGGGATGCGGCCGGATGTAAGGTTTAGTTAGCACTTTGCCCTTTTTATTTGGCTATGATCTTTGAGCTTCGTCGAGTAAACATTTCTTCTCTTTTTCAGCCCTGCCTGCCCAGGATGTCACTACCTGGTTGAACAAGCTTTTTTCTTCCGACGCACCAGAGTGTGGCATTGCGCCTTACTCCTTAGCAAAAACTCGACCAGACATAAGGATTTTGTTAATGGAACAGTAAGACTTGTTATTGTCTATTTGTTCTGACTTGTCTGTGTGACTGCAGGCTCGAGTCTTCCGCCAAGAACATATCCTTTTGAGTGAGGTCTTTGATCTTGACGGCGCTTCTTCCGCCGACGCTGTTGATAAGGGGAAAGGATTGACCAATGAGGAGGCCTAGGGGTCTCTTCGATCGAAGAGATCGTCCCCGTCTTCTCACCTAGCCCTCTCAAGCGCAAGTGAAGGAGCCCTCAGGTATGCTAATTGAAGTTCTTATTATCTTCTCATTTCCTTTCAAATTATCAAGTAGATACTTGAATGCATTCGGTTTGGATGAGTGCCCTTTTGTTAGGAAACGGCGAGCATAACAGCACAATCGCCTCCTCGAGCAACCACCACTCTCGATGACCGGTCGAAAAGGTAACTCTTCAAGAGTTATCGACTTTCTTTTGGTCATTCTACTAATGACGAGTTTACGTGGGTGGCTCTTTTTTAGGGGACGTCTAGTGCGTCCTCGCAATCGCCAACTTGAGGGACCGTCATGCCTGATGACTCGACTAGAGAGGTAATTTCAGTCGAATTATCGCTCTTTAGTTGGTCATACTTTTACTCGATAATGAATTCTTATTATCTGGTTCTTTGCACGCTACTGATGCCTTAACTTTGCCTGGTCCATGTGTAACTCCTCCATCGGCTCTGCCTATCGTACCAAAAACAAAGAAGGTGACCAAAAAAAGGCTAAAGTCAAGCATCATATCGCACTTTACGATTCAAAAAGGTTTATCCTGGATTCTGATCTCGACTGGCGGATTGGTAGTCCTTTTTTTCCTCTTCTCTTATTCTGTTGATTGCAGATTATCGACTAAGGCGCAAACCAAGGCTTCCAACATCTTGACCAGTCATCCGGGGCTAATTTTCCCGGTTGACTCGGACTCAGCTCCAATTAGAGATCCTGCCTTGAGCGTGCCCGAAGAAGACCCGCAACTCAGGGGAAACGAAACTCCAATATCTATCCCAACCGATGATCTATGGGCGGTGATAAAAACTCTTCTCCAGGTTACAAGCGCTCAAGTAGCTGCCGCCGAGGCCAACCACCACAAGAAGCTCAAAGCGAAGAGGAAGAAAATTGAACGTAAGTCTGTCCCTGACCACAAGTGCATGATTCAATTATTGAGTGACTAACAAAGAATTACTATTCGGTTTACCTTTTTCAAGCCTTGAGTCCTCTTGTAGAAACAAGGAAAAACTTCTTGCTGACGCAATGAAGAAGGTTGATGATGATGTCAAGTATCGGGAGAGACTCAGGAATCAAGTGAACATCGCTTGAGCTGAAAAGAAGGTGATGATATCTGAAAGGGATGCTGCCATCGCTCAAAAAGATGTTGTTGTCCTAGCTTTTCAAGAGTTGAAGGAGCAGACCCTCGACCTTATGTCCCAACCAGCCTCTGCAAGCGCCGCCACATTGCTAGGTTTTCTGAAGAGCTATAACCCCGTGCTCGATACCTCATTGGTGATAGTCGGGTTTAATTGCACTAGCGAGGAGGCTGTAAAGCTTGTAGAAAGCGTCCAATCGGTAGTTCCAGCTTTTTTCGAGTCATTAAGGCTTAGTTTGCCTAGTGACGATAGTGAGGGGAGTCTCTCATACTAATGGTCCATCCTGTTTTGGCACTTGTAAAGCATATTTTATGATCTGAGAATGCACGCAGCAAGATTACACTTTGCCAATCTATTATGGTTTTGTCATCTATTTCCTTGTCGATGAAATAGGATTAGCATAAGTAGATGGAATAACTGGTATGTTGTTATCGTTCTCAAGACCATACGATTACACATTTGTCAACACCTGAAATCTTAACTAAATAAGGCATTACATGTGCGACCCTCGAGTACTCGAGAACACCGTAATAGTGCGGAAAAGACTAATATATAGCTAGAAAAAGAAAACGCATATCAATTTTTTTTGAACTTTTATCAATTTGCGCATTCAATCAGCATACAAACGTGAACTCGATAGAGAGCACACGCAAAGCAGACTAGGACTTCAGAACCCTTTTGGCCGTTAGGCATGAGACGTCTGACAATCTCTGTGCCATTATGCCTCCTGAGGTATAGTTGTCCGTCATCAACCCAACACATGCCTCCGTTGGTTCTATTCAACGTGATCAACGCAGAGCCAGATAAATTTTGCAAAAAATGTATAAAAAAATATGGAATTATGATGTAGCCCCCGACTCTATGGTTGAGGAAGAAATTACTTGATCGGAGAGTAGAAAAGGACATACCTGTACCATTGATCAGAGAGCAGTGTTATAGCTCTCAACTATGTACTCGATAACGGCGTCGGACGAAGAGTAAAACTCGTTCTCGACCATGTACTCGATGACTGAGTAGGTTGAAGAGTAAATCTCATTCCCGACCATATACGCAATAACAAGTCGGTCGAAGGGTAAGGAACATTCTCGACTGAATACTCGAGAATGCAAGCCCTCGAGCGTTATGGTTTTAACTGCAATATGATCATTGAGTGAACTCGAACCGCCGAGAAGGTGAGCATTAAAAGATCTCACTCCCATTTGTACTCGTTTTCATCGAAATATTGATCTAACGCGTCATAATGGCCGCCCATCCCTCTTTGCAGAGATGAGACAAGCCATAACACCATCATGACTTCCACCAAACATGCTACGCGCCCGAGGCGACGCCACTGTTTTGGATCTTGACGGCTACGTTTACACAGTACGGCCTGTTTCCGTCACTATAAATAGAGGGGACTCGAAGCCGTTTGTATGTCGTCTCCTTTGTTTCCTTTACCTATTGCCTCCTAGGACTCGTAAAGCTTGAAACCATGGCCTCCACTCCATCTCTGCCTCTTGAGCCAATCCAAGAAGTCATCTCCCCTAGGCCTCTCTCCATGGTACTTATTGAGGTCATCATCACCACATCCTCCGATGACGAGGACTCGAGTAGCAAGCCTCAGAAGGAGAGGGAAGAAGCATCCACCATAGATCGCCGTTGTCCCCTCACTCAATGTATTCGCCGTTACATCAAGATCTATGCTTTAGCACAGCGCTCTGCACCTGAGAGGAATGAGGATGGTGGTGATCTTGACCGGATCATCGACCAAGCTGCCATTGAGGTCTTCGATGATGAAGCCCCCGAGTCATTGTCGTTGAAGGAGACACGGTCACCTTTTCTGTCGACAACCGCCAGATCGCATTCGCGCCAGACAAAAGACCACTCGGCTTCATCAGCTTCGGTCAGCAGCTCTAGCAGGGCCTTCACATCGGCCACTTTACCTGGCCCTTATGCTGGTCGGTGGCTAATTCCTGGGGTGATCAGCTGCCGCCCGAGGGAGGAGTATAGAAGGTTCCTCGACTCATTCAAGGGTGAATGGTCCATACACTTTCAAACTTTCAGAGGTGGTGGATCTTCACTATTTGCCAGAGCTAGGTGGATCCTTTCTGCTAATTTTGCACTAGCCACATGGATTAGAGGAAAAGGGAAAGATTATGTAATCAAATAGCTAACCGGGAGCATTGCTTCCGCTCCATAAACCAAGAAGAACGGAGTTTCACCAGTGGCTCTATTGGTTGAAGTACAAATGGTCCATAGTACTGAGAGAAGTTCTTTTATCCAGTGTTTCGAGTAGGTTTTTAGCCTGTCGAAGACCTGAGTTTTGATGCTCTGTAAGACTATTCCATTAGCACGTTCAACTTGACCGTTATTCTACGGGTGAGCTATTGAGGTAAAACGAGTTTTGATACCGAATTCTTCGCAGAACGCAATAAAGGTCCCGCTTCTGAACTAGCTACTATTATCCATATTTATCTGATGCGGAATGCTGAATTGAGTAATTATGCTCCTCATGAACTTCTTGGCCACTTCTGCGGTTATTTTTCCTATAGGTTCAGCCTCTATCCACTTGTGGAACGTGTCGACAGCCACAAATAGGAACTTGTAACCACCTTAGGCCCTTGGGAACGGTCCCAAGATATCCAAGCCCCATGCAAAGAAAGGCCAAGAAAGAGGAATTGTTTGCAGAGCTTGGGCTGTTCGAGTGGTCTGCCTTCCAAAAAATTGGCACTCGGCCAATAGAATCCTTGTCGGAAAACTTTTCCGACCAAGGTGCGAGAAGATGCGTTATTACCACACATGCCTCCATGGATATCGAGTAGTATTTTACTGCCCTCTTGCTAAGTGATGCACTTAATTAAGATTTTGATACTCCCCTTTCGGTAGAGCTTGTCGTTTACCAAAACATAGAGCTTGGATTTATGAGCCATTTTCTCTGTAGATGTATCATCATCAGGGATGTCTCGATCCTTGAGATAGGCTTGGTACAGAGTCATCCAAGTCAGGTGGCGTTTGAGTAGTGCAGCATCCGTGTCTGTGGGTTCTGCCTCGCTGACCTGGCCAGACTGTTGGTCAGGTTGGGCAACATCCATTCGCCGAATTGTTGGAATAGATAATTTAAGGAGTTTCTCAACGAAGACTCCTACGGGTACCGGTGCTCGAGAAGAAGCGAGTCTAGCAAGTTTATTTGCACCAAAGTTATCTCTCCTTCTGATGTGCGTCACTTCTAGCCCTTCGAGCTTTTTCTCAAGCTTTCGTACCTCAAGCAAATAAGCCGTCATGTTGTCGTCTGAACACTGGTACTCCTTTTGAACTTGGTTCACAACTAACTGTGAGTCCCCTTTCACAAGAAGTCATTTAATTCCAAGCGACGTAGCTATGCAGAGCCCGTTTACTAGTCCTTCATATTTTGCAACATTATTGGAGGCTTTAAAATCTAATTGAACAATGTACCTGAGTTCGTTGCTCGTTGGAGATTTGAGTATAATGTTAGCCCCCGTGCCCTGGAGCGTGAGTGATCCATAAAAAAAGAGCATCCAGTGATCTTCGACCATGTTTGGCCTTACTTCTTCAACGCTTGTCCATTCGGCAGTGAAGTCTGCTAACACTCCGGATTTCACGCTCGTGCGTGGTGCGTAGCTTATGTCGAACTCATTTAGTTCTACTGCCCATTACACAATTTGTCCAATAGCTTCCCGATTGGGTATTACATCCTTCAGCGGGTACGTCATCATGACGGTGATCCTGTGCGCTTGAAAGTAGTGCCGTAATTTCTAGGAAGACATCAATACTGCATATATCAGCTTCTGTACTTGCGGGTACCGTAGCTTTGCATCGTGTAGAACCTCACTCACGTAGTAAACAGGTTTCTAAACCTTGGCCTTTCTCTCGGGACATTCCCATTCGACCACCAATACCATGCTTACCACTTGTGGGGTAGCTACAATATACAAAAGAGCTCCTCTTTTTCATTAGGTGGTGTAAGGATTAATGAAGACGATAAGTACCTTTCTAAGTTCTGGAAGGCGCGCTCCGCTTCTTCCGTCCACTCAAACCAATCTTGTTTCTTCAACAGCTTGAAGAAAGGCATCCCTCGCTCGCCCATCTTAGAAATGAATCGACTAAGAGTAGCAATGCAACCTGTCAGTTTCTGAACCTCTTTCAGTGTTCGAGGTGACCGCATCTGGTCGAGAGCCTCAATTTTGCGTGGGTTGGCCTCAATGCCTCGACTCGACACCAGGAAGTCGAGAAGCTTGCTGGACGGCACGCCAAACGTGCACTTTTTGGGGTTGAGCATCATGCAATACTTCCTTAGGTTGTCGAACGTTTCTTTGAGATCGTCAACCAATG
This sequence comes from Phragmites australis, assembly GCF_958298935.1. Taxonomy (NCBI): domain Eukaryota; kingdom Viridiplantae; phylum Streptophyta; class Magnoliopsida; order Poales; family Poaceae; genus Phragmites; species Phragmites australis. The sequence continues at coordinate 16,889,313 of NC_084924.1, read as the reverse complement.
CGTTTCCAATTTTTGATTTGACTACAACATTATTGACGTACACTTCTACATTGCTCCCGATTTGGGGTTGCAGACAATTTTGAATATACCTTTGATACGTAGCACCAGTATTTTTTAAATCAAAAGGCATCTTTACATAACAAAATACACCGAAAGGAGTAGTAAAAGCAGTTTTATCCTCATCCTCTAATCCCATGCTAATTTGATGATACCCTGAATAGGCATCTAGAAAATATAACAATTCACAGCCTGTCGTAGAGTTGATGATCTGGTCGATGCGCGGGAGAGAAAAAGAATCCTTGGGGCAAGCCTTATTGAGGTCAGTGAAGTCAACGCACATTCTCCATCTGCCATTGGCCTTCTTGATGAGGACAGGATTCGCAAGCCATGTAGGATGACGTACTTCTCGAATGAAGCCCGCCTTTAGGAGCTTATCGACCTCCTCCTGGATGGCCCGCTTCTTGTCTTTCGTAAATCTTTGCTGCTTCTACACCACAGGTTTGGCATCGGGTTTAACAGCCAGTCTATGCTCGATCATCTCCCTAGGGACCCCAGGCATATCAACGGTTGCCATGCGAACACGTCTTGGTTTGCCTGTAGGAAGGTGACGAGCTTGAGTTCCTATTTTGGGTTAAGGTTGGCCCCAACCTTAACCATCTTGGATGGTTCAAACGAGTCGAGGGGCATTGCATTGACGAACCATCAGTCTTTTTTGTTGTTGACGCCATTGTTGGCCTTGCCTTTCGCTATCTCGGTGGACTTGAGCTTGCTGAAGAGTTCATCACAAGTTAACATGTTGTAACTTGATGACTCTTCAATGCTTAAGATCTTCACTTCTCATATGCTACGATCCAGAGCATAGAGAAGCTTGATCGCTCTCTTATGACCAGATTAGGGCAAAACACCAGTTGATCGAAGATTGCTAACAATTCCATCAAAGCGAGCAAACATGGCATCCAAAGACTCTCCAGGGTCTTGCACAAACATTTGATATTCTTGGTTGTATATGCTTTAGCGTCTGGCCTTAATCTGATTAGTGCCTTCATGAAAGACACTCAGAGTAGTCCAGATCTCTCGGACAGTACGGATGTGCTGAACCCTATCGAACTCATTACGACTTAGACTTGTGAACAAAATATTTCTGGCCTTATTGTTGGTGTCATACTGTTCAATTTGAACATGAGTCGTGCGAGTAGCAGAGATCTCGTAGTTGGAATCAACTACCTCCTAAATTGCACTTCCTTGGTGTTGGAGCAAGAGTTCGTTTTGCCCCAGCAAATACGGCGAGAATTTCTTCTAAGGAAGAGACTCAAGCTTGCAAACGAAGTTTGGGAGGAAGGAACACCACGAGTATATTGATGGTAGGAAAATAGATCGATTTAGGGGGGAGAATCACAGGTTTGCTATGGTTCCTACTTTGTGTCCGTCTCTTTTCTCTGTGTTTTCTTTCCCAAACGACTATGGCCCCCTATTTATAGGGCCATGTGTAGCTTGGTGTACAAGTTATCATAATATACAAATATCTAGGACCTCGAATTACTAGGCCTTATCCCGGATAACTACTTTCTATCCTATTGGGGACGTAAATATTCACCGTGGTAACTATCGTGGTGCCTGCCCCCTCCAGTACGGCGAGCCGATCGCCAATTGCGGCTCGACATCGCACTGTCAGGGGTGTAAGGATAGCCTCCATTACGCCAAGGTGTCAGAGTGGCGCCCATTAGCATAGGCCTTTAATGCTGGTCACTTTTTGACAGGCAAAGCACGATCGACGCTTCTTCTTTTGGTAGATCTTCTCAAGGACTGCTGAAACACCCTGCTGTCTTCAGGAAAGTGGCCCGATCATCCTGAGGCGGGGGGCCTCGAGAGGCATGGATCCGGGATGTGAATGCTTCAGGAAGCAGGGCTCCGGAAGACTAGGGCTTCAGGGAGACCGAGCCTTCGAGAGGCTGAGGCTTCGGGAGGCTCAGCCTTCGGAAGGCTGAGGTTTCGGGGGACCGAGGCTTCGGGAGGCTGAGCCAGTTAAGCCAAGGGAAAGCTTCATATGTACGAAGAGGTATTGTGAAGGGACCCGACGACCTCGGAGGTTGAGCCTTTAGCTGGGGATTCATAGATCAAGGCTCCAGGGGGACTTGGATGGTACTCTTCAACCATTATCCTCAGGCTGGCTTATTCCCCCCCCCCCAAACACTTGGCTTAAGAGATAAGCCTCAATACGTACCTTCTAGTACGAAAAATCATAGCCATCAAACAACGGAATCTTCGCACTTCTCTCCATATTTCCTACGGATCACAAAGCCGGTTAAGGTCAACAAGTGATTAAACTGGCTCTGATACCAATTGTAGGAACGAAATTGATGACTAGAGTTGGGTGAATAGGCGTTTCAATAAATTTCTTACGAAATCGATGGCATTTTCCTATTTGGATCACCCAACGCACCTCAAAACTCAAGCGGAAGCAAAAATAGATAGAAGTTTTAACAAGAGAAAATCAAGGCAGCACGACTCCACGGATGGTATATGAACCATATGTTCTATTTAAGATCAATCAATGTATCTTAGCACTCAAAAGATCATAACTTGCAAAGAAACAAGAAAAGATGAACACTGAGCAACAAAACTCTCCAAGTTTATCTAAAGGTAAGGAAATTCAAAACCCCATCACATAAGCGTGTGTATATGAATTTATGCCTCTAGCAATAAGAAGAATGACCTCACAACATGCTGAAATTTCAACCAAAAATCCAAAATGAAAATCAAAACCGGAAACCGAAAAACATACAAACTTGTTAGTGAACCAATAGAGGGAAACTAGAAGAAGGAGAATTCAAGCATATGCAAAAATAGAAACTTCATTACTAAAAAGGTCAGCTTTATTTTAAGCGGATTACAAAGATTTATCTCTCAAAACTCTCACATATTACATAGGCTAAGCATTCATCATTCTCTCCTCTAAAACCCTAACTCTAAGCTCTTAAATGGGTGGCACAAGGGGAGCTCAAATGGCTAGTTCAAACTCTTCTATAGTCCTACCCTCTATTTATAGATCTATAAAACTTGACCATTAAGTTTCTTAGCTTTTTCTCAAAATACATCTCTCTTGTAGTACATTTCCACCGAGGACATTTTGGTCTATTTTCTTCTCCATTCATCGGACGACCACGGCGCCTTCACGACTTAGCTTCGCCTCGACACAAGCTTCGTGATGGTGCCACGTACTCTTTCAATCCTCCCACGATTTTGAGGCCAAACCGCAAAACCGTTTGCACACTTCTTAAAGCGTGACTCGCCGCCTTACTTACACCTTAAGCAAGCGCTTCGATATCGACGCGTGTACTCCGTTATGGTATCCTGACCACCGGCAAGTCTCTCTCTCTTCTGATCTCTCAGATCACCTTATCACTTGCACCGATATCCCCTTCGCTTGACTTTGTTAACATACCGTCACCATCCATCTTTTATGTTTTGCTTGACCTCCATGTGTTCAGCCAGAATCACCCTTGACTCTGCCCTGCCTCCTTATCATTTGGCACCAAGTACTCTACTTGGCCCCGATCATGCTGCCGTTGACCACCAAATTGCATCTATTACTTGCACACTATAAGCTAAGCAAACATATATCTCCAACTCCAATTTTAGTTAGTGCATAATCAATATGTTTAAATGAAATCTCAAATCAATTCAAATCACATCAAAGCTCATGCAAAACCGAAGATCATCAAGGCAGATAAATATTAATATCAATCACTCATTGTAATTAAATTAAAGCATATTTCAACCGAATTTCTCAAAATTGGTACCTTCCTGAGATAGCAGTCCCCAGCCAGGTTGAGAGCTTCACTGCAGGCAAGAGCTCCCGTCGCTACAACATCACATGCATTTGGCTAAACCGCAACACTGGCCGCCATAAAAAGTCCACGATAATCTCAGCATACAGCACTAACAGAATCATGTTTCAACCATGATCTTGGCAAAGCCCTCCGGCGGCGGCTGTCAAGAAACACCCCCGCTTCACCTGACATGGGATCCGAGTTGGTGCCGGACTCTACGTCTTCATTTTAAGGGTGCACTGCCACACACGCACATGTGCACTGCCACACACTTTTCACGGTTTTAACTGAGTCGGAGACTAATCCGACTATTTCTACTTAGATATTTTAAAAATTCGTTCTTTATAGTATTATTATAATATCCTCTAATACTATTACATCATCATCTATTTTTTTCAATCTCTTCTCAAACCTACCATCATCTTCTGTAAACAGTAATACGAGCGCTTGGTACTGCCGCATATTTGCTATAGCACCGGATACAACGACCACTGGACCGCGACGATGGCTACCTAGATCGTCAAACCTAGCAAAAACATAGCGGCACAGTGATTTGAGAGTCTCCTGAGCTAGCCTAAGCCTCCGGAACACCGGTATCGAACCCGGGTGAGCTGCATGCACACCGACTGTGCTAGCCATTTCTCCGCTAGTGACAAAATGGCTACCAAACTAATTATGATAGTGAACTATAAAATTCCTCATCCGAATTGCCCACCTAATTACCCATATACAAGTCCGACACACACGTGAACTCATACATATACACCACATGCACATCCACACATATCTACATATAGATGTGTTTTAGCACCGTCTAAACTAGATTAGAGAGAAAAACTCACGTAATTCGAGTATATACTTTGATGATTGAATATACATACGTGTACATATACTGTTCCTATTCGAAATTAATTCGGAAGGAAAGGGCAGCACCTATACCATGTATGGACTTTGAAACCGGATAGACAGGATCCAAACCAACATTAGGCCTTGTTTTGAAGGCCCGGGAACAACTGGAATTCTGGCCTGCTCTCACGTGGCAAGCTACCAGGGCTGAGACGCTCTGTGCCTCTGTTTGGAAGCCCACGTGAGCGTGATTTCGCGGCCCGATCCCGCTCAATCCCACGTGGCTGAGACGTGAAGCCGCCACCGTCTCCTTGCTTGCGACCACCTCCGTCTCGTACGCTCGTTGCAATGCGTCATTCTGCAAATTTTTTATAGAAAATTATTAAGAAAAAAACGCATGGATGGGAAATATATCATTGCATTATTCCGTAAAATTTGAGAATGAATTATAATCTATGTATGGAGAAAATATTTTCAGAAGGTGTAAAGCTGATGATATAATGGTTTTTTTGCCCCTTCTCTAATGTCTTATAGCCAAAATCGAACATAATGATGTTGATATAAAGCCACATTCTTTAGTACAAATTTGCGAAAAAATTATGTTTTTAAAATCTTTCTCCGGCAGGAAGATCACCGGTGCATCTTATATTCCTTCCAACAATATCCAGATATAATATTTGATTTCATGGAATATATAATTAAATTAGTATTGTGGAACATATATTAAATTTTTTTTAAAAAGACAACCGGTTTATCAACTGGTTGAAAAAAAAAAACTCATGCAGAAGCTTCCAATATAGAAACAACATGTTGTAGACCAGGACTTCAACTCCCGTTTCTCTTAGAGAACAATTAAAGTCTTTTAAAGTCTAAACCTAGAGCACTTAGCTCATGTAGAGAGCATCATCCATTTGACGTATGTGATTGAGGCAGCTACCTACTCGATTGGTAACTTGGTCACCATATCATAAAAGAAAAAATCCATCGAAGAAATTCATGCCACATCCAAAGTCATAGGTTTGAGGATGAGATGACAAAGCCGGAAAGTAGGGCAGATTACATCAAGTTGTTTTCATCTATTATCAGTTCTATGTGGATATAATGGTCAAATGAATCTAGGGAAGAAATAAAAAATTGTTTGATCTAGATGACCACTTGGCACATATTTGGCATGAATCGGAGCTGTTCAAGGGCAGTTGGAAGGGGAGAAAAAATGCACATATTTTGCAAGTTATTGTTCTCCCTCAAGGAGCAGCATAGAAAACTAAATATACAATGTAGTTGGTTAGGCAAAAAAAATATAGGTACGAACTGTTAGGTTATATATATAATTAATGTAGTTGGTTCGGTAAGAATAATACAAGTACATGCTGTTAGATTATATATATGTCACACCCCAAAACCTCAACCTAGTCATCGAACACGTATACGCATCATGACATCATATTTCAGTTTTTTGGTTTTTGTTTTAAGTGTTCAAAGATAATTTTGGAAATTTTATGTCATTAATCAACGCTAGTTCGCACCATATACTTATGAATGTGAATTGTTTAAAAATAGTTTAGAAAACCTCAAAACCATTTAGGAAGGAAAAAAAAAGAATTGGTGGCGAAAAGGAAAAGGAGGGAAGACTTTCTGTACACGGGCCAACCCATGGTCTGACCTCCAGGATTTAGAGCAACCACTAAAGACTAATCGACCACCTCTCTCTCTCACTCATTTACTTCTTCCCCCACCCAAGAGAGAGAAAGAGAGAGAGAGAGAGAGAGAGAAAGGAGGGCTCTCTCACTATTTCTCTACCTCGAGCTCAACACGGAAGCCGAATCTTGAAGGAGAAGGTCGCTCATGTCGTTCTCGAGCTCATCCCCAAGCATACCCTAGCTGGAGCAAGCCTCAAGCCTTCTTCCACCCAAATCCGGAAGAGAGAGGGAGGAGAGCTCCGCCTCGACCACCACGATGGCCAGAGGTCTACGGAGACGGCTTCCCCGAGCTTCCCGAAGACTTCCCCGAGCTCCTCTCCATTGTCTTTCTCACTAGAGAAACTTCCCCGTGTCTCCTTCCACCTATAAGCTGGTTGGAGCATCCCAAAATTGATCTCCACATCAGAGCTTCCCCAGAGTAGGCCAACTCTCAAGCAAACTTCCCCACACCAAGGTGAAGCTCCCCAACCACTTCCCCTTTTCTCTCGAGTTTCCCCCCACTCCTCATAGCCATAGAATTGAGCTCCACTTAGCCATGGATGTCCATCCATGGGTCCCAAGATTTTGGCCCCATGCATGTCACCCAAACCACCCAGAATACATTCCCTTAGTCTTGTAGAATGTTTTGATACCACTCTTGGTCGAAGGCATCGCCGGAACCTTTGTTGGTAAACTCACTGAGATGTTGTCGGCCAGGCCCAGTGGTCTGATCACCACCTAGGCTGGTATGACCGTCTGGACCTGATGCCAGTTAAACTCAAGTTAGACTCCGCAATCAGGAGTCAAACAACCACTGTGATCGGTCTGACCTCTATGGGTTCGGTCTGACCGCCAGGTCTACTCAGTATTGATTTTCTTCTCTGTTCGACCCCCATGGTTTGACCACCACCCTACCCCGGTCTAACCGCCAACCACTAAGTACCCACTGAGCTTATGTTACCTCATGCGATGTTTAAAATTTTTCTAGCCTAATTGATTAGCGTTCTTTTGCAAATGTTTTCATAACATATCACATTGCATCTCGTTGGCGATCATGCATCATAAAGCATATATTTGTGCTCGTTCGTTTATTTATTCGATGTGTATTCCTTTGATTAGAGAGTAACATGCAGACGATTCAAGGAGTCAAGACCAATATCAAACGGGAGTTATACATGAAGCATCTATCATATTGCACCCTTACTTTACAATGGTTATGTGTCTTAACTTGCTACTATTGTATGGGCTAGTTGCATTATGTAAGTTTGAGTTAGGATGTTCAAGTGGGTAGTTCCTATACTGTTGCATTACCTTGTGATTGATGTTATCTGTCAGGGGTGGATTCTTGACAATATATCTAGGGTGTACCGGACGACGGGAGCTTTATGCTTCTTGTGGGTGTACGTGCGTGTCGAATGTGCTCAAGAATACAAGAAGTTATCCAAGTTTAGGCCTCCCGTGGGATAATAGTCTTATATCATGTGTATTTTCTTATGGAGTGTCTCCACTGGTTATAGAGTGTTTTTTTTTCATTTGCTACCCGGGTCTTCACCCTTTATATACTAGGAGAAAAGATGTTTGTACAAATGAACTGTGCCACAATAGTCGACAGACCTACACCTAATGAAATCTAGCTATTCCTAGCTCATCATGATGGTAGATATGCATGCTCGCCCTGCTCTGGTCATCCTGCATGTCCTGTGCCATCAACGAACATCGTCACGCTCACCTGTCAGGCCGTCCCGTGACATTAAATGATATGAGATGGGTCACTACCACACCCGACCATCACATGATCCTGCTCATTAAAAGTGGGTGCATGTGGAAGAAAAATACTTGAGTGGGCATCATTAAATAAGACTTGACTTGTTAGGTGAGGACTTGCCCTGCCACTAGCAAGGGCTGGTCACAGGGTCTCCTACCGTGACCAAGGGGTTGGTCGCCTGAGCCCCGTCCTAGTTACGTGATGAGGCCATGGCCTTGAAAATATCCACAGCCAGCTGACATTAGGCAGGGTGGGGCCCACCCTGTGGGGCACCTCCTTATCTATAACACTGACACTAGCCCTCAATCTCCATCGTGGATGAGGTGAACTAAGTAGTTTGTCATAGCAGACCATGGTTGCTGTAGGATGAGAGGTCATGGTCGGGCCTAGTCACGCCACCTGGGTCCTAGGTGAACGCATGCTCGCCCTGGTGAGTGGTCATCGACATCGTCCATTTTAGTGGTCGACCCAAGACATCGCATCCCGAGAGGAGGTTAACAGCCTAGAGAGGAGGGAGAATGTCGAAGAGAGAAACATCAATTGCCGCCAGACTTAGGGGAATTTTGGTTCCTTATCCGTGACCTTTTCAATTTTGAGTGGAATGGACCCTTAGAAGGTTGAGATACCGTAGAGGCCTTTTAAATTGGAGCGCCCAGGGTTCCCCACGAATCCTTTCATGGCCTCCCTTAGCCTCCAAGCTTTTTGAGCTCAAAGCTCTCTGCCTTCATCTCCATTCTTGCTCTCGCAGCAACCTCCATCATCATCCGATGGTGCGTACCAGTAGCGAGCCCGCCTTCCCCAGATCTAAGTGCGACGCAGCGAGGCTGAAGGAGATGCACGACACCAGCCTACTGACATACCGCCTTTCCTTGAGGTACTGCTCCAGGGAGAGCGTGCCCGCTCCTCGCTAGGGGGAAATCGTGTCGTTCATCTCTTTCTTCTTGGCAGGCCTCGTGCCGCCCTTCTCCGTGTTCTTCACCACCACCATCTTCTTCTATGACATATGTCATCTCCACCTCAACCCTAACTCCATTCTTATGCTGAGCAGTTTTGCTCATCTATATGAGAACTTCGTCGAGGTCGAGCCTCTTCCAATTCTTCTACACTTGCCGATCGATGATCGGACCGGCCATCGGAAGCTGCAGGTTCCACCTCTGCGACTGTGCCATGGACTCCTACATCGATGTGGGCCTCAAGTCATCATGGTCAAGCTGACAGGAGGATTGGTTCTACTTCATGGCCGACAGCTCCTTGGACAACCTCCGTGTGCCGAGCGTGTTGGCGCATGTCACAAACAACTAGGGGAATTCACCCATGACCACCTCGAAGCTATTGACCCTGACCAAGTAGGTTGGCCATCTTTGAGTAGCGGGGCTGACAGGGTCGGACATCTTACGTGACTTCATCAAACACCAGTTGTACCCCTTGCAGAGGTGAGTACACCTCGTGTTTCTGTACTCTGGGCCGATCGATGTCACCTGAGAGAGCTTCACAGGTAACCCCACCATTGTTTCCTCGGTGTCACCCTTTTATATAGTTTGCGTTTCCCAAGTTCCTTGTCGATGATGCCTCACATGACCTTGCATTTAGTCAAGTCATGGGCATCGATACGGTGGATCAGGCAATGTGTCTGCCCTTCTTTCCATCTTTCTTCTTGAAGCAAAGGCGTGGTTGGCTAGTTTACTTGGTCGCCATGACGTCGGGCGGTATGGCCTTGCACTTCTTCTTCTTCTTCTCCTTCCCGCCAGCCCCCTTGGAAGAGATGGGCTGGTCGAAGGTCGGCTATGGCTTCACGCCAATCTAGTACTCTCGAGCCTCTACAACCTGCGCATTTATCTGTGAGCTCAAAGAGCTTGATGGTGCTCCGGACTTCCTTGGTAGCTAGCTTTTCGACTATCTTCTGGTCTCTGACCCCCTTCAGAATGCAATGACCACTAACTCATCTATGATCTTTGGAATAGTATTCTGGCATTCGATGAAACACCAGATGTAGTCTCGCAGTGGCTCACCATGCCATTGTCTGACCTGATACAGGTCATCCTCGACCCTCAGTCGGGTGTAGGTTCCCTGAAAGTTGACGATGAACAGATCGCACAAGTCCTCCTAGGAATGAACCGACCCATGGGGAAGCTTTATAAGCCAGGATCGAGCTGAGTCGGCCAAAGTGGTCAGGAAATAATTTGCCATGACCTCCCCATCACATCCCGCAACTTGCACCATGGTGGTGTAGATATGTAGGAACTCCTCTGGGTTGGTTGAGCTATTGTATTTTTTAGCTAGGACCGGCTAGAACTTGCCCGGCTAGTGCACCTTTCGCAGTCGAGCCGATAAAGCGTTGCACCCCATCTCGTAACGGGGAGCCACTTACCGATGGGTGGCTGCACACGATCGGGGAGAGAGCCGGTGGTCTCGCAGCCCCGACGACGGAATGGAGGAATCTGATGCCTCCATGTGTGGGGAGGGCGAGTTGTAGGGGCACTTGCCCTTTTTCAGCTCTCGTTAGGCACAATCCTCCTATTCCTGGGTGGCCCACTAGACCCGGATTACATTGCAGAGGTCACGGGTGCGAAGAGAGTCACGTAGATTAGCAAATTGGTTGTCCCGACACGGTTGGGGTCTCCGCGTACTTCCTGTTATGGAGGAAGCACTGAGTCTCTCCTGCTGCGGGGCCCGCTGTGTACTCTAGTGGTCGCGACACTCACCAGTCCTTGCAACGGACATGGTGTTTGCCACCATGGTTTGATGTCGAGCAGTCTCTACCAATAGTGTGAGGTCGTGTAGCTATGGCGCTACTGGTGAACCTTCTGGTACTGGCACCAGCGGGTTTCTAAGGAGCACTCACACTGTATGCAGATTCTATGCAGGTGTCATGGCCTCGTAGTTGAGCCGTTGACCACGGAGCGGTGAAACATTGTGAGGGGGGAGCCCCTGGCGCTCGTGTTTGGTTCACGTTTGCGGTGTGGCGTGATGGCCTAGAAGACGATGACGCCAAGGACTGGGCCCTAGGTGGGCCCTCCTCTGCACGGTGTAGTTGTTGCTAGGGCAGTATTGGACCATCGCCATGTCTGGTGTCGAGTTGATTTCCCTCTGGGAGAATGGCCCAGGGCTCACCCCCGACACTCGAGACATGAGGTTTCCTGCTGCCCTCCGTTGCATGGTCCGCCATGGAAACTTCTTGATCGGTCTCAGAATCCTCAAACTCTATCTTGGTGTCCTATACTCGGAGCACACCAGGCTCATCTGGGTTGTAACCTATGATGAACACCTTGCGGCGACTGGGTGCTCAGTATGGGACTCCATGACTGCCGTGGATTTGAACATGGGTATCCCATCCACAGTATCAACACTTGCAGAAACACGAAAAGCACTCCCCTACCTACTGCACCAACTGTAAGGGATGGATCCTTGACAATATATCCGGGGTGTACTAGATGACGGGAGTATTGATCTATATTTCATGTGGGTGTACATGTGTGTTAAAGGAGCTCAAGAACACAAGAAGTTATCCAGGTTCAGGCCTCTCATGGGATAATAGTCTTACGTCATGCATATTTTCTTGTGGAGTGTCTCCACTGATTACAGAGTGTTTTTTTCATTTGCTACCCAGGTCTTCACCCCTTTATATACTAGGGAAAAGATGTTTGTACAAACGTACAACACCAAAACAGATGACAGACCTACACCTGATGAAATCTAGCTACTCCTAGCTCATCATGACGGTAGATATGCACGCCCGCCCTGCTCTGGTCGTCCTGCATGTCCTATGCATCTCCGAATGACATCACGCTCACCCATCAGGTTGTCCCGCGTCATTAAATGATGCAGGATGGATCATTGCCACACCTCACCGTCCCACAACTATGCTCGTCGAATGTGGGTGTCTGGGGAAGGAAAATACTTGAGTGAGCATCATTAAAAGAGACTCGACTAGTTATGTGAGGACATACCCTGTGACTAACAAGGGCTGCTCGCTGGGTCTCCTACCACAACCAGGGGGTTGGTCGCTTGTGCCCTGCCCTAGTCACATGGTGAAGTCGTGGCCTTGAAAATATTCACAGCCAGCTGACATGGGGCTTAGTTTCCTTACCACAACCAAATGCATTATCCTCCGAGTCAAAAATATATATACATATATGTAAGTCTTGCGAGTACCTTCGTACTCACCATGCTTTATTGATTTGCAGGTAAAGTTTAGGTGCCGGCTATTTGTGCCCCACAGAGGGTGGTATGATGACGAGTAGTTCCTATACTACCTCTAACTCCGGTCGGTTACCTTGTAGGCAAATAGCGTCACCGGTCTTTGTTTTCTTTTAAATGTTTTTTCGCTACACTTTAGGTATAATTACGCTAGATGATACTATCATTTGTTTAATTTATCAACATATAATCATTTGAGTTTTTGTATAATCATGTTGTTATAACGTACATATCGGTAAAGATTTGTGTGGATAATAACTCTCCTAGAAATTATCAAAATGTACATATCGAGACTGCCAGGATTAAATTAATTTTAATCATTTAGTTGATGCGATTTGCTGTGGTGAGATGTGGGTTAGCATGTGGCGCGTCAAGAGACGGGTAACCATCTAATTTAATTAATTCGAATACAATTTTGACGTGTCCCCATAATATACAATGTAGTTGGTTAGGCAAATAAATAATGGGAATATACTGGATCTCCAGGGCTGAAATGCTGAATGGATATCCGCATATACGATATTAAATAGGTATGTTGAGGTTAAAAATATAGTTATACAAGGATACACGTGGCATTGCAAACCTCATGCCTTCTATTTCAAGGCTTGAAGAGCTAGTAGAGATGTCCTTTTCCAAAGAAACGTGAAGAATCGATACCGACTAATTGAGACGCCAGAACGGCAGAACCGACCGGAGCAGGTACCTTCTTTGCTGCTCCAGAAAAATGAGTTCATTTTTGCTTTGTTGAAAGGGAAGTTTGATTGATTATACGATGAACGGACACACTACCTCTTCGATCGGTAAGAGGGCAATTTGTGGACGAGGAAATCAGTGTCGAGAACGGCGTTGATTTACTTAATCCACACTCACTTATTCATTTTGTTAGGTAGGTTGCCGGCAAGCTGGATTGCAGCACTGAATGTTTCGATCGCAACTTTTTTTAAAGTGAATAATTGATTATGTCATTTCGTACGTAAGATTTTCAGTTCATATCGTGCTTTCGAGTAACAAGGTTTCGCATATAAGTTCATCTTGTGTGTAGAACACTCCGGTGCAATGCTATAGACACCAATAAATACCTATACAATAATTTAGACGGCAACAAGCTGTGTAATAGTGTCACGATATATGGGTTTTTTTTCATAATATTTGAATTATTCTTGATAAATCTCAAATGCCAAATATGTTAAGAGATGTTTAATTTTTAGTCTTACCTTACTAAGTGAGTACGAAGGGAAACCAACTTAAAATGAGTTATCTCATTCACCCTTTAGCTCATGAGGACTAGAAGAACATGTATGCGTACTCGCTGGTCTCACCAGGCCAAGGCCAAGGCGAAGGATGCATGTGCATAAAAAAATCAGGTTTAATAGCTTATACAGGTACGGCCTTCTTTCACTACTTGAAAAGAATTATTAGTGACGGGTGATAACAGACATTAGTGACGGATCATGTACCTATCACTCTTATCGTGTCACCAATGATAGGTCATTAGTAACAGGTGATGACCCATCACTATTGAGGTCATTAGTGACAAGTAATGATCGCGACCCGTCACTAATGTTTAGTTATTAGTGACATGTCGTAACCGTGATCTATTATTATTGACTAAACATCGGTGATGGATTGTAATTTTGATCCATCACTAATGATCGATGAACATTTTTCGTATTTTTTTAACACAAAAAAGTCAAACAATATTTTTTCACCCGATCCATCCTAACGCAGGTCCATCCCATATGCCTCACATGCCACGCTTTTTCACATTGTTTTCAAATTTGCGTTCTACAGGAATCGAACCAGCGACCTTGTCCTCACATGTGTAGCCACTTTACCACCTCTGCTATTACGTAATTCTAATAGAAATCGGATATCTTATCATTTTAACCTTCTTTGTCAAAGGTTATTAGTAACGCGTCATAATCATGACCCGTCAATAACTAATTTTGCCGAACTTCGTATTCTAGTGCTGCTGAGGTGAGAAAAATAAAATAAAAAATAAAAAATATTTACGAATACCGTCATTAGTGACTGGAGTTGGTCATTAGTGACGGATTACAAGTTGACCTATCACTAATAACTAGTATAGGACGATCCATTACTGATGAGTGGATCATTAGTGACGGGTGATCTGGGACGACCCGTCACTGATGACCTAGTCATTAGCAACGGGTCACGACATGACCCATCACTAATGACTGGCCTAGAATGACCCGTCACTAATGAGTGGCCTAGGATGACCCGTTACTGATGACCTTATCATTAGTAACGGGTCACAACTTGACCCGTCACTAATGACTGGCCTAGAATGACCCGTCATTGATGACCTATTCATTAGTGACGAGTCACAACTTGACCTGCCACTATTATCATTAGTGACGGGTTATGTTACAACAGGACCTGTCACTAATGACCACTCATTAGTGATGGGTCTATATCTAATCCCGATCAAAAGACACATTAGTGACGCGTTTTTATTGGATCCGTCACTAATAGGACATTAGTGATACGTATTGAGCAACCATCACTAGTGTTGTGTCTCCTTTGTTAGTTTCTTACGTAGCGTTTTGTAGTATTATTCTTTTGCTATGTGAAAAAATGGAAAAATGGTCAACACAATTATATATGAAAACCTCGTTATGTCATTTTCTCTATATATACCTACCGGACACCACCACAAAAGAATATACACAAGTTAGGGTTTTTCTCTTCATCTCTGGTATGTCACCACAGGTAGACTACTCAATCCCACTGTACTAGTGTAACGATTAAGAGAGTAGATCTCCGAAACCCATCATCCTTGAGATCCTGAACTGGGAAAGGATGAATAAAGTTTTTGTGAAGAGCTCACCACGACGGCTCAAAATTTGTTTGTTTAACGTCATTTTCATCTTCGTTACCTGCATCATTATCTTGGGTGCCTCTACATTTCTCGCTATCGACCGGTACGTTCACTGAACTCCATACTTTTCTGTCATCAGGTATATTAGAGGGACAAATATGTAGCCATGTTACATACATGTAATATACTCTTGCTTTATTATTAGACTACTTTATTAGTTCTAATTCATAATTTCTCGGGTGATTAAACTAAATCTAAAAGTGCGCTTTTATCCAACAATCCAAAAACCTCTAGTTTTGTTGATGCACTGAGGCCAGATAAATTTGCGAACGTACACTTTATAAGATATGGCAGGTCAAAGCCATTATGTGGCTTACGACTATGAATATATATTGGGTTGTGTCTGGCAAACGTGAAGGAACCCTTACTCCAGAACAGAAAAAGGCGTTCGAGAATGCCAAGACACTCTTTATAGGATGTATTTTTAGTGTCTTGTTTATTATCTTTGTGATTTGTATATGCACATAAAAGATACAAAAGAGGTGTGAGATGTACTGAATACTACATTCGGTGCATCAGATGCAGACAATAAAATGTATATCATAGAGCTGTATCATGACTGCAAAATGATTGATAGTCGTTCTGTGTCTAGTAGGACCATGAGATATAGTGCATTGTAAAGAAATTCGATCTCAACAGGTTTGTAGCTGGAGCGTCATTGTCAAATTACCTCCTTCATGGAGGAACTTCATCACTGCTCTAAAACACAAAAGGCAAAAAATCTCTGTTGAGAGTTAGATCGTATCTCTTGGTGTTGAGGGAAAATCTCAGACTAAGGATATGAATAAAAAAGAGGGTGAGAACATTCTAGTGCCAACATGGTGCAATAGTTCTCTCAAGGCAAGTTCAAAGGGGAAAAATAGCAAGGCCAAACAAACTACAACTTCAAGAAGAAGATGATGAACATAGGTGATTAAAATATTGCTTTGTGTGAGGTGAGCTTGGACATTAGGCCAAGAAATGTGCAAACCGCAAAGGAAGAGAGATTAATCCGCACATAACCCAAAAGTTGTATACATGACCATTGGTGACACTAAAGATGGAATTACAGGGTATGATAATTTAGATATTGTTCTTTCAGTGAGTCAATCTACCAATTGGTGGATTGATATTTGGGCTAATATACACGTATGTATGCTAATATTTCAATGTTTTCTTTATACCAGACTCCTCGGGATCTTCCTTCCTAAAGAAGAATGGGTCATATGCTTATATTCATAGTGTTGGTATAGTAGATATGAAGTTTACTTTAAGAAAGATCGTGCAGCTGAGGAATATGTAGCATGCCCTTTAGTAATTAAAAATCTAGTTAGAGGTTTCCTTCTCTGTAGAGACATGTTTAAGGTGGTATTTAAGTCCAATAAAATAGTTGTGTCGAAACATCAATTTTTTATTGGTAAAGGCTATAAGTGTGAAGGCTTGTTCTACTTTTCCCTTTCTGATTTCTACAATAAAATTATGAACCATATTTGTAGCAATGTTAATAGAGATAAGGCTAGCGTTTGGCATTCATGGTTATATCATATAAATCTTGGTTGTATATCTCGGCTTTCCAGTATAATTTTAATTCCAAAATTTTCCGTTGTCACATGTTCTTAGTTCCAAATTTATGTGCAATCCAAGCAATCTCGTAAGCCTCGCAAGGCTACCAAGGAGAGAATTTTGGCACTTTTAGAACTTATACATTCATATCTTTGCAAAATGAATAGTGTGTTGATGAATGGTAGCAAAAATATTTCATTACTTTGATTGATGATGCTTCTAAATTTGTTATGTATATCTATTGAAAACAAAATGTGAGGCTATAGATTATTTAAAATATATAAGCATAATTTGAAAATCAATTAGAAGGAAAAATCAAAAGACTTCTGTCGGATCGTGGTGAGAATATTTATCTATTGACTTTGACTTATTCTATGAGGAACATGATATTATTCATGAGCGTCACCCTATTCACTCCAATTGAATATGGTTGTCGAAAGAAAGAATCACAACCTTATTAATTTAGTTAATGTTATGTTAGACATTGCGGGGTTACTTAGGCATGGTGGGAGAAGGTCTTGTTGAGCTCATGTAATGTTCTAAATAGAGTTCCTACCAAGAATAAGGAGAAACCCCCATATCAAAAATGGGAAGGAAGAAAATCGTCACTTTCTTATTTATGCACTTCGGGGAGCTTGACGAAAATCAATGTACCAATAACTAAAAAGCGTAAGGTAGGACCTAAAATAATAGATTGAGTATTTATGGGTACGCTCATCGAAGCATTGTGTATAGTTTTTAGTAGTTAAATATGAGGTACTTGACATATGTATTGATACAATTATGTATTTTCGAGATGCAACTTTCTTTGAGAGCATGTTTTCTATGAAGGATCTATATAGCACTTACAGTCAAACTTTTGAGATAATCCCGATTCTATTATACCATTTGAATATTTTGAACATACACATGAGCAAGTTCTTGAGGAGGATGATAGTGAGATACAAGAAGGAGCAAGAGACAAAGAACAAAAAAAAATTATTTGGTGATGATTTCATAATGTACCTTGTGAATGATACTCTTAAGTCTATTTCAGAAGCGTATGTATAACCGGATACATACTACTAGAAGAAAACAGTTCTTAGTGAAATATATTTTATTCTCGCCAACGGCACTTGAGAAGTCATAGAAAAACCTTATGGTTACAAACCCGTGGGATAAAAGTGGGTGTTCAAAAAAAATCTTAGACCTGATGGTACTATCAAAAAGTACAAGGATCAACTATAACCAAGGGTTATACCCAAAAAGAATGCGAATACTTATTTGATACTTATTCACTTGATGCTAGACTAACTACCATACGAGTTCTACTTTTCTTGGTTGTCTCACATGGTCTTCTCGTTTATCAAATGTACGTTAAGATAGTTTTCCTTAATAGAGAGTTAGATGAGAAAATTTACATGGAACAGCCTGATGGGTTTGTAGTAGAAGGTCGTGAGGACAAGGTATGTAATATATTAAAATCATTGTATAGTCTTAAAGAAGTTACTAAGCAATGACATGAGAAATTTATAAACTTTAACATATGCGAGCTTTGCAGTTAATGAGACTGATAGATATGTGTATTATCGCAATGGTGGGGATGACGGAGTTATTTTGTACCTGTATATTGATGACATATTGATCTTTAGGGATAAATTTTGATGTGATTAATGAGGTCAAGTCTTTCTTGTCTAAAAAATTCGATATGAAAGATCTGGGAGAGGCTAATGTAATCTTAAACATCAAGTTAATTAAGGGTGCGAATGGGATTACACTTTTGCAATCTTATTATGTAAAAAAATCTTGAGCCGTTTTGGCTACATGGACAACAAGACATCTCTAACACCTTATGATCCTAGTTTGATACTTTGGAAGAATAAAAGAAATTAGTAAGGATCAACTGAGGTAATCTCATATCATTGGATCACTCTTGTACTTAGCTAGTACTACAAGGCATGACATCTCATTTCTTGTTAGAAAATTGAGTTAGTTTACTTCTAACATGAGTGATTATCATTAGCATGTGCTTGAGCGACTCATACGTTATATGCTAAGTAATATGAATTATGGACTTTACTATATTGGATACTCGTAAGTATTGGAAGATAAAGTGATTCAAACTGGATATCCAATTCTAACGATATTAAGGCAACAAGTGGATATGTATTCACTCTTTGTGGTGATACTGTCTCATAGAGGTCTTGTAAACAAACCATACTGACAAGGTCAACCATAGAAGCAGAACTCACAGCATTAGATATAACTACTGTTGAAGCAAAATGGCTGTATGAACTCATCATGGACTTGCTAGTGGTTGAAAAACTAATACTAGCTATCCTGATTATTGTCAAAGTGAATAGTTATAAGAAAAACACGAAATCATCCAGACATGTAAAGAGACGATTAGAGTATCAAAAAATTGAGAAACTCTAGAGTGATAGTCTTGAATTATATAAAAAAGCTAAGAACCTGGCAAATCCCTTTACAAAGAGATTATCATGGACTGTGATATATAATGCATCGAAAGAGATGGATATAAGACCCATGTGAGTTATACTCTAGTGGTAACCCAATTGATGTGATCAAAGATCCCATGAATTAGGATCTAGGAAGAACAAACTATTAGTTAACTAAACGAAAGTATTTTATAACCCACTCCAGTGAAGATGCAATACTCTTAGAATTTATAAGACAAGTTGGCTATTATCTTAGTGTGTTATGTTGACTTTAATTAGTAAAGATGTTGTCCTACATAGAATTCTTGAAAGAACATACACATATATAAGCTTGATTGCTGGTTGCAATCTGCGAGATTTTTGGGTACTCTCTAATAAACTCATGAAGAGACTAAGGAGTACGACTTATATACTTCACCTTAGGGGTGGTCTATTAGCAACCAAGTATCAGTTATGACTTTAAGTAAAACTTGTTTGCATAAAACTTACAATTCAAGACATAATCCATTGTCTAAATTGTGGATGTGTGTAGCATACACACAAAAGAATATACACAAGTTAGGGTTTTACCTCTTTTCTCTGCTACATCACCACATGTAGACTACTACATCCTATTGCGCTAGCGATCGGGAGAGTAGGTCTCTGGAACCCATCACCCTTAAGATTACGCACTGGGCGAGAACAAACAATGTTTTTGAAAAAGTTTGGTACGACTGCTAATGATCTGCTTCCTCTACGTCATTTATCGTTTGCTGTATTGTCATTACGGGGCCCTTTATATCTCTTGCTGTCGATTGGTACATTCACTTGACATCATTATTTTCTGTCATCAAGTATATCAGAGAGACATATGTGTATCCATGTTACATACATATATATAGGATATACTCTTGTTTTATCGGTTTATATTCATGATTTATCTAGTGATTAAACTAAATCTAAAAATTGCGCTACTATCCAACAAATAAACAGTATATTAATTACTAGAGAATATTTCTCTCTCCTCCTCTATCGTCCATATCACATAAAATCTCATGTGACAATGTGACATCTCTTATAAACAGCTAATAGCAACTCATTGTACACGCGCTAAGTATAACGGCGAGATGATATTCCGACCAAAGAGGGACAAGAACTGTCACAATAGACAAAAAAAAAAAGCATACAGGGAGGATCCAACACTATAAAATTTGGGCTCGATTCGATCAATCTGTTCGGATTAATCCTATCAATCTACTCTGATCTGCCTTGCGTCTATATATAAATAACAGCTGCAAGTTTGCAGGAACAGTTTGGTCACCGATCTACATCGTCGATCGCCCGCGCAACCTGCACTGCCGACGGCAGGGCGTCGTTCCTTCCTCCCCACTCCCTGATCCTCTCTTCAGCCAGCATAACCTGCAGCATTCTCAGTTCATACATTTATCTGAATAATTTCTAAATTAATTTGATTGTCGTTAAACGTCGTTAGTGTAGTACTGCACCTGTTTTTCCCACTTGGTTCTGTAGGAAATGAAGAGAAGTATAGCGGTCTGAAGCAGAGTTCCGAGTGACATGCCCACCCAAATCCCCTGCAGATTTGAGCACACGTCAACACACATCATTTTTTAAAATTCAGAAAATAAAAAGAGCCTGTGCATTCCACTTATTCATCCATATTATACTCTGTACGTTTTTTTTCCTTTGTTTTTGCTTCAATTTTTTTTATTTTTTTTGCTTTGTTCTTACGTACCATTGCATCCAGCTTTAGCTTGAAGCCGAAGAGGACCCCCAGTGGGATGCCAACGAAGTAGTAGCACCCTATATTTATGAATGCCACAAGCGACTGCCACCCTGCTCCGATCGCCACTCCTGCAAAAAGATTTCAAGGATTTTTTCCCCCATATGTTTGCATTAGAAATGTAAGCGATCTCTGGACAGACTAATTAGTTGCTGTTTGCTCTGCTTCTTGATCGGTACTGGCAATACCTGAGAGCACAGGCTGGATGCTGTTGAGGAAGATGGAGCCTGCGAGGAGGTATCCGAGCTTGGCAGCCTCACTCAGCACCTCGTAGTCCTCGCTGAAGAACCGCGGCAGCTCGGTCCGCCAGATGAGGAACACGGCCATGAAGATGGCGCCGATGAAGCCCGACGTCGACACCGCCATGATCACCGAGAACTTGGCCGCCTTGGGCCGGTTCGCGCCCAGCTCGTTCGACACCCTCACGCTGGAACAGAACAAAGCATGTAGCTTGGGCGTTAGTTCCATTGAACCCTGAACTGAATGATACTGCCTTGTGGTGCATGCTCGAGTTCTTGTGTTATTACCTCACTGCTGCGTTGAAGCCCAATGCAACCATCAGGGTCCAGAGCTGGTAATTGATGCTGTAAATTTTTACACGAATTGATTAATTATCTGCTGAAAAGATTGATATGTATACGTCGATTAGTCACAGTTTTGTGGGAGAATAATTGAGTTGCTTACCAAATGGACATGACGTCAACCTGAAGTTGTGGGTTCTTTAGGAGACCCACAAGGATGAGCACTGCAGTGTAATACCAGAGCTCCAAGCTGAAACAAATTACATAAAAAAATTATTGAGCATCAATTACGTATTCAGATGATACGAGTTTAATCTAAACAGTTGCTTGAATTAAGTTTGGAGAATTAGAGCGTCTGTGCAACTAGTTGTTACTATCTTTTTTTTTTTCATATTATCCGTAGATAGTATAATAGCTAATATCTTCAGTGGTTGATGTATAGCGCAATAAATTTTTAATTACTTCACCCACTCAAAATTCTCTTTTTTAATGCCTCACGCGTTATAATCTATCTATAGAATAAGAGTTAGATTTTCTCTTCTTCACATCTCTTATCATCTAGAAAAAAATCCGATGTAATCCACCTAATATCTAGCTGACATATATTATTGAAAACGCTAACATAAATGTACCAACCAAAGCATGACAGCGGACGCGAGCGACAGCTTGACAAAGGCGGCGAGGTTCTTGAACGCGAGCATGGATAACCCGCGCCACGCCTCCGGGAAGCAGCCGGAGACCAGGTACCCGACCTGCGCGAGGATGATGAGCCACCAGGACACGTTCCCGACGATGGCAGCACCGAGGAGGCCGTGCCCCAGGCGCGTGACGAAGACGTAGTTGAGCACGACGTGGACGGCGAGCCCCGCGCCGGAGATGAACGTGACGACCCAGACCCGGCTCTGCGCCTGGAAGAACTTCTGGAGCGGGAAGTTGGCGGCGTAGGCAAAGAGCTGTGGGACCACCCACCGGCAGTATGTGCCGGCGACGTCGGCGATGTCCCCGGGCTGGCGGAGCGCGCGCAGGATGGGCGCCGTGAAGAGGTAGGTCGGGGTGAGGACGAGCGCGGTGGCGCCGCAGATGATCCAGGAGCGCTGGATGTAAACGCCCAGCATGTCCACCTGCCCCGCGCCCACCGCCTGACCGCACAGCGTCTCCAGCGCGCTGCCCATGCCGAGCTGCCAGCCATCAGCCATGCACGCACCGTCAGTTAGTTTGTGCGCGCGCGGGAACCCTCAGACTTCAAATCGATCGACATAATTTTCTTTTCTTAGAGAAATCCGGTTACAACTTACAAGCAGATTTAAATTTGAAACAGCCATGGCGCTAATACTAGATGTGTGTAATCATAATAGTAATTTTGGTGCGAGAGTAATAATCTTGCTAGTGAGTTTTCTTTTGTCTAAACTAAGTGAGTTTCCAGAATTTCTGGATTTTATGGAGTCAAACTATTACCTCTACTATATTTCAACATGTGTAGATTTATTTTAAAAAATATATTCATAGTATTATAATTATATATACCACGATAAATATCAACAGACAAAGTTGGGTTTTTGAAGATCAGCCATGTCGAGGTGACAAAACGCGAAATGCCAGGAGCTAACTAAAGAACAAAATACATAAAAGAGAGAGAGAACTAAAGAACAAACATATGTACAATATACACACACATATTGCCATGAACACTGCTACACGTACAACCATTCGAGTATAACTCAAGATCTAATAACTAAATCACTTAGATAAAAGCTCATAAATGTATCAGATGATTTAAATGCATAGTTGTACTCAAATAGTTGTATGGGAAAGCATTTCCATGTTGTCATAATGGACAGCACATATATATATATGGTTGCTAGTTTGGCTAGCTAGCGCCTGGCGCGTGGAAATGGCCAGACAAGCTAGAGTGAGACACGCAGTGCATTGTGCAGGCGGAAACGACCACCGGAAAATGCAAATGGTTTTAATTTCTTGGACGTACGTACGACGCGTTGGGACGTGCCGTCGTCGATCGCCCGGCGGCCAACACCAGTTTGGCCGCCTTTGCTGAGAGTCAGGCCTATTGCTTTGCGCGAGATGATCGAGTGGACACAGGACGACACAGCCTACGTACGTACTGCTAGCTAGCTTCTCTACCAACTTCCGGAAAGTGTTGGGCCAGCTAGCAATAGATAATTTGGTTGAAACGCATGTTATCTCTTTGCTTCCTTTTTCTGCTTGGCTTAATTTTACACGCGCGGTACAATGTCGGCCATCACACGTACACACACACGACGACGACGACGACGACGACGACGACGACTACATGCATGGGTAGGACACGAATGAAGGTTAATTCGTGAGGTTTTAACTTTAATTATTCAAGCTCATTGATTAAAGTTAACGATTTATATTTCTTTAGCTGCACGCACATATATTAATTCCTACCCCGGATAACTTTGTTCGAACCCTCCACGAGAAGGAACAAATTACGTGCGGTGTGTATAAGCTTCACCGATCGAGAGCGGTCGATGGAGACGTACAAACCACCATTAATGATCTGATCAATATCTAGAGATCGACATATATACGGCTCGGCCGTTTCAAGCCAGCTGAATTTGCTAGTTTGTTAGTGGCATGCATTTACCTAGATACCTGTCTACCTAGCTTCTCCAGGTTTATCATGCATTTTAAAAAATGATCGAAATTTTAGTTTTCAAACTTGTTACAGAAACTGAAAAAGTAAAGTGCAAAGCACTTGTGGCTTCCAAAACTTACTTAGTCTCCACCCACCGAGAATAGACACATCTTGATGGTTTGTATCAAAGTAAGTAAATAATTCTTAAAAAATAAAGTCTATTTTCGAACAAAAATAAAGTTAATGTGTCCTACGTTATAAATTTAGTGCAAAGTACTAAAAAAATGCACATGTGTATAAGCTTTCCCGGCCCTCGGAACAGTTCAAAGTTTTTTTAGACTAGTTCGACGTTAATCTTGAAGCGATTAGCCGTCTCGTACGTTCTAAACGGGAATGTGCATATACATATCATATATGTGCAGCAGGATGCCAAGAACAAAGAGATCTTTTTGCTACGTTCATGCAAAACTAGTTATTTGACGTTGCAATTAGGTGTGTATTACTATGTACTGCATGCTCCAAGTACTAAGTTTGGTATAACTAATTGGCGACTTGCTTGGCGTCAAATGAATTCCATGGGTAATTAAGTTGGCGTGCGTACCAGGATCCCGTAGGCGAACCCCTCGATGACGTTCTGGGCGATGGCAACGGCGGCGAGCTCGACGGCGCCCATGTGCCCGACGAAGCCAACGGTGACGAAGCCGATGGAGAACTGGAAGACGGCGGTGAGGATGGCCGGGAAGGCGATGTGCCACAGCAGCTTCGACTCCTTCCAGCTCTTGCTCACCAGCTTCCCCATTGTGTGCCGCGCCGTACGCCTGAGGCTCGATCGATTGGTGGGACGGACCTAGATCCTATAGAGATTGTCCACCGGCCAGGCGATCAATCCGAAGCTGGTTCTGGTTCAGTTTGCTAATACTTGTCTAACTCTGCAACTGCCATGCATATGAACACCTACAGAAGGAGCTAGTAATCAACAGATACTTCTCCGTCGTGTCGCTAGCTAATTAAGTTACAATCTGCTAAGCTTGTGCATTTTATATAGCAGGCTTCTCTGGTCTGGTGTATGTGCAGCTAGCTGGAGTAGTACTACTACTAGTACAAGTGTGTGAGTAAAGGCAGGGGCTATATATAGATGCTGACAAAGGGTAAGGGTAGGTAGACGAAAAAGGGGTCGGTCGGTGGGGTTAGCACCAAGCGGTGAGATGATGATACTATACGATGATGATGAATTGATGAGAAAGATAATGTGTGGAGATGAGCACGCACGACGTGCCGGAGGAGGGGGCAGGTCGGGCGGTGGAGGCAAGGTCAGGTGAGGCCGTGTGGTTTGTTAGGATTGTATCGGACGGGTTTGGACCCGTTTGGAACGTGAGCTACCTTTTTGCGCTTCCATGTACGTGAAGCTGCCGCGAAATATACGCCGAGTTCCAGGTGTCGGGAGTTTCTCACGAAACGAAAAATGCTTGCTAGTTTTGTGTGACATGCGTGGTTTCTTAGCAATGCTCTTAATACAAGCTAAATCGTCAATGCACGAATCGGACTTAATATAAGCTGTTCTTACTCCCGATACCTAACTGCATTATACGTACGTGATTCTCTCGATCGATGCAAGCCGGCATCACCCTGCCATGCATCAGCAGAAAAATCCTTCATTTTCTTGCTCTCCATTAATATTCCTTGCTCGATTTGTTTTTAGAGTATACGGTTAGACAACGCTATCTTTACCTAACCACATTATGGCATCACGGATTAGGTCCCCAATTTAGTCGTCTTGTAGGTACACTGCTCGCGGAAGAAACAGGCCAATCAATCCCCATCCATAGAAAAATAAATGTCAATAAGCTAGCTCGATCATATACTCTATATATTAATCGGCTAATGCCATTTCCTCCGTTACTTTGTTGCAGTTATCATACCGTCATACGCACCAGTGACACGTTACAGTCGTCATCGCCGTTTCAAAAATCGAAAAAAAACAAAGGGGCATGCATACAGATTGAGTTCGTGGTCAGCGGATCATGACAGAATGATCCACATTTTGTTCTGTGGTTAGGTAACGGAACAGTTTTGTGTGGCACTAATTTTGTTCTGTGGTTAGGTTTGGTTACGATCGATGGAGGAGCTTGCTTGCTCATGCATGAACAAGGACAAACCAGCAACTAGCACTGTGTACTTGATGAAGCATGCATCCGAACAAGCAGCACTGCATGGACGGCCCGGATATGAGTTCACAGCTGATGGAACTGCAGGGCGGTGCATGCGAAGATGTGATGCCATGCATGGACAGAAGAAGAGGGCAAATCGAGGGAGGTGACACGAGGCGACCCGACATGATTTGTGATGCATGAATCGTGCTGCTGCCGACCGAGGCGGAGCAGACGCCCGGCCGGCGCAAAGAAACAGCTGCTCGGCCCATCTCGGACAGCGTCCGCGGTGTGGTGAGCTCGGCCAGCCTTTCCCGAGGCTCGACTAGGCAGCGCCCGTAGGTGCGGTGGATTGGAAGATGTGTAATGCCCTAGAATAATTTTTATTATATAAAATATAAGTAAGTTCTCATTTCACTTTTTCTTTTTACTCTTCTCTCATCTAATACAAACTTTTAAAATTCAAATATTTTACTCACTTTTATCACTCACTCTCATCTTTCAGTTTTCTCGTCTCGTTAACAGCTACGGATATGAAACATATTTTACTAATAAAAATAAATAAAGAAATTAGAAGAAAAATTAATGTATAATCTCCTTCTCCGTTTTTGGATCTCATATAAAATCAAACTACAGTATTGCTCCTGGCGTATTCGTTCAGCAGTGCTCCTATAATTCATCTACATCTTTATACCTTGAGTTTATGTTCGATATCACTACGTCCAATATTTATGTTTTCTTACAATGCACGAGCACTTAACAAGTTAAGGAAATTATATATGTGTTGCGAGGCCGCCTACTGCATGCTTCACCAACCAACCGTATGAGCATGCTTGGAAAATAGCACATGTCACAAATCAAACCGTGATATCGGACGTACCAGATGAAATATGCTACAAGATGCGGCTGTTTGTTAAGTGGTACAACTAAAGCTTAACATGTTGCAACCTAACCAAAGCCACCAAACTCTATGCCCATGCACTCGCAAAAAAGCTCCTATTGCGAATTAGGCGGTCCTATCTCTAGCATACGAGCGTCTAGAATTTGCTTTTAGTTTTGTGTATATGTATTTTAAAAAAGCTAGCATGCGTCCCTATTTCTTTATCAAAGGCCTGTTTATTAAGTTAGTTTGTCTACTCAAAGATTAAGTGTTGAAAATTATAGCCAACACTAAAGAAGGTATGGTTTGTAGCTATGTTTTTTTCTTGGAATCATACGAGTACAAATAAATCAGAATACTTTGATAGAGCTAAAAGGGCAAATAATTTAGGACGGAGGTAATATGTGTATATGTTGCTTCTTCTCCTTCAACTTGTCCCCCTTGGTGGCTCTTACAAAAACAGGCATGCCATCGATGTACTCATAGCCATTAGAGATAAGCCAATAAGTGTGCATCCTATCATGTTACCCTAGCTGTGATGCCTCCCACCTAGATATATAATTATCTTTCTTTACGTACACCATAATTACCTACATCCCAACTAAATTCGTAGTGCTACAACCCACAAATTGCTTCCTATCGACGGCGGGCAATAACGGTATGAGAAGGATATTGTGCTTGTTGATGGGACCGTACGATCTTGGCAAGCTGCTCGGCAAGGGTAGCTTCACCAAGGTCTAACACATGTGAACGGTTCTTGGGAGCGGAAAGCATCAGGGCTTGGTTCGAGTATCTTAACTTTATTTCCAGCAATTTACTAGTTGTAATAGTTCAGGATTTTTTATAGTATTAGTAGTGAATAAAGAATGTATCATGGCACTATTGTCATTAGGTTGTTAAATACTACGAATCGAGGTGACCCTAATACCCACTAAGTTGAGGACCAGTAAGACCAACTATTGCACAATAAAATAGCTCAACTCTTTATTACTAACATGTTGATACAACAAAGGACTCAACTCCTTTTCTAGTGGCTACTCTTATACTCTAATGCTCATGTCATAGTCCTATGGCATGTCACTCTTCATGGTAGCTACCTATGGCATGCCACTCTTCATGGTAGCTACCTATGCCATGTCATGGCTCCTATATCTTTTTTTTGGCTACTTGACCCTTATGACATATTGGCAAGGAGGGAGGCCACCTCTGTTTATACTAGCTCATAGATATTAGTTTTTTCTATCATGCTAAAATATCTAGCTCTAGAAATTTTCTTATTTTGCTATGAAACATTGCAACATGACTCATGTATGTCCTTATAAAGAAATTGTGAGCATATATGAGTCATATTAACATGCTTCATGACAAAGTAAGAAAAATTCTAGAGTTGGAAAGTTTGGCATGGTAAGAAAAATCTAGTATCTAGATAATGATAAGAAAGAGTGTGCAATGTGCCACTCGGCACAATTCCGATGCTCATAAACAAGCAGAAG
This sequence comes from Phragmites australis, assembly GCF_958298935.1. Classification (NCBI taxonomy): domain Eukaryota; kingdom Viridiplantae; phylum Streptophyta; class Magnoliopsida; order Poales; family Poaceae; genus Phragmites; species Phragmites australis. The sequence goes on along the minus strand of NC_084924.1, from coordinate 16,860,673 downwards.
GGGTCTCCCTCCTTGCCACTATACCATAAGGATCAAGTAGCCACAAGAAGATATAGGAGCTATGATATGACATAGGTAGCTACCATGAAGAGTGACATACCATAGGATGACATGAGTATTAGAGTGTAGAAATACCCACTAGAAAAAGGGTTGAGTTCTTGTGTTATATCAAAGTGTTAGTAATAAATAGTTGAGCTACGTTATTGTGCAAGAGTCGATCTCCTTAATCCTCAACTTAGTGGGTATTAGGGTCATTCCATTCAGAACACTAAATTTAAGATATGTAGTGTTGTTCTTAGAAAATTGAAGCAATTCAAGAAAACTTTATTTTCCTTTATTGAAAATACAAGTTTGGAAACCTTTATAGAAGATCAAGGAGCATTGGGACATTTAATAAAACATATTTCAGTTTTTGTACTGATATGATGGGAATCATAAGCTATGACACATGTTTCAAGTTTTGGACATTTTCTTTTAGTTGTATGGCATTTGACATAAGAGACAAGTTCTTTTGTGAATCTATCTGATGGTCCAATCGTCTTGTGGTGTTATTATCTAAGTGTCCAAATTTAACAAGCATTCAAATATAACCACATTTTGTTATTTGTAACTTGTTGAAAGTTGTATTGCAAATATTATTCTGCTATATACCTAAACCAAACAAGTAGTTAAGGAAACAATAGAATTTTAATTCCTACAAAGAAAGTAACATATTTTTTTCTAAATTTATATAATATTACGTCGATGCCACCCTGGACGATGTGTTAGTACAATGGACATTTGTTTGCTAAATTAACACAACCAAAGGTATTCTCTTGTTATAAATTTGTAGCTACATAAGCGCACTCTTACTATTTTGTAGCAACAATTAAGCCAAGGACTGAGTTAGATTATGCGTGACCTAGCAACAGTCGTATGTTGTAGACCTTAAGTCCCATTGGATTTTTTTACTGGATGGTGATTTGTAAGTATTTAATTTACAATAGAAAGAGAAGTTTAGGACAAGGGACTAAGCAGAGAGTTGCTTCTGCTGAGAGATTACGCTATTGGTTTCATAAAAAAAAAAGCTTCTTAAACCTAATGCCTTATGGCTACATATCCCTACATGCATTGGTTTGCAGAGCTGTGGCGCAGATGCTGAATAATTACATGCAATCGTAGTTCGTATATAGTACATGCACATTTACCTATCTTATTTATGCAGAAGGATACGATCTGCTTTGGCCTATAAATAGAACGTGACAAGAGCTTCTAGGGGACAAGATATCAAACTTATGGAGGCATGATAAGCTCCTTGTTCATAGTTGATATGTATCTGAATCCCCAGTGACTTACTACAGTAGGCCTAGGAGGCATTGGGATTTTTGTTTCTGCCTCCGATTGGGGTACAACACTAGAAGGATCTAGTGACAACCGCTAAACAATTAAAGACGATCTAGTGCATATGTGGTGGCGGTTAGGAATACTCGGGTTTCTACCAACGATAATTGCTATGACAAGCATAGAGCGAGATGGCAGCGCGTTGCCCATCCCATCATGGGCCGTCCGAAAGCTACTAACAACTGTATGTACCCATCACATTCGAGTGCTGCCATAGGGCTCGGGACTATTCTTCCTAGATTGTGAATTCCCTCCCTGCATTGTGTGAAGCAATGTCGGAACATTGTAACAAAATCATAATGCGATCACATGTCTTGTAAGCAATTCATCTACTTGGAAAATTGTAATTTGTGGATAAGTTGAAATAATTAATGTTCTAATTTGGATGTGAGGCATGTTTGTGTTCGAATGGATCAGCGTGTCAAAATTTTATGTGAGGCATAATGCAAAATTTGGATGCATCGTTGTATCAGTTTAACAGCGGCCCTGTTTTCACATATATCAGGTGTGGAAATGTGTAATTCGTCTGGGAAGTGCGAAAAATTCAGAAAGTGATCAGGGAAGCAAAGAACCTTGCACGGGCGCCCCCTAGTGATACATTTGCTTATTGAAATAACATGCAGATACTGGTAGGAAACCAGAGCATGAATTGGGCTATCATGACATGCTAATACAAAAAAGCATGCCGTCTTTTCTGGACCATTTAAAACTTTTACACCTTTTTGTCGATAACTTTAACCTCCCGTAACTCCTGTTTAGGGATTCTCATATATAACAATTGAGAGGTCAGCATGGCTGAATGACTGACTTGACCACAACCAAACTTTATTTTGTTGTTGCACGAGCCAACCTGGACGATGAATACTACGCGAGAGTGGACACAGATGAACACAGGGTAGTTTTTGCGCAACGTACTTGCTTGCTGCCTTTTCTCTTTCTTCTCTTGTTTATACGGTCAATACCGTTTTGCTTACAACTGAAAACGAACGAGAAAATAGCTAGGAACGGGTATTGCAGCCGTGCCATCCCACGTCCACCCGTACGTTGCTATGTTTGCCGCTGCATGAGCTGAAATCGTGCCATCCCACTAACTCCTACAATGGCCTAATCTAACTAACCGAAAACTAAGCCAAGATGTGCTCATGCACAAGTTGCATGGCGTGTTATTTCTGCACTAAAGAAAGAAAAATAGTAAAGAACTAGGCTCAACGAGATTACATGCATAACATTCACCCCCTTAAGCCCGCTGTGCAGCCTTCACCTCCACGACACCTAGCATCTGCCTCATTTCACCAAATTTGACTCGCCCAAGTGCCTTGGTAAGAAGATCTGCAAGTTGCCCATTTGTGCCAATATGTTCAAGGTTAGCTTTTCCCTCCTCGATGCACGACCTGATGAAGTGGTACTTCGTGTCTATATGTTTGCTCCGCTCGTGGTGCACCGGATTCTTTGAGAGTGCAATAGCTGACTTGTTGTCCACCTTGAGAGTGAACTTCGTCGGAGCTCGCCCAACCATCTCGCCGAGCAGGCGGCTGAGCCAAACACCCTGGCACGCGGCGCTAGCCGCTGCAACATACTTCGCCTCGCACGATGATATCGCCACGACCTTCTGCTTCTTTGAACTCCATGTGACGATGCTACTCCCGAGCAGGAATGCAACCCCGGATGTGCTCTTCCTATCATCAATATCTCCGGCGAGGTTGCTGTCTCTGTAGCCTGTTAACACCAGCCCCTTCAAGTTTTCTTTGTAGCAGCACCTGTAGCCAATTGTGCCCTGCACATACCTCAAAATCTGCTTGATGACCGCCCAGTGCTGCTTTCTTGGAGCTTCCATGTACCGGCTAGTGATCCCAACAGCATAGGCGATGTCGGGCCTGGTGTTGACGAGGTAGCGCAAGCTACCAATCACACTCCTGTAGTGTGTTGCATCGACAGCCTCACTTCCATCCCTCTTGCTGATCTTGAGACGGCACTCCATCGGCGTGGAGCAAGAGTTACACGAGCTCATCCCGGCGTTCTCCAAGGTCCTTTGGGCATAGCTGGTTTGGCTCACCTTGATCTCACCATCACTCTGTTCAACCTCGATTCCCAAGTAGTAGGACAAGAGACCAAGGTCACTCATCCTAAACAGCTGCTGCATCTCGGCTTTGAAGGTGTCGATGTTGCTCGGGCTGGTTCCAGTGATGATGAGGTCGTCCACATAAACCCCCACGAGCAGAAACGACTCGGCATCTCCTCTCCTGTACATGGCGTGCTCCAATTGGCTCCTACTGAAGCCGAGGGGCGTTCAACAATGCATCAAGCTTTGCGTTCCAGGCTCGCGGCACTTGCCGCAGCCCGTACAAAGCCTTCCGCAGCTGGAGAACCTTGTTGTGATCCTTCCCGTCGGTAAAGCCCGGGGGTTGCTGCACGTATACCTCCTCTGCGAGATCACCGTTCAGAAAAGTGGATTTAACATCCATGTGATGTACCTGCTATCCGCCGTGCACCGCGAGAGCGAGAAGCAGACGAATTGACTCCATGCGTGCCACCAGGGCGAAGACTTCCTCGAAGTCCACCCCCTAACACTGAGCATATCCCTTCGCTACCAAGCACGCCTTGTGCTTTACAATGTTACCGGTAGGATCTTTTTTCACCTTGAAAACCCACTTCAATCCGATGGCACGGTGGCCGGCGGGAAGAGTGGCAATTTCCCAAGTGTCATTGTCGATGATCGAGTCAAGCTCATCCTGCATCGCCTTGCGCCATGCGTGATCAGAGAGCGCGGCCTCCATGCTAGCTGGCTCCTTGGCGGCGAGAAGACACAGTCCCACGTGCTCGGACTTGTCGTTGCCATCTAGGGCGTCGAAGTCGGCCGGCACCTGGACCTCCTTGGTGGTGTCGAGGATGTTCTCGAGGCGACGATAGCAGTGCGGCCCACCAGAGTCGGTGTTGAGGTTGGAGTCGTGGGTTGGCGGCGTGGCGAACTTGACCGGCACAGGCGATGGTGTGCGCGGTTCCGCCTCCGCGGTTGTCAGCACGTCCACAAAAGTGCGTGGCGTGCCCGACCCTGGCACTGCATCAGCCTCGGTTGTTGTGCTGCACACCACGGTGAACGTGGCTGGCGCGGCCGGCAGCTCCGCGGTACTGTACTTGCACCAGTCCTAGGCGTGGTGTTCTTCGAAAAACACATTGCGCGTCACGTGAAGCCGCTTCCCAACTGGATCGAAAATACGGTATGCCTTTGAGCCCTCCTCATAGCCAACGAACACTCCCAGGAAGGAGCGAACAGTTAGCTTGTGCACTCTGGGACCCAGTTTCTTCACGTGTGCAACACAACCAAAAATTCTCATGTGATGCACACTTGGTTTCTTACCATGCCACGCTTCGTAGGGAGTCACGCCGTCCAAGCTCCTCGACGGCGCTCGATTGAGAATGTATACGGCTATTTTCACAGCCTCTCCCAAGAACGGTCCCGGCATGGCCATCGCCTTCAGGAGACACCGTGCCATTTCGACCACCGTCTGATTTCGCCGCTCCACTACACCATTTTTTTGTGGCGTGTACGGCGCTGTGGTCTGATGGTTGATGTCGTTCGCCTCGCAGAACTCGACGAAGTCACCGGAGTTGAACTCGCTGCCCCGGTCAGAACGAAAGGCGAGCAGCTTGCACTCGCACTCCGCCTCCACCACGGCCTTGACTTTCTTGAAGAAGCGCAGCGCCTCATCCTTGGAGCTGAGTACTTCTAGCCACATGAATCGAGTGTAGTCATCGACTATGAGCAGGAAGTACCTCCTGCCGCCGGCGGTTGGTGGAGTGAACGGACCACACAGGTCGGTGTGTACCAGCTCTAGAGCACGCCTCGCCCTGTACGATCTGGCTCAGGGAAACGGAAGCTGGTGCTGCTTGCCGAGTGCGCAGCTGTCGCAAAATTCCTCCACATGCTCGATCGCTGGTATGCCACGCGCCATGTCCTTGCGAGCCAGCGTCCGCAGTGCACGGAAGTGAAGGTGACCGTAGCGTCCGTGCCACAACCACGCATCATCATTCTTCTGGGCCAGCAGGCTCACCGGTGTGGCAAGACGTAGGCGGACGGTGTAGAGACGATTGCCGGTGCGGTTTACACGAGCAAGCGCGACCGGTCGAGGATGCTCATGGCGCCGTCTTCAATGGTTATCCTGCACCCGTTTTCGTCGAGCTGCCCGAGCGAGACGATGTTGCTGCGGAGGCTGGGGATGAAGTAGACGTCTCCAAGAAGGCGGTGATCACCGGTGAGGCACTGGAACACCACCGTGCCCCGGCCCTGGATGTTGACGACCGAGCCGTCGCCAAATCGCACCGTCCCGTGCACCGACTCGTCGAGCGTGGTGAACATCTCACATACTCCGATCATGTGGCTTCTCGCTCCAGTATCAAGGTACCAGAGGCCATCAGGAGACGGCACAGGGATCACCCTCTCCTCGTTCAGGTACACCACCTGGGGCGCGTCGTCGGTGATCTGCACCAGAGAGCAGAGCTGCGCCATGAGCAGTGCCGGTGCCTCCTCCTCTTCAGCGCGCGCGAGTTCGCCGCCTCACCCTGGTTCTCCCGCTCGCAGTCCTGCTTGGCCTTGCGGCACTCCTTGGCCCAGTGGTCGGCCTTGCCGCAATAGCGGTAATTTCCTTTCCGGCGCTCGCCGGAGCCGCCAGCACCGCTACTGCTCCCGGCCTTGTCGCCGTTGTGCGGCTTCGGTTTGAACGCCGTCTTGCCGCCCTTGTCGCCGCCGAACGAGGCACCCTGTTCGCGTTGGCGCTGCCGGGCTGACCATTCCTCCTCGGTGAGAAGGAGCTTCCCGATGCCATTCCCCATGTCATCGAGGTCGTAGCTCTCTTCCACTGTTAGCAGACGACCGCAGAGCTCTTCAATCGTCAACGTCTTGAGGTCGACGAAGGATTCGATGGCTATTGCCATCTACCGGTACTTGCGTGGCACCACATGTAGAAACTTGAGCACGGCCCGATGCTCGGTGACGGGGTCGTTCAGGAGCTGCAGGTCGTTGACGATGGTAGTCAGGCGAAGCGCGAAATCCTCGATGGACTCCCCTTCGTGGAACCGGAGTTCCTCGAACTCGCAGCGGCGGGTTTGCGCCCTCGCCTCCCGCACGCGTTCGCACCCCATGCGCAAGGTCTTGAGTGTGTCCCAGGCAGCCTTGGCGCTGTCCTTGCCGACGAGCGTGCGCACCAGCTCCGATGGAACTGCCCGCAGCAGCACCGCCAGTGCCGCGCGATCGTCGCGCTCGTCATCGCCGAACTCGACAGCCTCCCATAGCCCCTGTGCCTGCAGCTGAACACGCATGATAATGGCCCAGTCGGCGTAGTTAGTGCGGGTGAGCATCGGGTATTGGGCAGAGCTGCCGCCCTCCCTCATGACACGCTCATGCACTACGATCTCACGCCCACTGCGGCGACCTGGACTACAGCCGCGGCGACCGACTGGAGACTGCGACGCCCTGCGTCGCGGCGGCGGCGTCCGTGACCCGCCCTCCTCGTTGCCGGTGTCGTCGGTGGTGCATGAGCTCTGGGATCCCGCCATGAACGAGGCTCTGATGCCACGTGTTGTTGCACGAGCCAACCTGGACGATGAACACTACGCGAGAGTGGACACAGATGAACACAGGGTAGTTTTTGCGCAGCGTACTTGCTTGCTGCCTTTTCTCTTTCTTCTCTTGTTTATACGGTCAATACCATTTTGCTTACAACTGAAAACGAACGAGAAAATAGCTAGGAACGGGTATTGCGGCCGTGCCATCCCACGTCCACCCGTACGTCGCTATGTTTGCCGCTGCATGAGCTGAAATCGTGCCATCCCACGAACTCCTACAACGGCCTGATCTAACTAACCGAAAACTAAACCAAGACGTGCTCATGCACACGTTGCATGCCATGTTATTTCTGCACTAAAGAAAGAAAAACAGTAAAGAACTAGGCTCAACTGGATTACATGCATATCATATTTCGATTTGGGCAACTTGGCCGCTACTTTGCCAACAATTAAAACTCTGCTGTCACTGGCAAATCCTGAAGCTGCAAGACTAGAAGGATTCTCTTGACAATGTGAAATTCAGTCACCCATTTTCCCGCAAAAAAAAAAAAGTCACCCAACACAGCTTCATTAGATTTTCTCCTGTCAGTCGAGTCACATGCACTGAACCATGAATGAATTAAGATTGTTAATGGTTCAATTTCAGCCAAACCATATCGTGATAGTGCTTGATCCAAAGGGGCATGTATGTGAAACCATTACCTAGTCATTCTTCTCATATCTTTTTTTCCTTTGAGGAATGAAAGTTTTTTTTTCTGTTGTAATTTGATCTAGGACTAATTAGCTTTTTGTTTGCTTCTGTTGTTCTCTGCCTACCTCAGAATTTCACATTCACAGGCTTTGCCTTGAATTCTCAGGCTGACGAAGTGAACTTTTTGTCCTTTTTGCCCCAGTGATCTTTTTTTTAGGGGAGCCCTAATGAAATATCAGAAGGTAAGCTCAGTGCTTAGCTAAATCATGGCCAAACTTTCTTAAATATAGGTCCAGCCCAGCCCAGCCCAATGACCACGCCGGAGGAGGAAGAAATCTTAAATACAGGTCCAGCCCAGCCCAGCCTAATAGCCCATTAAAGCCAGCAGCACCAAAGCAAAGCCCTAGAAAGCCTGCCACATCCAACGGCTACTGATCCTCCCCATCCGATCCAACGGTTGCCTAGCAACACACCTACATTATAAGACCGCGCTTCCATCGCTAGGGTTTCTTTCCCCGGATCACTCCGCCTCCACTCCTCCCATCCCCCAGGTAAGGTTGTCGGCGGCGAGCGGCGGCCATGACGACGGGCTTGAGGAAGAACAGGAAGAAGCGTGGCCACGTGTCCGCCGGGCACGGCCGCATCGGCAAGCACCGCAAGCACCCGGGCGGTCGCGGTAACGCCGGAGGCATGCACCACCACCGCATCCTCTTCGACAAGTACCACCCGGGCTACTTCGGCAAGGTCGGCATGCGATACTTCCACAAGCTCCGCAACAAGTTCTACTGTCCAGCCGTCAACGTCGAACGCCTCTGGTCGATGGTGCCCGCCGACAAGGCCGCGGAGGCCGGCGCTGACAAGGCCCCGCTGGTGGACGTGACGCAGTTCGGCTACTTCAAGGTGCTCGGCAAGGGGATGCTGCCGGCGAAGCCCATCATCGTCAAGGCTAAGCTCATCTCCAAGGTCGCAGAGAAGAAGATCAAGGCCGCCGGAGGCGCCGTCGTGCTCACCGCCTAGGGTTCGGTCCTCCTGGTCATCTCTTGGTCTTGAGATCTTTATCTGAACTAGTAGTCATTTATTGTTTAATCTGTTTCTGCTAAGAAGACTTGACAGCGGCTTATGAGAATTTTTGCACTTTGTGATGCCAGCTCGTACCAAATATTTCAGTTCTATACCAATCGTCGCTACTTTTGCTACCAATTGTGATCTGTTTAACCTGTGCAATTGATGCATGTTCTAGTATTCAGGTTGGAGTGTAATTCGTAGTTGTGCTTGCATTACTATATGTCATGATCGTAGAAATGAGTTTTACATGGTTGATATGCGTAATGCTGTACCATGTGAATTGGTCGATCAAATCTTTATGTCAATCTGATGCAACCTTTGTTCTATTGATTGTATTTACTAGAGCTTGTAAGAAATGGCCCATGTTTAGGCGCTCCCAAGAATCTCTTCTGAGAGGTCATAACCTTGGTAAACATGTATTATGATGAATAATTCCTCGGATGATCTGGTGTTGGCCTACTGCATGTAATGTCCTGTATCTAGCTTTATAGCGTCATGTATGTTTGGGATGGTATGATTTTTTGCAATTTGTTTCTTGGTGATGCATTTTGGTTATGCTGTAGGCCTGTAGCCCTTGTTTGGTCAAGGGACTTTATTCTGTCCTTGCCTGTACATTTTTAAACTTGGAGCACTTGCAATGAACAGTTTTATGAATAAGATCAGCTTTTTAATTAGATTAGCATCTTTTGGCTGAGATATTTCTATGTTGAATAAGATCAGTTTTTTTGCTTGGTAGGTTGTGTCATCTGTTTTTGTTGTCTTGATCTTTAGGAAATATTTAGTTACTAAAGTTCATGATTACTCAGTTGTAAACTCATGGGTTCAATATGGAGGTTGGTGTTGCAAGTTTATTAAGTTTTAGGTTTTGGCATTTTGCTATTTACTGCTCGTTGGCCATGATACCTTGATAACTAGCTGATCTATGGTACTGGTTTCCTGTTTCCTGAACCCAAATACTTTGACCCAGTGCCTCAGTTTGAAGCTCACTACAAGCCTATCCCAACTAACTCTACCCTGAACTATGCGAAGCCTATGAAAAGCTGAGAAAACACCATATTTGCATTGCATGGACCAAACTATGATGCCCCTTAGTCTTTTTATAATCCTTTTTATTTCTAATTTCTATGTTGATTAATGCATGTACATTCTTCCCATATTGTCATAGCCTTGTTTTTAAGAAATTCGGTATAGGTTGTATCATTTGGCTTGTTATGTTTTGTTATATGTTTGTCTGATAGCTAATGTTGATATCTGGGTGAACTACGTATGTGCTCATGAATCATGTTTGTTTGCTCATGGGGTATCTAATATATGATTTGTGTTATTGTGTTATATGAATCATGATTAAAGTTGGACAATGCTCACGTGTACTTGCTGATACTATCTAAATGCTATTAGGATGGTGGTGTTCATATGAGATTACTGTTTCATTGCATTGCTGCCATTGCCTCCCCTTCTTATTTCGTGTTTGAGTCCAGTTGTCTTGTATCTTCGAAAATTTTGGCCCATACTAATATTCTGAATTAGTTCTGAAGTCACGTAGATTGAGTTTCTATCGAATCTGAGATTTCCGTTGCTGTATAGTTTCATGGTTTGGTGATTGTGTGCTTCTGTTTCAAACTTATTTCGAGATTGCGCTAGCTATCTCAGGCGTGGATCATGATGCATATGTTTAGGTACTTCATTTATATTAATCTTGTTTTGATTTCGAGTTAATATTTGTTCATCCTGGGAATTTTTGGTGAATGGATGTTCCGTTTCTTTCCGTATCATGTTGATCCGGGGATTTCTCACTTCCTCGTTTAAATTGCTCTTGATTACCCCAAGTTTAGTACAGGCACAGGTTTGTATAAAATTTCAATAGAAAATGATGCAAATTGGGAGGAGTACTTTAGAGTGTTGGGCTAATTTTGGGTGTTAGTTGTCAATTAGATGGTGACTCCCGATTCTAAGAAATCACAGCTGGGTCGACCCTAAAGACCAGAGGGGTCTTCGCGATGCCCCACCCCTCCGTTTCCGTCTAGATTGTCATTGTCTCCCCGCGCGCACAAGGCCTCCACATGTCATAGAGATGAAGCAATGCTCTTACTGATTTGAATGCTTTCTTTCAAACTGCAATGCCAAGGTATGTGTCGGTGACCTAGGAATTACCCGAGTCCCGAGATCAAGATAGCAGAGTGTCACGTGGTGTCCTTCCGCGGGAACACATTTGCAAGGTATGAGAAGACTAAGTCCCGGGAGAGGGTGCTCGGGGCTATGAACAGTGGTCCCCGAGTACTCGAGTTCTCCGATGACCCGAGAAAACCAAGTACCGGGAAGAGAGTACTCGGGGCTGCGAACAGTGGCCCCTGAGCACTCTAAGTCCCCTGACAACTAGAAAGGCTAAGTACCGGGAAGGTGGTGCTCGGGGCTGCGAACAGTGGCCCCTCGAGTACCTCGAGGACCTAAGGGAAGTCAGTTCCGGAAGAGAGTGCTCGGGACCGTGAACAGTAGCCCCCGAGCACTCGGTTCCCCGAGGATCCGAAAAGTTAGTTCCGGGAGAGAGTGCTCGGTGCCGTGTACAGTGGCCCCCGAGCACTCGGTTCCCCGAGGGTCTAAGAAGTCCTTCGCGGGTGGCCCCCACAGAGGTCCAGCGGGGAGGTGTCAACCGGTGAAAGGTCTGATGCTGCATTTAAGAGGACGCGTGGCCTGTCACCTCCAACTGCTCCCCCATGCTTGTTGTCAGTCTCTGCCACGTTTTGGCAAGGGAGCGTGGGGATATTTAATGCACGGGTCCCATCGCGGGACATTCGGCGCCCCTCGGGATAACATCGCGAAGCCCAAGGCGTCCCGCCTGCCGCCCTGCTGTGTCAGGTGTGCAAGACCGGGCTGGCGCGCCGGGCCGCTCGGTGGCTGCCCGGTGGGCCCTCCCCGCGACGCTCGTTGAAGAACGGCATGATGACGAACAAGACCGGACGGGGGCGCGTTTTCAACCCTCCCCGTCACCTCGCGCAGCAGTCTATGATGGTTGCTTTCCATTTATGGTGCTGTGGAACTCGCGCCCTCCCTTTCTGGGCACGCTACCGCCCCGACGGGTACTTAAGGCGCGGCGGGCTCCCCGGAGAAGACAAGTTAGTTGCAGCCAAGTGAGTTGAAGGACAGTAGCCAGGACAAGTCGAAGACAGCAGCAAAGACAAGCACAGAACCTCAGATCACCGAAGAACAAGGAGCTTAAAGCCCTAGACTAGACAAATATTCTTGTAACCCAGCAAACACTCAGAGAGGCATTCTCAGAGCATTTATAGCATACACGTAGGAGTAGGGTGTTACGCTCAGTGCAGCCCGAACCTGTCTAAAAACGTCCTGAGCATTTACTACTTTCTGCATCCGATCCTTCCATTCCACCTGCATCGCATTTATGCCCATTTACTTCACCCACAAAACAGATTCAGAATCATCCCCCCGGTCGAATCTCAAAGGGGGTCTGTCGGTGAATCAGGAACCAGGGGTCCCCGAATCCCGAGGTCAGGCCAGTAATCCGCCACATGGCACCATCCCGCGGAGTCTCCTTCGCAAGGTAAAAAAGATTAAGTCCCGGGAGAGGGCGCTCGGGGCCACAGTCAGTGGTCCCCGAGTACGCGAGTTCCCCGATGATCCACGAAGTCTAAGTGCCGGGAAGAAAGTGCTCGGGAAGGTATACGGTGGCCCCCGAGCACCTGAGTCCTCTGACGGTCAGGAAAGCTAAGTACCGGGAGAAACATGCCCGGGGCCGCGAGCGGCGGTCCCCTGGGCGCCCAAGTATCCCGAGGACCCACTGAAGGAAGTTCCGGGAGAGAGTGCTCGGGGCTGCGTGCGGCAGCCCCCGAGCATTCGGTCCCCCGAGGATCCGTACAAGTGTGCCCGGGAGAGAGTGCTCGGGGAGGTGAACAGTACCCCCCGAGCACTCGGTTCCCCGAGGATCAAGAAAGGGCATTCTCGGGAGAGAGTGCTCGGGGAGGTGTACAGTGACCCCCGAGCACTCGGTTCCCCGACGACCCAGAGAGCCCCCTGACAGTGGCCCCCGAGGGACCCACTGATGAGGTGTCAGCTAGTCAAAGGCCCAAGGCCGCATTTAAAGAGCGCACGTGGCCTGTCACCTCCAACTGCTCCCGTCACGCTCAGTGTCAGTCCCTGTCATATTCTGGCGGAAGGGCGTGGGGACATTGAATGCACGGGTCCCATCCCGTGCCATCCGGCCCGTCTCGGGATAACGTCGTAAGGGCCAAGGCGTTCCGTCTGCCGCGCTGCTGTGGCAGGAGAACAAGACAGGGCGGGCACGCTGGGCCGCTCCGCGGCTGCCCGGTGGGTCCTCTCTACGGCGCCCGTTGCCAGTGCATTTATGGTGACGGATGACCGGGCGTGGAACGTATTTTCCACGCCCGGTCACTTCGCCCAGAGGTGATGATGACGCTCTTTCCATTTATGGTGCCTTGGAACTCGTGCCCTCCCGTTCGGGGCACGCTGCTGCCGGCGGGTATTTAAAGCCGTCGGCAGCACAGACAAAAAGGAGAAGAACAGCACGGACAGAACAAGCTCTCCGGCGCTCAAGAATATCAGAACAGGCTTTGAGTAGAGAAGAGAAGATCGAGAGCACCCAAAGCCAAGAGATACGCGCGGACCGAAGAACAAGGAGCCCCAGTCTCTAAGATAGACAGATATTTTTGTAACCAGCAACATCCTTAAGAGACATTCTCAAGATATTTATAGTATCCATACAGGAGTAGGGTGTTACGCCTCTGTGCGGCCTGAACCTGTCTACACACCAGCGCACTTACTCCGTTCCGCATTAGATCATTCCACCCCACCGGCCATCGCATTCATACCCATTTATTTCTCCGGCGAACATATTCAGGATCATTCCCCGGTCGAATCTCTAAAAAGAGGTCCCTCAGGATCCCTGCGACATGAGTTAACCCTCCGACAGGGTCCCTTCGGATCCCTGCTTGAGTTCACCCTCCGACAGTATGCCATGGCGAGAACTGAATGAGGTTCGGTTGGTTTGCTGCGGCGGTGTTTGCCCAGCCTATACCGGTTCTATCCTTTGGTTTTTCCTAGTTGAGCCTGGATTAGGTTAGAGTATACGCGCGTGTGCGTTCTCGTGTACTGGAGGTATTGAGCCTCTTATTCTCTTTCTAGCGTATGTATGACCGTGTATGTGTCTGCGTACGTGTGGTGTGAGTGGAGTACGTGAATTGTGTGTATCCTTTATGTCCCCTCTCAAAAAAAAAGTATACTTAAGGCCACGTACAATACATGTACGTGGCTGGGTGCTTGCGAACCGACGTGTGCTATGCTGGAGGTCAGCTCGATAATCTTGGCGCTTGCGGATGGAGTCACTGCTCTCCTTGGTGGTCGACGCTTCGAGCTATCCTTGTGTGATCCGGTGGAGTCTGACTCTTAGATCGGTAGTTGCTCTCGATGGATTCGTTCAAGCTAGCTCTCTTCTGCTTTCTCTCTATATATATCTTGCCTATTTACTATTCAAATGGATCCTACACCAAATGGTGGCTTCATGAACTGACTGAACTCGACCAATCCTCCATCCGAAAACCCATGTCTTTTTCCACTTTCACAATAAGCAGGTAATTTTTCGCAAACTCGTATGTCTCCAGCCTAATACTTTCCACAAAATTTTGTTGATTCATCTAGTTTTAGTTCACTCTATAAAAAGCCATTATCTTTGAGGTCTATTCCAACACGCACAAAACCTTCTGGATCTGTGGCTCCACAAGTCAGTGGTGACAAATGTGGAGAAAATGACAATGATGACGAGGACAATGAAGAAAACAATGAAGACGAGGAAAACCGAGGCAGACACTTATCCTTGGACATAAGACGATGACATCAAACTAATACGTATTCTTTTTCTAATTATTGCACATTGCTTTTCTTTAGTAAGTGTTTGGCTCAACAATTTGGTCGATCTTTTGGACAACAACTGCAAGAAGGGCGATGTATACTGGAAGAGCATCACTAAAACTTAACAACAACAGTCCGCCCAACAGAATGAGGCAACCCAAACACTACAAGGACCATTAGGAGAAGTCAAACAAAAAAGGTTGCTTTATGTAATGATATTTGGTATAGGCTTCGAAACGTATATGCAAGTTGTCAATCAAACACCAATTAATAGAGAAGATCCACCAGTGTACAAAGTCAAAGTAAAATAGTGTTTCACACTTGTATATTGATGGAAATTGGTGAGAGACTAGTCAAAGTGGATCAGAAGCTATAATAAAAGTAAGAAAAAGAAGAAAGATCTAAGAAACTCATCCCGTAGGAATAAAGGCTGCAAAAGCAAAACCAGCCATGCCTGATACTTATTTGCCACATGATAATCTTAAAATGTATTATGAAAAGCAGACGTTACGGGCTTCAATTGCATGAAAATCCATTGACATGCAATTCCAACTCTCCAAAGAGAAGCTAGAAGTAGTGCAAACACGGCAGATGACATCAATGGCCAAGATATACACTGACCTCATAATGGCTAACCTTAGTGTCATGATAGATTTGCAGTGGATGGAGCACTAGAGGGCACTGCAATATTTTGGTGACAAAATACATAGTGCAAATTACACCTATTAATAGTCTTAGCACTTTTCTTTCAAAATTTACTTTGTTTTGTTCAAATAAATGGTATGAGCCTACCAATTTGCATTCAACAAATAAATGTACTTATGTACTCCTCGGTTAAGATTCCACAAAGAAAGAAAAGTGCACTTGTGTTATGCCGAGAAGCTAATGCTACAAATAAAACAAACTAAGAAAGTTGTTATCTCGTGGCTGTAATTAGAGATGATCTGAAAAGCTAGTGCTACAAATAAAACAAACTAAAAAAAGTTATTACCTCATGGCCGTAATTGGTGCGGATTCGAAAAGCTAATGATACAAATAAAACAATAGGACCTTATTATCTCATGGCCGTAGTTAGTGCTGATCCAAAAAGTTAATGCTACAAATAAAACAGACTGGCCTTATTGTGATGATCGCATTGCCCAATAGATTCAGTTCCTTGCAGCACCATTATTCTCCACAATGTCCAACTCTACCGCCGAAAGCTCTGATGATGACACCAACATTGATGATTGCATTGCCCAACATATTGAAAACAATTTTGATGATTGTTTCGCTGCCGCAATAGTTGCTCAAATCGAAGCTCAGCTTATTGGCACATCTCGTTGTTGTCACCGTCATCTTGGTGGTACCCGAAGGTATAGAGAGAGAAACCATGAAGAAGCCCATCAATGTCTAGTCGCAAACTACTTCTCTAACACATTGGTCTACACTAATTGTATGTTTCGTCGTAGGTATCCAATGAGAAGGTCCTTATTTCTGCGCATTATGCAAGCACTTGGTGTGTGGTCTCCATATTTTTGTCAAAGGCCGGATGCCTTAAATAGACAAGGGTTCTCCCCTCTACAAAAGTGCATTGCAGCCATGCGAATGTTGGCGTATGCCTGCCTTGCTGTTTCCCTTGATGAATCCCTTCGTATTGGCGCAAGCACAATACTAGAGAACTTGAAGAAATTTGTTAAAGGGCTGAACTAGGTATTTGGTCCACAATATCTTTGAAGGCCCACACATGAAGACATTCAGCGATAGCTTCAAATGGGAGAGGCTCATGGCTTTCTAGGCATATTGGGGAGCCTTGATTGCATGCACTGGAAATGAAAAAATTGTCCTAGCATGGTTAGGGCAATTCTCTCATGGTGATTACGGAGTTGCTACTATCATGCTTGAAGCCGTCGCCACTTACAACTTTTTGATATGACATGCTTCTTTGGTGTTGCAAGATTAAACAACGACATTAATGTGCTGAACCAATAACCATTGTTCACAAATGTCTTGCAAGGGCGAGCTCCTCAGGTTCAATTTGTTGTGAATGGAGGGCAATATAAGATGGGTTACTATTTGGTGGATGTAATATATCCTGAATGGGTAACATTTGTGAAAACAATTAGTGCACCTCAGAGTGTTAGAGATAAATTACTTGCAAGAAAACATGAAAGTGCTAGAAAGGACGTGGAACAACCATCTGGAGCTTTACAATCTCTCTTCGCCATCCTACGATATGCGATTTGTTATTGGCACCAATCAACCCTTAGCGAAATCATGTATGCTTGCATTATATTGCATAATATGATAGTTGAAGATGAACGAGATTCATATGCTCATGTTAGCAGGTATGACTTGAATTATGATCACGGCATAGATCATCCTATATCAGAAGCACAGTACCACCATCAACCTATTGATTGGTTCAACAATTTGCTAGAAAGAAATGATGACATCTGTGATAGATCGAAGCATATCCGACTGAAAAAAAAAACGTCTTAGTTCAACATATTTGGCATAGATTTGGAGTTGGACTACTGAACAATTAGCTACTTCTGAGGCATCTACTACGTAATTTATGGTTCAATTTACTCTAGGAAACATGTTTTAGTTTTTCTTCATCGCGCTCTTTTAATAAAAGTACATGTGTTCCAGCGCTATGTTAGTTTTTTTTTTAACTCATTGGCATGAACTAATGCATGAAAGGCTTGACCAAAGCCACTATTGGATTTGTAGTTGAGAGTTTGTCTTGCTTTGGTACAATTGACTAATAAGGAGGACTCGATTTCCTGCTCATTTTCCATCAAAGCTTAAGCCACTACATGTACAATTGTACCAAAGCAAGATAAACATTCGTTCAACTTAAGCTACTATTTGATCAGCCAAATCAAGGCACCTCTTTCAGTCAAGAACCTGCACAATTTGATCAGCCAACAATCCTTCACTAGCAAACTCAAGTATTCGAATAAGAAATTGATGGCATGCAGTTCTAATTCATGCATGATTTATCAATATGACTTCAGAGCTGAATGCACACTATGGCTAAAGGGCTCGTGCAATCAAATAAGAGGAATATGACATCTGCTACACAACACTGGCATTTCATCGAACAAGTGGCGTACCTGATCTTCTTGATGTTGTAGTACAACTTGCCACCCCGCGTGACACCGGTGGTCAGCCACAACTTGCCCTTGCTATCCACCACCTCCGCAGCACCAACATCCTCCACCCACAGCACACGCGACGCCACCTTAGTGCGCCTACCGCCACCAGACAACTCTATAAACTAAATAGCAATCAAGCAATTGCAGTCATTCATGAATCAACCACAGATGGTATGAGTTGACCTCGATTTTATGTCATGGAGCTCGATTTGGCATGGGGAGGATCTGGAATCATTAGTGTGGAGGTCAATTTCGTAGTCACCCGCTGCCAAGCTCATCCGTGGACGCTCGATTTCGAGATCTGCCGCTGCTTGGGATGTATCCCAGGCAAGTAACAACTCACGCTTATGTTTGGACGCTTGATCACAATGAGCGCTATCAACCGAGATAAGGCTCTACCCTCTAGCAAAATTTTTGAACTTGATCGGCACACGTATATTTATGGTACTCAAAGCAGGTTAGCACGTTCTCTATTAGCTACAACAATTTGCTAGAAAGAAATGATGATATCTGTGATATATCTGACTAAAAAAAAACTTAGTTCAACATATTTGGGATAGATTTGGAGTTAGACAGCTGAACAACTAGCTACTTCTAAGGCATCTACTACGTAATTTATGATTTAATTTACTCTAGGAAACATGTTTTAGTTTTTTTTCATCACGCTCTTTTAATAAAAGTACATGTGTTCCAGCGCCACCTTAGTTTTTTAAGGCAATTTGTTGGGTACCATCACAAAAATCGTAAAATTTGGAAAATACCATCGGTGTGAGGATGACATATGACCCATATGTCATCCTCACAGCTGATTGTATTTTCTAATATGAGCACTTTTGCCTAGTTTTTTTTTTAACTCATTGGCATGAACTAATGCTTGGTTTTGAACTAATGCATGAAAGGCCTGACCAAAGCCACTACTGAATTTGTGGTTGAGAGTTTGTCTTGCTTTGGTACAATTGACTAATAAGGAGGACTCAATTTCCTACTCATTTTCCATCTGAGCTTAAGCCACTACGGGTACAATTGTACCAAAGCAAGGCAAACATTTGTTTAACTTAAGCCACTATTTGATCAGCCAAATCAAGACCCCTCTTTCAGTCAAGAACCTACACAATTTGATCAACCAACAATCCTTTACTGGCAAACTCAAGTATTCAAATAAGAAAATTGATGACATGTAGTTCTAATTCATGTATAATCTATCAATATAACTTTAGAGCTTGAAACAACACGACACTGTACGCTAGATGCACACTATGGCTAAAGGACCAGTACAATCAAATAAGAGAAATATGACATATGCTACACAACAGTGATATTTCACCGACCAAGTGGTATACCTGATCTCCTCGATGTTGTAGTACAGCTTGCTACCCAGCGTGACACCGATGGTCATCCACAACTTGCCCTTGCTGTCCACCACCTCCGCAGCACCTACCTCTTCCACCCACAGCATGCGCAACGCCACCTTACTGCGCCCACCGCCACCGGACAACTCTATAAACCAAATAGCAAGCAAGCAATTGCAACTATTCATGAATCAATCTCAGGCGGTATGAGCTGACCTTGATTTTACAGCATGGAGCTCGAATTGGCGTGGGGAGGATCTCGAATCATTGGTGTGGAGGTCGATTTCGTGGTTGCCCGCTGCTAAGCTCGTCCATAGACACTCGATTTCAAGATCTACTATTGCTTGAGACGTATCCCAAGCAAGTAACAACTCACACTTGTGTCTAGACGCTTGATCACAATGAGCGCTATCAACTGAGTTGATACTCTACCCTCTAGCAATTTTTTTAAACTTGATCGGCACACGTATCTTTATGGTGCTCAAAGCAGGTTAGCACGTTCTTTATTAGCTACTAGTGCATGTTAATCCTATGGCACAATCTCCATCGTAGATACCCTCGACATGACATGAGTTGTGACTCCCAACGATAAGTGGCATGTCAAAAATCTTTGATCTCTTGGCATGTCTCCAATGTCGCGAACTTTTGGCACGGTGGTAAGGTTCGGGTGGTGAGCCGAACCCACTTGGGTCAAAGCCTGGGTGACGCACGGGGGTTCTGATTTATTTCTGTTTTCCCAGCTTCTCCGGTGTGGCACTACAGAAGGGATTACGATGTGCTTGTCATCTACGGGATTTTTGATGGATCCTGGTGATTTTTGAATAGACGCTTTCTTCAAGCTGCGTGTAGTTGTAGGGCTAGCATGTGCGTACATTAGGTGTGTGTGGAGTGAGTTCGTGTGTGTGGGGTAAGTGCGCGCGTTTATGTTCAGATACTACAGCTGTATTCAGTGGCGAAGAGTAAAAAAAAAATGGTTTGTCCTTGCTTGGCTACAGCAATCTATAGCACGTCTACCGTTGGATCGACGGAACTTGAATCTCCGTCCGTCCATCCTTGGTGAGATGCGGACGACCAAATCACGAACCGCATAAGGAAAAAAAGAGAGAAAGAAATCCTGAAAAAAACTCTAGAAGAAACACGAGGATCCGTTCCAGTTTCCCCCTCCAAATCCCCCAACCCAACAATCCGTTCCGATCGTACTGACACCGTCCGGCAGCAACCGGAGTCCGTCCAATCTCGACGAGGCCCCGAGCTCCTCCCGCTCCGCGTCCCGGCGCAAACCCTAGCCGTCGAATCGCTCCCGCGCGATCCGTTCCCGACGCATCGACCCCGCGTGAACCGTCCGAATCCGGTCGAGTTCTCTGTCGCCGGGCGTTGATCGGGGATTAGGCACCGCGAATTGCGGCTCCCTCCCGCCGATGCTTCGCCGCGGCGCGTAGCAGTAGCAGAGGAGGAGGCGGTACCATGTTGCAGTGTCTCGAGGGGGTGAAGCACCTCTTCGGCGTGCTCCTCAAGTGCTGCGACATCGACCTCAAGCAGCCCAAGGGCCTCGAGGATCCAGAGGTCCTCGCCAGGGAGACCGTCTGTACGTCCAGGCTGCTATTTCAGTTCCTTACTTCCACCAATTTCCGAATGCCATAATCAATTGTGTTATGTTTGCCTTACGGCGTGGTCTGCGTGTGCGACTGTGCTTGCAGTTAGCGTGAGCGAGGTCGAGGCGTTGTACGAGCTGTTCAAGAAGATCAGCAGTGCCGTGATTGATGATGGCCTGATCAACAAGGTTAGTGGGTTAAGGCCCATCTTTCTTGAAGAAAAATGATGTAGTTGTTCTGGTAGTTGTGTATACATACGATCTGGATGAGTGGTCGGCTTGTGATGCTCTTGTGTTGGCATGGTGCAGGAGGAGTTTCAGTTGGCGTTGTTCAAGACTAGTAAGAAGGAGAGCTTATTTGCTGATCGTGTAAGTCTATGTAAAGGATGTTTCTTTTTGGCTGTTTGTACTTTGTAGTTTTAGTGTTGTACAACGAATTTGTCACAGTGATATTCTTTATATTGGTTATGATCATATATGAATGAAGCCACAGTACCAATAACATAGGACTCCACTTGCTAAACAGTTCTTATGCCTTACAAATGTCTTTACAAATCCTGATCCATGCTTACAATCACTCACATCCAAACCATCTGCACTCACCTACCCCAAATATGCACTCTCCGATAAGAATATGCAATCATCATTTATGTCTATTGCATTCATATCTGTAACTGTACTCTAAATAAGAAAATAAGTCAAGTGAGAATGATGTTGACACATAATTTTATTCCGGTTAATAGGATTGTTCATTTTCCTTATCGTTGTTTCTATCCTTTCAGGTATTTGATTTGTTTGACACAAAACACAATGGTATTCTCGGATTTGAGGAATTTGCCCGTGCGCTCTCAGTATTTCATCCCAATGCTCCTCTTGACGAGAAGATTGACTGTAAGTTCACGAGAAAATTTAGGGCATATGCACAGTTCGTTCGACTTCTAAATAATGCAGTAGAGTAATAGCACAATTTGTTACTGTGGCCAGAAGTCAGAACACATGTACATGTCTGGTATTATATAATGCAAAAATGGATAATGAATGGCACACATAATCAGACAGGTTACGGTGTTACAAATGTCACTCCCTATTTCGTAGTTTGCAAGTTACATTACCATAGTAGAAACAGGATCAGCATTATAATTGCAATATTGAATGTCACTGAAGCATAGTTTTGTTATAAAAAAAACCACTCTGATGTCGACCTCCACTCTGTAGAACAAATTCCGGTCGTTGGTTACTAATAGTGTGCCAAAATGTGACCACTAATTGAAGTGTCACAACTCACAAGAGTAAGATCAAAAACACGCTTCTGCTACCTAGTGCGATAAATTTGCAATGGCAGTTAAATACTCCCTCCAATCTAAGATATAGGTTGTTTTAGGAAGTTGATTTTGGTTTGCACATAGATGTCGTTTTGAGTTTTCGAGGCAATTCCTCCAACTGTCCCTATTGATTCGTTATTGGTAGTGATGCTAGAGAGTCATTAGGGGAAAACCATGTCAAAAAGCAACTATTAACTTCCTCCTTTCTGTGTGCATTTATCTGCGATAACAAGTTGAAAATTAAATCAGACTGGAGGGAGTAATAAGAAGTTGTTGTATTCAGACTGTAACTCCTTTTCCATTAGAGGACTTTGGAGATGTCTGAGAATCAACGACCTTTCATGGAGGAAAATGGAAATGTCAATACGGGCTGTTACTCTCTCTGGTTGTTTGGCAGTGCATGATGACGCGTACACAATTGCATAAGTTTGTTTTTAGCATATGTCCATGCACATTTCTTTTTTCTGCATTGCTACTTTTATTCTTTGTTTTTGTATTTGAGAAAAAAATCTCTTAGTTGACTCTACAATCCTTGCAGTTTCATTCCAACTATATGACCTCAAGCAACAAGGCTTCATTGAAAGACAAGAGGTATTTAGCTTATCAGCGTGCAATGTGTGAACTTAACATGTCGGTAGAATCATAGTTTAGTTTAACACATGTTTAACAATCCCAGTATTGGTTGCTACCCTCAACTGGCCAGTTTCCAGTTGTTTTCTGGTGAATTTGGTTTCCTTCACTTTTTATATGGCATATGGACAGGTTTTTTGGCGTTTCATTTTTCTTCCCTAATCACTAATAGTCACATATCTTCAAAGCTAATGTACAACCTAACCAATTCTGGCCGGCTAAATACTGGTTTACCAGCACTTTCTGGTACCCGTTTTTAGGATAATTCAAAGATATTCTTATATTTGATTAATGTGAACCAGAGTTTCCCTCAAATTGATACCACACCATGCATGCTGGTTAGTTTTCGGCCTCATTCCTTGTATATTGTTTTAACTTGTGAACAAAAACGACCCATGTTTTACATCTGTATGTTTGGATTGCGGCCTCGTTGATTAAGAGAGGTTTTGTATGAATTAATATGTGTGTCAAAGGATTTGCATGAATTTGAGTGTATACAGACATGGAGGCACCGCAAACAGAAAGCTACAGATTTACATCATGTCATAGCTTGCTCGTGCTTATCGGATTAATAAATAATGAAGCAACCATTGGCTTATGGAATTTATATTACAGTTACATCCTTTGACCCATAATCGAGGTTTTGATGAATAATATTTTTTATACTTCAGAATTTTCTATTGTTTTTATTTAAGCCAAATAATTTTGCTGTGATACTATTTATGCTCATTTGCTAAAAAATACATTGATCATAATCTTTTGCATGTTATATCTTAAGGATCTTGTTTTGCTATTAGGTTAAGCAAATGGTTGTTGCTACACTTGCTGAGTCAGGAATGAATCTTTCGGATGAAGTCATAGAGAGCATCATTGATAAGGTGCACTAAAATGTTTTATTTATACATACTTGTCTGGCTATTTATATGTAGAGCTGTTGTGGATTTCTATTGGAAATCATGAACAATAGAGTCCACAGCCAACTAAGAGTCCATATTTTATTAGGAAAGCTTGAGATTAGAATAAGCAGGGAGTCCGGAGCGTAACAGCAACTTGTGGCAGGATGCTACTTATGGCTAGGCAACAGTGGGATGGAGGGTCCTAGTTGGTTTTGAAGTATTGTCGTTGTGTGGCTGGCCAGCTGGGTAGCAGTAACAAAAGGGGGCGGCATGCTACAAAACTGGGGCAGCAACTCATTTGCTGTTCAACTTTGCCAGGAAGAGGATCAGGAAAGACTAAGAGATTAGGTTTTTTAGGCCAAAAATTAGGAGATATAGTGAACTTTGGGTTTGTGTCTTAGTAAGAGTTCAAATCCTTGGAGAAGTCTTTGTTACAAGTGTTGTTCGAGGTCAATGTCTCAGGATCTCGTGTAATTGTTGGTTTATATAATGGTGTCCGTTGTACTCCTTTGGGTAGTAAAAGAAGAATTTGGCTATTCTCCCCCTAGTGTTCTCTCCCAATCTATGTTCTAACTTCTTCTAGTACCCTAATCTCCTTGAAGCCATGCCATGCTGCCTGGCCTTCCTTTGAACGGTAGCTACCCCACTGTAAATTGACAATCATATCGAACAAGTTCTAAGGCTGATGTAGTCATTACTTATTTTAGTTGATAGTTGATAACTTGATACATTGACTATTGTTAACTTTTTGCGGTAATGCAAATGGCTATGGCTACAACCAGTAGTACTTATCTAAATTGCAGTGCTGATTGAGGCAATGCACTTAAGAGTTTAGTCATATTCTAGAACTTAATGTTAAAGTGCCTCTGTAAAAGGTGGCTTTATGCCACTGCATTGTTGAAGAAGTGTTAACTTAGCAAATTGCACAAACAGACCAAGCTGTTATGTGCTATTTGTATGATATTGTTAAATTTGTTTTCTTTTTTTGCTACAAGACTTTCGATGAGGCAGACACAAAGCATGATGGGAAAATTGACAAAGAAGAATGGCGCAATCTAGTACTGAGGCATCCATCTTTATTGAAGAACATGACACTCCAATATCTCAAGTAAGATATGCTAATTTACTCTGTTTACTGGGAAATGGCAAATAGTATACAGAATATCATGATTTATTTAAATAGTAGCACAGTACACTGGAGGTTGTAGTTTTTGTATTTTAGCTAGTCATTTTAATTCATGGCTATTTAGTTATACTATGCCATATTATAAAGAGGGATGCGATTATCACTCAAGGCACATGTGATTATCACGAATGCACTAAAGTGTAAATGGTTCAATTATCAATTTGTGATGCTTGCCTAGTTCACATTCACAGACTAATCATGTCAACTTTGAGCAGGGACATCACCACTACATTTCCAAGCTTTGTCTTCCATTCTCAGGTCGATGATACCTGAAGTTGTGAGATTATTATTTTTTGGTCCAATGGAATATCAGAAGATAGTCTCAGTGCTTTAAGCAAGCTTTCCAATGCTGGTTTGATGGTTCAGCTGATGCCTAGCGTTCTGAAGTTACGTATTGGTTTTGAGAAATTAAATCTGTTGTTTATTTGTTAATAACCCTTTTTTTCTTGCTTTTATTCGGAATTCTTGCTGAAGTATGGGTGAAGCTCCCTTTCTCTTTTTTTTTTTTTCCTTTTTTGATTTTTGTTGCCCAGTAGCGATCGCATCAATTGACGTTTCTTTGTGTACAAAGCTGCAGCTGCTCTTCAGTGATTTGTTGTATGTTATGTGAGGAAGTTTTCTATTGTATATGTAAGCTTAATGATTGCAGCAGAAATGCCCGGTTTAACTAAGCATGTTGCAATTACTTTGTGTGAAGTTTTTTTATTGTATATGTAAGCCTAATGATTGCAGCAGAAGTGCCCGGTTTAACTAAGCATGTTGCAATTACTTTAAATTCTTGTAAACAATGGGGATTCCTTTTTACAACGATATGCTCTCTTATTGTTATGCTTAATGCCCGTTGACCGTTCGTCAGTGTGGGTCTGATGCCAATTTTACATCTTGGGTACACATTTGTAGACGATTTATCAGGTCATGACTGGTCGACGGGTGCTTGGACCCAGGTCGGTTCAAATCAACCTTTTCTGGTCCGTAGGGTTATGTTTGGTTGCCTGAACGAGGCTGAGTTTAGACGGGACGGTCTAGATGAGACCTTTTAATTGTTTGGTTGTTTGAATCAAACATCGTTCAGGATGAAACTTGGTATAGTTTCAAGTGGTGTTAGCTTGTATGGTCTTTGGGATTTTGTGTAGCTTTTTGTCTTGTATGCTAATCAATGCTATATATTAAAGCTCTAATAATTGGAGCGATTCTAGAGTCAAGGCACTGTAGCTACTGTTTATATAGGTCCTACGTATGTATATATGTATATATAGATACGGATACATATATGTATCCATATATATGCACATATACATGTATATATGCATATACGTATTTATCGGTGGGTGAACTCCTCAAGCGGGGATCTGAAGGGACCATTTTTGAGATTCGGTCGGGGGATGATTCTGAATCCGCTTCGTAGGTGAAATAAATGGGAGTAAATGAGATGCAGGTGGAGGTGGAATGATCGGATGCAGAAGGAAGTAAATGTTCAGGGGATTTTTAGACAGGTTCGGGCCACACTGAGCGTAACATCCTACTCCTGTGTGTATGCTATAAATGCTCTGAGAATGTCTCGTTGAGGATCTGTTGTATTACAAGAATATTTGTCTAGTCTAGAGCTTCGTGCTCCTTGTTTTTCGGTTGATCTATCTTCTGTGCTTCAATGTTCGTCCTCTGTTGTCTTGATCTCCCATTCACCCTCCTTCTCCGGGGAGCCCGCCCCGCTTATATACCCGCCGGGGCTGTAACGTGCCTAGAAAGGATGGCGCAAGTTTCAAGGCACCATAAATAGAAAGTAATCATCATGGGCTGCTGCGCGAGGTGACGGGGAGGGTTGAAAACGCGCTCCCGTCCGGTCTTGTTCGTCATCATGCCGCTTTTCAACGGGCGCCGCGGGGAGGGCCCACCAGGCAGCCACAGAGCAGCCCGGCGTGCCCGTCCGGTCAGAGCAGGTCTGACACAGCAGGGCGGCAGGTGGGGTGTCTTGAGCTCTGCGACGTTATCCCGAGGCGTGCCGGATGACGCGCGATGGGACCCGTGCATTAATGTCCTCACGCCTCCCTGCCAGGCCGTGGCAGGGACTGTCAGCAAACATAGGGGGAGCAATTGGAAGTGACAGGCCACGTGTCCTCTTAAATGCAGCATCGGGCCTCTCACCCGTTGACACCTCACCGATGAGCCTCCGTGGGGATCACCAGCGAAGGACTTCTCAGACCCTCGGGGAACTGTGAGTGCTTGGGGGCTACTGTTTGCAGCTCCAAGCACTCTCTCCCGGACATTCCCTCTCTTGGTCCTCGGGGAACCGAGTGCTCGGGGGCCACCGTTCACGGCCCCGAGCACTCTCTTCCGGAACTGACTGTTGGGGTCCTCGGGGAACCGAGTGCTTGGGGGCCACTGTTCACGGCCCTGAGCACTCTCTCCCGGAACTGATTTTCCTTGGGTCCTCGGGGGACTCGGGTGCTCGAGGGGCACTATTCGCAGCCCCGAGCACTCTCTCCCGGAACTTGGCTTTTCTCGTCGTCGGGGGACTTGGGTGCTCGTGGACCACTGTTCGCAGCCCTGAGCACCCTCTTCCCGGCACTTGGTCTTCTCGGGTCATCCGGGAACTCGGGTACTCGGGGATTACTGTTCATGGCCCCGAACGCCCTCTCCCGGAACTTGGTCTTCTCGGACCTCGGGGAGATATCCCCCAATGGAGGGCACCACGTGGCACTCTGCTGTTCTGGCCTCGGGACTCGGGGACCCCTTGGTTCCTGTGTCACCGACAGTATTCGTATATTTACATATATAATATATTTGTTTTTGGAAATTCCAGAAAATAGCGAAAGGTATAATAATTATATTGATAAATCAGTTGAAATAATCTAAAATGCAAAGAAAAATATCTAAAACTCAAAAAAATATGAAACATATTTTGTTAGGTTCGTATTACTGTCGTCTACATATTAAAATTATATGAATGCATAAAAATAATATTGTTTTTCCCATAATTAAATGAATGTGTTAAATATTAATAAATTCATAAATAAATATTGAGATGCACAAAAGTGGTGAACCTAATTTTTGTAGTCTTCTTTTGTCATGTTTTGTGCAATAAAAAAACTGGGGCGACGTAGGTACGCCAATCCGCCTAGTTGTACGGATGAACCGTTGAGAGCCAGCCCTCTCATGGTCTTGTTGTTGCGCATTTTGGAGCACATGATTTTTATATGGAAAAAATAATACTCCTCTGATTATAAATGCATGTAAGTTGTTTTAGGTTTCTTATTATACTCTTTGCTAAATGCAAATCATGTTATAACTTCACTCTTTCTTCTTCTTTTTTTTTTTTGCTCTTGCTAAATAAATAATAACACTGCCATGAATAAATGACATTTTTCATAAATGTAGTGTGAACGAAGGCCAACAAATCATTTTGTCTACTTTAATAATTTTAAAAAAAGTATGAAGTACTTTGCTGAACCTTGTACATATGTCTAAAATGACTTATATTTGGAATCAAAGGGAGTAGCATTCTTGCCGGATCACAATTTTCCAATGTGACTTGTCCGGATGTTACAAATTTTTAACTGCTTGCGCGATGCTTGAAGTCGTGTGAGCTTAAGTAACGGATTGAGCAAACAAGACGAAATCCGTTGCATGACGAAGTTGCTTTGACTACTGAACCATGCCTGCGGGGTTTTTGTTTAGACTAAATTGAATATAAATAGAGAGATAAGAAATGGATTCAACAGTTAGTTTTCATATTGATAGATATAGATATTTATACATGTTGTATAGTTGTATTCGTGTCCGTTCGGAGGCATCCCTCTCGAACAGATGTCTATTGTTCAATGGGCATAAGCAACTGCAAGGAAGTTGCTTGATGATTATTAGCATTGGTCATTTTGATTTTTAACAGTCATTCCAATCAATGCCGCCTCATATATATATATCATCTTGAGAACTCCTTAAAAGTCCTATGGAAAAAAAATATGAGGAGAGTGATAGTAATAATATGGTGATATGCCGTTAAAACTATTTTAAAATCCAATGGAAAATAAGGATAAATTGTACATCATATATTGATTATTGTCTCATTGTAAACTCATATGAGAAAACCTTAAAAAGTAAAATCTATAAGCGAGTTTAGAGAACAATATGTATGATCTGTGGATCAATATGTCTTTGATATCTCCCATAAAAACCACGGTAGAAAAAATAGGTAATATGCCATATATTCTTGTATAGATATTGTCTCATTAAATTTTTTTATGAGAAACCTCATGAGTAAAACTCATATAGGAAAAAGAGTACAATATGATGTATGAATTGGTTAAAATTCAGAAAGAGACTCTACCTAAATCTTGCAAATATCGAAGTCGTCGCATACCAATTCCATAAACATAATTTTAGAATGTAGAAGTTGGTAAGAACTTTGTGAATAAATCTATAAGGTTATCACAAGATTTAATATGTAGTATGTTTATCTCTCCACATTGTTGTAACTCATAAGGATAAAACAATTTAGGGGCAACATGCTTAGTGATATTGCTCTTTATGTAATTGGTTAGTATCTGAGCAACACAAACAATATTATCTTCATAGCTAATGGTGGGTGATGCAATGAAACCAATACCATATAATTGTTGTATGTGGTTGATCATTCTGCGAAGCCACAAATATTCTCGTGATACCTCATATAATACAATTATTTCAAAATGATTGGTGCATATAGCTATTGGAATTTTTTTGGAAGACTTCTATGAAATGGTTGTTCCACCATGTAGGAACATGAAGCATATTTGTGATCTGACATTATGGGGATCTGATAAGTAGCCAACGTCAGTGTATCCAATCATGTTTAACCCTAGTTTCTCAGAATAGATCAAGATCTTTGGTGCCTTAGAGATATCTGAGGATATTCTTGACTCCCGCCCAATGACGTTTAGTTAGAGTAGCGTTGTGTCTAGCTAGTAAATTTACTGTAAATGCAATATCAGGTCTGATGCAATTTATAAGATACATGAGTGCTCCAATAGTACTGAGATATGGAACCTTGGGTCCTAGTATCTCTTCTCCATCATCCTGTGGTCTAAATAGATCTTTTTCCATATCTAGAGATCAAACAATCATAGGTGTTTTAGATGGATATGATTTGTCCACATTGAATTTCTTCAATATTTTCTAGATATAAGCAGCTTGGTGTACTAGAATACTTGAGCGAAGGTGCTCGAGTTCTAAACACAAACAAAATTTGGTTTTACCCAAATCCCTGATCTCAAATTCTGTCTTTAGATGATCACATGCTTCATTTATATCTTGTGCATTGCCAATGATATTTAGGCGATCAACATATACTGAGATAATACAAAATCCTATTGAGGATTTCTTGATGAACATACATGGATAATCATCATTATTGGAGTAACCCTTCTGCAGAAGGAACTTACCGAGTCGGTTGTACCATATTCGTCCCGACTGTTTAAGTCATATAATGATTTATTGAGTTTTACACAATACATGTTGCAGTTTGTATTTGGATTCAGAATTTGTATTCAATCAGGAACATTCATATATATGTCCGAAATCAAGTGACCCATATAGATATATGGTTACTACATCCATCAACTACATAGATAGATGGTTTTAAACTGCTAATGAGATGATATATCAAAATGTGATTTCACTCATGACTAGAGAATATATTTCATTGAAATCAATGCCGGGATTCTGTGTGAACCCTTGTGCTACTAGTCTTATTTTGTATCTCACTACCTTGTTGTTCTCATTCCATTTCCGGATGAAAACCCATTTGTATCCCATAGGAAAGATATTTGGAGGTGTTGATATTACTGATGTGAATACTTCTCTTTTGGTGAGCGAGGCTATCCCTACTTAGATTGCATCCTTCTATTGAGCCCAGTTCGAGCGCTTTTGACACTTTGCCATGGTCTTGGGATCTAGATCATTTTGGAGGTTATTTTCAATTGTTGTGCAGAAGTATGTGTTGACATTTGTAGTATTTCAGTCATATGATTCTCCAGAATCTAGATAGTTGGTAGAAATCTCTTGTACCCTTGGTGACTGTTTGTGCTTTCTAATATGATTGAGTTAGGGTATTTTGATGTCCCATCATCATGAATTGAGTGCACTATTGAGATGGGTTGTGGATGTTGCCCATCCAATGGGAGTATACTACCCATTAGGTGTCTATCAACTTGAGGTTGACTTGCACTTATTATTTCAGAGGGTTTCTTCCTCTATTTTCTTTGGCGCTTGTGAGAAGCTGTGTCCTTCTTTCTAGCCATACTTCTCCCCCTCTTATTTTGAACAGGGAGTTGAGTAGTTTTGTTTGGTACCTCCATTCTTCTGGACACATTTTTGACAAGATTATAGGATTTGGTGACACCTTTGTACTCAATAAATGCATCTGGCAGGTTATTTGTAATGTGTTGTAAATTGATGGTTATCTGAACTTGGAGTTCATATTCTTGGTTGCGTTACATACATACTGATCTGAGGCGGAAATGCCTTGGATATTCCAATTGATTTCCTAACATTCTTTCTAGCACTTGAAATCCCTCCCTAATATCGAGAAATGGTCGTCATTGAATATACAATCAGCATACCGGGCCGTGATTAGGTCATCTATGAGGGGCTCGAGGTATTTAATGATCAACAGAGATTGATACCCCATGTAGATCCCCAAGTTCCCGTGTGGGCCCATGGATGGGTCCATAGATGTACGCTGCGGTGGTGAGATCGGTGTGTATGTAGCGCAATCGAATTTACGCAGATAGGAAATGCTTGGTGGATTTTTACGTACTAATTGTAGAGGGGAGTTATTATGATATATAGTAAGTCACAATTGAATTAACTCAGGAACGTGTAAAACCGCATGACCCTAACATGAGGTTGGTAAATTGCAATTCCGTAATAAGGGTCATGCAATGAGCTTAATTCTCTTGATAAGAGACTTTGCCAAACCACTTTGAGTATGGACATATGGAACAAAATATTGAACTTGAATTCCTATGGCCATACAATAGCCATTGAAGGTATGTGAGGTGAATTATGCAATATTGTCCATTTGAATTGATTGAATTTGATGTTCAGGATAATGTGCTCATAATTTAATAATTTGAGTTATTATTTTGACAAATGCATAGTTTCGCATGGACAAGAGATACATGTGAGACCATCATGTAGATGCATTTATTAGAACCATGAAATACCTGAATAGTCCAAATAATGGTTGAATAAATATTGAACTTGAATTCCTATAGCCATACAATAGCCATTGAAGGTATGTGAGGTGAATTATGCAATATTGTCCATTCGAATTGATTGAATTTGATGTTCAGGATAATGTGCTCATAATTTAATAATTTGAGTTATTATTTTGACAAATGCATAGTTTCGCATGGACAAGAGATACATGTGAGACCATCATGTAGATGCATTTATTAGAACCATGAAATACCTGAATAGTCCAAATAATGGTTGAATAGGACCACATATATCACCTTGAATACTATCAAGGAATTTGAGTGGTTCTACTTGAATTTTAAGGTAAGAAGGCTTTAAAATTAGCTTTCCTGTGACATATGTAGTGCACATAAAATTCAAAGATTGTGGGAATTTAGTTTCACTTAAATCATAACCAATGGAATTGCTGAGAATTTTCTACACCATCCATATGTTGGGATGACCAAGGTGATCATGCCAAGTTTGGAATGTATTAACATTATGAAAAAATTACCTAGTACGCAACATGTGCTACGAATTTGATGTATGTGTAGTACAATCCTTACGATAAAGATGGAATTTATTCAAGTACTTGTTTACCATATTTGTTGTTTTTCGTTAAAAGGAGACAATCCTCTTTGTTGTCATCATGAGTTTCAATATGGAAACCATTATGGTGGATATCTCTATAACTTAGTAAGGTACGAGTTGAATCAAGATACAATAGAGCATTATCGATTATGACTCAAGTACCCATTGGGAGAGTATCTATGGCACGACTGGAGCCAATAATCATTGCATCGCGTTCAACGATTTTCAAGACATTTCCTTATCTCTGTGTAAGAGTTTGAAAATATGTTGTTTCTCTAAGTATTTAGAATTTGTAGTGCAGCTGTCCACAAGGCACATTTCCTCCTCTATTAGATGGACTCCCATAGAAATCAATCAATTGATGGAGGCCTTCGTGCCTCCTGTTCTTCTTTTCGATCACTCAGTAGAGAGCGTGCTTGATAATATGTTTAGACTAAATTGAATGTAAATAGAGAGATACAAGAAATGGATTCAATAGTTAGTTTTCTCATTGATATATGTAGGTATCCCTCCCAAACGGATGTCTATTGCCCAACAGGCATAAGCAACTACAAGGACATTGCTTGATGATTACGGGCGTTGGTCATTTTGATTCGTAAAGTTTTAAGTGTGATCAAGCAAAACATGTTTGTATTCATGGTAGGTGACATGGGGTGGTAAACTATATTAATTGATCATGATGTGGCACACGTTAAGATGAAATTTAATGTACTAGTTCAATAGGTGCAGCATGAGGACGGATCAACTGGTTCTCAAGAGAAGAAATGTCATGCGGGTGAGACGATGGAAGAAGGGATGACGAAGGAAATAAATCAAGAAGAGAAGATGGTGGGATGACAATGGCGTGGGGGTGGAGGAGTCCAGGTGGTGCAACATAGTGGGTGTCGGGGTATCAGGAACCCGAGGCCAGGCCAGCAATCCGCCACATGACGCCATCCCGCGGAGTCTCTCCCGCAAGGTGAAAAAGATCGAGTCCCGGGAGAGGGCGCTCGGGGCCACAATCGGTGGCCCCCGAGGTACCCCAGTTCCCCGATGATCCACGAAATCTAAGTACCGAGAAGAAAGTACTCGGGAAGGTGTACGGTGACCTCCGAGCACCCAAGTCTCCCGACGACTAGGAAAGCTAAGTACCGGGAGAAGCGTGCCCAGGGTCGCTAGCGGTGGCCCCCTGGGCACCCAAGTATCCCGAGGACCCACCGAAGGAAGTTCCGGGAGAGAGTGCTCGGAGCTGCGTGCAGCAGCCCCCGAGCACTCGGTACCCCGACGACAAGAAAGGGCATTCTCGTGAGAGAGTGCTCGGGGAGGCGAACGGTGTCCCCCGAGCACTCGGTACCCTGACGACCCAGGGAGCCCCCTGGCAGTGGCCCCCGAGGGGCCCACTGATGAGGTGTTAGCCAGCCAAAGGCCTAAGGCCGCATTTAAAGAGCGTGCGTGGCCTATCACCTCCAACTGCTCCCGCCGCGCCCAGCGTCAGTTCCTGCCACATTCTGGTAGAGGGGTGTGGGGTTATTAATTGCACGGGTCCCATCCCGTGCTATCCGGCCCGTCTCGGGATAACATCGTAAGGGCCGAGGCGTTCCGTCTGCCGCGCTGCTGTGGCAGGGGAACAAGACAGGGCGGGCACGCCAGGCCGCTCTGCGGCTGCCCGGTGGACCCTCTCCACGGCGCCCGTTGCCAGTGCATTTATGGTGACGGATGACCGGGCGTGCAATGCATTTTCCACCCTCGGTCACTTCGCCCAGAGGAAATGATGACGTCCTTTCCATTTATGGTGTCTCGGAACTCGTGCTCCCCCTCCTGTTCGGGGCACGCTGCTGCCGGCGGGTATTTAAAGCCGCCGGCGGCACAAAAAAAAAGGAGAGCTCAGTAGTGTGGAAAAACACAGCACAAGAGAAACAACGGCTGAGAAGTGAACAACACGAGACAGGCTAAAGAACAAAGAGCCCCAGGCTCTAAGATAGACCAACGTTCTTGTAACCAGTAACATCCTTGAGGGACTTCCTCATGGCATTTATAGTATCCATACAGGAGTAGGGTGTTACGCCCCCGTGTGGCCCGAACCTGTCTAAACACCAGTGCATTTACTCCTTTCTGCATTAGATCATTCCGCACCATCGGTCGTCGCATTCATACCCATTTGTTTCTCAGGAGAACATATTCAGGATCATCCCCCCGGCCGAATCTCTAAAAAGGGGTCCCCAGGATCCCTACGACAGGAGTTCACCCTCCGACAGCTGGCGCACCAGGTAGGGGGGAAGCATCACTGAATCTGTTTATTTGTTTTCTTCCGCAGAAAAAATGGCCGGTGGTCATCGCTTCCAGCATTCCGGCTCCAGTTCCACCGGGGAAATGCAGCCCCTCGCACAGGAGGCCCCAGTCGATGCTGTGTCCCAGCAGTAGCCACGATCTGCACGTGCGGCATTCCCCTCCCAAGGGGACCAGGCACTGGGCCCAGCAGGGCCGTCGCCGCCGTCGCCGGTGCACTATCTGACCCCTAGCCGGTGGCCGAAACTCCTGCCGCCAGGTCCGTGTCTGGACAGCGCCGGGCGCCTCTTCGGAGTAGACTCGCCTTCGACGAGGCCAGCCCCGGGAGCGCGCTGCTTGCAGCGCACGCTCTCCTCAGGCATCCACCAGTCCAGGCGGCGGGGGAAACCCCGGAGGGCCGCTGGCTCCACGAAGTCGCTGCCCTGGTCGGCACTGCCCGCCGCCAGGTGCTGGCCGAGAGTTCCCGTGCCACCACCCAGCGTGGCGCCGCTAGGACCGGCCCATCGTCAGGTGGTGTTCGCGCTGGCCGGGGGACCTCCAGGCGGAGCGCCGCCCCCCTGGCCGCTTCCGGATCCCAGGAACTCTACTTGCACCTCAATGAGCGGAGGGGCATCGAAGACGCGCGCGTCACTCTCGAGCACCAGCGGGAGACCCGGCAGGAGGCTGAAGCTGAGGACCAGGCTTCCTCCTTGCCGGCCCATGACCGCCGGGGCTCCCCGGCTCGCCGATGTTCGCCGCCCAAGGGTGCTGCCCACGCTGCAGGGTACGACACTGGGTGTCGTGCCTTCGCCAGTGAGCTCCGCTGGGTCAAATGGCCCACCAAGTTTCACCCCGAGCTGCCAGAGAAGTACGACGGGTCCATCGACCCCGTCGAGTTCCTCCAGATTTACACCACCGCTGTCCAGGCGGCTGGTGGCAGCGAAAAGGTGATGGCTAACTACTTTCATGTTGCCTTGAGGGGCTCTGCCTGCTCTTGGCTTATGAACTTACCCCCAGGATCTATCAGCTCCTGGGATGATCTTTGCCACCAGTTCGTGGCTAATTTTTAGGGCACATTCACGCGCCCCGGCCTGGAGTGCGATCTCCATGCCGTCAAGCAGCAAGAGGGGGAGACGCTGCGGTGCTTTATTCAGCGCTTCAGCCAGGTCCGCAACACTATCCCGCGGATAACCCCCCACGCTGTCATTGTCGCTTTCTGGCAGGGCGTCCGCGACGAGCGGATGCTCGAGAAGCTAGGCATGCACGAGGTCGAGACCACCGCGGAACTTTTCGCCCTGGCCGACAAGTGCGCTAAGGCGGCGAAAGTTCGGGCTTGGCACGTTCCGTGCCCTGAGCACCCCGCCGCCAATCAACCAGGTCCTTCCCGCTCCGACAGGCGGGAAAAGAAAAAGAGAAGGAGGCGCGAGGCCGTCCCCGTCGAGCCGGCCCAGGGCCCCGCCCATCGGCCGGCCCAAGAGCCCGACTACCGGCAAGCACGCCGGGCGGCTGCCGACAGACGGCCTGCGCCCACAAGAGCCCTGGCCCGAGCCCCTCCTAGGGCTCCGGCTCCCGCAAGGGCTCCGGTTCCCGCCAGGGCTCCCGCTCCAGCAAGGGCCCCCGCTCCCGCGGGGCCCGAGCCAGGGAAGTGGTGCCCGATCCACCAGACCAGATGGCATGACCTCACGGAGTGCTGCACGGTCAAGGGCCTCGTTGAGGAGCGCCAAAGGGACCGCAACGAGCTCCGCGGCGGTGGCGATGATGAAGCCACCCCCAACAACACAGAACTCGGTTTCTAGGAGCCTGAGCACACCGTTGCCTTCATCGACGGAGGCGCGTACATGCCCTCCTCCCGCCGCAGTGTCAAAACCATGCGGCGTGAGGTGTGCTCGGCGACCCCGAGTGAAGAGGCCGCGAGGCCTCTGAAGTGGTCGGGCGCACCGATCACGTTCAGCTTGGTTGACCACCCCGCCAGTACTGCAGGCGTGGGGCGACTACCCCTTGTAGTGTCCCCCATCATCTGCAACGTGAAGGTCAGCAGGATACTGATGGACGGGGGTGCAGGCCTTAACCTCCTCTCCAAGGAGGCTTTCGAGAAGCTACAGGTGCCATCTAGGCGCCTAAAGCCATCGCTCCCGTTTTACGGGGTGACGCCCGGGCACTCCTTGCCCCTCGGGCAGGTCGAGTTGCCCGTGACATTCGGGATCTGGGACAACTTCCGGACAGAGAACGTCATCTTCGACGTCGTGGAGCTCCCCCTCCCCTACAATGCCATCCTTGGGCGCCCGACGCTCTCTCGGTTCATGGTGGTCACGCACTACGCGTACCTCACGGTCAAGATGCCGGGCCCAGCGGGCCCCATCTCTGTTTCCGCCGAGACCAGCAGCGCCGCCTCCAGCGCCGAGCAGTTATACTCGGACTTGGCCTCAGCCCGAGCCGAGGTCAAAGGTCGTCCAGGGGGCCCATGACCCTCTACATCCAAACCCCGACTCGCTGCTGACGCCTCCGTTCCTACGAAGGAGGTCGTGGTGGGCGAAGGCGCCTCCCAGGTCATCCGAATCGGTGGTGACTTGGGCGGTAAATAGGAAAGCACACTCATCGTCTTCCTCTGGGCTAACATCGACGTGTTTGCATGGTAGCCTTCCGATATGCCCGGGATCCCTAGGGAGGTGATCGAGCACCACCTGGCTGTGCGTCCGGACGCACGCCCGGTAAAGCAGAAGTTCCGGCGGTAGGCGCACGAGCGCCAGGAGTTCATCCGGGAGCAGGTCAGCAAGCTCCTTGACACCGGATTTATCCGAGAGGTCCTCCACCCCAAGTGGCTGGCAAACCCAGTTATCGTCCCAAAGGCCAACGGCAAGCTCCGCATGTGCGTGGACTACACCGATCTAAACAAGGCTTGCCCCAAAGATCCTTTTCCTTTGCCCCGCATAGATCAAATTATAGATGCAACCGTGGGATGTGATCTTTTGTATTTTTTAGATGCAAACTCTGGTTATCACCAGATTCGCATGGCCGTAGAGGATGAAGAAAAAACTGCTTTTACCACTCCAGTGGGGACTTATTGCTATGTGTCGATGCCTTTTGGTTTGCGCAACGCTGGGTCTTCTTTCCAGCGCCCTATCCGCATCACCCTTGGTCCCGGGATTTCGGCGCCCTGGCCTGTCGACCAGCCCCTGGGCGTCGAACTCCGGCAGCTTCGCCTGCAGCGCCACCCAGTCAGGATTGGCGTAGAGCACATCTCCTTCCACGGGAGCTCCGCCCGGCTCAGGTTGTCCACCCCGATCACCACCCAGAGCAGGCCCCTCAGCGCCGGCCTACCCAGGTCCCACTCCTCGCCGATCTGGGTCCGGGTGATGTCCTGGGGGTTGGTGTAAAACCAGCAGAGCCGGGCCCGCTCCCGCAGGGGCGCTAGGTGGCGGCGCAGGTAGTCCACCACCACCATCACCGAAGTAAGCCCGGCCTGGCGCAGGAAGTCGATGCGCTCCAGGACCGGCGCCATCCGCGGCAGAGTCAGACGGTCGTGGGGGTTGACGTCGACGTAGAACCAGTCGCGCTGCCAGTCCTCCCACTTGCTCTCCCAGGCTGTTCCGCAGCCGGAAGTTGCAGCAGCCGGCGACGTCCGCGGTGGAGAGGCCCCTCTTCTTCCCGGCCGACCACAGCACGAAGAAGTGCCGGAAGAGCGTCACCGACGACAGCACCCCCACGAACATCTCGCAGAGGTGGGTGAAGACAGCCAGGATGACGACGGAGTTAGGGCTGAGATGCACCAACTGGATCCCGAACGTCTCCAGGATCTGAAGAAAGAACGCCGAGAATGACGGCACTAGCCCGGCCACCACAAAGGAAGTAAAAAGAACGATGCGCCCCGACTGGTTCGCCATCGGCGGGAAGCTCGTCGGCGCCACCACCGAGGCCCTCCGCTGGCCCTCGGGGACCATCAGCTTCCGAACCCTGTCCGTCGCCTCCTCATTCACCAGGTGGGACTCCGGCAGCACGCCGTCGGGAGTCCTGTCGCGGTGGCTTCCTCCTGCTCTCGACATCTCGTCAGGGTAGGGGATGATCTGGACGGTGGGGGAAGAAAGGTGCTCTGATCGCCTAAGGAAAGTCTAGGGCTCAGGAGCGCAAAGAAGGCAAGAGCTTGATCGCAAGATGGCGTAAAGAGGGGGGCGGTTCGCTCCCCTCCTCCTTTTATACCCCAGAGAAATTCAAACATCGCTTGCCACGGCGCGCTCGGCGGGACGGTTTCCTCGATCAGCGCAACCGCCAGGCGAATCTTCCACAGGTCGTGCGGTGTCAGCAGTTGCCAGGCGTATTTTCCTCGATTTGCGCAGTTGCCACGCGTGCCGCCTGCCTCGTTATCACGCACCGCCCGTCCCGTTGTCACACGCCTCAGGAGTCGTTTGGACGCGCGTCCGTTCGTCTCCCCGATTGGGCCGTACCAGAGGCCCGGACTGGAGGAACCACCGTCTGAAAGCTCACCGCAAGGTGAAAAAGATAGAGTCCTGGGAGAGGGCGCGCGGGGCCACAGTCGGTGGCCCCCGAAGTACCCCAGTCCCCCGATGATCCACAAAATCTAATACCGGGAAGAAAGTACTCGGGAAGGTGTACGGTGACCTCCGAGCACCCAAGTCCCCCGACGACCAGGAAAGTTAAGTATCGGGAGAAGCGTGCCCGGGGTCGCTAGCGGTGGCCCCCTGGGCACCCAAGTATCCCGAGGACCCACCAAAGGAAGTTCCAGGAGAGAGTGCTCGGGGCTGCGTGCAGCAGCCCCCGAGCACTCGGTTCCCCGAGGATCCGAACAAGTGTGCCCGGGAGAGAATGCTCGGGGAGGTGAACAGTACCCCCGAGCACTCGGTACCCCGACGACAAGAAAGGGCATTCTCAGGAGAGAGTACTCAAAAGGCGAACGGCGACCCTTGAGCACTCGGTACCCCGACGACCCAGGGAGCCCCCTGGCAGTGGCCCCCGAGGGGCCCACCGATGAGGTGTCAGCCAGTCAA
The DNA here is from genome assembly GCF_958298935.1 of Phragmites australis. Taxonomy (NCBI): domain Eukaryota; kingdom Viridiplantae; phylum Streptophyta; class Magnoliopsida; order Poales; family Poaceae; genus Phragmites; species Phragmites australis. The sequence goes on along the minus strand of NC_084924.1, from coordinate 16,820,934 downwards.
AGGCCCAAGGCCGCATTTAAAGAGCGTGCGTGGCCTGTCACCTCCAACTGCCCCCGTCGCGCTCAGCGTCAGTTCATGCCACGTTCTGGCAGAGGGGCGTGGGGTTATTAATTGCACGGGTCCCATGTCGTGCCATCCGGCCCGTCTCGGGATAACGTCGTAAGGGCCGAGGTGTTCCGTCTGCCACGCTGCTGTGGCAGGGGAACAAGACAGGGCGGGCATGCCGGACCGCTCTGCGGCTGCCCGGTGGGCCCTCTCCACGGCGCCCGTTGCCAGTGCATTTATGGTGACGGATGACCGGGCGTGATGAGTAATGTTGGCCTGATCTTCCGAAAGGTAGCGATAAGTCGGTGGCTGGAGAACTCGACGTTGATGATTCAAAGGCTTCGACCCGAACAGATCGTCTCCCTTGCAATCACTACACCACAGCTCCGTTGGTTATCAACCGTGTTGCGCGGTTGACCTCGCCAAGAAGGCTCAATCCCTGCAAGCGTACCGAGAACACAAGCAAGAACGTAGAAGATGCAATCTGAAATATTGCGAATAGAATTCAAGCACTCGAAGTTGGGGTTCCACAAACACTTGCGGCGGCCTAGTCGGTCCGGAACAAGAGCGAAAATCTCACAACTGTAATATCTAAGCAAAATCCAACCCTAATTAGGGTGGTGGCTACTGTATATAAAAGACTAGGGTCGGCCAAGGACCCCTGGATGCGTCCCTAACGGACTCCAACACGTTACACGGCCCAACGGTCCAAAAGATGGTGGCGCAGCGCCCTGATGGATTCTGGACGTCCAATTGTTTTGACGATTTCTGTTGACTCAAAAAGAATTTGGACATGGGACTAGTCCCGTTGGAAAGCTTATCTCCTTAGCTTTCCAACCATGTGTAGAACGTTGAAAACGGAGTCCGTATGCGTCCTGGGCGACGATTTTAGTGCAGGATGGTCCTGGACTCCGAAACGGACTCGAACTTGATTGGACCTCCACCTTGGCTTAGGCGCCCTTGCTGTTCTTCTCCCGTGTTCCTAAGTAATAATACATCACAATTATTCAGTAGCATACCATCCTTATTAAAATATAAAGGAGCACTAAGGAACGAGCTCACCTCATGATTTAGTTGACGTGCACGAGCTCGTGTCAATGGACCTATTGTTGGAGGAATACTCGGTGTGTGTGTATCCGAAAGAGTGATGTCCTCATCATCCTCCCCCTCTTGAATTGGAGTCGTCCTCGATGCAATGTCATCTTCTTCTCCCAAGTAAGACTTTAAATCTGAAATGTTAAATATAGGGCTAACCCCATAATCTGCAGGCAACTCAAGCTTATATGCATTATTATTGATCTTTTCCACAATTTTAAAAGGACCATCAGCTCGAGGCAGCAATTTAGACTTTCTCAAATCAGGAAACCTATCTTTGCGCAAATGTAACCACACAAGATCACCAATTTCAAAAGTAATATGTTTCCGACCTTGGCTTCCATAAGTTCTATACTTCTCATTCATCTTTTCAATATTTTCCTTAGTCAACTCATGCATTTTCAGTATCAAATCAGCACGTGTCTTAGCATCAAAATTTAATTTCTCAGATGTTGGTAAAGGAAGTAAATCAATAGGGGCACGGGGGTTAAAACCATACACTACCTGAAACGGACTTACCTTGGTGGTGGAGTGAACTGATCTGTTGTAAGCGAACTCAATATGGGGTAGACACTCTTCCCACATCCTCAAATTTTTCTTCAAAACAGCCCGCAACATGGTGGATAATGTGCGGTTCACAACCTCCGTTTGTCCGTCGGTTTGAGGGTGACATGTCGTCGAAAACAGCAGCTTTGTCCCAAGTTTATTCCAAAGTGTCCTCCAAAAGTGGCTCAAAAATTTTGCATCACGATCCGAAACAATGGTGTTAGGCACTCCATGCAAGCGAATGATTTCCCTGAAAAACAAATCAGCTATGTTTGTAGCATCATCGCTCTTGTGACAAGGTATAAAATGTGCCATTTTTGAAAAACGATCCACAACGACAAATATACTATCCCTCCCCCTCTTGGTCCTAGGCAATCCTAAAACAAAATCCATAGAAATATCCTCCCAAGGCACACTAGGAACAGGAAGAGGCATATAAAGTCCATGTGGGTTCAAGCAAGACTTAGCTTTATTGCAAGTAGTGCAGCGTGCCACGTAGCGCTCGACGTCGCGCCTCATCTTAGGCCAAAAGAAATGAGTAGCCAGTACATCCTCGGTCTTCTTCACTCCAAAATGTCCCATCAAACCACCTCCATGCGCTTCCTGCAAGAACAATAGGCGAATAGAGCTAGCTGGGATGCATAGCCTGTTAGCACGGTATAGTAATCCATCATTCAGCACATATTTATTCCAAGTTCTTCCTTCTTTACAATGTTCAAAAACATCTTTAAAGTCCAAATCAGTAGCATATAATCCTTTAATTGTTTCTAAACCAAAAATCTTATGATCAAATGGGACAACATGGTATAACGTCTAGATAACGCATCTGCAATGACATTGTCTTTACCTTTCTTGTATTTAATGATATAAGGAAATGACTCTATAAATTCAACCCATTTAGCATGACTTTTGTTCAGTTTAGCTTGGCTTCTAATATGTTTCAAAGCTTCATGATCAGAATGAATAATAAACTCCTTGGGCCAAAGATAATGTTGCCATGTTTCTAAAACTCACACTAAAGCATATAACTCCTTATCATAAGTCGAATAATTAAGAGATGGCCCATTCAATTTCTCACTAAAATAAGCAACGGGTTTACCTCCTTTTAGTAGCACTCCTCCAATTCCAATGCCGCTAGCATCACATTCTAACTCAAAAGTCTTACCAAAGTCCGAAAGTTGGAGTAGAGGTGCATGCGTAAGCTTATCTTTCAGCGTATTAAAAGCTTGTTCTTGTGCTGGCCCCCATTGGAATGGAACACCCTTCTTTGTCAATTCATTGAGTGGGGCAGCAATGGTGCTGAAATCTCTCACAAAACGCCGATAGAACTCTGCAAGGCCATGAAAGCTTCTCACCTGTGTGATAGTCCCAGGGGTCGGCCAGCTCTTGATGGCTTCAATCTAAGCAAAACCTAACCCTAATTAGGGCGGCGACTACTGTATATAAAAGACTAGGGTCAGCCAAGGACCCCTGGACGCGTCCCTAACGGACTCCAACACGTTACACGGCCCAACGGCCCAAAAGATGGTGGCACAGCACCCTGATAGATTCTGGATGTCCACTTGTTTCGACGATTACTGTTGACTCAGAAATAATTTTGATATGGGACCAGTCCCGTTGGAAAGCTTATCTCCCTAGATTTCCAGCCATGTGTAGAACGTCAAAAACGGAGTCCGTATGCGTCCTAGGCGACGATTTTAGTGCAGGCTGGTCCTGGACTCCGAAACGGACTCAAACTTGATTGGACCTCCACCTTGGCTTGGGCGCCCTTGCTGTTCTTCTCCCGTGTTCCTAAGTAATAATACATCACAATTATTCAGTAGCATCCCATCCTTATCAAAATATAAAGGAGCACTAAGGAACGAGCTCACCTCATGATTTAGTTGACGTGCACGAGCTCGTGTCAATGGACCTATTGTTGGAGGAATACTCGGTGTGTGTATCCGAAAGAGTGATATTCTCATCAGGGCGTGCGACACATTTTCCACCCCCGGTCACTTCGCCCAGAGGAAATGATGACGCCCTTTCCATTTATGGTGTCTCGGAACTCGTGCTCCCCCTCCCGTTCGGGGCACGCTGCTGCCGGCGGGTATTTAAAGCCGCCGGCGGCACAAAAAAAAAGGAGAGCTCAGTAGTGTGGAAAAACACAGCACAAGAGAAACAACGGCTGCGAAGTGAACAACACGAGACAGGCTGAAGAACAAAGAGCCCCAGGCTCTTAGATAGACCAACGTTCTTGTAACCAGCAACATCCTTGAGGGACTTCCTCAGGGCATTTATTGTATCCATACAGGAGTAGGGTGTTACGCCCCCGTGCGGCCTGAACCTGTCTAAACACCAGTGCATTTACTCCTTTCCGTATTAGATCATTCCGCACCGCCAGCCATCGCATTCATACCCATTTATTTCTCAGGCGAACATATTCAGGATCATCCCCCCGGCCAAATCTCTAAAAAGGGGTCCCCCAGGATCCCTGCGACAGGAGTTCACCCTCCGATAGACACCAGCTGCGGTGACACAGGTAAGTGTTCGGCTTAGGGATTAGGTTTGGCTCAGGTTCGAGGAAGGAAGAATGGAGGGAGAGAGAAGGCTCACCAGCAAGCTTGGCAATGGCGATCTGGTTGCAACAAAGCAGAGGGAGAAGATAAAGGGGGCATGATCCTCTATTTAAAGCGGCGGAGGGTTGGCAAGCGGTGGCGAAGAGCTGTAGCCCAGCATGGCTACAGTAGGTGGTGGTGTGGCAATGTGCAGGATAGGATGGGTGGCACACTGTTTGGCAATATGGCTACAATGCGGGGAAAAGTGGGCAGTGGTGTTGTGCCGAGATTTACGGTGGTGGTGGACTGTTGCTACGGGATTTGTGAGATTCATGGGTGGCGACGACGTGGCATGGGAGAGAAAGAAAGTGGAACAATGAGGAGAGAGAGAAGAAACATAATTCTCTTTTTTGTTATTACTTTTTTGTTTAGGAATTTACAGGTGCAACAGAGGGCGTTGAGTGTGAACAAAAAATTAAACAAACATGGCGTCGAGAAAGAGAGGGGAGGAAATAGCTAGGGTTTCTAGTTAGCCCACAACTAGAAACCGATTGAGATCTCAGAAATCACAGTCATATAATAACTAGGAATCAACTGAAATCTTTGAAATCACAGTCGACTAATGACTAGAATCTGACTAGGATCTTAGAATCACATAATTCAAACATAAAATAGAATTAAGATATAAAATAGAATTAAGACATAAAACAGACAACAGTACACTACTTCATAAGTCCACATGCATAAATAAAGTCTAAAAATGATATATTGCACTCAAGTTCATAGGGAAAAATACATAGATAAGTTCTAAAAAATTATTTATTATTACAATTGTGATTATTACATATGTGACTTGTCGATCTCCTTGAAAAACCAGCCCTTCAGTACCAGGAGGCCTTAGAATGAGGCCTTTTCTTCCCCTCATAATTTGATCCATCATTCTTACACTTGTATCGGTTGTACTGCAGACCGGGTATTCCTACAAGTTAGCATACTCATTATAGAGGATACAATCCTTCAAACATGATCTTCTTGACTTGGTATCTGATTGTGGGCAGTTTGTTTCCAACTGGAAGCATGCCTGTTAAGAGATGAAACAACACTGTAAAACCCTTGTTGGACCAACAATTGTTTGTCTTCAATTTTACAAGTTCAAGCATTGTGTGCCTGGTCCTATAGCCTGGGTACAAAGGTGTTCCCGAGTCTTCATGTAGGCCCATGAATTTAGAAAACTCCCCATCATTGTAGTTCTCTTCAACATCACACAACATCTTATCCAAATGATCATCTGTTTTTTCATCATGCAACACATTCTCATCGCATGTGTGGTCATCAAGAAACACATCCTCATCTTTTGTGATGTCTCATCGTCTGTGTGGTCATTAGGAAACACATCCTCATCATTTGTGTTGTCACCAGGCAACACATCCTTAGGGATATTGTCACGCACAAGTTGCTCCTCACCGTGCTTGGTCCAACATGTATGCCCCTCGGTAAAACTCCTTAAAATCAAGTGTGAGTGTACCTAATGGCATTGTCAAATTTTTCCTCAGTTTTGCAATCATAACGCAGATAATGCATGAAGGTTTCCCCCTTTATCGACATATCCAACTTGGCAGCACACATAAATGCAGACACACCCCTTCATGTACATCCAACTCCAGTCCATCTATGCATATAAACAAAAAATAATCCGTGTTAAAAAGATTAGTTAACTCATGTATAACTACATAATAGATAAATTAATTTAGATAGCTTTAGTGCTATCAAGTATTAACTAACTAACTCATAGCAACCCAAAACCATAACAGAGCTTTAGGGTTTGCTAGCTAACTATCTAGCAATCTAACTCAAGACTACCTAGCAAACAAATTTAAAAAATTAAACAAGCAAGAAAGAAAAAGCAAATCTAGTAAACCCTAAATATGAGGAATCCTAGAAATTTTGGTGATCAAAATTAAGCTAAACAAGGAAGCAAAAAAACAACACAAACCTTAGATCTTGGATATCTCTCCTACAAATTTGTGGTCTCCCAAAGAAAATGGCCCCACAGAGCCCTCAAATTCAGCACATATATAGAAGGTCAGGGACTCCTCCGTATCAATAACATGCTGTCTGAGGGTCAAGGATCAAGGACCCCAAAGAAAATAAAAATGACTTTCAGATTGTTCACATAGGGAATTGACTATTGCAAAGAAATAGAAAAAATGGGTCAGATAAACATGCTTATGTAAACATATCACAGACAACTCAACTTGATATCCTGCTATGCTATCATAGACGCCTCCCTTGAGAAATCGACTGCGATGTACATATCACATACAGCACCCCCCAGGCACACACAACTTAATACCCGATGGTTCCCATAGAGAATCATATGCCTTCTCCTGTTTTCAGACAGTTTTTATTTTTCGTCTACGATATCTCATCAGATATATGACGTTCTGTAGTAGTTGAATCTTGTACATAACTACTATCTATAAGCGCTGTCCATATCAACAATAGATCGCAAAATAGACATTATTCCAAATGGATTGACTACTCACTAAAATTAATATAGGTCAATATGTAACGAGGTGTTAAAAGTTGCATATGTGTTGAGGTGGGTGAGTAGACTATCTACTTTATAGTTGACTTTTACCTCTCTTAATATTCTCTTCGCCACATGGACAAAAATTTGATATGGATAAAATTATAGCTAATTGAGATGTATTGTCAGAAATGTCATAAGGAGCCAGCCATCCTGATGAGCCCATGGCTCCTTTGGATATGATCAATACCGCTAATAATTTTTAAATCATACAAGGTCCAATTACAAGAGCACGTGCATAACAATTAGACCACCAGGTGAACTCGTTTCTCGTTGGTCATACTTTCTTGGATGGAATACTACTAAATTCTTATGATATTTTATTGCTTAGAAACATAGGAGAAGCATCACAATCTTACCCGAATGTCACTCCTCGAAGGCCAAGTCTACTCAGACTCGAGGCTGAGCTCTAGTCGTGGTCGTGGTTGAAGTCGTGGTCGAGTCTCAAGACAACACGTCAGCAAAACGGGCATAACTCTCTCATACGAAATCTATTTTAGACAATCTTAGATATTCTGGAAAGCTTACGATGAGCCCTTTCCAATAGATATGAGCTAGACAAAATATTCTTTATAGTTTAGTTATAGTCAAAGAAATAAGGTATTGCACCACCGTTTTAGACCTAATTAGGTCTTGTAATCGTGTTGGGTCAGAGTCCAGATTGTGTACGCCTATTTCCATGGCTGCACAATCCTAGGTCGACCACCTCACATCCCCTATCAATATACAGTAGCTGTCATAGTTTAGGCTCGGGTTTAGCTTAGATTATTCTGTTTTAGACAGTTTTATCGTTTATCGATTTGTTGAACCCAACTCGAGTACTTTATTGGTAATCAGCAATATTCAGATTGTACCTACCTGTTCTTGCTTGTGTTCTCGATTCGCTGGCAGGAAAAGCCTTCTTGGTGAGGTCAACCGCGTCTTGGCACGGTTGATAACCACGAAAATAGTGGTGTAGTGGTTGCGAGGATTCTTGATCTATTCTGATCGGAGCCTTTGAATCATCAACATCGAAGCTCTACCAAATCGACGTATCATATTACCTATAGATGATCGGGTATCCGCGCATCATATACGAGTCATCATTGGAGGGGGTGGCAATAGGAGATAGAATCGGCGATGGTAGAACCCTAGAGACTAGATGGAGAGAAGGGAAATGTGATTGTTAGTTTTGCTATTTTTTCAAGTGCTTGAAAATAACTATTTTTCAGTCATCATGGTGTTTGAAAAATAAGTTGTTTTCAAAACAAGGACAGAGTCTTGCTTTTGTGCATATCTGCCCCAACTTTGTATCCTAATTGTCTGTCTGCCCTCACAAAACCCCACTCTATACCGTTGCCCCTAGAATTTGAAATTGAACCCACAAGTTGCCCTCGTTCTGTGAAATAGTACTAACACCGTTCCAGTTTTAACAAACAATAGCAGTGCCCCTATCTTCTTCCTCTATTACCTTCTTCAACTAATCCTTACCGATAGAAAAACAAAGAAAAAATGAAACTGAAAGAAGACTCTCTCCACTTTGTCTCCACTAGGGTTGAAAACGGTCGGAATACGCTAAAACTGTTTTCATTTCCATATTTTTTCTCGGAAACGGAATCGGTAGCGGTAATGCCGAAAACGAATACGGTATCGGTTGTATCGGAAAATCAAAAACGATATTATCGGATCGATAATATGTCGATTTCGATCGGGGATCGATAATTCTAAACGGAAACACCAAAACGTAGCTCACGAGTTATACATCACATACGACAAGTTTAATGAAGTCATACATGACATGACTATAATTGACATGAGTATATGGTATATCGATACATCTTTTATGATAAGACAATTGTTAATTGACAAGCAAAAGGATAAAAATCTCCATATAAGCGCAAATGTTTAGCACAAGAATTTAAGTTTCCATACAAGCAGTCAAGCACAACACAACCTCGTCACAAGGATTAAAGTCTACATACAAGCGCAACACTAAGTCTCCATACAAGTTTTGTCCATACAAATATTATTTGACCAAGCACAACACAAACTCATCACTTTTGAATTTCCTCTTTCTTCACTTTTTTGGCGGCCTACAGCTCAACCTCAAGCTCATCATCATCACTTGCCAAGTCTTCGTCCTGTTATTTTGTAGGAAAATTATTCAATTAATCTCCAGCAAGTCTTTTTGCACAAATGAGAACAGAAAATAGAAGTAGTTGTACAATTTATATTTTATACCTCAAACATCAGATTATTAGCAACAGCCTCAAGAATATCAAGATCAATGACCAATGACAAAACATTCTTAGAACCTGAAATGTCAAGGCATGTACATTAGTAAAAAATGTGAAGACTTTACATGAGTAGAAGTTTAAATTGTCTCCTTTTTTTGCTGCAGCTATCCAATCTTTAGTGCAAACCAGTGCTTGTACCATCTCAGGATCAAGATGAGAACGATATGGATCAACAACATGGCCACCAGCACTAAAAGCCGATTCAGAAGCTACCGTTGACACTTGCATGGCAAGCACATCACGAGCAAGCAGCCATAGAATAGGATACTCATCCCTCTGACCTTTCCACCATGCTAAAATATCAAATGTATGATAATTGGCTTTGGTAACCTTTAATGGTGGTTCTGCCAAGTACTTATCCAAGTCGTTTGCATCATCATCTAGGTCATGTGTGTCATATAGGTAGCTATCAAGTTCCTCATCTACCGTGTACATAAACAAATCTACCTCTGTTGAAGGTGCAGATGCTTTACTCTTTAAAGATGAAGGATTACTAGCAGCATAGCATTCATACATGTTCCTCATAACACAATTAAATTTTTTAAGTTCATCTTGATAGGAATTTTTGTACACCCTCCTTAAGTAAAATTCTACAATTTTTCTCTTGAACCTAGGGTCAAGAACACTTGCAATAGCAAGAGCAACATTGGACTTCTTCCAATACTTCTCAAATTTAAAACTCATAGAAGTTGCCATGCTACTAATAGTAGGATCATCACTATGACACCAATCAGTTAGCAAGAACTTAATCTCACAGAAGCCTTTGAAAAATAAGTTTGAGTTGGATATAATGTACCAGAAAATAACTCAGTGAGATCAAATAACTTTTTCAAGCATGGTAAAAGAGATTTTGCAGTTGGATATAATGTACCAGAAAATAACTCAGTGAGATCAAATAACTTTTTCAAGCATGGTAAAAGAGATTTTGCCTTTTCCCATTCTGCAGAAGAAGGAGCAATTTTCTCATACCTACCACGTTCGCAGGACATGAGCCTCTCAAAAGCAGCCCTGTAATATAAAGCATCCATCAACATGGTATACGTTGAATTCCACCTAGTAGAAACATCAAGTGAGAGGCCCGACTTTGTGTCCAATCCACACTCAGTAGCACACTTTAGGAACTCCTCCTACTGCAATGGAGAACCCTTCACAACCACCAAAAATGCTCTAATATTCTGAATTGAAGATGCAATCGCACTCATACCATCTTTAGCAACCAAATTAAGAATGTGATTAGCACATCTCACATGAAAAAATAGACCATCACAGATTAATGGACAATGCTTCTTGAGTCCTAAGATGACATCCTTAACAGTAACTTCATTTGCAGCAGCATTGTCTAGGGTCAAAGAAAATATTTTCTTCTCGATGTTCCATTTCAACATACATGAACATAAGGTATGAGACATATTCTCACCAGTATGTTGTCCTGGCACATGGAAGAAATTGATAATCCTCTTCTAAATATGCCAATCATCATCTACCCAATGGACAGTCACACACACATACCCCTTGTTCTGATTTTATGTCCACATATCCATAGTTGCACTCAAGCGGCATTGAAGGGTTTTTAAATAAGCATACATCTTATTCTTTTCTTGCAAATAGAGGTCCATTATATCCTTTCTAACAGTGATACGAGACTTGATAGGAAAGTTAGGACGCAGGGATTTTATAAACTCAACAAAATATTCATGTTCAACTATGTTAAAAGGATACTCATGCATGATTATTGCAATGTATAACTTCCTCAAACTAACTTCTTGATCATACTTGTATGGTTCAATAACTGCCATACCTTTCTCATGATCAGTTTCTGATTTGAGTTGTTGCTGGCCTTTAACAATACTATGATAATACTTTAAATGACTCCAAAACCCTGTGGTTCCTCGATTACTCTCAGCTCTACCTTTGCTAGTTTTGTTATTACACCCTTTGAACTTACATTGTGCCCACAACTGATCAACCTGCTTGCCATTCTCCTCCACTGTCACTGTGTACTTGGTGAAATACTGCCATACATCTGATGTGCTCTTCTTTTGCTGTTTCAAAGGTGGTTGTCCATCATCCTCATGGTCCACATCAATGATATCATCAGCACTTGCACCCACTGCACTTGTACTCGCACTTGCACTTGTAGCTGACACCACTTTGTTCTGAGTTCCTATCATCCATTGATAGACAAATGAAAATCAGCAAAGCAAATGAACTATAAGATGCACTATGTTATTTTATCCTACCACAACCAAACATTTGAGTTGATAAAACAAAATTTTACGCGGAGAATGTCATCACACAGCTATCACATTTGGTGCTATGGGAGATATGTAATGTTATTCATACTTTTGTATTTCAACGAAATTATTTCACAATTTGTCAAATACCTATTATCAGCCTAGTTTCACAATTTGTCAAATACCCTTTGCAATTTAGCTTGTTCTCATCACACCAGAACTAGAAAATGAAACTGCAATTGAGCTTGTAATTGATTATTACCTACAAGCGAGTTCTGAGAGGAAGTGGCGGTAGCATCACGAGATGGGGGCGGATCAATAACCGTGCGCTGTCAGGAAGTCACTTCTCCGGTAGGTGGTTTCATCGCAGATATGGAGGAGAAGGTGTGCTACTGTGCTGGGCAGCGGTCTGCGGAGACACCGGCCTGAGGGGGAGTCGTGTTGCATTGCGTTCTGCAGAGTCACAGCAGCCTGAGGGGGAGTAGCGGCGGCCTGAGGTGGAGAAGCCCGTCGGAGCCTCGGAGGTGCAGGCGTCGGGCACAGAGCCTGTCTATGCGTCGGTCGGAGCGCCCGGTCGCATAGCCTGTCTGCACGCTGGTCGGAGCGCCGGTCTGCTCCGTCGGTCGGAATGTTGGTCTATGCGCTGGTCGGAGGCGGGTGGCAACATCGGCTGAAAGCGGCGCCGGCTGGAATAGGCTTCGGGCGGAGAAGACTTTGGCGCGGAGGAGACACTGGGCGATGGGCAGAGAAGACGCCTGGCGGAGAAGACACCGGGCGACGGGCCAAGAAGACGCCGGGCGACAGGCGGAGGAGATGCCTAGATCCAGAGCTGGGCGCTGGGCGGAGAAGATGTGCCGGGCGGAGGAGACGCCGGCTGGAAGCTCTGCTGGGCGAAGGAGACGCCGGCTGGAAGCTACGCCGGGCGGAGGAGGTAGCGTTGCCGGCGGCGGGACTTGGCGGCTGGCGGCGGTGCGACACACGCTGGATCCTCCAGAGCCGGGCGTTTACGCGTGCGTGACTGCATGAGGCAGTGACCACTGACCCGTGACTTCGTGAGGGTGTCAGACTGTCAGTGTCCGCGTGAGGCCGTCTGGCCGGTCTGGGTGACAGGGTGAGTGCTTAAGCGCCCATGGGCCGTGGCCGTGAGCCCGTTTGGGTGAGTAGGTGACGCCCGGATCCAATAACCGAAGGCCCATATACTGAAGTGAAGTGGGCTGCTGACGGGCTGATATATTTCGGTAAATACCGAAAGCCCATACCGGTAATTTTCAGTAAAAATCGGAAAACCGAATAAACGATCGGAATTGGCTCAAACCAATTCTGCTACCATTTCTGGAACATTTTACCGATACTGATACCGATTTCAAAAATTACCGATTTTGAAATATACGGTCGGCAGTTTTCAAAAACGGCCCCTGGTAAATCGGAAATTTTCGTTACTATTTTCACCCCTAGTCTCCACCCTCTCTCGCTCTCTGTACACATTAATTCAAACGACAATTTGTGGCACAATTTCTGTACACAAGGAAAGGAGCTTAACAATCCTCAAATCATCTAGCGCCGCACCCTGTGCTGTCCTTGATTACTGTTCCTCCGGCGAGAATGGCAATGCAGCCAATGCCCAGGACCTGCACGGGTCTCTGCTCTCCGGGAGGGCCATGTCCCTTATCCGCCGTCGTGCATTCTGCTGTTTGCAAGCCCTCGCAGTGAAGGATGCCACTGGATCCTTAAAGAACGGGCCGAGGAGGGTAGGCGACGACTGATGGAGGAAGGCTCTGGATCTACTCCTCGGTGGCGACAGTGGGAGGATGCGACGAGCTGCAGAGGAGGGTGAGCAGCCGTTTTTGACAGTGGGACAAAGGCGAGCGTGCGACGGCCGGATCTATGGGGTGGTGTAGCGAATATGGTTTTCTAGGTATGTTGTGATTAATATATTTATCGAATATATATTTTAGTAGGTCTTATGAATGCTACACATGAAGAAGTCATCGAAGTCGAACTGAAGAAAGATAGAATTGGACGAGTTCAGAGAAGATTTCACTTGTCGGATGGTTCGGTACTTAGAAAAGATAACACATCGGGTGATCTGGTGCTCTGAAAGTTATACACACCAGAGTATTTCAGCTCGAAAGAGAAAATGAAGACTACACCGTATGGTCCGGTGCTCAGCAAGATGTGCATACCGTAGCATTTTTCAGGAGGATATTTTAGTGTAGAAGATTTGTACACACCAGATGGTCTGATGCTCATAGAGGATACACACCGAAGTATTTCTCAAGGGAACTACTGAAGACTGAAGATCTACACGTCTGATGGTCTAGTATTTGAAGGTGTACACGTCGGATGGTTGCACCGGATCATTTTTCAGGAGAAGGTCTCAACGGCTAGTTTGGCGTAATTGTACACATCTGATGATCCAGTATAATGAAGATCTACACATCAGACAATGAATAATGTAGAAGAAGTGGCTCGGTTGGGTGAAGTATGCACACCGGATAGTCCGGTGATGGAGTTCAGATTAACGTTAAAATATCCAATGTTCACAATGTGTTTGAGTGGGGTTCCAACGTGTAGGACAGAGAACGATAACTAGAGGGGTGAATAGGCGCATCACCAATTTCTTTCAAAATGGATAGCTTTCTCCTATTTTGGTCACCCAACGTACATAAAAAACTAAGAGCGGAAGAAAAAACAGGAGAGAAATATGTTGCGATAAAAACACAAAGAATGCATAGCTCTCATGGATCTTAGTGAACCCTAAGTTCGATTGAGACTCATTCCATAGGTCATCACCATAAAAAGATAGGAACTCGAAAAAAACAAAACTTAGATCCAAAGAAATGCGCATCGGGTAAAGAAACTCTCTAAGTTGATTATCTAGTGGCAAGAGAATTCAAGACCAATTCTTAATGTGAATTTGATGCCTCTATCAACAAGAAAAATAACTTCCCAATGTGAGAAAATTTTAGCTCAACAACCAAAACAAAATCACAACCAAAAAGGAAAAAACTCACAACAAAGCAATGGAGCTAAATTTAGGAAACTAGGAGTAGATGAACATGAGCATTGTTAGAAATATGCACTTTATTTCTTGCAAAGTTCAGCTCTCTTTTCGGCAGATTATAAGATGGTTTCTCACAAAAAGCCCTCACCTATTACAAAGGGTAAACTCTTCTCTCTCCTTTCTTCTAAAACTTTTTAGGCTCACACTCTCTGAATAGTCCTACCCCTCTATTTATAGGCCTTGAGAGCTTTGTTGGATGTCAAATTTTCTTATTCCCAAAATATCACTCTCTTGTAGTACACTCCTACCTACTACCAAGGGTATTTCTATCCATTTTCTTTTCTATCCATCGGATGACCGTGATGCCTTCATGACTTAGCTTCGCCTTCGATGTCCATTTCACCCCATAGCCGGACCATTCGGCAAGTGCAAGTCCACTAGGGTTGATCTGCAACCTCTCTTGAACAAATGCTCCAGCGTGCACTGCTGCCCAACACCGGACCATCTGGCATGTACTTCAACTTTTTTTCTGAGTTCAAATGCTGCGGCGTGAAATCCTTCTGAACACCAGATCATCCGATGTGCACAATTTTCTTGGACTCAGAGACAAAAATGTTAACTCTATTTTTCTCTGCAACTTTGGTTAGTCATATCATAATTGCAACATATATACATACTTATGCAATTCCACAAAAAAACAAACGGAGTCCACAAACTTGTCAATCATTCATCACAAATAAACCAAGGCACATTTCAACTTGATTTCTCACAACGGCTAATTTTCTACTGTTGTACACACCAGATGGTCATGTGTTTGTACTATTGTTAACACCGCATCATCCAGTATTCGCAGTCTTTTGTGATCGTTGGAACAACGGTGTTGGGACTGATGTCCCAAACAAGGTGAACCTTTGCTTATAGAGAGAGTCGAAGGGTCCTAGATGTGACATGTGTTTGGGGTAAATTGTCTCAATTGATTTCCCCCGTCTCGGATATAGTATGGCCCTATTTATAGCCCGTACTCAACCACTCCACGCGGGGTTTACAATTTTTGCCCCCTTACCTGCTATATTTCTGGAATATTCGGGAGCATTATGGTACAATCAAGCGTATTTACATAATTACAACTCTGCCCTAGGCAGTTAAAGTGGGCCCAATGTCCAGTCACGGTCTTCGGTAGACCCCGAGATTCCGCCGAAAGCTTCTCAGCTATCAGCCAGAGGTTCACCACGGGCTTCGCTTCCCCCCTTCGGCGCCATGAGTCGATCTTCAGTCCCAGTTCGAAGACGCGTTGCTACCTTTGCCCATTTCGGTCAGTAAAACTACCGGTGTAGTCTTCGGCTTCCGACTGAAGGCTCGCTGCCGCCTTCATTGACGCGGGTAACTGGGACTGCAGGCACACCTCTAGTCTTCGACCGAAGGTACTTTGTGAGCTTCGCTTGCACTCCCTAAAAAAACCCTGTAATCACCCGAATGCGTAGCCTCCGGTAGACTTCGAGTTATCCTACGACGGGGGAGGGCGAGAGATCATCCCCAACAGTAGCCCCCTACGGGTAAGGTTCATCTTCGATGGGCCGAACCTATAGACTTCACCAACACCAGCTCCATTTGATGATACCGTTTGCTCTTTCGACGGCTCCATTTGATTATGGGTGGTATACAGATGTGAAATGGACTTTGATCCCTAAGCCTTCGCAGAAGTGCCTGAATCCTGCACTATCAAATTAGGTGCCATTGTCTACCGTCACTTCGTGCAGGACTCTAAAATGGCATATGATGTTCTGCCATAAGAATTTTTGGATATTTTTCGATGTTATGTTTACGAGCGGCATTGCGTCCACCCACTTGGAGAAGTACTCGACCACAATGATGCAATACCGCAAGTTCCCTGGAGCAGCTGGCAGCTTGCCGATAATGTCAATTCCCCACCGTGTTAACGGCCAAACTGGCGGGATTATTTGTGTGTTCGCTGAAGGCCTGCTTGACCCCTTCGCCCAGAATTGACACTATATACAACTCCGGACTATGTAATCGGCATCACTGATTGCCTTCGGCCAAAAGAATCCTTGTCTGTATATCTTTCCACCTAAGGCTCGTGTACCCACATGCGAGCCACACAGTCCACTGTGAATTTCTTGTAGTAAATTCTACTTTTCTTCCTGAGATATGCTCCACAACCAAGGTGCACAAACTCCAGCCTTGTACAAATTGTTTCCCACAATTTTGTAATTTCTAGCTCTTGGGGCCATAAGCTTCACTTCAACATTATCTTCGGGCTTGTAATAACCACGAAGTTAAGCCATTATTGGAGAGCGCCAATCTTCACTTTCAATCATAGCAACGGAACACGCTGTCCGCGAAGGGTCGTCGACGGCTGGCATGATCAACTTTTGGTAGAATACATCTGGTGGCATAGGCAGATTTTGTGTGGCGACTTTGGCGAGCTTGTCTGCTTCAAAGTTGTCATTTCTTGATATACTCTTGACCATGAACCCCAGGAAGTACTTTTCTATGCTTTGAACTGCTGCCTTGTACTTAACAAGCTCTGGTTCTTTTGCCTGAAACGTCTTGTCGATCTAGCTTGCTATTACTTTGGAGTCTGTTTTGACCAGCACCCTTCGGGTACCCAAAGCTTTCGCCTTGCGAAGGCCAAGGAGGACGGCTTTGTACTCTGCGATATTGTTTGTAGATAGAAATTCTAGTCTGACTGCATATCTTAATTTTACGCCCGAAGGTGAAGATAATACCGCCGCTGTGCCTGCTTTTGTAGCCCCCCACGCCCCATCGCAATATGCGATCCAGACCGGTTCTGACGGTTCTTCTTCTGGGGCTTCGGCTAGCGGTGTCCATTCTGCTACGAAGTCTGCTAACACTGGTGATTTCATCGTTGTTCTTGCCACAAAAACTATCATGAGTGGGGCGACTTCTGCTACCCATTTCGCCATTCTTCCAGTAGCTTCTCTATTTTCAAACATGTCGCGAAGGAGTAGGGAGGTAGGTACTATGATCTTGTGAGCTGTGAAGTAGTGACAAAGCTTGCGAGATGCCATGACTAGTGCTTATGCTACTTTTTCCATTGCGATGTAGAATATCTTTGGCCCTGCAAGAGCTTCTGACAGGTAGTATATTGGGAACTGCTGTAGTTTGTTGTTTCCGTACCTCTCCTGCACAAGTACCGCGCTTACTGCCGAAGGGGATGCCGCTATGTACAACAACAAATTTGCGTCGGGATCAGAACTGGAAAGGGCTGTGAGCTTCGTCAGATAGTTCTTCAATTCATCGAAGGCTTCCTGCTGCTACGTGCCCCATCTAAATGGGTCGGAACTTTTCAACATTTTGAAGAAAGGTAGACTTCGTTCTATAGATTTTGCAATGAATGATTTAGTGCCGCCAACCTGCTTGCCAAGCGCTGTGCTTGCTTTCTTCTCTGTGGAGGTTTCATGTCTATTATTGCCTGGATCTTTTGGGGTTCCACTTTGATGCCTCTCTTTGACACCAAGAATCCTAATAGCCTTCCAGACTGTACTCCGAAGGTGCATTTTTCTGGATTCAACTTAGTCTGACCCTTCGCAAACTTCCGAAGGTTTCACGCAGGTCTTTGAGATGTTGGCTTCTTCTGGCACTCTTGACCACTATGTCGTCAACGTATGCTAGGACATTTTGCCCTATCTGTGACCTTAGCACTATTTGCACACACCTGGTGAAGGTTACGCCAGCATTTCAGAGGCCGAAGGGCATCCTCACAAAGAAGTATATGCCGAAGGAGGTTCTAAAACTTGTCTTCTCCTCATCTTCCTTTGCCATCCATACCTGGTGGTACCCCGAGTATGCATCTAGGAAACTTAACATTTTACAACCAGCCACGGAGTCCACCAGCTGATCGATTCTAGGTAATAGGAAATCATCCTTCGGACAAGCCCTGTTTAAGTCTGTGAAGTCTACACACATTCTCCACTTACCGTTGCTTTTCTTAACTAATACTGGGTTGGCTAGCCACTCTAAGTGCAACACTTCATGTATTACGCCGGCATCGAGCAGCTTTTTTACCTCAGCCTTCGTTGCTTCTTCCCTTTCACTCGAAGCTTTCCTAAGCTTTTGCTTCCTTGGCTTCACATGTGGATCTACATTTAAACTGTGCTGAATGATTTCCCTACTGACTCCTTGCAGGTCCTTTGGAGACCAACCGAAGACATCCTCGTTGCTGCGAAGAAACATTATCAGTTCTTGCTGGTCCTCCTCTGGGGCCTCCGCCCCTATGGTGATTTTTTTATCTGTGGTTTCCCCCTCCGGTATAGCCTTCGCTACCTTGTTTATCTTTGGCCGGATCTCGCTCTCCTCTCGATTTGTAGAAGGTTCCGTCACCATATGGACATTTCGCCGTCCTGGAGTGATTCCCACTTCGATTCTTCGGGCCACTTGCTGGTGTCCAAGGACCCTTATGATGCCTCCAGGACCAGACATCTTCATGCACAGATACGCGTGGTGCGGTATTGCTCCGAATGTGTTCAGGACTCCCCGACCTAGTATCACATTATATGGATAGTTGATGTCGACCACATCAGAGGTAATATCCTCTGTCTGGAAATTTGTCCCTTCGCCAAATGACACTGGGATTGTTATCTTTCCCAGAGCGTTGATTGCATTCCCGCCGAAGCCTAGCAATGGGGATCCAGCCTGGTCTAGGTCGCTTCGACATAGACCCATTTTGTTGAAGGCACCCACAAAGATGATATCTGCGAAGCTTCCTCCATCTATCAAGATTCTATGCACTTCGTTTCCCGAAATATTTGCTGTGATCACGAAGGCATCCATGTGCGGGTAATCTAAAACCCTCATGTCATCTTGCGAGAATGTAATGGGCACATTGAGCCACCTTGAGTGAATGTAAGTTGGCCCCACACCAACGTGGTTGACCCTTCACACGTATTCTTTCCGCTGCCTCTTAGATTCTGTCTCCTGATTAGATCCTCATGAGATCACTAACACCACATTGTATCCACGATTTATCGTGTTCATGGACTTACTGCTCTCTGGTGGTGCTTCAATCGCAGGCCTTGGTGGAGGCGGAGGTAGCTCCCCTTGGAGGGTCAGTTGCCTCGTTTGATCCAGCTGAGCCGAGGCTGCAGGGGCAGATTGTTGTGGCGCGAGCATCGGTCGCCACTGGTTGGCAAACATCGTGCCTGAGTTGGGGTTTTCCCACGCTTCGCCTCGCCTGAATTGTGCGGTGTGGTGTATGGTTCTTGCTTGATCGAAGGATTGCTTCACTAAGCTCTCTTTCATGGCCATGACCTGCGGGAACTGCTTGGTCCTGTGGCCGGCTCCTTCGCCATGTAACTTGCAGTAAAACGTGGCTGGGTCCTGCGAAACTCATCCACCTCAGCCTCCTCGGCCCCTTCCTTTGCCAGTTCGGCCTCTCTGAGTAGCCCCACTCTGAGCTTCGCTTGCCGCTTGAGCAGCTTCAAAGGGGCTAGAGTCTATCTGATTGACCTCTTTTTGCCTTGTTGTATAGTCAGATGCTTCGGCTTTTCTCGCGTGCCGCAATCTGTCTCTAGGGTGGCTAGTGCCTCCCTCCTTGGTGGATGTATTCGTTTTTACTGCTTTTGAGGCTACCATTTCATTTTTCCTCCGAAGATGGTCGAGCTCTGATCTTGCATATTCTTTCATCTTATTGAGCAGCTCTTGTACACTCCCTGGCCTTTTTCTTGTATGCTTTCCTGCTAAGAGTCCCCCTCTGATGCCCTGTATTGCCGCGTCGATGATTGTGTCTTTGCTCAGCCCCTTCGCTTGACAGTGTATGTGCACGAAGTGGCGCATGCAGCTCTGCAATGTTTCTGTTGGCTGTTGCTTCAGTGCGAAGAGGTCACTCGTGGTGATCTTGTCTTCTCGATTTCCCTGAAAGTTGTTGTATAGGGCATTACACAATTGCTCCCATGAGTATATGGATCCCGGAGGCAACGCAGAGTACCACGATCTTGCTATCCCTTTTACAGCTAACACGAAGGCCTTCGCCAGTGTTGCACTGTCTCCTCCGGCGGATTCGACTTCCACTTCAAAACTCATTACGAATTCTCTTGGATCTGACTCTCCGTCGAACATTACTACTCTGGGAATCTTGCCCGAGGTCCACGGTTGGTTCTGCAGACCAATGGATAGAGGGGATTCTGGGTCTCCCGCAATGACCGTCGCCGAAGGTCCTGCGGAGGTCGTGCCGTGTCTTCGGACGGCGTCACTTGGCATGCTGTTTCCTCCGCGCGATGCAGCATATCAATTTCCTCTTGTATTTTCTCCAATGTCTTCCTAGCTTCCTCTACCCGTCTGCGATATTCCGCAGCTTTTCGGCTTGCTGCCAGGCTGTCTAACATGCGCTTTTTCTGTGCAATATGCCTTTCCAGCTCTTCGGCTTCTAGCTTGGCTGTTCTTTCCTCCTATGTTTCATCTTCGTCTTCATACTCTGTGAAGTCATCCAGGTCTTCCCATTCTTCGTCTCGCGCCTTCCCTCCTTCTTGTGCCGAAGGCTCAAAGCATGCGTGATCGCTTGTTTTTGCGACTCGCACCGGTGCCGCATTTACCTGGATGGCCTCTCCGTCTCTGTCCTCATTGCGTCCTAGTGGCGTTACATCAACACCGTAGTGCTGTTCGCGCCCACCCGAAGCTCCTCCGGCTAAAGCATTGCTTGACCCTGGTAGCACCGAAGGGGGTCTTTCGACCGAAGACCCGACCGCAGCCAAGGTTCCGACAACGCCTCCAATGCACCAGTTGGCTTCGTCTTCTTCTTGGGTGGCATGGCTTTGGTCCGTTCGGTCCCCACGGACGGTGCCAACTGTTGGAACCGATGTCTCGAACAAGGTGAACCTTCGCTTATAGAGAGAGTCGAAGGGTCCTAGATGTGACACGTGTTTGGGGTAAATTGTCTCAATTGATTTCCCCTGTCTCAGATACAGTATGACCCTATTTATAGCTCGTACTCAACTCCACGTAGGGTTTACAGTTTTTTCCCCTTACTTGCTACATTCCTAGAATATTCGGGGGCATTATGGTACAATCAAGCATATTTACATAATTACAACTCTGCCCCGGGCAGTTAAAGTGGGCCTCGACGTCCAGTCACGGTCTTCGGTAGACCCCGAGATTCCGCCGAAGGCTTCTCAGCTATCAACCGGAGGTTCACCACGGGCTTCGCTTCCCCCCTGCGGCGCCATGAGTTGATCTTCGGTCCCAGTTCGAAGACGCGCTGCTACCTTCGCCCATTTTGGTCAGCAAAACTGCCGGTGTAGTCTTCGGCTTTCGACCGAAGGCCCGCTGCCACCTTCATTGACGCGGGTAGCTGGGACCACGGGCACACCTCCGGTCTTCGACCGAAGGTACTTTGTGATCTTCGCCTGCACTCCCTGAAACAACCCTGTAATCACCCGAATGTGTAGCCTCCAGTAGACTTCGAGTTATCCTACGAAGGGGGAGGGCGAGAGATCATCCCCAACAAATGGCTAGTGTGTGGGTTTGAGGCTATAAATACCTCCCACTTAGCCATTTGAGGGGTGCTGAAGTCCACAGAAGCTTATAGACACTTGAGAAGACAACCAAACCACCAAAGCACTTAAAGTGATCATCTAGGGCAATTAAACACAAGATTAGGGAGTGAGTAGTGCTAATCGGCCTAGAGAGGGTTGTTGCTAGGTGTTGCTACCTAAATAGGGGATCAAGGAGTGATCCTACAGTGTATCAAGTGGTACACCGACACCTTGGAGTCTTTGTGACTCTTTGGCACCTTGGGTCTTGGTAGCTCAAGCTTGTTGACCCTCCGACTTGGTGTGAAGCGGCAGTAAGACTCTTGTACAAGGACACGAAGACCCTTTCTTTGTTGGTTCAAGCTCTGAAGTAAAGATGGTGACAAGTGATCGAAAGATAGGTTTGTGGTGAGATCTTGCCTTGGTGGCTTGGCAGCTCAACCTCCTTGAGGTCTAGGTGGCTCAAGGGCCATGATCGGGTCCCGTTCTATAGCTACAGCCTTGGTGGCTGCTCCAACACGGACTAAGAGTGATTTTTATGCCATCACGTGCTCTTTATATCGAGTTTACTCTCTCTACCATATTTACATTTCTATATTTACTTCTTACAATCTATTCTTGTATGTTTTCCTTTCTAGAGTAGTTAGTTAGGATTGGCTATAGGTTGCAAACTTTTTGAACGGTAGAGTATGTTGGCTCCTGCCTCAGGATCATGCACACGATTGACCACGATCAGTACATGTGCAACCAGTTTGTGCCTGACCACGACGAGCTTACGCCAGACCACTCGACCATGTGAGCGACTAGTAGTGCATGCTCGACCATGTAGTCTCTCGACAACACAAGCGTTCGACCACGTGGGCGCTCAAGCACACAACCACTGAGTATGTGTTCGTGTAGCTACACACAAGTCGTGACCTACCCGGTGAGATGCAAAGGTAGATCAAACACGTGTAACTCAAACTCAATGAGAATGTATCTCTGCAATCTTGTCAAGAACAAGCAAGACTTAGGAGTAGATCAAAACTTCTCTGGTGGAAAATTTAGACTCTATTAACTCGCTACAATCTAGGGGTTACAACTCAATATTTAAAGTGACTTCTAACCAAAGTCTAAACTGAATCAATTTCGACTCAAACTCTAACTATACGTACTCCTGCACACATATAACATACGACTCATATACGAACTAATGTTCCTAACTTGAACATGGCTCCTTGCTTCCGCACCGTTTGAAATGAGTCCTCGAGGCCCACGCTAGGATTGGTCTAACATACTCCCCCCTAATCCTGACGTGGGCTGAGATCACAAATTCCCAGTAGATGTCGCATGATCGCCAGCTTCATTGCCGGCAATGCCTTTGTCAAATCATTGACTCGCTGCTCCTCTGTGTAGATGAACTCCACTTCAATCTGGCCTCCTTCAACACACTCACGAATGAAATGAAACTTGGTTTCAATGTATTTACTACGGCTGTGAAACATTGGATTCTTCATCAAAGCAATCGCCGATTTGTTGTCAACAAATAATTTCACTGCTTTGGACTCTTCTCTTGTTAGCTCCTTCAACAGACTTCTAAGCTACAAAGCTTGGCATGCTGCTGCCGTTGCTGTCATGAATTCAACCTCGCACGAAGATAGAGCCACCATTTTCTACTTTTGTGAGTTCCATGACACCAAACTATCATTGATATAGAAAGCCATACTTCTAGTACTCTTCTTGTCATCCATGTCACCGACCAAATCACTATCAGTGTACCCGGTGATTACTTCTTCTCTTCCTCCTCTCGAATCCATAAGCCCATAATGAACGGTGGCCTTCAAATACCAAATAATCTACTTCAATGCCTTGCGATGCATCATTGTGGGCTTCTCCGTGAATCGGCTTGCCACCCCGACAACAAATGAAAGGTCAGGTCTTGTATGGAGTAAATACTTTAGACAACTAATGATGCGATGATATTCAGTTGCATCCACCGGTTGCCCATCTGGATCCTTATGCAGTTGAGTCCTCTGTTCCAAGGGGAATTTTGTGGGATTGCAATCCAGCATACGAATTGTCCAAGGACCTTTTTTCCATATGCTGTTTGCTTGATTGTACGTCTCCCATCTTCTTGCGCTACCTAAATCCCGAGATAGTAATTGAGCAATCCGAGATCGGTCATCTCGAACTCACTTGTCATTTGCTGGTTGAATCCTATGATCTCATATGGACTTTCTCCTGTCACAATGAGATCATCAACATATGCTTCAACTATCACACCTGAAAAACATGACCCTCTTATGTATACGGCCTACTCTTGTGAACATCTAATGAAATCAATCTGTTTCAATCTCCTATCAAGCCAAATATTCTATGCCTGTGGCACCTGCCAGAGTCCATACAATGCCGTGCTGAGTTTAAGCACGAGGTGCTATTTGTTCTTCACTGCAAATCCCTCCGGACGGGCCACATATACTTCCTCTTTGAGCTCACCATAGAATGCTGACTTAACATTCATGTGATGAACCTGCCAACCTCGATTGGTTGCAACAGCAAGGATGATGCGCACGGTGTCCCGCCTAGCCACCAGTGCAAACACTTATTTTAAATCGATTCCTTGCCACTGCACATATCCTTTCGTGGCCAGCCTTGCCTTGTGCTTGATCATGTCTCCTTCTCTGTTTTCTTCAGTTTGCAAACCCATTTGAGTCCAATCGGTTTATGACCAGCCGACAGTGCCAAGAGAGTCCATGTGTCATTCTTCTCTATAGAATCGATCTCCTTAGCCATGATGTCCTCCCAGACCTACTGCATAGGAGCCTCGCGATAGCAAGACGGCTCCTCCATCTCCATGAGCATGACCTCTTCTTCCACGTCCTCCTCATCAAGGTCCACCCTTCGAGAATCTCTCATGATGTCATTGATGTGTCTGTAATGAACAGGTCCTTCTTCTGTGCTCATGTTGCCGCTTGACAGTGGTGTAGCCTGATCATCCGCCGGTGATTCAGGGGTCAGTGTCACCATCTGTGTGACAGGAGATGCTAAAGCAGTTAGTGTCGTGTGTGTTGTCGCTCGCACCCTGGTAACTGGTCCTCCCGATTTCACCTCACCGACCAGTGGAGTTGATGAAGGAGTTGGATCAACTTGTTCCGTGGGCACTGACATTCTTGCGAAATCTGATGGATCCCCGCCGCCTACGCCTGTACTCCAACTCCACTCCACGTTTCCTTCAAATTTGACATCATGACTTATAGGAATTTTCCCGTTCCATGGATCAAAGAAATGGTGTGCCTTGTAGCCGTCCTCGACGCCAAGATACACCATCGGTTGGCTTCAGTCATCGAGCTTTTTCAAGTGTGGAGTCATTACTTTCATGTGCGCTGTGCAACCGAACACACGAAGGTGTGCTAGATGCGGCTTCCTTCTATTTCAAACCTCAAATGGAGTGATATGGTCCATCGCCTTCATCGGCAAGCGGTTTAGTAGGTACACCGCGTGTTGCACTGCCTCCCCCCCCCCCCAAACCTTCTAGGTACATTCATAATCTTGAGAAGGGACCTCACCATTGCCATCACAGTCATGTTCCTTCGCTCCACCATGATGTTTTGTTGTGACGTGTATGGCACGGTGATGTGTCGCTAGATCCCAGCCTCTTCGCATAGCTGGGTGAACTTGGCAGAGAGAAACTCCCCACCACGATCAGTCCTCAATGTTTTAACATGCTGCCCATTCATGTTCTCGGCCTGCAGCTTGAACCTTCTGAACACGAAGCAGGCTTGGTCCTTCGACTTGATCACATACGCCCACATCCACTATGAGTAATCATCAATAATTAACATAAAGTAACTGTTACCTAAGAGAGTCGAAGGTGTGATCAGCCCGCAGAGGTCAGCATGTAGCAGCTCGAGTGGCTTCTCCGCCCTAAAATTTGCTGCGGCTGGGAGCAGCTGCCTCGCCTACTTCGCCACCAAACACCCTTGACATAGCTGGTTTGGGTGCGTGATCGACGACACTCCTACCACTATTTCCTTGTCAACAAGCAGCTTCATAGCAGTGAAGTTGATGTAACCAAGCCTCGCATGCCATAGCCATGCTGGGTCTTCAAGGCTGGCTAAGAGACACACCGGCATCGCTTGATGCAGCTTGATCTTGTAGAGGCGATTTGGAGTTTGTCTTACTTTCATCAGCAATTGCACAGGACTGCTATCATATACGCGTAGATGTTCAGCATCCATGATCACCTTATGTCCAACCTCGGTAAGTTATCATAGGCTGATGATGTTGCTACATAGTCTTGGAATGTAGTAGACCTCCTGCAATAGCCACTGGTCGCCGTTCTTACAATTGAACAGGACATATCCTAAGCCCATGATCTACATCGTGGAGCCATCACCGAACTTCACCCTGCTAGTGATGTTTTCATCTAGTACTCTGAACTTCCCTTTGTCACCGGTCATGTGATTACTAGCTCCATTGTCCAGGTACCAGACCTCAGAGCTGGAACCAACCTCCATTGTGTCGTGTAGCTCTAGCTTCAATTTCTCCTCATTCAGCAACACAGCATCCCACATTTGCTGCGGTCCTGGTACCGTCTCCTCTGACATTGAGAGCAGTAAGACCGGCTCAGTGTCATCGCTACGTGTGAGATGTTTCTTTCTTTTCTCTTCCTCCTTCTTCTTTGGTGCCTTGCATTCATTCGCGTAGTGCCCCATCTTGTAGCACTTGTAGTACTTGATGTGACTCTTGTTGTGGTGATCGCCGCCTGAGCCATTCTCCTTATCATTACGTGGCATACCACTATGACCACCTTTTCCACAGCCTCTGCCACGTCCACGACCACCCCGGACGTAGTTGCTTTCTGCAGGAGGGTGGTATTTGCCCTAGTTGCTTGATGAGGAGTCACTGCCATCCTTCTTCTATCACGCCTGCCACTCGGCCTGAGTGAGCAGAAGCTGGCCATCACTAGTGTTGTTGATGTCGGATGCACATGAGGGAGCACATTCTTCAAAAGCCTTCAGCCACCCACGACTTCCTCAAACGACATCTTGTCAAGGTCGTAGAACCGCTCGATCCCGGCGATCACACTCAGGAATTGACCAGCACAGTGTCGAATAGCTTCTTGACCAACACTGCGTCGTCGAGTGTCTCCCCCAGATTAGCGTATCTCATGGACATGGCATTGAGCTTTTTGACGAACTGGTCCAGCGTCTCTCCATCCTACATGCGCATGGCATTGAAGTCACCCTTCAACGTCTACAGCGTGCGTTCTTAACGCGATCCGCATCAACGAACCTTGTCTTGAGACAGTCCCAAACCTCCTTTGCGGTTTTCTTCCTTGCCACCTGCATCAGGAGATCCACCAGGAGCGCTTGGAAAAGATGCGACCTTGCTTTCTTGTCCTTCTTCTCGTCGACGGCTGCTCCGGCCTCCGGCTAGACTGCATCCCAGATGCCTTGATCTTCCATCATTGTCTACAGTTGCGGGCACAGGAATGGCCCACCACCGCTCTCCCACACCGCATTGCCCTGAGGAAGAATCGACATCTTCATGAGTCAGTGCCGGATTCATTTTAGGCTCTAATACTCTATTAACTCACTAGAATCAAGGGGTTACAACTCAATATTTAAAGTGACTGCTAACCGAACTCTAAATTGTATCAATTCTAACTCAAACTCTAACTATACGTACTCCTGCACACATACGACATTCAACCCATATATGAACTATATACGAACTAAAGTTTCTGACTTGAACATGGCTCCTTGCTTCCGCATCGTGTGAAATGAGTCCCCGAGGCCCATTCTGGGATTAGTCAAATAGAGTAGACATACTAGACAAATCTAGAGCACATTTAGATAGAAATTGATATAGGTTTACCTTGTGAAATTTTTAATTTAGATTAGTTTTATAGGTCCTAATTCATCCTTCTCTTAGGATGTCACGATCCTTTCAGGTGAGGCGTAGATGATGGAGACACTAAGCTAGGAGTGTGCCGCCATCAAAAAGTGATGACATCTCACCCCTTCCCTCGCCCAGCATGCTCTCTGCCACCCGACGACACCTCCGCGCCTCAACCAGCCGCTCGACACCTCTTCCATGCCCTATGGAGCTGAACAGGGGGCGAGGCTGGACAGATTGGGCCTCCTCCTCACGCTGCACCATGGAGGTGCAGAGGGCAAAGGTAGAGATGACCAGGGCCGCCCTCACCGGTGACAGAGAAGAGAGAGAGGAAAAGAGAGTGAAGGGGTGGAGGGTAGATGAAAAGAGAGACACTAGGGCAATGCCCTCTTTTCACAACGCATGAGATCTCCATTCATAATGGAGGAATTGTCCCCTTTTTTCGATTTTAGAACCACATTTGGAGGTATATATAGGGAAGTCCAAAAACACTAAAGAGGAAAAGAAAACATCCCACTTCTGCGACATGGTAGTAACGTGCCATTTCTAGCCTGTCACAAAAGCGGATGCCATATGCCATTATGTAGTATCTCATCAGTGCCGGTTCAACAATAATTGTTATTGTTGACGTATCAGTGCCGGTTCTTAAACACTATTAGTGCTGGTTAGATATACCAACAGGCACTGATGGGGCTCTATAGTATAAAGCCCCCCCTTCTCCCCCAAGCACGACCAGAGCCCCCCAAGCGCGACCAGAGCCACCGCAAGCCCGCCAGAACAGTGCCGATCTCCATTTTTGCCATCTCTACGGTTGAAGGATTCAAGATTTGGAGGATTCAAGTGCTCTAAGGTTAATAAGATGATCTATATTTATTTTTTATATAGATTTACATGGTAGATTACTCTAGGTTTGATGGTTGGTGCTTGTTCTATGGTTATAGATTTAGAGATGCAATTGAGATCTAATTTAGAAAAAGTATGCAACTTTGTCATTGTTAGATGTATAGAGATGATCTATATTTCATTCTTAGTTGGATTTAGTTGCTATATTTCTCTAGATTTGAATTTAGGTGATTATTCCTTGGTGTTGAATTTTGGAATGAGCAAGAGCTCCAATATGATATAAATTAGAGAAAGATCACTAGTTTGTCATTGTAGATGATTTAAGGAGTAGATTAATAGTCACATGTAAATAGATTTTGGTACCTACATTAAAATCTATGGACAATTACAAATTTTCCACTACTTGAACCGTTATTGCTATTAAAAAATTACAAAAATACCACTAGAACTGTCATTTGAGTGGCATCCTTGCAAAGAATAAAAAATCAGGGAGGTATTTGCAAATGCCCCTAAAATCTAGCTCTAATTTTCTAGTATGTGGTTTGCGTATATTTTTAAAGTCTTGAATTTAAATAATAATCCAGTGAATTTCCTCTGTTCATTAATCAACGTAATGAATTGAACACAATTGATAGAATATTGTGTTGTAGGAATGGCATGTTCACCCATGGGTCGCAATCGAACATGACAACCTTTGGAAGGCAGGTCCCCCAACCAGGACCAGGTACCAGAAGGAGATGAGCCCTCAAATAGGGATCAATCAGGATGCAAGGTAATTTAATGAATTTGTTGTAAATTTTGAAATGTTTAATGATTATAAGTTGAATGCATTTAATTATAATGATTTGTAGATGGATCGGTCATGGATGTACAAGGATCGAGGGCCAAAGTTCTTTGTTGGCGTTGAAAATTTTCTGAGGGCTACTGTAGTGTACAAGAAGCCAAAAGGGAAGCGTACCGATCACTATATATGTTGTCCGTGTGTCGACTGCAAGAACGAGAAGTAGTTTTCAAACATAGAGCAGATCCGTGCACACTTGATTCGCAGGGATTCCAAGGCAAGCTATAACCATTGGACTGAGCACGGTGAATTTGAAGATGTTGGAAAATGATCTTCATGGGTCACCATAGGTTCCTTCGTCCAGATTACCCATACTGCAAGAATAAAAGAGCTTTTGACAGGACAGTGGAGCATCATCAATCTCCGAAGATTCGCACTGAAGAACAGGTATTTAATATGGTAAAGACACTTAGAGTTGTACTTGAAAAGGTGCGTCACGTGGTTTTTCAAGGAAAAAGAAAGATTGTCGATGTTAAGGATGTTATCAACGAAGAAGACTGCGGCAAATTTGATGACTTCCCTACTTTTGGAGAGAATGTCGAACTTCCTCTAATTGATGACACTGAGGAAGCTACCTACATACGCCGCAACCATAACGAAGCATTAATCGTTTAATGAAAGAAACTTTCATGTATTTGTATCGAGGACATGTATGGTGAAGAGTAACTTTTTGAAAGTTCTTATCTGAGTGCCACACCATGCGATCAGACTTATGTGAATTGGTTAGAATTCAAATTGGATTAAAAGGAGAAAATAAAATGAAGACTAAAAATCTTAAAGTTAAATAAGAATCAGTGGTTAACATTAATTTTCATGTAAAAGGTATGAAAAATTAAGTTCAACATAATTGGTTTCACATGTTTTTTTTGGATATGGATATTTCATAATTTCATTATTGAATAACAAATTACAGACTTATTAATGAAATAAAGATAATTCAATGGGCATTTCATGTATTCAAGTATTTTTATCATGCAGGAAACAATAATACAAACTCAACAAAAGGTTTTATATTTTTCTCAACTCTAATCATTTTTCTTCTATGTATTTTTCAAGTTTTCAGCCGAATTTAACAATAGAAGAATATTTTTAAGGAAAAATATTTATCAGTGTCGGTTCTAAGTAGAAACTGTCATTGATACTCCACATATCAGTACCGGTTAGTAAATAGAATCAGCACTGATACGTTTATCAGTGTCGGTTAGCAACTAGAACCAGCACTGATACATGTATCAATGCCGGTTAGCAACTAGAACCAGCACTGATGCTTCTATACATATATATACCAACACTTAGCCGCTCTCCTCGTTCGCTCCATTCACCATTTCAGTCCACTCCTCCTCCCGAAGCTCCTCATCACCGAGCGTTGCTCCTCCCCGACAGCCGCATCCTCCCCGACCACTGCCACCTCCTCCCCGACTGTGCCGCCTCCTCCCTGGCCGCTGCCTCCTCCCAACGCCTCCTCCTCGACCGCGCCACCTCCTCCTCAGCCGCCGCCTCCTCGACTGCCGCCTCCATGACCGCCGCCTCCTCCCGACGCCTCCTCCTCGACTACCGCCTCCTCCCTAGCCGCTGCCTCCTCAACCGCCGCCTCCTCCTCCCGGCGCATCAACTCCTCCCCACAGCCTGCCGCCGAAGGCACTCCCTCCTCGTAGTCATCGCCGTCCCCTCCCCCCTCCACCCCCTCTGCTGGTGTTAGGCGGGTCGGCGTGGAGTGGGGCCGCCGAATCGTCCAAGGCCACCACCATCGTCCTGACTCCTCCAGGCCGCTCCTCTAAGGTGTGTATATATTCTTGTATTCTTTTGAATGTTGTTATGCTTCTAGATGTGGTTAGACAATTTTTCTAAAAATAGTTAATTGTTATCCTACAATATAATGGTTTAGTGTTGATCTTACATTATGCACTGTTATAGAGCTTCAGTTATCCAGGCAAAGGATTATGTACAAATATCCATCATAATGAGTGATCCATTTGTTGACCTTACTAAATTAAACTGGATATTTCTGTTTCCCAATCCCATGAGTGATCTAAGGTGTTGTTAGATCAGGTTTAGAAGTTTCCCAAAAAATCACAGCCTCATACTGAAATTATGCATGGAGCACATGAGTGAATGTTCTTATCCTTTTTTGGGATTAAAAGTTGCTTATTTATTGTGAAAAATGCAAGTCTACTAGATCTTGCATAGGATGCTTTCAGTAATCATTCTTGCATATTCTACTAAAAAATATCCGATGAGACGAAGGAGTTCCTACCTTCTGCTAAATTTTCATGAATTTTGGTGAAGCCTAGTTACCTTAATTGGGATTAAAATGAATGGTATTTGTTAATTGCAGAAAAAGAAAAATTGACTTGGTACTTAACCCCACCTTCTACTAGCTCGAGCTAACATACCAGTTCTTGCTTTCCCTCCCTCACAAACTCTCCACTGGTATAGAATTTATATTCTATGAAGAAAAATTCGATGATTATTTTTTGTTCTTCCATTTGAGAATATTTGTGGACCTTCCTGATTTTTATATTTGTACATTGAAGTGTTGGTGCTCAGAAAGTGAAGAACACTTACATTCAGAAACTCAAAACAATTGAAGAGAGGTGAGGAGTTGAACAATGCTTGATGTATCTCTAAGCACAGATTGAATGTGAACTTGAATTTTTTTTTGGCTATATAGTTGATGTCTACTTTGCTAAATTAGTTCGGATTGTGTAAGGTGAAGTCGTGTACATATTATGTGTAGCAGTGATTCAAATCACCAATGTCTCTATTATGTGTAGCATTGTACATATTATGTTTTTACTTATGAGACATGATAGCATGATTGTTCGATATATAGCATCTTTATATGTCATGAGCTATTATGACATATAACTTAATATGAAAATCGGAAGTATCCTTTTCTTTGGGATTGAGATCTTCTTCCATCAAAATTTTCATCAATATCAATATTTAAACAAATGTAGCTACCTAGCTAGTTAGCACATGTCCATGAGCAAGACAACAACTTACTAACCATCTGCACATTTTACTTGGTCTTTTTCTAAATGTGAATCAATGCATATATTGTGACCATAATTTGATTACATATCTCATTAATTTTAACTCTAAATCAAGTGCTTTTTGTGTTTAAAATTTTTATGTAGGAATGACACATACAAAATTCAACTGCCGTGCATGGCCCCGTCCCATCCCCTCTCCGATACGAGACCCCTCCTCAGATCTAGCTCCAACTGTAGGATCGAGGAGGCCGACTAGAGGGGGGTGAATAGGCGATTCTAAAAATTATTTATCAATTTAACCGGTAAAGATATATAATTAAAATAATCGGTTACAACACATATAAAACTCTCAAACTCTATGCTCAACAAAGTAACAAATTCTATGTCTATGTCAAGGTTTGTAACCTAGAGTGACATGTAAGCAATTATGATTCTAGAAATATAAATTTCTCAAGATAAATTACATGAAAGTAAATATCACAACATAGAAGTAAATAACATGAGAGATCACACCCGAAGTTTATCCCGTGGTATCGGTGATTTGCCGAGCACCCCTAATCCATGTTGAGGTGGGTTCAAGTCTTTAACCGCTCCTCTGTCAAGTATGCAATTCTTACTACGAGAAGAGGCTCTCCATGAGCAACTTGATCTTGAGCCGGTTAATCCAATGAACCACTCACTACCTTGATTCCACTAGAGTTTCACTTTACCTCTCCGGTAAGGCATGCACAAAGCCTCTCACAATCACTACGGTGGCTCCTTCACAAGCTTCTTTGAATGACTCAATGGCGCAACCATCTCCAAGCTGTCTAGGAGGCAGCACCCTCCAAGAGTAACAAGCCAAGACAAACTCGACTCTCACCAAGTGCCTAAAGCTCAATCACTAATGCAAATGCACTTGATTCTTGCTTCACAACCATCTCGATGTGAAACACATACACAAATGTGTGAGGAGAACTTTTCTTAGCTCAAGTATGCTCAATGGGGGCAGAAGCAGCCCTACAAGCCGTTGAACATTGAGTATATATAGGTAACAACCCGAAATGTAGCCGTTGCCCAAAGCCTGACTTCTCTACGCATCTAGCGGTCAGACCGCAGTTCACATGGCGGTCGGGCCGCGACTAGACCAACGACTCTAAAACTAGTCGTTACAGTATTTTCACCTTTCCAACGGTCAGACCGACCCTCTTGGTAGTCAGACCGCCATCCTCTGTAGGAAAACAGAGGTTCTCTGCAAGCTCCGGTGGTCAGACCGACCTCCTTGGCGGTTGGACCGCCACCCGATCCAGAGAGATGAGAGTTATCTGTTAGTTCTAGGATTCAGACAACTCATCTTGGAGGTCAGACCACAACCCTAGAGGTCAGACTGGAATTCTTGGCGGTCGGACCGCCACTCCCAGAACACCACTGCCGACACTCAGACAAACGACGATAACTTTTGAACCTAATGTCTGATTTAGGTGATCTTGGACTCTATGGAAAGCTTACAAGATGAGCCTGCAAACATGAGCCTGCCTACACGATGCAACTTCATTAATTTTAACTCTAAATTAAGTACTTTATGCATCTAAAATTTTTATGTAGGAATGACATGTACAAAATCCAACCGCCGTGCACGGCCCCATCCTGCCCCCCTCCGATATAAGGCCCATCCTCAGATCCGGCTCCAGCCTCGGTACAAGATGAGTCTGCAAACATGGAGCTGGACCAAACGGGAGGCGGTAGTTAGAGTGCATACCTGAACATGGATCAGTTTGAGTTGGAGACAGACGCTGAGGCTGCGCAGGATAGGGCCGAAGATGATGCTCCGGAGGGTCAGATCGATCTTGATGCTGATGCTCCAGAGGGTGACGAGATGACATGAGAAGAGAGGAGTGGACGAGGTCCCAGCACGATGCCCGAGGGACATTTCATCATCACAGAGGTCAATTCAGTCGAGGAGCCCACGAGACCGAAAGTTGTTCTGGGGCCGTTCAAAACGGCAATCAGGTGTCTAGTGGCCAAATCGAAATGTCGTGCCCTATCAATAATGGCCATCATGTTCAAGAATTTCAAGGGTAAGCTATGGGGTGGGTTGGACACCAAAATGGGATGATTATCCGATGATGGAACCATTTTGGAATGATTTCATAGAGTATAGGCGGTCAGAGGAAGCACAACAAGTAAGTGACGTAAACAAGACTAACTTCCACAAGAACGTGTACCCACACAGAACTGGCTCGTGTAGTTACATGAGGAAATACGACGAGTGGAAAGAGATGAAAGAACAAGTAACCTGCAGTGGTGCCACACCTCAAACGATCGGCTGGATTAAACGAGCGAAGCACTATCTATACGCGAGAGGGGTGACTTTGTCAGCAAATGGCAGCCTAATCTTCAAAAGCGACAAAGAACAGAAAGTGACGCAAAGAATTGCAGATACCCACACCCAGTCTTTCCAAGGCTCTTTTAGTCCAGAAAGGGAGGAAGACTAGCTAACCTTGACACTAGGAACCAAGGAGCACCCAGGTTGCACCAGAGGCAAGGGTGTGGTGCCTTGGAAAGAGGGATTCCCAAAAGTCACCAAAAGTTACAGGAGTCGGAAGAGAATGAGAGAAGAACTGGAAGAGCTGCTGGCTTTAGTATGACAAGAACTTGTACAAGAGCGTCAGATGACAGACACAAAAATCAAAAAGCACTTTAGCAAGAAAACAGATAGTAGCAAGGCAAAGAAAATGTTGTGAGCCCTGGTGGTCGTCGAAGCAGCTATGCGTCCACGGAGTTTGCATAAGAAGAATCGGCCCGTTACCCCATGGACAACATCACATAAAGCAAAGTGTGCAAGCTTGTTGTGCCCACCTTGAACATTACCACCCCGGTGGCTATGGGGCAGGTTGACTAATGCGTGGAGGATCTATCTTCAACGATCTTCCGATACCGCAGGGATACGCCAAGGTCCACGTGGACTCCGTGTGAAGGTCGTACCGTACGATTGACATAGATTACCCTGGAGAGACATGTTCCAAGAGGCTCGGATCAAACATGGGTGTCTTCGTTCTGTGGCCCAAGGGCTACATAGTGTTTGAAGATGAGACAGACGAGTTATCTGATGCGGAGTCGGACCCACCATACAGAATTTCTCTAACTCCTCCACTACCGCCGCCACCGCCACCATCACAAAGAAGAGAGCTAACTCCTCCATAGTTGCCGCCACCACCACTGTCACCAAGAAGAGAGCCAACTCCTCCCTTACACAAGTCGCCACCAAGGGAGCCAACTCCTTCCCCTCAGAAGTCAGCACCAGTGCCACCAAGAGAGCCAACTCCTCCACCTCCGAAGTCAGCACCACCACCACCAAGAGAGGCAACTCCTCCCCCTCAGAAGTTGACAACAGCTACACAATCTAAGAATTTGAGTTCATCTCAAGAGTTAGCTTCATCCCAGAAGCAAAGGGCACCTAAGAAGGTGGCAACACCTGAGAAGTTGCCTTATGAGCAAACATCAGAGGAAACAAGAGTGATAGTGGACACCAGTGTCAAGAAATTCTTTCAAAAGCTAGAGCCTTTGAAGAAAATACCAATTCGTGCAGAAACACAGAAGTTTTTCTTGAAGATGGCCATACATGTTGAGCGTAAGAGTAAATCAAACTACGAGCGCATCAAAAGCAAAAAAATACTTGAAGGAATCTTCTATCGAACAGATACGACAAGAGCATAATTTAGAAAGATTTCTTGAATATGCTAAAATAACGAAAGAGCAATTTCTAGATGAGTCCCTAGCACCGAAGGTAGTCGTGGATCCTCATCTCCTCCTCCTCTCTCTCTCTCTCTCTCTCTCTCTCTCTCTCTCTCTCTCTCTCTCTCTCTCTCTCATGTTCGTGCCGCCCTCTTGCGCCATGGTCATAGCCCGCAGCCACCACAACACCGCAGTGGTCTTGGCGGGTGGGGTCCGGAGCATCCACGTGGTCCGGGCACTACACACGCCGGCATGCAAGGCCGTGAACCAGAGCCTGCTAACGCAGGACGCGGTCAGGGCGAGGGCGAGGGGACGCGGCGGCATCCCCGCGGCCGCTACTGGTGGTTGTGATGATGACGGAGTCGACGCTGGCTTTAGTGGGAGAGCGGGCGGCGACGCTGACGAGGATGGCACACATGCTAC
Source organism: Phragmites australis (assembly GCF_958298935.1). Taxonomy (NCBI): domain Eukaryota; kingdom Viridiplantae; phylum Streptophyta; class Magnoliopsida; order Poales; family Poaceae; genus Phragmites; species Phragmites australis. The sequence continues at coordinate 16,784,405 of NC_084924.1, read as the reverse complement.
GATTGGTTGCGCCGCCACTACTGTGGGTGGTGGTGGAGTCCGCCCCGGCCTCCTCCGATCCCCACCGTTGGCCTCCGGCCTCCTCCCCTTACCCCTCCTCACTTTTGCCTCCGACGCGGCTATGTTCCTAAAGTGGTCTCTGACGAGGCTGGATCCGCCTGGGACTATGATTTTGACCTCCGAGTTGTCCATAGCCACGTTTATACTCTGATTCTTGTGTTTATGTCTTCTTGGATTAGTTTGATGTATCTAGTGTAGTGTTGTGATCCTTGTTAATTATCTCTTCATGGCAAACTGCAAGTTTAGCGATATGTTTGGAAGCATTGCATAGGATTTTTCGTTGTTTAGTTCAGTTGGTTTCCCGCTTCAAATTTGTGTGACGCATGGTAATTTGTTTAGTTCATTTCGTTTCCAGTGTTGTACTGTGTGTGCTGTGGCGGCGGCCATTGTGCTGCCGCGTTTTATTTTGCATGGCAGAGCAAAGGTTGAGCTGCCACGGCAGCGGCAATGGAGCACGCCGGCGGTGGCAGTGGCTGTAGCCGAGCCGGCTCAATTTTGAGTCGGCTTGGTTCTTTTTTTTCTCCTGGAACCACCTTCACTTTCGGTTGTACAACCGATATTGAAAGGGGTGTAACTTTCACTGTCCGTTATATACTGCCGGTTCTAAAACCGGAAGTGAAAACTAGTTTGAAACCGACGGTACAATGGTGTTTTGTAGTAGTACTGGTGCGTTGCAATCATACATAGCACATATTTAGTTGACGTTTAGCAACACTGGTTTGATACCATCAGCCACCTTTTTTATCATAGAAAGCATCGCAATGTGTATACAGATAAAAATCAACACAATAACAACAAATTTTAATTTAGTTGTACATCCATCGGAGCGTGTACGTAGACAATCGATATTAAGTGCGCAGAAATAACGGCCACTTTTACAATACAATTGTTGTGCTAGCCTTCCATTACAGCATTAACGATGACGTTTTATCGTGGAAAAGGTATACATACGTAAATTATGTTACAATGCGCTACAAATGATAGCATAGCACTGCAGATCATGATTATATCTTGATTTTCCTTTGGATAAATCTAGCGAACGAGAGTTTCCTTTTGTAACAATGTTTTGAAAAAAAATGCTGTAAGTATGTGTACCACTTAGTAACTGGTCATTCCAGCACGAGGTAAACTTTCATAGTTCACTTTGATAACAACACTTGAATTTTGAAATCACAGCTAGCCATCTTTCTAACCCAAAAATCATTGGAAGCCGTACATAAATCGAAGAAACCAGTCATTAAAAGATCAGCACTCTTATTCATCCAAACTAATAAATAAGTTATCATGTTCTTTCCACCCATCTGTAAAGAAAATAGAAGCCAATCTAGGAACACTTGGTAAACTTTCACAGTGCACTTTGTTGAAAATAACAACTTTTCTCAAAAAAAAACATAACAACACTTGTTTGAATTTTGAAATCACAGCTAGCCATCTTTCTAACCACAAAAAGAATTGGAGGCCGTACATCAATCGAAGAAACCAGTCACTAAAAGATGAGCAGTTTTATTCATCCAAACTAATAAATAATTTATGTGGTTTTTATATAATAGAATTTATGCACGGATTCAATGGAGACGTGTCATACCAAGTTGTTAATGCTGAGGTATGCGACATACATCTTGATGACTAATTTTTAGTCCAACACGTGTTTATAAGGATTGATTTCTTCAATTATTGAAATTGCATATCCTCGTGCTATTCAGAGATCGACTCATGGCCATTGAAATCAACGCACTTCAAGAACAATTTATCGGGTTCATCAATGACCAAGTCATCAGTCCAACTGGCGAGTTTCATGAATTTGACTCCTCTCTCCCGTTACCTTCATCCAACAAGAAAAGCAGAGTTCAAAACCTTCCATTAGCAAGAAACCTTAAAGTCTTTTTTATTGTTGTAATGAAACCTCACATATATGCGATGTATATGTATTGTGACGAGACTTGATGTTTTAGAAATGAAATTTATATGTGCTCGTGTATATATGCTTCGATAAAACTTGACATCTCGTAAATTAAATTTATATATGCGTGCCTATAAATATACCGTATAATATTACCGGTAACGGCCAAAATTTAAAAATGTCACAGTATTAACGGCAACCGCTACATTTTAAAATGGGCGGGAGATACCTATCAGTGCCAGTTGGTAAAAACAAACTGGCACTGATAATGATATTCATTGCCAGTTTCATACCCGATATTGATAGTCTGTGACTATCAGTGCTGAGTAATAAGTGTCAGTTCAAAACCCGTCACTGATAGTGATTTTGAACCAACACTGATGAGAGTATCTGCAGTAGTGCTAGTTGCAAACTCAATAAAATTGATGCTAAAAAAACCTCAAACCATACAAACTATCATACATACATACGTATATGTGTAGTCATCTGGGTATATATCTACTTGCCGCTGCATGCGGGGATCTTATTGAAAGACAAAGCGTGCATCATGCAAACCTTTTGTATGCTACGTGAGTAAACTGAGCTTATAATTGCCCTAAAAAAACTAAGCTTATAACTAACAGCTTCATGGATTTTATATATTGAACCATGGAAGTGCGGATATTGCCAGCTCGATCACACAAGAGATCGCAGTCGCGATCATGGTCATCCGTTCATGGCCCATTATTGGGGCTGTACGAACCACTGGAAGATCCTGCGCCTGTCGACTCCGACACCACCAGCAGCCGTTGCCCGCCGCCGTGTTCACCGATCAGCGCCGCCGTCTTTACATCATGCAGCTTTACTGGCCTCGCCGCCACGGCTGTTGTCGGGCACTCGCCGGATGACAACATCACAAGCATCGCAACCACGATGCAACACAGAAGCTTGAGCAAACCCATAGTGCAATGAAATGCTATATATATAGCTAGCAAGACGTGCGTGTTTGATGTGTGAAATATATCTAGCTAGGCAGATATAGATGTGGTGATGGAGATCTCGTAGTGCAGTGAGCCTGTAACAATACATGCAAACAAATACTTATATAGAGAGAGTGAGCAACCAGCGACAACGTGTCATCCGGTGCTGCTACAGTTGCAGTGGGAAACTGTGCTGGAGAATGTCAGTGATCGGTTGACGATAGATAGAGACAATGACGTAGCCCTTGGTGAAGTCAGGTCCAAGGTCTTGCGTGTCCCAACATCTTTTGTAATTACGAAATAATTAATTCATTCATTCATTAACCCTAGGTGTTTGAATTCAACGCACAGCTGGTTCCTTTTTATCCCAATTTTAAGCACTAGATCATAGTATTAATACTAGATTGCAATATTGTAATAACTTTGATCATCAATATTATGATTTTGCTATAGCTATGTATTGGCATATTCCAGTAGAAATTGGTGATCCAAGTTACATTTTGGAGTCCAAAATTAAACACATGATAACAATGTAATCGACTTACAGTAGGCATGTACTGTGCTTTCGACTACCTTTTTTACTTTGGCAAATTGAAGTGCCCTCGGTGTATAAACAGGTCTGTACATCATTACATGTATGTGGTAAAGATTTCAATTGGAGGAAGCATGTCATGGGCTTTTGGCTAGTTAAATCACACATGAGCCACGAGATCAACTTTTTATCATTGAACTTCGTTCTTGGAATCTCTAATCTCATGATGGCTTGTGTAACTAGCTTTGGCCGAATGTGGTACCTACGCGCAAGCCCCCATTCCTGTGCTTGGTGTTTCCACACGTACGGACAATGTGAGTATGGATCGAAATATCAAATACTCTAAAAAATAGAGACCAATACTCGAATGTCAAATCTTTTAAAGATCAAGATTGATCCAAATTCTATTGTACATTTTCAGGTTTCCTAACAGAGCGAAAGTCTCAGTTACCAATCAAAGTGAGATCGGCCGACGTCTGGACGACACATCACCTGATGATGTCTCGGGCTTAAGTACTGTGTTAACGTCACACACTGGCAACACGTTCCGATCGACAGTTAGCTTTAGTTAGGAACGAAACCAGTAATTAATTAACCCTGTGCGCGTTTGAATTCATCGGCAGCTGTTGTAGTATCAGTTTGACTAGCTACTAGCAGGTTTTTCGCTGCTGGTTCCTATGTGTTGCAATGCAACTGAATTTTCGCCACCTTTTTAGTTATTTTTTTCGATGACCTTTCTTTAATCGGAAATGCTTGCCTACATACGTCCGGAGCGATAGGATATTTTGCTAGGTCGGTCTACGTATTTAAATCCAAAAATATAATCTGTTTGAGTTAATTTTTATGGGCTCGCATCTCTAATATTTTAGAGGTTCAAGTTTAATGGTTCAGACGTTATAGAAATTTGTTGTGATAGTTATTTTCGTAGGTTGTAAAATCTCTTGTGTATAGATCTAAATCTGAAAAATTTATCCATTCGAGTTAATTCTTATATTTTCGTATCTTCAATGTTTCATACGTTCAAATTTAATGTTTTAAATATTATAAAAATTTGTTGCTATAGTTATTTTTTATGTTGCATCCTAAAATCCCTTGTGTACAGATCCGGACTCAAAAAAATTATCCATTCGAGTTAATTCCTATATTTTTGTATCTTCAGTGTTTCAGATATTATGGAAATTTATTGTAGAAGTTCTTCGACAATGCTTCACACATCGTCCCACGAAATTAACTCAAATAGATAGTTTTTTCAGGTCCTCTAATTACTTTTTCGGTGTATGTATTTTGATGTTGCAAAAGTTATTTTTTGATGTTGCAGAAGTATCTTTTAAATATTGTAGAATTTTTTTTACAATATTTTAAGAAACCCTCCGACGCTGCTTCCGGATCGAACGTCCGAGCTAGCAGGCCCCATTTTTAATTATTACTTCGCCAAACAGGCCTGTACATGCACTTAGAGTAAGCTAGCGTGTCCTGGGCTTTCGGCTATATATTTATTGATCACACATGAGGCACGAGCTCAATTTTTTAATCACACTGGGCTCCGAATCATGTTATGATATTCTGCTTCAAGTTTTTAGTTTTTCCTAAATTGTTAATATCGAAAAATTGGTTGTTAAAAGTGTAAATTGATTGCTTAAATGATGCAAGTATTACTACTTAGTAAAGTTGTATTTTGTTGCTAAATTGGATTGCTGTAAATGTTTTGATATTTTCTATACTATTATAGGATCATTACTGAATTTAAACGCATAACAGGCAATTTAAACATTAACAATAACATAGAAATAAATGCTGCATAATTGCTAAAATAGATGTAAAATTTAAATTCTACAAGAATTTTTCTGCAAGAAAAAGTATTTTTAGGATTTTCTGCAAAGTCCTAGGGTTTATATGTAAAATTCTAGGATTTGCATAATTTCAAGAAACCACGTGCTCTAATATGCATAAATTAGAGCATTCGGATAATTTTTAGAACAACTAGGAGCCTAAATGCAAAAGATAGGGACTGCGCTCAAATACTGAAAAATCCAGGGGGCTTAATGCAATATTTTGGATTTTCTCTTTTTTCTTTATTCCCACCAGCCTTCTTTCTTATTTGGGCCGGCCCGTTGGCATCAGGCTGGCCTGGCCCACTCCGGCCCACGTACTTCACATAAAACGGGACGGCTAGGGTTTCCAAACCCTAGCTGCCACTCTGACCCAGCAGCGGCCGACTTCAGGCGGCGGCGCATGCAAGGGGGCTGCGACTGCGGTGAGCGACGATTGCGTGGCTAGTGTGGGGTGGCGCCAGCAGCTGGCAGCGGGGCAGCATCGATGGTCGCTACAGTAAGGCATCTACGTGGCCATTGTGAAGCGGCGTCAGCGGTCGGTGTGAGGGGGCTGTGGTGACTACAAACGACTGTGTGGCAGTGTGCTAGCCGGGGAGGAGGCAGCGGCGCGCGATCGGCGACAGGTCGGGCCTACAGGAGCAACAACGCGCGCGGCGGCGCGTGCTTCGGGTGGTGGGTGAGTTTGCTAGCGTGCCGCAGGCGGCAGCAGACAACCTGCTTCAAGAAACGGTGGCGCGGCTCCATCAACCGGGAGGTGCGACGTGGTTGGCGGCCTGCACAACGCATGGTGGTGCCGCTTCAGGCGGCGTAGCTTCAGGCGTATGGTGAGCAACGAGCTGTAGTCGACTGGCACGGTGGCGGTGGCACCGCTTTGGGCGGTGCGGATGCTAGAAAGCCGCCGGCTTCATACCGGCAGTATACCCTTTTTTCAGTTTCGATCTAGGGCGGTGGCCCTCAAGCCACCTTCTTGTGTAGGGGTATGGCCGTAGGTTTGCTGGCCGGCGGCGTGGCAGCGACTATGGGGCCGACCGGCCATGTTCATATCGACGATGCAATGTCATTCTCTATAATATGTTGTTCATGCATACGGTGCTACTGCTCGTGCGATTCATTACTGTTCATGCGATTCGCTACTGTTTCTTGCGCTCCAATGTTGTTCATGCGGTTCCATATCTATTTTGACGCAAAAATAGTAGTAGCGAGAATACGTTTCGAATCGACCGTACCTTTCAATTTTTGTGAATAGATTCGTACCGCGTAAGGCATATAGGCTAGGCCAGGATTTGCCCGCTCAATGCAGTGTAGATCTGTTCCGCTAACTTAGTCTCCGACAAAGCTTCGTACTGATAACGTGTTGAAAACCGCTGTTACCGGGTATAGTCCAGTTATCACTCAAGAAAACAATTGCAAAAGAGACACAAGAGTAGGAGGAAAGTTGTCTATTTTTTATTCATCTCTATTTACAATGAGAGGTGCTGCTCCATATATATATATATATATAGTGCTAAAACGTTTAAGAAATAAAATCAATCTTAAAAAATAGAGACCAATACTCGAATATTAAATCTTTTAAAGATCGAGATAGATACCAATTCTATTGTATATTTTTAGATTTCCTAACAGAGCGAAAGTCTCAGTTACCAATCAAAGTGAGATCGGCCGACGTCTGGACGACACATCACCTGGGCTTAAGTACTGTGTTAACGTCACACACTGGCACACGTTCCGATCGACAGTTAGCTTTAGTTAGGAACGACACTGGCACACATCACCTGATGTAGTAGTAATTAATTAACTAACCCTGTGCGCGTTTGAATTCATCGGCAGCTGTTGTAGTATCAGTTTGACTAGCTACTAGCAGGTTTTTCGCTGCTGGTTCCTCGCTATGTATTGCAATGCAACTGAATTTTCGCCACCTTTTTAGTTACCTTTTTTTGCGATGACACTTTTTTTAATTATTTCTTCGCCAAACAGGTCTGTACACGCACTTAGAGTAAGCTAGCGTGTCCTGGGCTTTCGGCTATATATTTATTGATCACACATGAGGCAGAGCTCAACTTTTTAATCACACTGGGCTCCGAATCATGTTATGATATTCTGCTTCAAGTTTTTAGTATTTCCTAAATTGATAATATCGAAAAATTGGTTGTTAAAAGTGTAAATCGGTTGCTCAAATTCATAAGAAGTTGTCATCGTAAACTGCAGTAATGATATCAACAACCACAACTTTATAAGGTCATGCGAATGTGTCATACATTGTTAATCGAAAAAACAACGACCACTTTGCTGTAATGATTAACCAATTTGTATTATTTTTTATGATTACAAGGACAGCACATGTACACGCTAATATGCAAGCACACTGAGTTGAAGGTATATACCACCAAGTTTTTAACATTCAACATACTCGCGTGTGTATAATAGTCCGGCACAAGGATTTGAAACATATGTGGGTGCGAGTCCCCCACCCCTGCAGAACATGATTATATCTTGATTTTCCTTTGGATAAATCCAGCGAACAAGAGTTTCCTTTTGTAACAATGTTTTGAAAAAAATGCTGTAAATATGTGTACCATTTAGTAACTGGCCATTCCAGCACGAGATAAACTTTCATAGTTCACTTTGATAACAACACTTGAATTTTGAAATCACAGCTAGCCATCTTTCTAACCACAAAAATCATTGGAAGCCGTATATCAATCGAAGAAACCAGTCATTAAAAGATCAGCAGTCTTATTCATCCAAACTAATAAATAATTTATCATGTTTTTTCCACCCATCTGTAACGAAAACAGAAGCCAATCTAGGAACACTTGGTAAACTTTCACAGTGCACTTTGTTGAAAATAACAACTTTTCTCAAAAAAAACAACACTTGTTTGAATTTTGAAGTCAAAGCTAGCCATCTTTCTAACCACAAAAAGCATTGGATGCCGTACATCAATCGAAGAAACCAGTCACTAAAAGATCAGCAGTCTTATTCATCCAAACTAATAAATAACTTATCTTGTTCTTTGCACCCAGATGTAAATAAAATAGAGGCCAATCAAGGAACACTTGGTAAACTTTCACAGTGCACTTTGCTGAAAATAACAACTTTTCTAAAAAAAAAAGAAAATAAGAACACCTGTTTGAATTTTGAAATCACAGCTAGCCAACTTTCTAACCACAAAAGGCATTGGAGGCCGTATACCAATCGAAGAAACGAGTCACTAAAAGATCAGCAGTCTTATTCATCCAAACTAATAAATAATTTATCTTGTTCTTTGCACCCAGCTGTAAATAAAATAGAGGCCAATCTAGGAGCAAGAAGAATCTCCAGCAAGTGCCGACATTATAGTGTTACGGACCAACTTGAATACCTACCCTGAAACGAAATTTGCTAAAATTGACTAATGTTGGTGAGAGTATGTGCGCAATCATTTGTCACCAACTATTGGTTTAATATTACAGAAACCTTTATACATACCATTCAGAAACCACATATGTCGATGATCAGTAAACTATCGATCTTACGAATACATGAATAAAATAGAGGATACTCCCTGTAACTTAATCATACGTCAAAACACGAAGATTTATACAGATTTAGACCTCCTAAAATATAATAGTCCTACTTCGAGACAGATTAAAGGAGGAGTCTTATCTAGCTTAGATAAGATATAAACCTAATCGAGGGCTCTATACGTGTAGTCTTGGTGAGATGTCAATGTAGATTGCGAGTAAGAAAGCTTGTGACTTCTGTACGGCTGTATGTTCACTACTACATAATAGTCCTTCATTGTTTGTTTCAAACTGACTTTCACTGCAGGTTTTGGAACCAACTGTACGCAACGGACAGTGATGGTCAGATTGTTATCATTGTCGGCGGTTGTCCACCAATAGTATTGGTATTTTTAGAAAACAAACAAATAAATGAATGAGCCAACTCGATTTTAGCTACCGCCACTGCGCACCATTGCGCTTCACCACCGCTGCCTTGCCAGCTCAGCTTTGCTTCGCCCTACACAAGAAACACGGCGGCAAGAAGACTATTGCCACAGAACATGCGGATGAGGTGATACTAGCCCGCTGGCGTCCAGACCGACATGGCGAGCCTCGTGCAACATAGCTCAGATTGGCACTACGCAGCATCAAAGCAAAGTGCAGTCAGACTTAAGTAGAATAACCCAAGTACCCACAAATTATGCTTCAGGCCTTCTTTTGCATCCCAATCTAGACAAAGTTCGATTCGAGTAGCAAAACATCCCAGAAAAAATTCAGTACAGATATAAAACACATCGTCTGCTCAATTCAGCCAGAATGCCCATACTTGTCAAAGCCTAGCAACCAACAAGTCAGCAGCAACACATACGCCGAGGAATCAAACCAATACACGCAAGATAAACATGCTCGGAAACAAATCGATATGCCCGCCTCACCGTAGAGTATGAAATGGCTAGGATGGGAGGAACCACCTTGCAGAAGAGCCTGCTCGACTCCACGGTGGTGCGCAGCCCGATGCTGCATGACGAAGAGGATGAGGAGGCGGTGGTGGAGGGCGTACGGAAGTGAGGATGAGCGCTGCGTGAGCCCACGACGGCATCGCTGGCAGATGGGGGAGGAGGGTAGCGCGAGGCTTGGGGAGCAGGTGTGATTCCGTTAGCTATTTGGGGCTGGGGGAACAGGTGTGCTCCGTCTAATTCCTGCTGAGTGAGCATGGCCCGGCGACTCCGCCGCCGCTTGACTGCCACCACTGCCCTGGCACGAAGACCGCCGCTCGAAATCCATGCTCGTGCCGCTTGGAGGGGAGGGCGATGTCCTCGACAGTAGGGGAGCAGGAGCAGGGGAGGGCGGCGACAGCCTCAGTGATGTGGCAATAAGGGAGTGGGAGCAGGAAGAGATAAGGTGAGTGCATCGTGAACACACGAACTTAGAAAATTTTGAATCGAGCCAAGTGGACACGAGAGAGCTAAAATCCCACTGAATGAAAATTTCAGGTCCAGGCTATGGTTTAGTGTCGGTTCATATTGAAAACCGGTAGTGATAAGCTATTATTACTACCGGTTCTTTTCTAAAATCAACAATGATACTGTTTTTCTTACAAACTGGCAGTGAAAATTATATCACTACTGGTTTTAAATGATACGACAGTAATGAGGCAGTAAATAAGACCATTCATGTAGTAGTGGTTGCGACTTATTTCTGGCTTGTCTTCCGTAGGGTTCCCTGTCTTCATATATATAGGGGTTGTCGTATAACATCCAGACTCTTTTCTAAGTAGGATTATATCATCCTTAAACTTAGGGATGGACTTCCTTGTTTAAGGGATATCTTGAAACCTTCAGACAGTTTTCATATATCTAGGAACTCCTTTACTGAATACAATTGTATGCTCCGAGAATCTAGGAAACCCTATGGGATTCATATACATATAGGATAATAGTGTATGGTAGTTTTATATTACTCATCGTTAAGCCCTCCCATCAGTATGTGAAATGAGGCTACAACAGATCAAGAAACTTAGCCCAGCTGAGGAAATCGTCTAAGTAGGTTGTTTCTCCGAGTGAGAACTCGGGTCTCCGGGTAGGATGCACGTCTAATCGGGTATCTGGATGCCCTAGGTCATTTAGACGGGATATTAGGACTTCTTCGTGCAGCTCTGTGAGCCTCCGGGTAGGGATCTTGTTCGAGTAGGAAACCTGAGTCAACCGATAAGCATCATCCTAACTTCTCGGGATCCCAAGAAGGTTGGGAAAATCTTGCTCTTCCTCCAATGGGTTTTTTGAAAGTTGAACCATTGCAGCGGAGATTTTGCGTGGTGGTCAAAGAATCTTTTCTCTTTTACTAGCAAAAGATCATGATGAAGTTTGGAAACTGAGCATATTTGTTAGTGTCATGCGCCCCTCTCCTGGGATTTCATACCAATAGGCCCCACATGCGTGAAAGAGATCTCGAACATAAAATGTGATGGGACCTTGGCACAAAAGATGATAGTTCCAAATAGTACTTGGATAGTCAGAGAAAAACACTTAATCCATGTTAGGCTTTTTTTGATCCTACTATTGGGAATAGAAACATATTCTTTTGTTAGTAAAAAAAAATAATGTAAATGAAAGCGCTGGGATTTCTTGGGAACTCGATACCAAGGAGATACCAACAACCTAACATGCTTAGTGCTCCTCGCTTCCTCCTTTGGCTGGGGTAGGATGACTTCATTACTAATCAGTGAGCTTAATCGGGTTAGCCCTAGGTCCGACGTGAGTGGGAGGTATCGTAACCCTTGACACTCGAAGATGCAATAAGGAACCTTTGTCGCATCTTGTGAGATCATAACTTAGAACATCGTCTCCACGCGAAGGAAGTTACTTTGGCACACACAGAATATGATGTTGTTACCTCTTGGTATATTATATTCATCTAGCCACTGGTTATCTGGAAGAAAACTCAGATAGGTAGTCAATGATATTAAGATAAAAACTTCTCACTGGTCATTATGAATTAGCCGATCGAGGTAAGAGAAAATAATTAAACTCTCATACTTTTCCTCTAGTCGTAGAAACTCTTGTTTCCTAAAATCGATTACCATGTGACCTTGTCTGGGCTTATCCGGGTGCGCATGATAGGTAAAAAGACCTAGATTGTGGCTTACCAATGGTGTACCTATCTTACGGGCACTAGGCATTTAGTTTAGAGAAGATAAAAAAGAACACAAAATGTAGCGATTGGTAAACCACCAATCTCACAAATTTGTAAAGATGTAGGGGGATGCTTCGAGTAGATGAATCACAGAGTACATGGGGGGGTTTATATAGGTTCAAGCTTCCTTGGGATAATAGCCATACATTTTATTTATCTTGTATTGATCTCTAGGACTATTACAAGGGGGTTCTTGGCTAGTCTAGATAGATCTAACCTAGTCAAAGGGCTCACTTGTGTGCAATCGAGGCGAGTCTCTAATACAAATCTAAACTACATAAGGCGTGGAGACGTAGTGCTTCTGCGGGCTTGAATGACTTGTAAGGCTTTGATGGACTTGTTCCTCCATATGGTCCCTTAGCTCCATATATATATAAGGGGTGTCGTATGACCTCTGGAGACCCTCCTTTCTAGTCTTAAAGATAAATTTTACTATTTACAAGATATCCTAGATATCTACGAGTAGCTTCCATGCGTCTAGGGATTTTTTTTTACGAAAAATAGAGATATGCCCTGAGAATAACAAGAACCTTGGGGTATCCGGATATAGTAGTTCTATACTACTCATCGTCAAGCTCTTTTCCTGGCTAGGCGCGGAGAAGCGGTTTCCCAGGTGCTAGCCATACTGAAGGCACACTACTAGAACATCGACACCGATTTCCAAGAGGACTTCTCAGGGGAGACAGATGAAGAGTCGATGCAGAAGGTGGAGGAGATGCTTGGGCTGGCCAAAGCTTATGTGGACGTGATGAACTTTGGGCTTGGGCCATCACCTTACACTTTTATCCTGCAATTGTAATAAATAACTCGATAGCTTGTTACACTTTTAGGATTTTTTTATCTTAAACACTTTTGCATTCGATGAAGGTACCCGATACTAGATGCGTTCGACAACATATTATGATATCCTTACTCACTTCTCCGTTCGATTAGTTTAGAACACATTAGTCACTAGTCGGGGCGTTTATTATGGTCAACCTTAGGTCCACTTGAGTGGAAGATGTCACAACCCCTGGGCACTCGTGGAACACGATAAGGAACCTTTTTGCAACCCCAAAGTCACAACATAATGATCATTCCCTTCTCGTTAGAATTGGCATTTAGAATGTACACAATATGTCATTTTTCTTTTCCAGTACTAAGTACCTGTTAAGCCCCCTACTGTCTACCCGAGAAGGTTTTTCGGGTAGGCAATCTAAATGAAAGATGTAATAAAACAAAGAGATGTCATATTGCCTTTAGGTTATAGAAAAATCTTTTCGCCGGCCCGAGTGCACGTGTAGGATGAAGTTCCCAAGAGGCGACTTAACTCATTGTCAGGCATTAGAATGCACAAGAAGACAAGTAAGGAAAAAAAGATTTCAAACGACTTTCTAAGCAATATGATCTTTATTATTACGAAGGTACTCTTTGTACTTACACTTGATACTTACAGAGCTAATCGACGACATATGAGCTATTGTAACAAATATATTAAACTTAAATGACACATACTAGGTTAAGCTGATTAGCAATGACCCTACTACTTCGGGGGCAGTGTAGGTGTTGTTACATGGGCTCCTAACTAGTCATGGAACCAAACCCTCAGGCTGTCGGGTTTGCTTCTTGAGGTGCTATAGTCACGGTCACAATGAAGGCTTCTCGTTCACCTTGATCATTGAGTATTTGGATTCCTTGTTGGGTCGATGCTGAAATGCCATATTGAGACTCCACTTATCACAGCGGAGGCCTGCCTTAGGGTAACCCTGGATGATACTGATTCCCTCAGGTACTGGGATCTTCATGCTCTAATAGGCGTAGTGCCCGACGGCTGTGAGGAACCGTCCAAACAGTATTTCAATTAATCATCAAGAGGATCATTATTCATAATCACAACCTCACTGATTAACCAGAATACCATCCCGGTAGTTCCGGCACATATTTTGTGCCCAAGATCGAAACACATACCTTTCCAACATGTACATCGCAGCATAGCTTAAGAAAGAGCGAGTAATTAAAGTTATATTACAAGTTCTTAAGCATGCAACAATTTGCAACAGTTTACACAAGGAGAAACTACGCAGCGGAAGATTAAAACCTTAACAATAACAAAAGAAGAGTGAAACCATATGCCCTTAGACTCCACCCCAAAAGCTACGCCTCACCAGAGTAGGATGCACTACTCTTGCCCACCACCTACATCGGCGGGCACGAAGTAGCCAAACATCGCATCACCCTCACTAGCAGAACCTGAAAGCGCAGGCATGGGTACGAAGGTACTCGCAAGACTTAAACCATATAGAGCACATATACGTAGCTCGACTCTAAGGATTATGTATTGAGCTGTTAGCAAGAGTAGGCTACAAGGTTAAGTAAAACATATGCGGTAAACAACCTAGGCACATATGTGTGAGCATCTATACTTAACTCAAAAAACAACTACCTTTCTACCCTGTAAACCACAACTTAAACATGTATGTATAGTAACCATAGTATCTCATCAACAAACCACCAACCAAAACCATCACACCATAACCTTATCCCGCATTCGTAAACTCTATGACCGATACAAATGAAACAATAGCATGCTCATGACTGAGAGTGCGGTAATTCGTATTGTTCTTACACCTTGTAGGGGGTACAACTTTACCCACACGACTCGATGACCATTCGGCTTGTGCTACTCACGAAAGTACACACAAGGGGATACTCGAGTCAACCTTTCTCGTACCCGGAACCACACACTTGCAATGCCCCTATGGCACTGGGGTTATGCGAGCATGTCCCGGACACCTCCGGCTCCCCACCACCTTGCTTCTCCTTTTCTTTTTCTCTTACGTGACATAGAGCCGCAAGGCAAGTTTTGGCACGGCATTAGATAATCAGCTTATCTTACCATTAGATCAGTATGTGGTGAGTACGGTAAGTACTAGAGCCAACTGTACCGACGGACGGCCTTAAACAATGCAAGCGGTCTATGGCACCCGGGCTCCTCTCCTGAACTACCCAGAGGACTCCTCCTGGGTAGAAGATACCCCTAACACCGCCCACATCTTGCCTCAATCTCACACCTCAACTATTCATCTCAACCTCATATTTGTATATGTAAACAGTGATTAAGCCCTAAGCTCGCGAACAACGACAGCACCATCGTTCGACTTCTATCGAGGACCTAAGCTAAAGACGTCCAAATGGGCCGTGCCTACTGGGCCGGCCCGAGGCACGGCACTGTAGGCACGGCCCAGGCACGGCACGGCCCGATTACCGACGGGCCGGGCCGGCACGGCACGACGCCACGCGCCGTGCCTGGGCCGAGCGCGCGGCACGACGGGCCGGCACAGCACGGCCCGGTCAAGTCGGGCCGGCACGGGCACGGCCCAGCTCGAGCCGGCACGGCCCGGCACGGTCCGGCCCGGCACTATTTTCTATTTTTTTATTTATATTTTTAATTTTTTAGCTATTTTTAAATATTTTTTATCTATTTTTAAATATTTTTTTATCTATTTTTTATATTTTTTATCTATTTTCTATATATTTTTTAGGTATTTTTTCATTTTTTAAATATTTTTTTATCTATTTCGGCCCGCCGGGCCGAAATCGTGCCCGGGCCGGCCCGGCACGGCACGGTCACCGACGGGCTGTGCCGTGGGCCGAGGGGAAGGCACGCGGGCCGGCACGGCACGGCCCGTTACTGTAGATGGCCGTTTGAGCCGTGCTGTAGCCGGGCCGTGCCGAGTCGGGCCCGTGCCGGGCCGGCACGAACGGCCCATTTGGCCATGTTTAACCTAAGCATTGCTAAGCATTTCGAATAAACCTCGAAGCTAGACAAAACTATATCACCAAGGCTACAAGGATAAGGATTCATCGATAAGTCAAGGTAGAGATAATGCATCAACATAGGCTCTACCCATATCAGCCCGACACTAGACTCAACACATGCAAATATACATAAAGCATAATTTATCAATTTTAGACTCAATTTAATTTAAACAAAGGGTGCAATATACTTAGATGCTTGCCTTTTTGCTCTGGAGTTTGCCTGATGCTTCCTGAACAGAACTCGCAGAAGTGGTGTGCCTCGTTGTCACCCTCGGTCACACTCCGGTTCTTCGTTCACTACTGAAGAACGCATGCAATGATGAGCACGAATGACATTCAATGACGGATGCTCCACAATGCATGACAAGGTGGAGATGTAATGCATCATGACATGAGTTTTAAAGCCTCAAAATTTTCTTAATTTGGATTAAAGTTAAGCATCTACTCATTTCCTGGATTAATTAAGCTTAACACAAGGCTTAACCCTAAATAGGAATTTAATCATGTCTAACATGAGGGAGATTATTTTTAATGAGCAGGGAATCAATTAACAAGATTTACAAAATTGATTTCATCAATTTTGGAGTTACCCATATTTAATTATGGATTAATGAAGCTCAAACATATTTTATTAACCCATGCAATTTAAATACATATTTAATAGCTCTCAGTATTTTTAATATGTAGATAATGATCATATAAACCTAACAAAATTGGTTTCATGATTTTTGGAGCTGTATACAATTTTCTATGTATTTTACAAGTTTCAACCAAATTATGTGTTGAACCAAAATTCAATTTCGCGTTTTCTGGAATATCCAGATTAAAAATAGCCCAAAATCCTTTTGCACCTAGGCCGAGTTAGCCATGGTCGCTGATAGTGGGCTCGACTGCTTTGACCCGGGTCAAAACTGACGAGGGCAGGGCGGCACAATGTCGACGGTACGGGCGAACTCGACGGCGGCGAACGGCAGCACGGCGCAGTCAGGGGAGGGCACCGGCGGCACCAGTGTGACACGGGGAACTCGATTGAGGGTCGTGTAGTCACCAGCGATGACCGAAGGGCAACCATCGACGGCAAACAGCGGCAATCCATAGCGGCAGCTCAGTCAAGCACACCGGCGGCCAAACGGCGGCGTAATCGACCCGGCCGAGTATTCCTATAGCATCTACGCAGGCATGTGGACTCAACGGTGCGGCTAGTTTTTGACGGGCCCGATGGCGACCCGGCCAGCAGCGTGCACCGAGGTGGTGGCGACAGGCGGCTCACGCGGAGAAGTGCGCCGGCGACAGGAAAAAGGAAAAACTACGCGTGCAAAGGGTTCAAGAGATTGCAAGGAAGCTCACCGCGGGACCGATTCATCTAGAGAAGCAACGGTGCAGTGGCTCGACAGAGATGTGGCGACAAAGGCCACCAGAAATGGGGAAGAAGGCGCATGCGCTCGATTCCGGCTGCGGAAGGGTGGAATCCGCGTGAGAGGCGATCGGTGATGCTTCCTGGGTTCTCTCCCTTGCTTCTTGCGGCTCGGGCTCAACGGATTCGTGCTCGGGTGTGGCAGATTTGGGCAGCGGCCGTGTTGTGGCGCTCTACCCTGCTTTGGACTAGGCGGCCGAGTGAGAGAGAGAGGAGAGCAGAGAGAGCGAGGGGGAGAAGATAAGGGCGACGCCCAACACCTTGGGAAGGAGCATGATGCCGTGCTCGACTCGACCGGCGACATGGCTGGCCTCCAAAGTCAAGGAAATCGGCGACCGCCCCTGAGCAAAGCCCAGCGAGTGAGAGGAGGTGAGAGGTAGAGAGAGGGATGACAGCTGGGGCCGATGAACAGTGACCGACTAAAGAAAATATCTTCTCCATTTCTTCTATTCAAAAGAATATCTTCCCGTGGTCCAAAAATTATAGGACAATTTTTGTGTGAAACTAAAATTCATGTGCAACCATTTGAACTAGTTTGACCCATAATGCCTAAGCCAATTTCAAACTAAAATTCTCCAAACATGCCACCTTTTCTAAATTGTAGTAATTTTTATGCCTTCAAAACCATCCCCAAAAATTTGGAAAAAATCATTTATATTCTTTATATTGCATGAAATAATTTCTAAATTGTTCCCAACACTATGTTGTATAGCAATATTGTGAGTTGCTTAACAATTCACCAATTAACATTGATTTTCACAATTTTTGTTTAATTGAAAATGCACGTTCATAATTCACCAAAACAATTAAGCATGATGCCAATGATGTTTATGATGCTTAATGACATGCTTAAGCCATCTGGGTTGTTACAAAACTCCCCCCTTAAAAGAATCTCGTCCCGAGATTCGGGTGAAGTGCGGGGAAGAGAGCGAGGAAAAGGGGTTTCCAAGACTAGAACGATAACGTCATCACTGAATGATACAGCAGTGTTGCACAGCACATTTCCTAGACCTCGAGAAAAGTCCTAGGTTTCTGAGTGCCATATTCACCTAGACAAGTTAATCTTATAACAAGGATATCACAAGATAACCAAGTAGGTGTCAGGTGAGTGACAGTGGGGTCATCATCTTTTCTCACCTCAGTTCACTGACATGACAAAGTTACAACTCCTATTTATATTCATGAGAGAACACAGGTGAGGGTGGTTTCCTTGGTGACTTGATGGTCATTGTGTACATATATAAGAAAAACAGGAATACCAGATTCCTACTAATCCACGAGTGGTGTGGGCAGAACGACAGAACTTTCATCTACACAAAGGTGGAAGCATCTCAACATCATGCAGGGTGTTTCATGA
Source organism: Phragmites australis (assembly GCF_958298935.1). Lineage (NCBI taxonomy): Eukaryota > Viridiplantae > Streptophyta > Magnoliopsida > Poales > Poaceae > Phragmites > Phragmites australis. Next base: position 16,765,876 of record NC_084924.1, on the reverse strand, counting down.
CGTCTTCATTACCACAGCACCATTTACACGCAGTGAGGAATAGAAACTAGTTCAACCCTCACAATTTGGAGAAAAACTTGGGATAATCGGCACAAAGCCGATCCTCATGTTCCCACGTTGCTTCGCCTTGGCCCTTAAGTATTCTTCCATCTTGGTGAACAACTCGTCCATGTCCTGTCTTGGCTTTCGCGCCAAGCGCAAGGCCATGGCTCCCGGACAGAGATCTTGTCTTGCAGTGTCTATGATGGTATCATCACTAAGGCCCTTCGCATAACATTTTACCCATATGAAGTGTCAAGTGAACTTCTTTAGGCTTTCACCTTCCCTCTACTTAACCACGAACAAATCTCCTATAGTAACTAGGGCTGAATAGTTGCCCCAGAATTGTGAGAAGAGAGCATCCCGAAGCTACTCCCTGGAGAATACTGTTCTTCCTAGGAGGGATGTGTACCATGAGAGAATGATCCCCCTAATAGCGAGGACAAAAGCCTTGGCCATGGTAGCTTCGTCTCCTCCTGTGGACTTTATTCTAGCCTCGAAGCCCATCACAAACTCCTTCAAGTCAATTTCACCATTGTAGAAGTGCAGTCGAGGCATCTTAAACCCCCTAGACCACGATTGCATTTGCAAAATTGTGGCTAACGGGGAGGCTTGATCTACCGCCCTCAGCCGATGGTGTTCTTTAGACACCCACTAATTGAGTACCTCCAGATCTCAACTGCCATTGAGGCCTTCTGGAGGTCCTTGTTGAGATGTTCCTCATGCAGCTCTTGAATTTGCTTGTTGGCTTCCTCCACCTGACTTCTGTACTATGCATCATTGCCATCATGAGCTACTCTATGGTCCACTAGGATGTGTGGGAGAGCTTGTGGATGCTCCAAGGCCTCAGACGCAGCCATCCGACCTTCATGGTCATCTGGCGTGACCACTCCAGACCCCTACTCCACTAGAGCTCCAATGCTAACTCTGGGTATTTTGACCCTGGGGGTCTCGACCGAAGCCCCGACCCCCTCAGTCGCTACCACTCCCTCTTGTTGCGAAGGGACCTGCGATTCCCCCTCACTTCCCACAAATGCTTGTGCCTTTTCTTTCCTGATCTTTGGTGGCATGGGACCACCACGTGGTCGTGGGTTCAATCCCCACAGATGGTGCCAAATGTTGTGGTCTTGATCACAACACAGTGAATAGTACAATAGTTGTTGATGTAATAAATTTTCATTTCCATTTTACATGGGATGAGTGGTGCTATTTATAGGTATACCTCAACCACTCTCATTGTCATTACGCATTTTCTCTTTATCCATAGGAATATTCCTACTAATGATGGTGAATATTCTAGGGTATCTCAAAGGGTATTATGGTCATTATCAACATAAATTACCCTAAATAGCAAAATCTTGACACATGTCTTGGGGTCCCACACCGTACCCTTCACCAAGACTGCTAGCGATCTTCCTTGAGCTACCCCCTCGTTGGGTTTTAGCTAACGTGCGGGTCCCTCTTTAAGCTAGACTTTGCTCTATTACCAAAGGGCCTGGTGCTGCCTCCCTTTGGTCTTAGGACTTGTGCTGGATCCTTCATTCTTTGGACCTCGTCCCATCCCTTCGGCCTCGAGGCTTCGCTACACTCTTCACCCTTCGGGCTTCGTCACACAACTTCGGCCTCAGGGCTTCACTACACTCTTCTCCCTTTCGGGCTTTGTCGCACCTCTTCGGCCTTTTGGGCTTCGCCTCCAAGCTTTGCTCCATGGGTTGTTGTGCCTTATCGAGCTTAACTCCTGCATAACATAAAGGGAACTATCCCTACCTTGACATCAGCCTCTCTGTTTTGGCTTTTGGGATTTGACCATTGTGGCCAAAGTCAACGAACGAGGGCTCATGTGGTACCATTCTCCCAACAGGTACGTGGCCATTCAATCTAGATCGTAGATGGTAGATTGGGTGGTTGATGCTTACCCACTTAGTCTCCAGCATGTAGGCGGTGAGATGAGTTCTTCCTACGATGGTGACTCATCGAAGAAGATCATAATTGATGCCGTAGTGGTCCTCCTGCTCTAGCAAACAGAGGAACTTGCTTAGGAGCTTATGGAAAACTCATTTGATGGTGATCTTGATGTCGAGACGACTTGCTGGTCCGCATGATGGTGTTGATGCCAGAGGAGGCTCAGTGTTTTGTGGTGATAGGCGTAGGGTCTCTTTGTTGGCTACTCTCTAGCACAAAGGTTCGATGAGTGGGCAGTGTGATATGACGAGGGACGTGGGTGTCTATTTATACCCGAGGGTGAGAGGGGAGGCCAAGGCTGAGTCGGTTAGGGTTTCTAACAATGACATGCTTATCATCTTCTCGGTTGCGAGTTTGAACCATAAAGCTTCAGGGTAAGGACTCCAGCTTCCAGAAGGTGATCCCTTCATACTCGAGGCAAATTTGGTGGGATTTGTTGGTGGCTCGGTCTCAATGAGAAAATGATCTCCAGCTTAGGGTTGAAGAGAGAGCTGATGAGAGGATCCCATGTCGTAGGAGAGAGAGAGAGAGAGAGAGAGAGAGAGAGAGAGAGAGAGAGAGAGAGAGGCTCGGGCAGGCCAATTGATCGAGTTGGGTTGCGGCTCGAGAGAGGGGGGAGGGCCACAGAAGGAAGGTAGGTTGTTACAGCAGCTTGGCCTACAGGCTGCAGTGAAAGAAGGGGAAAGGTGATGGCGCACGGGCTAAAGGGTCTCGGGCAAAGGAAAAGCGGGGCACAACCCAGGCAGGAAAGAAGATTGGCCCAAGGATGAAGAAGAGAGGGTGAAGATGGGCTGAACCTAGGATTCGGTTTTCGAGTTAAACGATTTCTTTTGGGGTTTCCTTTCAAAAAAAATCTTTTGCCTTCGATTTCTAATTTCTCATTCATTCCCCTATCACTTATTTAATTAGTTTAATTAGAAAAAAGATCTAAGTTGATTGGTAATTGACTTTTTTTGTGCAATTACATTTTGGAGAATTTTAAATGTTGGACTGTTACAGAAGGATATAAGAAACTACATATTAGAGAAAACATGGCAATCTACAGTTTACCATTTTGCAGCTTATGTATCCCTGTCAGTACACCATGATATATTTTGGGCATGTTTGGTAGAGCTCTCCCTGATCCAAATTTTCTACAGGGAGTGATTCTCTAGAGGAAGTGATTCTGTGGCTGAAAGTGATTCTTTAAAATAAAATATGTGGAGAAAGTGATTCTGTGCGGAAAGTGAATCAGAAGAAACTGCTTTTTTCAGCTCCTCGGCTTCTAGTTCATCAGAGAATCACTCCCACGGATTCCACTCATAAAGATAAAAGCTGAAAACTGTTATTTGGCAAAGCTCTCTTGATTCCAGCCTGGAAGCTGCTCTGGGAGCTCTGTCAAATAGACTCTTATTCTACATGCATGATCATTATCTACCTTTTTTTCCTGAAAGAACAACCACCCTACTGTTCTTCACGCGCCAAAATCTAGCTTGACCTTCCATGCGATATCTGGAAGAACAAAACAACTCGGAGTAAATTAAGAACACTAAGGGCTCGTTTGGGAGCCTTAAATCATGCCGGGGTCTCTGCCTATTCCTGGGGCGAACAGCCACGAGGCGAGCTTTCCTGAGGCAGTTGACCGCTGCATTTGGATGCCCTCGTAACGGGTTTTTTTGGACCCGATCGGCATGCTTTCCATGGGGAAGAACCCACGCCTGCCTAGGTCGGGATCATTTCCCCATGTTGAGTCATGTTGCCTCTGCCATGCTCGCTCGCAACTGACGCCTCCACCATGCTTGCTTTCGAATGTCGTCACCTTTTCCTCCGCTCCTCCTCCACCTCCACCCCCACGTGTCCGCCTCGATCTCCCTGCCTTAGGCGCATGCAACGTAGATCCATCCTCCTCCGCCCCTGCCTTGAGCCGCCGCCTTGCTTGACCCATCATCCGTCCTCTCGCCCACCAGATCGGAGCAGCAAATCATCCCAGCTCGGTCTATCAGGTTCGTTTCCTCCTCTCCGCTGCATGGCCGTGAGGGATTTTGGCCCAACATGGAATGGCTCTCGGACTGGATTAGGGGATCTAAGCAATTGTCTTGATTTTTCTGATTTTCTTATTTCTGAGATTTTTTATCCGCTCTATTACCAAACTGCCACAGGAGAAGGGTAAGCAAGAGAAGCAAGCTATGCATTCCAACTATATCCTTTTCCCTCACTCTCTGATTTTCAATTATTTTCTTAAATCAATTTCTTGTCCACTCAACTATATCCAGCATTCAATACTGGTGGATATCCTTCCCTTTTTTTCTCTTGAAAATTCACTTGTCCTTGAATTTATATTGATTTATGCATATAGTAGGATAAGTTTCTACCGTTTTCCTTAAACGACACTCGAAAGAAACATTGATAAGACAATATATTTCAAATTTATATATTTATTCAGAGTGTCCTGATCTTGCAGACAAAAGGATACCTTGAGGGCCTTAGAAGTGACTACAAATTTGGAGTGTCCTAATCTCGCAGTCAACATATCCAGAGTGACTACAAATTTTGGATTTCCAGCTGTAATGCCTCATCTCGTACTTCAAAGCTTCGGTGTTGCTCTTGTTTTAAAGAGCATTTCCCACTGGTGTAGGATCTGATGGTAGTGATGTGGTGTTCGTTTGCCTTTAAGACATGGAGATGTTCTTGCTAAATATGTGATCGAATAATTTGTTGCTAAAGATATACACTTTTATTTATCTGCAATGTGTACATTCCATTCAGTAGCTCTCAAATTTTTATAGATGGAGACAACAATAATTTGAATTTATGGATGATCGTGTAATGTTGGTGCATATCTATGAAATTTTAGGATCTTGCATTGAGTTTCTCATTTTACTAAATATTTCAGAATTTTCTTGATTTTTTTCTTATTTTTGTTTTTCAGGATTTTTAACCCCTCGGTTCCCTAACCGTGGCAGAGAATATAAACCCAGACGGATTCCTCCACCAGGGAACTAAAATGCCATCTAAATCCTCTTTGGGGATATCCTCCTCAGGATTCCTCTTCTCATGCTTCCAAACAAAGCCTAAGAACATCCCAGCGCGAAACGAACAATATTGAGAATAGTAGAAGTTACAGCTTGATAAAATATGCGACTGGTTAGTTCACGGACGTGAGTCGATTTCTTTCATCTTCCTGTGTTTTGGACTTCAGTTGATGCGAGCTTTCCGCTGCAGGAATTATTGATAAAGTAAAATGATGGTTGGCATGCATGATATATATAACCGAGCCAGGTGAGAGAAAAGCCAATAACATTATTGTTTGAGCTTATGAGTAGCATTATATGGATTGATTATAACACAATTCCATGTCGATTATGGTTCAGTGTGAGCTTCATATATACATGCTCACATCAAGAACTCGTCATTTTCTCGTCCCTGACAAAAATGGATCTCAGTGGACTGGAAAACCGCCATGGTCTGCAAGAGTGGTTTACAACTGCTGGTTTACAGAGTACAGAGCAAAGACACTTGCACTTGTGGTAAGCACAGCACATGGTACCTGGTAAGTAACTAGCAGTTGCACGCAGTTACTTTAGAAAAAGACGTTTGCTGCGTGAAACAGCACAGACTTTTTTTCAATGTATTTCTTACTCGCCATGCATGAATCAGACGTCAAAAAGGCAAAAAAGGGATTGGGAAATTGACAAGCGATTGCGGGGAACTTGCAGATATGAGGTTTTTGAGTCTTTGACACTACCCATTATATACTCTACGGGTTCGTGCCTCGTCGATTCCAAACTAAGGGTTGATTCAATGAATAGACAAATTCATGCTTAAAAAATAAATGAAAAAATGGGGGACACATGGAAGATCAAATATCTAAGGGACGCTCTTAATTAATGTCACATTTCTCAATAAAAAGAGAGGTGGATAGGATTTTCTCTTCACTACTCCGGCCAGTTGATAAGAAAAGACCGGAGCGGGTCAAGGGGGCTAGGGGTTCCAGCCCTCCTACCGTCTCGCAGCCAATAATGATTTTTATGGATGAGGAAAAAGGAAGAAAGAGGGAGGGAGAGAGGTGAATGTGCCCCCACCTACTTAGCTTCTATGCATTCGCCACTAGAAAAGACATACATATCATACATGGAGTAGTATAGTTTTGAATGTTGCTCTATTTTTATGATGATACCATCCTCATATTTACATCTTATTTGAGCAACAGTACTCTCATGTGCATCATAAAGGAATGAACAAGACATTCAAGCTCACAAAATTTCATGTGTTCGCAGCACCAATTGTAGATTACTTTTGCTTTTATATGCTGAGCAGCGATATCACAATCTCTTATCAAGGGGTGTTTGAATTTCAAATGACTGGGAATTTAAACTCCTAAAAAATTCATTAGGTGGAGTACTCCCAAATCTTCCCCTCCCCACTAGGTAGGGGTGAAAATAGCTCAAAATCGGTCGGAACAATACTTCACCGTATTTGAAACCATGTTTTTTTGCCGAAAGCGGATTCAAATACGGATAATTTGGATACGAATATGAATAAAAAATGAATACGGCCAGCTCATATTTACCAAAACATGAAAAACCACTCAAATTGTATATAAGACCATAACAAAAACCACTTAAACTGTACCAACATGCCACTAGAGGAAGGAAGGAGAAAGTTTATATGACAAGCAACCACGTGGGATCCACGTTAGCATTGTTGCGTGTTTAAAACCATCATGGTGAAGTGAGAAGGTTGTTTTCCGATTTTTAATGTTGGGGGACCAAAGATATATATATATATATATATATATATATATATATATATATATATATATATATATATATATATAATATAGTAGTTGAATGACAAATTTTAGACTGTGGGAAGAGTTGGAGGACGAAAGATGGACATTTTCCAATTGAAAATTGCATAAAGCATGCAAATAAAGTTGTACAGGATATGGGGAAAAGTTCCAACGAAGTGTTTCAAATATTTCATTATATACATAATAAAGTTCCACAAAACAGGCTAAATTATTCCCATCAAGACATCAACAAGTTCGGTAAGGTAAATTTTGAAGTTCCGTAGATATAAGAACCAATGTTCTAGTAGTAGTAGATTAGAAAAAGTTACTGCTGATAAAAATAACTATAAAATACATACAGAAAAAGAAAGAAATAAAAAGAAAGATAATAAACAAACTAAATAAAAGAGAGAAGCTACCTGCCACAATTCTGACGTCATCCTGTGCGGAGGAGAGGTTTGCTGGTACGTACGGAGTTGGGCAATTAGATGGGCATTGGTCTCGGTTTGGGCCTGGTCTGCTTCGAGCCTTCGACAGAGGTAGAAAAGGAATAGCAGGCCAGGCTGGTTTCGGGGTCATTTCGAAAATATCCGAACTCAGACACTTCGCTATCTGATGTCGAAAATTGCTATGCTGATTTAAAAAATATCTAAAACCGATTTCGAGCTGAAATATCCAATACCAATTTTAAAAACTATTCGTTTTCGATTCCGACTTGGATCGGTTGGAAATTATCCGGTACGTTTTCACTCTTACCACTAAGTCACTACAGTAGAGAGAGGCAAAACTGCAGACGATCGTCCTCCGACAGTTCGTTGTCGATTCCGTCGGTCTCCCTTCTCCTCCAATATCCTCTCCGGTCTCACTGCTTATTTTCTACTTGTGGTTATCGAGCCAACTTTTATCCTATGCAATCACTGTTTCAGTGCCATGGTTTGAGATCAGCGGGGATGGTTGTAGCATGAACGTACGCTGCTAATGATCATAACTAACAAATTCTGACAAGGTGAGGACAACGCCGGTCTCCTCCTCCCTTCCACATGTTCTCTTTTCCCATCAACAAAAATCAGAGTCCAACCACCAAAAAAAAAAACTCAACAAAATTCAAGTCAATTCAAAAAATCTTCGAGATCAGGAACTTTCAACTAATTCAAGCAGAACTTTCAAGTTGACATGAGAAAAATTTCAACTGAGAACTTTTTTAATTCATCCCAAAAGCTTCCAAATTGATTTATAGGAGCTTTCAAATTGAGTCAAGACACTTCCACTTCAGAAACTATCAAATCGAAAAACTTTCAAATTAGTATACAGAAACTTTCAAATGATTTTACAAACCCTTTCTACGGTTAACCGCGCTTTTACGAGAAAACCCCTCAGCACCTGGAAGTTTTGCACAATAACCCCCCCGGGGGGGGCCGCCTCCTCCAAGCCCCGCAGGCCGAGCCTCCAATCGGAGGCGTTGGCTTGCGATCGGATGGCTTGAGAGGTACGAAGCAACTACACAGCAGCCGATTCGGTTCGAGGTCGAGGTCGAACATTCACGACACTCGACTTGCTGCTAGCCGCGCCGCCTGCTCCGCCGCCGTGCGCCCCTCGCTGAGAAAAAGGATGGAAAAGAGGTGCCTCTCGCTCGTTATGCGGCCGAATGATTTCCTATCGATGCTCCGGATCGCCTCTCGCGCGGTGAGACCAGAGATTTCAACCCCGAAACATTTTGCGTATTTTCTCCAAATTTACATCTCACCGCTCCTTCATGTCTAGGGTTCGCTCAGTGGTAGGAGATGCTACAGCGCCGCCGCAAAGGGCGGCCCCTCGATCGCCGGGGTTGTCGACATCATAGCGGTTGCCTCCGGGAAAGGCGGGGTCGGCAAGTCCACCACTGCAGGTCAAACACCCCCCCCCCCCCCCCCCGCTTTTTTTTTTTTTTTTCCTGTACACTGGAGTTGATGTTCGCTTGCGTTCTCCAGTTGTTTTCAGATTATTTATCAGGGCCTGTTTGCTAATGGGGTTTTGAAATCCAAACCCATAGGATTTAGTACAAATTTTAATCCTGAAAGTTCCCGGAGCTAACCCCTTACTCCAAACATTCTCTTAGCGCAGAAGGTTGTAAGGACGACGAGTTATGAATTGAGAGTTCACACTGATGTAGAAATGGTGCTGTACAGAATACTCTTCCCATTAACTGTCTTCAAGTAGAAATCATGCAAGACGATTTGTCCATTAACTAAATGAATTTGGAGGGGTTTGAGCAAGATAGATGCCAGCGATTTAGGTGTGTAATTTCTGCTTTACTTTTGATGGCAATGTAGTGGCTAGAAGGCTAGCAGTTGTCATATTTCTTGAGTTTGTAGTCCAAGCTCAAGGGTGTGAGTGAAACTTCTTTTTCTCAATCTAGCTGAACTAGTTAAAGTTGGTGGATTTATAGCATTCTTGCACAAACATAGTGGGCATGTGGCTTCTTACCTCCAAATTTCACCTTGGCACCTGTTTTCGTGCAGTTAACATTGCTGTGGCACTTGCCAAGGAGTTTAAGCTTAAGGTTGGTTTGCTGGATGCAGACATATATGGACCATCCATTCCCACAATGATGAATCTCCATGCCAAGCCGGAAGTAAGTGAAGGTATCAGTTGGATTTCTTTCAGCGCACACCATTTAGTACGCCATATGTTTCATTCTATTAAAACTTTCAAGGCTACTATGCTTTGCTAGCATTTTGGTTGCTGTGCATACATTTTTTAGGTTTTCTTTTATCATGATACAGTTGCATACTTGCGTATTCTAATCAATAAACATCGTTTTGTACTTCTGGATTTATCTGAATTGAATTATACCAGAGAAAATGAAGAAATATTGACTTGATTTAACCTTTCTAAAGTAAAAGAGTGAATTGCACAAAACTACAAGTATTGTGCCGTGTAACACAAAACTACAAGTATTGTACATCAATTTCACACAAAACCTGATTTTAATTGAATTCATTCAAAAAATAGTCTTATGTTTCTCAAAAAATCATAGAACTTTTTGTACATGTTGCATAATCCATGTGCAACCTATTTTAATTGGATTCACCCAAAAAGCATGTGTAGAATTTAAACTAAAATTCTCCAAAAAAGGCTACTTTCCTAACTCCTAACAATTGTTAATGCCTCAAATAAAATCCCAAAAATCTGGGAAAAATCACTAATATTTTTCTTATATGATGGATTAATTTCTCAAATTATTTTCAGTCTTAGGTTATATGGTAAAAAAAATAAGTTTCTTTGTAAGTATATAAATGGAGCATTATAAAGAAAATCACTCTTTCACTGTACAACATAGGGATGAAAATAATTTTAAAAATTATTACATCATATAATAATAATAGTGATTTTTTCCAAATGTTTGAGCTTTTATTTGAGGCCCGAGCAATTGTTAGGAGTTATAAAAGTAGCCTTTTTTTTGGAGAATTTTAGTTTAAATTCTACACATGCTTTTTGGGTGAATCCAATTAAAATAGTTTGCATATGGATTATGGAACACGTACAAAAAGTTTTAGGATTTTTGGAGAAATATAATACCACTTTTTGGGTGAATCTAATTAAAATCGAGTTTTGTGTGAAATTGATGCACAATACTTGTAGTTTTGTGTTACTAGTCACAATACTTGTAGTTTTGTGTTACAAATGTCACAATTATTGTAGTTTTGTGCAATTCACTCAAAGTAAAATTACAAGTAAATCTTGTTTTCGCTTTCAAAAGTTGTAGTTATTCAGTGTACTGTAATCTCGTTTTCGCTTACTACAGTCAGATATCCTATGTGTATCCAAATACAGAGAAGTAAAAAAAAAATCACTTAGTTTTATTTATTCATATTACTCTTTGTGGTCATCAGGCAAATGAAACAAAAGTGTGCTGACATTTCGTTATTAAATGGTGCTTAAGACTGCAACTAGGCTATAATGGCAGTTCCATTGTTTAGGTGATTGAATTTAAGTAGAAGAACAGCGAGAATTGGCCAATGCGGTAGTTTCAGTTCAGTTGAAACTGCAAAACATCTAATTTATTCCCTTTTGTCCAAATCAGTTTGATAAACTGAACTCCAGGCAGTCTCAAATTGTGATAAGGCAAAACATTTTGCATTCATCATGGCTTTAAACTACTACCTCCATTCCATAATATAGGTTCTTTACCGTTCCACAATGCAGGGCGCCAAGACTGGTACATTCTATTCTCTCAGATCTGCCCCTGCCTTTTGTATGCATGCACGTGGGCGATGAGTAGCTGTGCATTTAGTGAGTCGCGGCTTCATGCATGCCCTTTAGCTAGTGACGCCTCGTGAGTAGCTGCTGCAATTAGTTAAGCATGGCTGCAAGCGCTGCTGCATTTAGCTAGTGACACTTCGCGTAGATATGGTTCGTGAGGCCATCCGAGTCCACTTCGTCCCAGAAGTCCAAGAGGAGCACGCGCTCGGCGATAGAGGCGACAGCGACAGCTCGATGGAGCGAGGGCTTCGTCTCATCGAGGAGCACACCCATGCGGAGCGGAAGCTCGCCGGCAGCGACGAGGAACACGGCTAGGCGGAGCGTGCGTTCGCCGAAGAACATGGCCCCGCGCGGAGCGCGCACTCATCGGCAGCGACGACGGCGACAACTCGATGGAGCGAGCAATTCGTCTCGACAAGGAACACGGCTTGGTGGAGGGTGCGTTCGCCGGCTGCGACGACAGCGATAGCTTGATGGAGTGAGTGCTTTGTCTCGACGAAGAACACGCCCAGGCGGAGCGCGCACTCGCCGGCAGCGACGACGACGACATGCAGCAGCTACATGATTCCGAGCGTGGCACCGATGATGACGTCATGGGTGCGCGCGCACTTGCCGACAGTGATAATGGCGACAACTCGTTGCTACTTGACGACAGCGATGACGATGAGACATGGAGCTACGCGTGCTCCCTACAAACCACCCGAGGTGGCGAAGACAACAACGGTGCTCTCGCTGCCGGCGCCGCCACGACGACTACACGTGGACTGCGAGGATTTACGGCTTCGACTAATTCGATTGCACGGTAATCCTACCTGATGAAGCTTCTCTTCGTGCTTGGTGTATCGACATGGAATGGCTGGCTAGACACGAGAAAAGCACCAACGCCGAAGTCGATAACCTTGATGATTCAGTGTCGGAATCCATGGACATGGTCCCGGACTCCCTAGCAGACTATAGTTATGTCCCAGACACTTTCGGTGAATAGTGCAGTTCAAACTAAGATTGTTTCGTTCTTGCTACAAAACCTGTCTAAATGATGTTTTGTTGAATTTGAGTACTTCTTGTCTCGGTGAATGGTGGAGTTCAATTTAAGAATGTTTTGTTGCTGTTGTTGTATGTGGGTAGAAACTGAAATCCATAGATGATCATCCCATTACAGTTAAAAAAAACAAACTAGGGCATGTCATTCTAATTGAGGTACTCGATCGCTTGGTTTACAATTTTTGGATCACACTGCAAACTAATGGGAAGAATGTCATTCCTCTCTAGTGATTGCTTCTTCAAGTGTGGAATATGGTAGTGTTGCCCTCCTTTTTGACGTAAAATCTCTCTCATGCATGATTGGTGAGTGAGAAAAATACGGTTGCTCCTATCAACCGGATACTCGTCAAAAGCTTGGACAACCTTGGCGACTATGTCTTCAACATTACCCGGACATGACTTTTGAAACATGGCTTGAAGAGCTGCAAAAAAAAAAAAAAAAAAATAAAAAACCTAGGTCTAACACATTGAGATCAGGAGAGTTGGACGGCTGGCAAATCATCTTTATGTCAAAACCATCAGCAGCTGCCGCATGACAAAACTCGACATCATCGACTGCAATGTGCGTCCTAGCATTGTCCTGCTAGATGTATGAGTCTGCTGAACCTATGCCAGGTGTGCTCATGGCCACCGTGACCGTGACCGTCATCTTGACCCTCCTCTTCTCCTAGCCCATGGCCGGTGTGCTCCTCGCCGCCAACAGCACCACCATCCAAGGCACCACCTCCTTCGTTGTCTCTATGCACACGGTCGCGCGCACCATGTCCGTGGCTGTGCTCGTCAACGTGGTTTTCGGCACTATGCCCCGTGAGCCTGAGCCTGCGCATGGCGTGCTCATGGCCGGCGAGCCTAATACTGTCGTGGCCACGCGTGGTGTGACCGTGCCCGGTGTGACCTCAGTCGGCGAGCTCGAGCCTGCCGTGGCTACGGATGGTGTGAGCGTCACCATGTCTGGCCTGCCAGTGCCAGGAGTGCTCATGCCCATAGACGGTGAGCCCGAACCTACGGCTGGCGTGCTCGTGGCCGCTTTGACCGTGGCCGGTGTCTAGACCTTCCTCCTCTCCTTGTGCATGGCCGGTGTCCTCCTTGCCGGCAACAGCACCACCATCCGAGGCACCACTTCCTTCATCTTCATGCACACGGTCGCGTGCACCATCCCTGGCACCACCTTCTTCATCGACTCCATGCGCATTGTTGTCCCACTCGAGATCATAGTTCAAATCAATCACTGGTCCTTCAAACTCCTCAACCTCTTCCCAATTGATCGGTATAGTAGGAGAATTAAGGTCTAACCTAGCCATTGGTTTTGACCATCTACAGCTATGGTATTTATATGAAGAGGGAAGAGCAGAGAGGGAGTAGCTAGTTTATGAAATTTCAATGAATCTTTTAAATTTTCCTTCCCTCCATATCTCACTCAATCCGCCAAGTTTTCGATTGATTCACTACAACTGGCCATTTATGATTGGTGAGAAAGGTAGCATGCTCTAAACTTCACAGCAAATGGCCATGCAGGCAGCGACTGAGCTTATGAGCAAAGCGATGGAGCTGAGGAGCAAAGCACGGACGTGCGGCTGGAGCAATGTGCGGGCGCGTGGCTGCAGCAAAACGCGGGCGTCAGGCGGCAGAAAAGCGTGGGCGCGAGCCTATAGCGAAACGCGCGAAATGCATGCGCAGGGTTGGAAAGAAACGTGGGTGCGGGGCAGCAGAAAAGCGCGGGCGTGGGGCTGCAGCGATGCGCGGGCGCGGGATGGAGCGAAGCGCGAGCACGGAACTGGAGCGAGGCGACACAGCTCTTCGTCCGAAGTTCACCAGTTAAATTGATCTCCGTTTAATTAGGGGTAAATAAAGAATAAAATCTCCCGCTCACCATAGCCTTGGTCTCCGCGAAAAAAACTCCACGCCCTATATTATGAAATGGAGGTAGTATATAGTAGCTGAGTGGAGAGTTGAGTATAACTATTAGAGGTATAATTCTGCACTATTCTTCAATAGATGTATACCAATTAGCCTGCCAAGCCTGGCCTTTTATGATCCCCGGTCACCTGCCCCTGTGATTAGTAATTTCTAGTTGCTAACATGCCTATATTACCTATGTTTTTTTTTTGGTTGCAGTGCAAACATATTACCTGCCATTTTTCTTATATTGCATTCACCGTGGGTTCATTGTAAATTTGTAATTATCTCTTCTTGTTTTGTTTACAGACATGAAGATGGTTCCAGTTGAGAACCATGGAGTTAAATGCATGTCCATTGGTTTTCTTGTAGACAAAGATGCACCAATTGTTTGGAGAGGTCCTATGGTTTGTTTTTGCATGTGCTTCTGTTAACTTCTCATTGAACTGTAAAGTATTTTTCTTTTCTTTTGTCATTCTTATTGTGTAAAAGCATAAGTCAAAATGAACCGTTGAGACATGCAAATTAGCCTACAAGGACCTATTACTGTTGAAACAAGCTCAAGCCATACACTTGTTATTGCAGTTTGTGTTGCTTCCTGTTCTTGTACTTTTAGAGCAATTAAATTGGTCTGGGGAATGATTAGGAAGGGCTACTGGGCTAGTACTTTTTCATCCCTTGCAGTAGATATCGTAACAATCGAAATTTATCAATGGTGAACTGTTAAAATGACTATAGCTTCGCGTTTCCAGTTTTGTGTTCCTTTGGCAAATTCGGTGGTCCTAATACTACTTTTTTTTCTCTTGGTATCAGGTAATGAGTGCTCTTGAGAAGATGACAAGGGGAGTAGCCTGGGGGAACCTTGATATTCTTGTTGTTGATATGCCCCCAGGCACTGGTGATGCTCAACTATCGATGTCCCAAAGGCTTCGGTTATCTGGTATTTATACATTTGCCTATGAAGCTGCAAATGGTTGTTTGATACAGATTTTGAATTTTCTCATTTACATGTTGTTTCCGCAGGTGCTTTAATTGTTTCAACTCCTCAAGATATTGCCCTAATTGATGCTAGAAGAGGAGCCAACATGTTTCGTAAAGTTCAAGTTCCTGTACAGTTGATTTAACCTCAACCCCCCCCCCCCCCTAACTGCTTGTCCATATCATATTTCAAATACTATTTCAGATATAAATTTTATTGTTACAATTTACATTTCCCTTCGTTTTTGTCTATTTTTCCCACTTCCTCAGTTAATATGTTTTAGTTATTTGCATATTCATTTTACAATGCAAAATAGTTAGCTTCATGTTGCCTCTAATATTCCTAGTCTTCCCAGCACAACTAACCTTGTTATTTCTGCAGATTCTGGGGTTAGTAGAGAATATGAGTTGCTTTAAGTGCCCAAAATGCGGTGAGAAGTCTTACATTTTCGGGGAAGGTGGAGCTCAGAAAACTGCAGAGGAAATGGATATGAAATTACTTGGTGAGGTGAGTGAATCTTGTCATTAGTTATAACAATTATTCTCCTTGTGTCTTTTCTATCTGAGAAAAGGTTGAGATTTTTCTAGCATGATACTGTTACTTCAATTACTAGATAATAATGAATTTGGGATGTAGAGAATATTATGTTGAGAAATGAGAAGCCTATTTTTTTTTACTTTTGTGAATGATGGGGATACCAGTATACATATGTTCATGTGGTAAATATACATATGATCTAATGCTATCCACTGTTATTTTTTGTTCAATAGATACCACTTGAAATCAGCATCAGAACAGGTTCAGACGAAGGCAAACCTATTGTCATATCTTCACCGAACTCTGCATCAGCGCAAGCCTACATACATGTTGCTGAGAAGGTCACTCGGAGGCTCAAGGAGTTGGCCGAGGAGCGACTGATGGGCCCAGAAATCTTGCTTTGAGAATTCAGATGCCCATGTAAATGTGTTTTCCTGTTTCATGTGTAACCTTTTCGAGTTAGACCAGAGTTGCGAATGATGTACTCATAAGTAGAGTGCTTTTGCAAGGAACTTACGATACATCAGTGCGACCGTAAATTTTGCTCGAGTAAACCCTTGGTGCCAAACTTGTCTTTTGTATGCTAGAAGCATCGATACAGATACGTGTATCGGTATCGAACTGATATGGATATGAGGATACATCATTTTCTTATAAACTTAATATGTGGATATGTTTTACATTTAAAAAAAAGAGTAATAAGTTTGAAGTGCATGTTTTTATTTATATTATCTGAATCACTCAGAGGTTCCTATTACCAATATGTTTTATCAAACAAGACTGTTTGGATATAACTTATCAGTAATTTGTATATGAGATGATAAAAGTTAGATTAAATTATGCAATATCAATATTAATTTCTTTTATCGTCTTCACAATATGTAAAATTGTTTTCACTCTATATGAATTATAACTATTAGCCAATTTTGTTAACCAAATAACTTAAAAAAGGGGAGAGCCAGAGAGGAACTCACTGCCACTATGGTTAGGAGGGTGTTGCGGGCGACGGTTGGCATGCTAGGATGCAAGCGGCAACTGGCGTGCAGGACTGTGGGCGACTTGTTAGGTCATGTGGGTGCAAATGGGCTAGGCTGTATCACCAAGTATCGGAGAAGTATGCAATTGTGTACTCGAAATTTACATAATTATTTTTTTTCGTATACTAGCCGGATACGTATCCAACGAGTATCGATATTGGATACAATATCCGATACGGATATGATGCCTTCTTGAAGTATTGGTGTTTTAGAGTTGGCATGTTCTTCCTTCCTGTCAGTGTAATAGGTAATGGATCTCTCATGAGGTGGGTCTCATGCCACTAAGTGTCAGCCAACAGTAGGTATTGACAAGACCACGACCTCATCGCGTGACCAGGGCGAGGCTCATGCGACCAGTGGTCATAAAGCAAAATCATGTGACCAACCCTTGTTGGTCGCAGAGCAAGTACTCACCTAACCCGTTAAATCTCATTTAGTGCTATCTACTCAAGTGTTTTCCTTCCCCAGGCACTCCCTTTCGGCGAGTAAGGTCATGGATAGATGTGGTGTTGCAGTGACCTATCCAGTAGTATTTAATGCCGCTGGATGGTCTGACAGGTGAGTGTGACGACGTTCGGTGATGGTAGAGGGCATGCAGGATGACCAAAGCGGGGTGGGCGTGCTTACCCACTGTCATGATGAGCTAAGAATAGATAGGATTCGTCAGGTGTAGGTCTGTCATCTGTTTTGGCACGGTCCGTTTGTATGAACATATTTTCCCCTGGTATATAAAGGAGTGAAGACCTGGCTTGGGGAGGAGGGGAGGACATTATATAACAAGTTCGCCTAATTCATAAGAGAACGTAGGGCTATTATCCCACGGGAGGCCCGAACCTAGATAAATCCTGGTGTTCATGAGTCCAGTTTGATATACACCCACAGGAAATGTAAATCAATGCTCCCGTCGTCCGTGTATACCCAGGATTCATTGTCACATATTATCCCTGACAGTTGGCGTGCTAGGTAGGGGGTGTTTTTTCGCGTTTCTTCAAGTATTGATACTATGGTTGGGCTACCCATGTTCGAATACCCGAATGTTGCGGAGTCCCGTTTCGAGGACCCCGGCTGTCGCGAGGTCTTCGTCATGGGGTATGGCCCAAATAAGCTTGATGTGCTCCAAGCATGGGACACCGAACCGGAGTCTGAGGATTCCAAGCCCGAGCAGGAGGTTTGCATGATGGCCCATGCAGCAGGGGCAACAGCGACACTCGTGTCACGAGAACTGGAGGCAAGCCCTAAGCTGTAGGCCAAGAGGGAAACCAGCCCGGTGCCAGGCATGCGAGAGGTCCTACTTTGCCCCAGCAATAGCAATGTCGCTTGGAGGAGCACCCGCGTGAAGAGGAGACCATGGCAGCGTAATCTTCAAAGTCGTCACGCCGCACGAGGAACACGAGCACCGGGGGCTCCCCCTCGCTATGTATCACCACTCCGCGGTCAGTAGCTCGACTACGTGGCCATGACCCCCGCACAGAACCTGCAGACTACACGGGTATTTCTTAGCCACCCGCCGGTGGTGGTACTGGAGGGTTCGTCGGTAGCGTTATGGCTACGTGATCTCGCGCTCTTGGTAGAGATCGCCCAGCGCCAGACCGTGGCAGCTGCCACCCCGTCCACCGTAAGGAACAATCGGGATGGTGGCCAGCCGAGTTCATAGTGGACTCCGCGGCAAGAGGGAACCCACGCTCCCTCAGTAGCAGGGAGTACAAGGAGACCCACACCATGCCAGGGCAGTCCAATTGCTGACCTGCGCGACTCGCTCTGCCATGTAATTTGGGGTTAGAGGGCCACCCGGAAACAGGAAGAGTGTGCCCGACGAGAGGAGGAAAAGGGCAAGTAGCCCTTCCACTCACCTTCCCCTCACCGGGAGGTGTCTGTATCACCCAAAAATCCTAATCTGGGTTAAGCAAGCATAATCACCATAATTTATGCTTTGCGCAAATTCCGTCACATGTATATTTGTACTTGTGAGCAGAAATGGTCTAGGGATAATTAGAAGTACCCCTTAGGCTTTGGAAAAGAAGAAGAGAAGGAGAAAGGGGGAAAAGGAAAATGAAGACAATGTTTTCAGCACAAGACCGCCCCTCACGGTCTGACCGCCAGGGCACAGAAGGTTTTGAGCACAAGACTGTCCCTCGCGGTCTAACTGAGACCCCTCGCGGTCTGACCACCAGGGTGCAATGGGTTTTGGTTTAAATCCCATCGACCGACGTTCACACCTCTCTCTCTTCCATTTCACTCTCGCTCACTTCGCCAAAAGAGAGCGAGAACAGGAGAGATCACCCCGATGTCCCAAATGGCCAGAGATCGATGGAGAGGACTCCCCCGACATTCCAAAGGACTTCCTCGAGTTCCTCCCCCTCTTTCCATCGCCGGAGGCACTTTTCCCCGAGTCTTCTCCATCTCAAGCCTAATGACCACCTCGAGGCCTGACTTGCAAATCGGAGCTTCCCCGAGGAAAATCAATCCAATACAAAGCTCCCCTACGCCACGGTGAGCATCCCATTTTTTCGCCGAGGAAAATCAATCCAATACAAAGCTTCCCCGAGGAAAATCAATCCAATACACTACCATTTTTTCGCCGTTTTTTAGCTCTATTCGGTCTCCATCTTGATTTGGATGAGTTCAACCCTAGCTTTAGATCCTGTTCATGGGGTTTCTTGAGTTTGGTTCGGTGCATGTTGTCCAAACTACCCTAAAACACTCCACTAGTGTTACAGAGCGTTTTGGTACCTTTTGTGTTTGAAGGCATTGCTGGTGACCTTGCTGAGGTGGCGTAGGCAGTGTCCCGCAGTCTGACCACCAATAGGGCTAGTCTGACCTCCAGTGAGACTAAGTCGCTCGGACTGACTCCATAGTTAGGAGTCAGATCGCCATCATGGCCGGTTTGACCGCCAGACCTACTCATTACCATTTTTCCCTCTACTTAATTCCGACGGTCTGACCGCCAAACCCTCGGTCTGGCCGCCAGCCGTCCAGTACCCAGTGAACTTAGGATTCCTTAGATGAGGTTCAAACCTTTCGTCTCTTGTGTCATTGGCTTTCGTTTATGAATGCTTTCGAGACATGACGCCTTCCATATCAATTCATGATCATGCATCATAAGAATATTTCTTTTTCCTCATTTGTTGGTTTATTCAGTGCATTCTTGATTGTTTAGAGAGTGACGTGCCAACGGTTCGCGTGGTTGAAGCCTACACCGAACCAGAATTCGTGAGGGAAGCGCTATAACAACCAGGCAAGCATCTAAGCATATTCTACCTTTTACTTTGGATCATGTGATGTCTAAATTGATAAACTATCGCTTTATGCATGTTATGCAAGTTAGCGAGTTAGTGTTGAGTTCTGTGGGTAGAACCTATGTTGATGCATTGTTCTTACCTTGACATTGATGATCTCAATCCTTGTAATCTGGGAGTAATCATATTGATGTTTAACTTAAAGGTATACATTATGCTTAGCAATGCATAGGTCATCGGTAGAAGTTAAGTAGTGGTTTGACCATCGTTCGCGAGCTTTGGGCTTGTTAATGTTCACAAAGTTCATGATGATATTGGTTTGTATGAGTTGTGAGGATGAGACGAGATGTGGGCGGTGCTAGGATTAGGTCAAGAGAGGAACCCAAATGCCGCAGACCTCTTGCATCGATTAAACATTGTCTGTTGTTGCACTTGGATTTAGCACTTTCCGTACTTACCACATATCCGTATATGGGACGGATGAGCTGAATATCTTTGTAGTTGTGATCCTTTGGTGTGCAAGTCTATGGTCTTGTGGGAATAATAGACTTGTAGAGGTATCTAGTTTACTCAGGGAGTAGTTCTTGATGACCTCCACACTTATAGACGCATGTTCAAACGGTTGGAGCTTATTGGGAAAGGTTGTCTCGAGTACCCCTTGTGTGGACTTTAGCGGGTCGCACAAACCGAATGGTCATTGTGTCATGTGGATAAATATGTACCCCTGTAGGGTGTAAGATCAATTCGAATTGACGTGCTCTTGGTCATGGAACGCTTCTGTCTATTTGCATCAAACGTAGAGTTTCGATGTGGGAAGTGGTTGTGATGGTTGAGTTTGGCTATGAGACGGTTCCTTGTGCAGATATGTTTACTATGTTGATCCCTGGATAGGAGGGTACATTTGTTTAAGTTGTAGGTGCTCACATTCTTGTGTCAAAATTGTTTTGCATATGAATTCAGTTAACCTTATGGTCGATTCCTTGCTAATTCACCCCAAATACATTATCCTTAGAGTTGGGTTATTATATGTACCTATTATGGATTAAGTATTGTGAGTACCTTCATACTCACGTTGTTTTGCTGTACAGGTGAGGAAGAGTTAGTGTTCGGCTACTTCACGCCTGTCGGCATTGGCAATAGGCGAGAGTAGTGCTATCTACTCGTGAGATGTCGTTTTGTGGTGGTGCTTATGGGCACATGGCACTACCCATCTTTTGTCTTTCTCATATTTGTTTTTCGCTACATAGTGACTCTAACCAACTAGGAGTTAACTGTCTTTTGTCCTTCTAGTGGTCGTGTTATTTAAATTATGGAGAAATTGTAATAACTTAAAGATTTGTAATATAATTTTATTATTCGCTCTTTATGTGATGAATCATGTTGTAAAGGCTTGTGTTCCGATCTTGAGTATAAAACACTTATCGGGACTACCGGGATTGGATTCTGGTTAATTATTGTGGTTGTAATTTTGTAAATGATCGCCATAATGATTAATTAGAATACAATTTGGACGGTTCCTCACAACGTGGGACTCCTCCATCCCCTCGCCATGGTCATGAGACTGTCAGCTCTATCCCCGATCGCATGCTACACACAGCGAGCGGCTGCCCGTTACAAGTTCAGGCTCAGCAGCGAGAGTTGCGCTAGCCGAACAAGTTTTGGCCAGTCCTAGCTAAAAAATATGATGACTCAACCAACTCAGAGTAGTTCCTACATATCTACACCACCATGGTGCAGGCCACGGGAAGCGATGGGAAGGTCATGGCAAACTATTTTCTAACCACCCTGGCCGGTTCAGCACAGTCCTGGCTGATGAATCTCTCTCGCGGGTCAATTCGTCTTGAGAATACTTGTGCGATCAGTTTGTCGCCAACTTCCAAGGGACCTACGCCCGACCAGGGGTCGAGGATGACGTGTGTCAGGTATGGCAACGGCATGGCGAGCCACTGTGAGACTACATCTGGCGTTTCACCGAATGCTGGACAACCATTCCGTGGTTATATTGTTTCGGAGGGGGATTAGAGACTAGAAGATGGTCGAAAAGCTAGTCACTAAGGAGGTCTGGAGCACCACTAAGCTCTTCGAGCTCCCAGATAAATGCGCGCAAGCCGCTGAGGCCCGAGAACACTAGATTGAGCCGCAGCCAACCTTCGACCGGCCCGCTTCTTCTAAAGGAGTCGACCGAAAGGAGAAAACCACTTTTGTAACACCCTTCAAAGCCTTCTATTATGTAAAGATGCCTTTTGGCTTGAAAAGTGCTGGTGCCACTTACCAATGGTATATTCAGCTCATCCTTCGACCACGGCTCAATAGGAATGTCAAGCCATATGTCGATGATGTGGTTGTGAAAAGTAGGACCAAGGACGACTTGGTCGCAAACCTCCAAGAAACGTTTGACAACCTTCAGAAGTACCGCTTGAGGCTGAACTTGGAGAAGTGCACGTTCAGAGTTCCATCAGGAAAGTTGCTCGGTTTCCTCGTGTTTAGTCGAGGCACAGAAGCAAACCCTGACAAGATTAGAGCTATTGATCAGATGGGATTCCCGACTAAGTTAAAGGAAGTTCATAAACTAACTGGGTGCGTGGTAGTGTTCAGTAGGTTCATCTCCAGGATGGGAGAGAAGGGGTTGCCACTCTTCAAGCTTCTGAAGAAGAACGACCACTTCTTGTGGACACCAGAAGCAGGGGCGGCCTTCCAAGATCTTAAAAGGTACTTCTCTTCCCCTCCTGTACTGAATGCTCCTCGACCAGACGAGGAGCTCCTGCTCTATGTTGCAGCTACCCCACAGGTCGTGAGCACGATCCTGGTCATCAAAGGAGAAGGTCTTCAATGACCAGTATACTATGTCAGTGAAGTCCTATACGATGCGAAGGCTCGGTACCCACAGGCAGACAAGCTGCTATACACTATGCTAATGGCCTTTCGCAAGCTCAGGCACTACTTCCAGATCCATAAAATTAAGGTAATCTCCTCGCTCCCGATTAGGGAAATTTTCCACAACAGGGATACAGCAGGGAGAATAGCAAAGTGGGCAGTAGAGCTCAGGAGTTTGATATTCGGTTCATCCTCTGAACGGCTATCAAGTCCCAGGCGCTAGTCGATTTCGTGGCAAGTGGTCATCCTTTGAGCCCGAGAATGAACAATGACCTAAGGTAGACGAGCACTGGACCATGCACTTCGACGGGTCGTTCATGCTAAAGGGTGTGGGAGCTGGAGTGGTCTTGACATCACCAACCGGTGACACCCTCAAGAGCGTAGTTCAATTATGTTTTCAGGCCACTAACAATGTTGCAGAAAATGAGGACCTCTTGTCACGAATGAGAGCAGCCTCTGCACTTGGTATAAAATGCCTACTAGCAAAAGGGGACTTACTACCGGTCGTAAACCAAGTGCAAAAGGAGTTTCAGTGCTCTGACCCGACAATGGCGGCATACCTCGCTGAAGTGAGAAAGCTGGAGCGACGCTTTATCGGTTTCAAGGTTAAGCATGTCCTCCACAGGGAAAACTTCCTCGCCGATGAGCTAGCCCATCTAGCTTCTTCTCTCGAACCTGTCCCAGTTGGAGTCTTTGAAAAAAAAACTCACATGACCATCCACCATGGTCTCGGGACAACGTGAAGGGGATACTCCGCTTGGAAATGGAGCACCCGAGGTAACACCTTTGGAGGCAACGCCTCCCTTGGTGTAGTCCTCAGGCAGCCATCATGTGGTCACCATCTTGATTCATGTACGACCTGGATGGATCAATCTTAGCATACCTTCAAAAGTGAGCGGTCCTTGATGATGATGCGTCAGCAGAAAGGGTCATGTGGCAAGCCCATAGATACTCCTTGGTAGAAGGATGCCTTTACCACAGGGGGAGCAAAATGGCTTTTTACTGAAATACGTCACTCAGGAAGAGGGGAGCACAGTGCTCTCTGATATCCAAGGAGGCATATGTTGTAGCCGTGCTTCATACTACACTCTAATTGGAAAAGCATTCCTGCAAGGATTCTATTAGCCCACGGTCTTCCAGGATGCTTGTGAGCTGATGAAACGGTGTGAGCCATGTTAGTACCATGGCCGTCATACAAACCTACCAGCCCAAGCACTACAAACCTTACCACCCTCTTGGTATTTCGCTGTTTGGGGGCTCAATATCGTAAGACCGTTCCCCAAGGCCCTTGGTGGTTTTGAATTAATGTTTATGGTGGTCGACAAGTTCACTAAGTGGATTGAAGCTGGTCCTGTAAGGAAAATCACCGCCACAGCGGTGATTAAGTTCATACGAGGGTTGGTAGTGCGGTTTGGGAGTCTAAACCACATAATTACAGACAATAGGACTCAGTTCGCCAGTAGCGCTTTCAGAGACTACTGCGAAGAGATCAAAACCAAAGTTTGATACACGTTGGTCGCACACCCCCAAAGCAATGGACATGTCACAAGGGCGAATGGGATAATGTTGTATGGGGTCAAAACCCAGGTCTTTGATTGGCTTAAGAGCTATTCGAGACGCTGGGTGGATAAACTCCCCACAGTACTTTGGTCACTACGTACGACCCCTAGCAGGCCTACGGCCGAAACTCCCTTCCTCCTATTTTGGCGTTGAGGCAATGCTCCCCTGGGAGATTGCCCTCCAATCTCCTCGAGTGACCAACTATTGGACGATGACCAGGTGAGGTGACGATAGGATGACATAAGCCTGATTGAAGAGTTTCGCGATCGCACTCTAATTTGAGTATCCCGATACCAACAGAGCCTTTGGCGCTACCACAACTGTAAGGTGTGGGAGCAAACACTGGTTGTAGGTTGCCTTGTCCTTAGATAGATTCAGAATAAGGCAGGCCGAAACAAGCTGTTGATGATAAGATTTAGCATATGTAATGGTCATTACAGTGTTGATGATGAGAATTTAAAGCTACTACTGATTTAATTAATGTTTGGTTTTGAATCGAAAGGCAGAGTGCTCTGATCAGGAAAGATTGTATAAGGTCGGGGGGGTAACTGCAGAGGATGACAAAGTACAACAATGAATCTCGAAGCTTGTCGAAGGTGTCCAGGTGGTCTACGATCAGGTGGTATCCATCTAGATGGCATCTAACCAGGTTTCTGGTCGAGTGGTCTCTGTCAACAAAGTGACCACCGACCAGTGACCACAGCCGGTGACCACGGCTAGCGACCATGACCACGACCATCGACCAGTGACCACCGACCAGGAGACCACAAACCATGACCACCGACCAGGCAGCCACCGACCATGGTGATCTCTGAACATGGTGAATCTCAACAGTTGGTCTTCGAACAAGTGGAAGAACTGGTTGAATTCGAGCACATGGATACATCGATCAATGGGTCTCTAAATAGGTAGTCAAAACGATAACGTAGTATGCAAGCAGATGTTGGGGTCGAGTATGTACTTGAATCCAAGAAGGTCGAACTGCAATAAAGAATATTCGGGTAGATATATAGGAATTTACATGGTTGAATAGGAAAGATATGTTAGTTATAGAATGTTTGGAGATCAGAAAGTATAGTCGAATAATATCTGTAAGCCGTGTTCGGTTTGAATTGGAAGTCCTAATCTTTTACAGTTAAGACCTGACCTTTAAATATCAGAGAGTCATGACCGATTAAGAATCATCATCCAATCGATCAAATATAATTTACATTACCTTTTCATTTTGCCTAGCTTTTATAGTCCCTTTCTCTTTTCCAATCTACATTTCTATCTATTCTTGATCTCGATGACCAAGGACAAACCGTCGACCATCTGCACTCTGATGAGGTCCTTCCCGAGCATGGGTGATAATGAAGGTCCGATGATGCAACGCCACTACCAGGGCATCCTGGGTGTTGCTTGCTGGATATTGCACATGCGGTGCTCGGTGTTCGGTGTGGCATCTTTTCGCATCAATACACTTTTCGACAACTCTGCTAGGGAATTGAAGCTTTCAGCTATAATCAATGTGGCCAAAAATTAATCAAGGGAGCATTGTTACATCTGCTCTCATGGTAACGGGACTGCCAACTATCTGCACCAAGCCCGAGGTACATCCCAATGTAAGTAGCACACTTACCAAAGATATGGTTGCTCAATTAGTTGGTACTGTTGTGGCTAAACATTGCGAAAGAATGGTTGAGGGTTTAGATTTATCTATCCATGTTAGGGCTTTAATGTTTCAAGTACTAGATGAGCAGCGTCAAAGACAACTCCTATTACATGACGTTAGTACTCCAAATATTAATTCTTTTGGTAACATGCAACATGATTCTATGATTCCCAGTTCATCGGCAATGCTTACACCACTTAGGACATCACAAACTAGAGTGTCGATGAATGATCAACATGGCTGGATTGAGATGATGAATTCGGTAAATTATTTCAAGCTACCATTTACTGGTAATATTGATACCATGCAACATGGAAGTTTACATATTAATTCATCGGCTATGTTTTCATCTAACGTGTTTATGCAATGAGTTACATCGATGAACAATATATATGGCTAGAATGATATTAGCGATTCAATACTTATGGTAGGCCATCTAGACCAGAGGTTGCGTCGCAATATTCATTTAACTTGGCCACATATTCGGCTAGTGATGGACGAGTAGTTGAGTTAGTAAATATGCAAGAGCCTAATACATATGCCTCGGTTATGAGTTATAGCCGAGTTGTTGAGAATTTGACGAGTGTACATACACCTTAATATCACGCTACAACCTATGCTATGCCTTATACATTACCACAGGGTTCCGATATTCCACACGAGTCATTGCCGAAAACAAATTTTAGGGCTCCTTTGCAAAATACTACATATATGCAGCCCCAAAGCTATGAAACATCACGATTATGCGCTGCACTTAATGCTTCCACTTCGATTTTAGATTATAGCTGAATAAACGAAAAATCAGCAAACATGTATGAACCTGCATGCAACACTGTGGCATATAGTTCACCTTCATGCGTACCTTATTCGGATATTGGGCTGGAGCAACATGAAGAAAATTCTGGTTGCAATAATGTTACGGAAACAGTGCATACAACTGAACATATGCCTAGCTTGAATGGTGCTAAAATAGTGAATTCGGCTGGGGGCAATTTGATACGAGAAAAGGAGTTTGGGCTTCATCATATGAAGAGCCAAATTCAAGCTCAAAGGAACAGGGGCCAGCTATTGTTTCTAATTTGTCGATCACAGATAAAGGCGTTTCGATCGTACCCATGAGTATAGCTGACATCAATAGTGGCAACATGTCCACGCTTGATGGATTATCTAAAGGAGATCATAGCGCGATTGAAGCAGAATTACAAGAACAGTGGAAGAAGATGCTTGCATGCTACAAGAGGTACAATCTGCAAGTACATTATCAGTTTCCCAATCTAATTCTATAGTTTCAGTAGATAGATTTATTGGTGATACTATCCTTAATGATTCTGAAAGATTGGGTAAAGAAGGTAATGTAAATAAACTATCAGGTTCGAGTACAAATATCGAAAAGCCGATTACTATTGCATATGAAGAGTCGGTTAGCGAAAAGGGAAATATATCAGTAACTACTAAGGAAAAAAGAAGAGTTGTTGGTTGCTAAGCATAATGAAAGGGAATTGTCGATTATAATAACCGAACAACATTTTGGTTTGGTTTCAAACCCTACAGTTACGCAACAAGACATAAGAGTTGAGCATGATAATAGTTTGGATACTAGCTTGAGCAAAGTCATAACAACAGCTACAGCCGAACGAAGGAATAATTTGGATGTTTCTAAAAGTAAAAAAGAAATGCCCTCGCTACTTGAAGTCAAACTGTGTATAGAGTATAGAGGTGTTAATAAACAAATTGATAGTGTGTTGCAAGGGGAATTTGAGATAGAACTTGATAATACAATATCCATATGTAGAAGACCGTACTCTGTTCATGATAATGTGGTCCCATACCTGCGAGGATTTGAAGTACTAGAGCTTGCAAGTAAGGATAATAGAATCACTATGGAGTTTGTCGGCCAAGTTA
Source organism: Phragmites australis (assembly GCF_958298935.1). NCBI lineage: Eukaryota > Viridiplantae > Streptophyta > Magnoliopsida > Poales > Poaceae > Phragmites > Phragmites australis. Next base: position 16,738,146 of record NC_084924.1, on the reverse strand, counting down.
TTTTGCCATATGAGGAGGCCGGCAATAGTGATATATTAAAGTTATAATTATTTGTGTCATCTTTGTCAGACATTGTATTTGTGTGGGTTACTTTACTTGTTCTAAACTCGGTCTACACTTGGTCACTAATGGGGCATAAGTTTTGAGATTATTTCAGATTTAGAGATACAAGGCCGAGGCTGAAGAAATTTAAAGATACCAATATTAGTGTGATGGAAGATAATTCTAAAATATTGGGCAATGATTAATCAGTTGATGAAAGATGATTGAAGTTTCTTGAAAGTCCAAAGATGCAAGAAGGTACTCGGTCATTTCCCGTCAACATGATGAAACTTGAGAGTAAAAGTGTCCTAGTTTGGCCATCTCAGGCTAAGTCTACAGAAGACAGGGATATGGTTATTAGAGAGGAACTTCGAAGGCCTTCAAGAGAGAATGAGGATCTTTTGGGAAAGGTGCAAATTGAAAATACTCCAGAAGGCCGCAAGTCAATATCAACATCAAGTTTTAGGGGGTACAAGAATGTTAAGCTGAAGAAGTCAAAATAAAAAAGCCAGAGGTTGGTAGACAGAAAGTTAATAATAACAAGAACAGTGATATGAACAGGACTAAAAGGCTGAAGACTACATTCAAGGAGCTTCTGACTAAGTATGAAAAGTAAAAGACCGACAAGGTAAGTGCTAGTCAGTTTAATAATTTCAGATGACTGAGGTCATCATCAAAGCAAGAATTTGGCGATCAACATTATCAATAGAAGAGTGTCAATGAAGATGTTCAGTTTCCGTCATATAGACCAACAATGCCCATGCCTTGGGGGTATTATCCAGTTGTGTGTTCCTCCTTGCTGGGCATGGGGTTTCAACGGTATATCACCACCTCAAATGCATTCTACTTCTTTTCATTCGAGATGGGTGCTGACAAGGGAACCCGTGTTTGATAAATCATCATGACACTGCTAATGGGGTTACCTAACAGCCATGTCACAATAAATCCTAACAATGACTGTTTTGATCAAAGAAATCAGTCTAATAATAAATGAGCGAATAAAGTGGTTAGGAAAGTGTATCGTGTCAAGGATAATGGAAATTCTGATGGGCAATCCAATTTAGTTTGAAAGGAGGAAAGGCTAATTGATGTTGTTGCAAGGTCGGTTATTATGCGAGGCAAACGGGATGAAAGAGATACGATGTAACACCCTAAATTTCAATTTTTGTAATAGTTTAAAATTTTGCTAGAATTTTAAATATGAATTGCAATTTTGTTTAATAGAAGAAATTAATTTCTAAATTTAAATTTGACATAGGTTATATAAGTTTGACATAGGTTATATAACTCTTGGAACATAGCACAGTTGCGTAAGTTCTATGTATAAGGCTGTTAAAAAACGAGCCATTTTTTTTTCTCTTTTTTTGTAGGATCTTCCGGACGAGTATGGAATATGGCTTGTAAGTTTTTCAATTCGAAGAAAAAATTCTCTATTTTACAGGATCTCCTAGACAAGAACGGTCTCACATCGGCTTGTAAGTTTTTCCAATTCAAGGGTCAGACCGCCTGGTCGACCGCTTTCCTATCGACTAGATGGTCAGGGGCTAGAATGATTTAGGTTTTCCTTTTTAGGTTCCTTTTTATGATGTCACTTTATTTTGACTGATCGCTCACGTGGAGAGTGCCAAATCGATTGGGAAGGAATGAAACTATCACTCGCTTAGTATCAGGGATATGGATGGCTGATGGATACCGATTACGAGGCCACAAGTCCAAACTCGGGTCGAGCACTGGTAAACACCGAAGGGCTTGTAGGGCTAAGGGCTATCCTAGGCACCACGAATGTAGGTAGTGAGTAGTACGGAAAGCTGGGATCAACCCTTGATAGTTGGCGCACCTCGAGGTTCACTTTGAAGGATCTCTCGCTCAACCGTAAACCCAAGCTCGTACTCAGCCACCGCCTCCCGACTACGTTGGTCGTTGATGTCATCAATGGTGGTGGTCAAGGGCTCAGAGCGAGCAAGTGATTCGGTTATTTCGGGGACTCTACGACCACAGCAGTGACACAAGCCCATCAAAGAAATGAAGAAGATAAATCAGGTATCATTCGAAATTAAACTACAGACTGGTGTTTACTCTTCCTTGGTCTCCACCTGGAAGAGAGACCATATGAACTCCAGTGCCCCTTTGCACTCTGCCTCCAACTTCAACTCGGCTTCAAGGCTGGCGGTCACGACCCCCTCCCGGACGATCTCAAGGTTGATGTCGAGGTCGCGGTAGCGGTAGCACCGGAGAACATACCCTACCGCAGTCTTAGCCACCTTCGCCACCAATATGCCTGGGGGCTAGGTTAACTTCTCCACCAGGACATTGATGGAGTAGGTCCAGCCTTATGTGAACTCTTCCATCAACTTGATGGCTTCTAGCCCGACACTCCTCAACGGCCCCCGCATCGCCATAAAGGCAATACGAAGAAAGCCGTGAGTCGTTCGCTCATCCTCCATCAACTTGGAATGTCGAGCGATGAGCGCAACATTCTCCTCTTGAAATGCAGTTTTCTCTTGTTGAAGTGTGACATTCTCCCACTGAAGCACCCACCTCACCTCCTTTTCCTCAGTCACCAGCCTCTCCAGCTCGGCGCATCTACGATCTGCCACCTCCTTCTCAGCGATCAGCTGGTTGATGGAGGTGGAGAGGCTAGCGACTAGGGAGAGCAGGTCGGAGGCCGGAGTGGGCCCCCCGAAAGGCTCTAAAGGCATGAGGGTCGCAGCGAGCACTTCAGGCAGCGTCAGGACTGCAGTTGGCTCAGGGGCTGGAATATTCGGCTGAGGCACCGAAGGAGGAGTTTCTATCGGAGTCGTTGACGGGGTGGAGAACCTGCAGCGACAACAAGTTGTAGAGTCAAGAAAAAAACTCGAAATATCTATGCCTAACCGGGGGACTTACTGTGTGGTCAGAGGAGTGAGCACAACTCTCGACCTTGTGAAACCACTGAGTTGACCCAACGGGGAGGCCACATTTTCCGTCGTGCTACAGGCAGACGGCATCCCACAGGCGCATTTGGACGCTTCCAAAGAAGCCGAATCCTCCGCCGGCCTTTTCTCCCCTTGTGCGGAGACTCGACGAGTAGATTGGTCAGCCCCAGCTGAGACAGGAAGTGATTGGTCCCTCCCCTGGTGGCTGACACCGCTCACCGTACCTCCGCCTGTGGTCGAATTTTGACTGCGAGTGGTCTGGTCCGGCTAGCTCATGGCGAGGATGGTTGCTCATCTGCTAACCAGTACTGTGTGCAAGATCTCCATCTATGGTCAACATCTGGCCCAGGGCTGCCTGGCTACCTCTGCGACTAGATGTGTCAGAGGCACGACCAGAAGACCGTAGCAGGGAGCAGTGGTACAGGCAGTGAAGAGCAGAGACATAGGTTTAGTCAAAAAAATTCATTAAAAAGTTTGCTCACCTATTTCGTGGGCCAAGTTTTTGTAAGAAAAAAATGACAAATAAACATAGGAAATCCAGGAGATGCCAAATTTTCTGGTAAATAAATAGGGCAAAAAAAGATTTGATCTAATAAAAAAGTTTACTTAGCGATATGGGCTAAAGTTCAAGCACGTCTTTAGTTTGCAGATACAGATATAAAGACAACCTAAAGTGGTAAGACCAACACAAAACCACCTACATTCCACACGTATAGTACCAAATATCAACATAATGCAAAATTACTGCCATTTCGGCTTAGCTTAGCGTATGAAAACATTCTGTTAAATAACACCGTCAACTCACACGTTGATTTATTTTAGTTTCCCACTAATTACAAAGATTTCAAGTTTAAACGGAGGGAAGTTCGATTATAAGTTCTAAAGTAGATAAACCTTTGATAATTTATTCAAAGTTGATCATCCTTTGATTATATATTTTATAGAGACTAATTTGTAATAAAGTTTATCTTTCAGTTATCTTACTTAATATAAAATTTTATTATAAACTATTCTCTGTGAAACATATGATCAAATAGATCAACTTCGAATGTATTAAAATATTAATAAATTTTAGACCATATAATCAGTTTTCCTTTATGGCTCAAAGCCCGCGAGGATTCCGACCTATTCCCGATGGAGGGAACCCAGGGGAACAATCCACAGACCAATTGAGGTGCGCGTTTAGAAGACTACCGTACAAGGATTTCGCAGCCCGATCCCCACCGTTTCCACGGGAAAAAGCCTCACCTCCGAAGGTCGGGAATCTTTCCTTGTCAATCGTCGTGACCCCTTCGCCTCACCTGCTCGACTACCTCCATTTCCCTCCCACACCACGGCGCGCTTGCTCGTCCCACTCCAGCGACGAAGTGAGCCTGCTCTGTTGTTCCTCTTCCCTTCCTCCCCCTCCCCCAGTTGGGGTCCCCTCTCCTCCTCCCCATAAGGTTCTTCACCGATTTTCTCGCAGATCTCGGCGGGTGCTGAGTGGCGTAATAAGCTTGTGGAGGCGGCTCGTGTCGCTGCATTGTCTGCGAGTCCATATCAGCCCTTGGCCGCATCTGCACATGCAGCCTCGAAGGCAATCAGACCAATTCGTCAACATCGCGCTATAGCTTTGGATTTGATTTTTTCAATCTCCAATCCCTTTTCTGATTTCCAATCTGACTACTGTGCGGCAACCAAGCTGGTTCTGGAAGTTGATTGATAACTCAATTGCATGTGTTCGATTCTTGCTTATGTTGTCATTGAGATCGTCCGGAGGATATTTTTTTAATATTGACTTCTTTGGTTCTTCTCGTGGTTTTTCTCCTCAAATTTTCCGTTGTTTAGTGTTTTTTTATTGAACATACGAATATTCCTCCCTGCTCCTCCCAAATCCATATAGGGAATAGCTACTCGCTGTAATATCTGAGAGCGACGACTACAGAAAGCTGAATATACATCTTAACAAATTTTTTTTGCAAAATTGATTGTTTTCTCTGGTTCGATCACACAACTTATCTCTAAAGAAGAATCATAAGAGAACATAATATAAATACATAGTGAAAAAACTATATCTATCCATAAATTTCGGAGACTCTAAAGATAGGACCGGAGAGTCCGGAGATTTCGAGAAAGATCAAAAACCAAACTTGAAGATTTAACAAAAGGTGGGTCTCATGATTAAAATCAAACCGTAGGTTCCACAGCAACCCAATTTATAACTCATCCCAACATAAAGGTTGAATCTTAAGAAAAGAACACTCAAGAGTCAAGAGATGAACACCAGGTGAAAAAGATTTTCAAGATGATGATCTAAAGGCAAGATAATTCAAGACCCTATCACATATACATCGTATGTGAATTTTATACTTTTAGCATAAAAAAGAACAACTTCACATAGTATTAAAATTTTAGCTCAAAAAGAAAAACAAAAATCAATACTAAAAAGGGAAAGTTGCACACAAGGAAAGGGAATCAATAGAGAGAAACTAAAAAGAGTAGATTTCAAGCATATATAACAAAATAAACTTCATTATTCAAAGATGGCATAACTATTTTAGGCGGATTATAAAGATTTTCCTATCAAAACTCTCACCTATTACATATATTAAGCACTAATCCTGCTCTCCTCTAAAATCCTAGCATATTGTTCTCATATGGATGGCACAAGAGGCTCAAATGGCTGGTTCAAGGCTCTCTCTAGCTCTACCTCTCTATTTGTAAGCTAAAAAATTTGATCCTTAAGTTTTTTAACTTTTTCCGAAAATACCCCTCTCATGTAGTACACTTCTACCTACTACCGATGATATTTTAGTCCATTTCTTCTCCATCCATCAGACGGTCGCAACACCTTCATGACTTAGTTTTGCCTTGATGCAAGCTTCATGATGGTATCACGTACTCCTCCAGTCCTCCCACGATATTGAGACCAAACCGCAAAACCATATGCACGCTTCTCAAAGCATGATACACCACTTGCTTACACATTAAGCAAGTGCTCTGATGTTGACACGTGTACTCCGTCTTATGATCCTGGCTACCGACAAGTCTATCCCACTCCCGATCCTTGGGCCGTCTTATCACTTACACCGATATCTATTTCACTTGACTTTGTTAACATGTCGTCTTCATTCATCTTCCAAGCTTTGCTTTACCTCCACGTGCACTGTTGGGATCACCCTTGACTCCATCCGGCCTCCTTGATCGTCTGGCACCAAGCACCTCACTTAGCCCTGATCACCTGCCGTTGACCGTCAAGTTGCATACATCACCTTCACACCATGAGACAAGCAAACACATATCTCTAACTTCATCTGCAGTTAGTTCATAATAAAAATGTTCAATTAAAAACTCAAATCAACTCAGAGCACATTCCAATAGAAATTCAAATTCTTCTCAACTGCGGACTCTCCAACGAAAATAGCGGACACTCTGCAAAAATGTGGACTCCCTCAGAAAATGTGCGGACTCTCCGCATATCCTTGTTCATTCCAAAACTGCGGACTATCCACAAAAATGCGGACTCTCCGAGAAAACGTACGCACTCTTCGCACATCCTAGTTCACTTCAAAACTGTGGACTATCCGAAGAATTTTGCGGACTCTCCACACAACCCAAGCAATCTAAAACTCGGCAAACCAAATCAACAACCTTGTCAATTACTCATCACATATAAACCAAGACATATTTCAACTTGGTTTCTCAATCTCTCCTTTGATGAGTGCATTGATAACACCTCAAAGCATAAATATTCGGGTTTGAAGAGATGAAGCACATCCAAGTGACCAAAACTCAAAAAAGAGCAAAAATATATCACTTGGCACAAGAAGGATTGCAAAATACCGAAAAGAAGCAAAGACAAGCCAAGACCTCAAAAGAGCAAGAAAAACTCAAAAACAAATGCCCCGCTTGATGAATGTACATTTTCCATTTTTCTTTAAGGTTTATTGCAAATTTCTCTTTTCTCCTATTTGAAGCATATTTATGCATATTCTCATATTTGTGCATATGCTCTCCCCCTCTGACAATGCAAACATCAATGATACAAGACAATACCAAAGATGTGCAAATGAAATGCAAGCATATAAAGCTTTAGATATAGATCACAAAACACTTGCAAAGACTAGAGATATCAAAGCACTATGAGAAGTAAACAATATAACTCAAAGGCGCACAAAGTCTCGAAGTGAGTTAATGTCACAAGCACCAGGAGTGAAGCAAATTTTGACCATGTTGTTTAATTATTCAAAAGATGTCACCACAAAAGTATCCACAGTTTCATGATCAGTGAAAATATTAGAGAAACTAGTGATATGTCAAGTTTAAACTAGGCAACCAAGTTCAACCCGACAAGCTATGGAAACACCCACATATCAATACGAGCCTTAGTTTGACAACATAAAAAATAAATATTCTTAACACATTAAAAAGCACAGGTTTACTTTCTCATTTAATCATTTAACTATTCTCAAGTGAGCTTTAAGAAACCATGGGTCTACTTCTTTGGCAAACCACATGAAGGCTTAAGCCACCGTATTGAATTCAATTTTAGCTCAAAACTTGATCATTTATTTTATTAACTCAACATAGGATTCAAGATATGCAATTTTTCACAAAGACAAAATAAGTTGTGTATTTGTGCCTTTGTGACACAAAAGAGCATATGCTCTCCCAAGGATTAATCATGAGCTAAACATTTACATAGACAAAGGTCAAAACCCTCAATCCGCTGAACTGAACAAAGCGGCCTAACACAAACTTTTTATAGAACTAGCTCTAATTTAAGCATTGATCAAGATAAAGAAAATACTTAAGGATGACAATAGATTATGTTCAAATTTTAAGTTCATTCTTAGAAATGACAAGTTTGCTCAACAGATTTTATATCATATTTCAATGAGAGCCTAAGCTAGCACATATAGTTATACATCCACTATACTTAGCATAAATTCACAACTAGTACAAGAAAGTGCAAAGAACATATAAGTGAAGCTTGTTAACGTTATTATCTTACAAAATACTATGTAATGCAAATGCAATAAAAATAAGATAGAGTATATATAAACGACAACTCCCACTAACACAATGCTACAGTGATGATATACACCAAACTATCTCAAATAGGAAAATCATGTAGCATGTAGAGGCTTGGTAAATATATCAGCTAGCTGGTGTTGGTTATCTATGTAGCTCAACTCAATGTCTTCCTTCTCATTGTGGTCTCTTAGAAAATAGAATCTCACATCTATATATTTAGTTCTGAAGTGTTGAATTGGGTTGTTGGCTAAGATTATAACACTGGTGTTGTCACACAAAAGTGGCACACTCCTGAAATTCAACTCAAAATCCCTCAAAGTAGCAACCATCCACAAAAACTGTGAGCAACAGCTACATATTCAGCTTCAGCAGTCGACTGTGCAACACTATACTGTTTGCGAGAAGATCAACAGACAAGAGAAATACCCAAGAAGTGATAGGTAATAGAAAGACTTTTTCTATCAATTTTGCAACTAGCAAAATCCACATCCGAAAAATCTCAAAGAGAAAGCGAAGAGGAAGTAGAAAACCAAAACCCATACTCAAGAGTGTGCTTGAGGTACCTCAGAATGTGTTTCACCGCTTGGCGGTGAGACATCCTCGGTGAAGCCTGCAAGTGAGCACACAAGGAAATGACGAAGTGGATGTTAGGTCTTGTTGCCGTCAAGTACAGGAGAGAACCGATCATGCTTTTATACTTCTGCTGGTCCACACCCTCGCCATCTTCATCTGGATCAAGCACGGTTAAGGTAGCTATCGGTGTCGCCAAGGGCTTCGCATCACTCATGTCAAACTTCTTTAGCAAATTCTTGGTGTATTTTGTCTGATGGACGAATGTACCTTATTTTCATTGCTTCATTTATAGTCCAAGGAAGAAGTTGGGCTCGCTCATCATCAACATCTCGAACTCCCTACTCATAGTTTCTGCAAACTTGGCCACAAGTGCATGATAAGAGCCACCAAAAATAATATCATCCACATATACCTGAACAAGTAAGAAATCATTACCGTGCCTAAGAGTGAACAAAGTTTTATCAGTTGACCCCATCACATACACATGCTCTAGCAAGAAAAATCTAAGCCTATCATACCAAGGTCTAAGTGTCTGCTTAACCCAATACAAAGCATTTCTAAGCTTGTCTATGTGGGAATTTAGGGTGCTCAAAGCCTGGGGGTGCCTAACATAGACCTCTTCCTGAATGAAACTATTTAGAAAAGCACTCTTGACATCAATTTTATACAACTTCAAACCCTTGGATGCCGCAAATGCAAGGATGATACTAATAGCTTCTAGCCTAGCTACGGGTGCAAAGGTCTCTCCAAAGTCCATCCCCTCAACCTGAGTGAAACCCTAAGCCACTAGTCTAGCCTTATTTCTCATTACAGATCCATCCTTTTATGTTTATTTTTGAAAACACATTTGGTTCCTATGGTGTGAACATTAGGGGGTGGCTCTACAAGGACCCAAACTTGGTTTCTCTCAAAGTTTTCAAGCTCTTCATGCATGATATTGACCCAACTCGAATAAAACAAAGCATGTCCAACATCATAGGGCTCAAAAGAAGCAATGAATGCAGAATCAGGAAAATAAGCATGAGAAATGGTCTTGGACCTCGTTACCCTATCATCAAGATTTCTGATCATCATGTGTGGAGAGTGTCGTCGCTGAATGTGTTGAGGGGTCTCACGCCTAGAGGTGAACTCCCCCTCAACCTGTGCTGGTGCAGGCTCGAGAGCAGTTGAAGTGGAAGTAGAGGCTGTAGGACCCTCTACTGGGGTAGAAGAAGTTGATGCCAACTTTGAAGCAGGTATGGTCGAGGGAAGTAGTGGATCATTCTCGTTCTCACCGAGAGCTGGAAGGTCTTCATCTACAAAGATGCTCTCGCTTATCTCTTGATCATCTGCACACTCAAAGACATAACTATCACAAGGGTTGATTCGTCAAAGATCACATCGCAGGACTCCATGATGGTGTTAGTGTCAAGATTAAAGACCATGTAAGAATGACCATAAAGAGATTATCTCAAGAAAATGCTATGGAAGAATGTGACTCAAACTTGTCAAGATTGCCACGCTTTATGATGAAACGACAACCAAAAACTCTCAAATATGAAACATTCTGCTTCCTCCCAAAACACAACTCATAAGAAGTCAAATTCAAGATCAATCGCAAGAAAATCCGATTGGAGATGTAGCATGCTGTGTTAATGGCCTTAGCCCAAAACCTCCTATGAGTCCTATGCTCATCGAGCATTGTCCTAGCCATCTCCACCAAAGTACGATTCTTCCTCTCAACCACGATATTCCGCTGAGAAATGCGTGTGGCAGAAAATTGATGCTCAATGTCATGATTAAGACAGAAAGCATTAAAGAGATAGTCCTTGAACTCAGTGCCATTATCACTGTGAATAACTTTCAATGCACCAGGGAGTTCTTTGAACAATCTCAAAGCTAAGATCCGAAAGTGTGAGAATACTTCATGCTTGCTCACAAGACAAAAGACCCAATAATAGCGAGAGAAATCACCAACAATGACAAGAACATATCACTTCCCACCTGACGAACAAACCTGAGAAAGACCAACAGTGTCCATATGGAGAAGTTCTCTCGGACGTTCAGTTATCACTAGATTAACTGGTGGTAGGAAGCAGCAACTATCTTGCCATGCTGACAAGGAGCACAAACAAGAGTCTTCTCAAACTTAAGCTTGGACAATCCTCAGATCAAGCCTAGGGCACTCAAACGAGTAAGTAAATCAAAGCTCATATGCCCTAATCTAATATGCCATATCCAAAACTCAAAAGAAGGTTGAGCAATCAAACAACGAGAAGAACCAAGAGACTCAGAAAAATTAGCTCCAAAAACTCTACCAACTCGAGATATCTTGCAAATCAAAGTGCTAGAAGAATCGAGAACTCGAGAAGTATTGTGTTTGAAATGCACTTTCATGTCCTCATCTAACAACTGAGATACAAAGAGAATGTTGTATCCCAGATGCTCCACCAAAGCTATATCCTTGAGAGTGAAACTCTCATTCACCCTTACCATACCTTTGACTTTCACTCTTCTTTCTGATCATTCCCGAATGTGATGTACTCATGTCACTTCATGGGAGTGAGGTTGAAGAACCATGATGAATCTCTGGTCATGTGGTGCGAACAACCGGAGTCAATGAGCCACTTATTCTCCAAGCCTCCACCTGCCACCTACATATGAGAAGAATAATATGTGGATGGCAAAGTACTGGGGTTAGTCATAAACTTCTTGGGAATCCAGTACTAGGTCATCCGCCCTGAAGTGGTAAAAGCAAATGCAGGTAAAACATGTCTAGTATGCTGAGGGTGAGTACCATGATGAGGAAAATATAGTCCGCCAAAGCTTTGGGACGAAAAACCTCTTACACATGGATCAAAACCATATGAGCCATGGCAAAATCCACGCCGGGCAATACTTCTAGGAAAAGACTGAAAAGCACTAGGGACTCATGAGTGGAAGCGAGAAAAATGCTCATATACACCAACAAAGGGGTGGTACATGTCCTGGGTGCTCCACTCTCACTCACGCCGCTCATCTCTCCTACAGCGAAAGCAAAACCCAACCAAGTGAACCTCTCTCTGGTAATAGATGCAGTGGTAGCGTCTCTCAGAAACTCGACTGTCGATCACTCAGGGCTCTCTCACAGGCTCTCTCATCTTGGGTTGTGGAGCTCTCTTGGGTTGTCATGCAGGCTTCTTCTTTGTGGGTTGTAGAATAAGTTTCTTGATGGTTTGTGGTGTGATATTGATTTTGAACTTATCAACTTCTAGGGTAGTAAGTGTGGTGAATACAGTCTTACTCTCCCTATTGTAAATCACCCTCTTAAAACTCAACCCAAGAGCCAAACCCTCTTTATCGGCACACATCTTGGTCTTTCCCAAGATCAAGTTCATTTTGCCTTTGCCCTCTGAGCATTTCTCCACTAGAGAAAGGAGATACTAATTCTCGACCAAAAGCTTTTCAACTTTCCCTCTAACCCAGCCGAGTTTGTCCTGAAAGATGGTGTAGGTGGAATAATTTGGAGTCCAGAGAGTCTGGAGATTGGACCGAAGATGGGACCAGAGAGTCCGAAGATTCCGGAGATTAGACCGGAGAGTCTGAAGATTCCGAGAAAGATCAAAAACCAAACTTGAAGGTTCAACAAAAAGTAGGTCTCATAATTGGAATCGAATACTAGGTTCCACAGCAAACCAATCCATGACTCATCCCCACATAAAAATTGAACCTTGAGAAAAAATCACTCAAGAATTAAGAGATGAACACGGGTGAAGAAGATCTTCAAGATGATGGTCTAAAGGTAAGGGAATTCAAGACTCTTTCAAATATGCATGTGTATGTGAATTTTATGCCTTTAGCATCAAAAAGAACAACCTCACAAGGTGTTAAAATTTCAGCTCAAAAAGAATAACGAAAATCAACATTGAAAAGAAAAAACTTGCACACAAGGCAAGGGAACCAATATAGGAAAACTAGAAGGAGGAGAATTCAAGCATATGTAACAAAATAAACTTCATTACCCAAAGAGATTAACCCTATTTTTAGTTGATTACAAAGATTTTCCTCTTAAAATCTCGCCTATTACATATGTTAAGTACTCATCCTTTTCTGCTCTAAATCCCTAGCACATTACTCTCATATGGGTGTCATAAGAGGCTCAAATAGCTGGTTCAAGGCTCTCTCTAGCCCTACCCCTCTATTTATAGGCTTAAAAAACTTGACCTCTAAGTTCCTTAGCTTTTTCCCAAAATACCTCTCTCATGTAGTACTCTCTTACCTATTACTAAGGATATTTTAGTCTATTTTCTTCTCCATTCATCGAACGGTCGTGCCACCTTCACGACGTAGCTTCGCCTCAACATAAACTTCACGATGGTGTCATGTACTCCTCTAGTCCTCTCATGGTTTTGATGCCAAACCGTGAAACCCTCTACCAAACCGTGAAACCCTCTGCATGCTTCTCAAAGCATAACATGACACTTGCTTACACATTAAGCAAGCACTCTTATGTCAATGCGTGTATCCCGTCTTGTGATCCTGACCACCGGCAAGTCTCTCCCACTCACGATCTGTCAGGTCGCCTTGTCATTTGCACCGACATTCCTTTCGCTTAACCTTGTCAACACACCGTCTTCATCTATCTTCTAAGATTTGCTTGACCTCCACGTATACCACTCGGATCACTCTTGACTGTGTCTGATCTCCTTGATCGTTTGGCACCAAACACCTCACTTGGCCCTGATCACCCGGTGTCAACCGTTAAGTTGCATCTATTACCTGTACACCATGAGACAAGCAAACATATATCTTCAACACCATCTATAGTTAGTCTATAATCAAAATGCTCAATTAAAAACTCAAATCAACTCAGAGCACATTCCAATCGAAATTCAAATTCTACTCAATTGCAAACTCTCCAAAGAAAAGAGCAGACACTCCGCAAAATGCGAACTCTTCGAGAAAATGTGCAGACTCTCCTTACATCCCAGTTCATTTCAAAACTACGGACTATCCGAAGAATTTTGCAGACTCTCTGCAAAAGTGCAAACTCTTCGAGAAAATATACGGTCTCTCTGCATATCCTAGTTCACTTCAAAACTGCGGACTATCTAAAAAATTTTGCGGACTCTCCACACAACCCAGACAATATGAAACTCGACAAACCAAATTGATAACCTTATCAATCACTTATCATATATAAACTAAGATACATTTCAACTTAGTTTCTTCCTTGCCCGAGCTATCCTTCATAGGGTTTCAATGTGACACCAAAAATCCTGGCCAGAATAATTTACTTGTGGAAACCTTCCCTAAGGCCAACTCCAACGGAGTCCGTATCCAGTGCTACAGTGTGGATATAGAATCCACATGGCCTGCAAATGCTCTCCAGCGAAGACGATTTCGAGTGATACAGTGATGCAGCCAAAACTTAGAGAGGAGAGAGGAATAGCATATTTGCTGGAGGAAACGCTCGGTCGCAACACTGTGCGGGGGCCCACTCAGCAACGACTCCGTGCTCCCGCGAGTTCGCGGAATCGGCGTGGTAGAGGCGAAGTGAACGAAGAGGGTTGAGCCCCCGTGACTCATGGTGGCCGGCACGGTGTGAGCTCGCAGATGTCGTCCTCACCAACAATTCCGGTCGGGGTCCACTTCAGGGTTAGCGGTAGAAGATCTAGCGCGCGAGGGGGAACTCAATTGATGGCTCCTTGGCTAGCGCCGATGACCAGATGGCGTCCAGCGACAGCACATGGCGTGCAAGTAGGAGGTGGCCGAGGGAAGGGAGGAGGACGGTCGGCGAACCTCAGCGCGCCATGAGGAAACTCACCGAGGCATTGGATGGAACGGTGGCGGCTCGTGGAGGGGCTTTCACTAGTGACTTGGTGAGTTCGAGGAGCTCTGTGCTGGAGATGGGGAAGAAGGTGCCGGAGGGCTTAGCTCGGTGGGTAAAATGGTGGATTCGCCCTGGGAAAGGGAGGAGAAGCAGGCGGCAACGTCTCTCCTAGCTCTTGAGTGCTCGAGCGTGTCGGATTTGGGCTTGGGCTTAGGGATTTGGCCAGCGGTGCTGGGTTTTAGCCGGTAGCTCTCTGCTCTTCTCTGTTCTGGTGCTGTGCTCTGCTGTGTGGAGATGATGGGAAGAAGAGAGGGGGTGCGGTGAATGGAGGACGGAGGGGCGCGATGGAGGACAGAGGGAGGGGGCGCGGTGGCGGAGGGAGGAGCTGGGGGAGGGGGTGGAGTGAACAAAGAGGAGATGGTGAGGGGGCGGAGTGAAGGAAACGATTAAAGAAAATCAATTTAATATACGAGAGAGAAGATAGGGATGGAATATAGAGTATCTGTTGGAGATAGATGTAATGAGGGATATTGTAATAGTGATAGAGAATATTGTAATAGTGTTTTAGAGGATAGAATTTTAGAGTAGTTGTTGTAGTTGACCTAAGCTACCAAACAAGCCCTTAAATAGATGTTTGAACAAGCGTGGTCGCTTCATGAGCCTTCGAGATTCAGTTCATTTCAAGGGTTTCAAGGGTTTGCACTATATCCAACTGATGGGTATATTTTTCTGACTAAATACATTGGGATAGGAAAAACAACGCAAGCGGCCAGAAAAAAGCCTTCCCACCCTACCGGCCAACCGTTGTTATTCCTCAGTCGAGATAAAATAACGCTGCATGACTCCTCTCACAGATCCTCTGTAGTAACAAAGCTAATACGAATCTCTGAGCAGTCGGTACAGCAATTTGTGACGGGTCAATAGGCCTCTGCTGTAACGCTGCAGCATAGGCATGTAGTAACAGTAGCTCATTTTACTGTGACGTCAGTTTTCTACTATTTACATAGTATTGTAGCATCTGCTCTGAGTCATTAGTTTCGATCCGACGGTTGAGAAGACATATTACTGTTCACTCAGCTGAGGAGAGGAGACTAGGACTGTTCGTTCGGTTTTTTCATTTTTTTTGGTTCGGGAAATATGGTATATCGGTAAATACGGTATTGTTTGCTCGGTAAATACGATGTTCCCTTAGTGTACGGTTCGGTTACGGTTAATACCAGTTTATTTCGGTTTGGCTTCAGTTAATACCATATTTAACAAAGTCGACGCGAATTGTAAACACGATGCCATCGGTGTGGTTTCTCAATCACAAAATCACATGTTCCACTTCGGTGCAAGACACTCAGACCATACTGATAAGTGATAACTACACAATCGGTGATAAACACAATCACACAATCACAAATTCACAAACACAAGACCATACTAAATTGCTGATTACTGATTACTGATAAGTGATAGCAAATGCAGTCCATGGTTAAGCTGATAAACAAAAACATAGGGATTGTCCAATAGTTCAAGTTCAACAGTCCAAATATCCGATCAATTCATAGTTCTAAAAGACCATACGAGTTACTAATGTCTAATTAAAAGGCCATATAGTACAAGTGCAGCCATACAGTACAAGTCTAATTTTGATATATATTAGTAGAACAAGTGAACAACATGTCCTCATTCTTCAATGTTGAAAGATGGACCCAAAGAGAAGACACTTGTTGTTACAATATGAGCCCCATTGTCATCCAGGCCTATAAGCTCCTCAATACCGACATGACACAAAAGAAAGATTATTAGTTCAAGGACTTTTCACTAACAAATGAAGTAAAATGTTAGTACACTAACAAATAGAAGTACAATGCCTATAGTAGTACCTTCAAAATTAAACAGCTTCTGTAGATTTGCTAGAGTGGCTTCAATGTCTATGTGCTTGGAACCACGCAACCAATCCTGCGCACATACCAAGCATTCAAGTGTTTTTGGAGTTAAGGAGCTTCTAAAATCATCAAGAAGACGACCACTTGTACTAAAAGCTGATTCAGAAGCAACGGTTGAGATGGGGCTTGCTAATATATTAGTAGCCATTCTTGAAAGGATAGGAAAACGAGCTGCATTGTCTTTCCACCAAGTAAAAATGTTAAATTTAGCAAAATCATCTTCTATATCTTCAGCTAGATACTTCTCCAATACAGTTTTACCACCAACAGGTAGGCCACCTCCTCCTATACAAACCTTCATCTTCTTGTTGTATATAGATCTCATAAGATTTCCCGAATCTGATTGTGCAGTACCACCACCACTGTTTTGTGATTGTAATGTTGCTTGACTACTACCTTGGCTTCCAACTGGAGAGTACAAATTCTTGTATTCACTAAAAAAAAAAATCTGAGAATGCCTTTTGTGCTGAGACCCAAATCATATCACCTTTAAATTGGCCATATGTCGAGTGAATGATAGTGTGCAAATAATGAGATTATTTGGTCCTTGCATAAACATTACAAAAGAGCAAGATTAGTGAGTGATCAAGCCAATTAGCAAACAACATCTTTAGAAAATACACAAAAATAATTTCAGCAGCCATACCTAGGATCAAGCATAGCTGCAATAAACATTAAGGCATTCATCTTCTCAGGCTCCCCCAATTACTTATCATATTTGTTTTTCATTTCAGCAACCATATTTCTGAAGGTATTATCATCATCATCATCACGTTGACTCCAATCGAACAACAAATAATTAACACCAGCAATATCTTCAAAGCAAGTGTTGTAACATATTGAGATCTAGAAACATTTTTTGTAAGATCAGAAAAATGTTTAATAAACTTCTTGAATTCTTTTGCAAACTCCCAATCCTTAGGTTTTGGAACCCCATTCACACCCAACTCTGCATTGTAGGAGGGATCATCGATTAAAAGCCTTTCAAATGCCTTTTCAAAATCAACAACTGTTTCTAACATATTATATGTTGAATTCCATCGAGTGGACACGTCAAGAGAAACCAAACCTTTTCTTTTTACCCTGCTAATTTCCACACATTTTTTGAAGGTATTCATCCGTGCGGTGGAGCTTTTAACATACTTGACAATACTACGAATATGGGAAATAGAAGGAGCCATTGTCTTCAATCCATCTTGAACCACAAGATTCAAGATATGGGCCACACATCTCATGTGAAGGTGCTCACCTTTTGCTAAAGTAGCACCCCTATTTTTCAAAGAACTAGTCAATTAGTCTAGTGCTTTATCATTTGAAGTAGCATTATCCAAGGTAATTGTGCACACATTCTCAATACCCCCATCTAACAAGCATTTATCTATTGCTTTTCCCAAGTCTTCCCCCTTGAGGCTATCCACTAAACAGAAGTTGATGATCTTTTTGTTAAGTTGCCAATTGCTATCAATTAAGTGTGCAGTGAGAACCATGTAACATTGATGGGTTGAAGCAGTCCATGTGTCAGTTGTGAGGCTAACAGTTTGACGAGAGGTCTTAAAATATTGCATTAGCTTTGCTTTCTCTTCTTCATATAGGCGTAGAATATGCCTACCCATTGTGGTCCTATATGGAGGTTTGAACCAAGGACAAGCTTCCTTCATAAAGGCCCTAAAACCTTCTTTTTCTGGGAAAATAAATGGCTGCTCGTCTATGATTATCATGCGAGTAAATGCTAGAGCAACCTTTTCAACATTGTATTGCCAAGGAACTAAACAACTACTGCCATCTGCACTACGCTGGTAGCTTAGTTGAGTTTGATTCTTGACCCTATCAGGATGTTTCTTACAAATTCTTCTACGAGCATTGAGTGAAGACGTACCGTTCCTTTGTGAATGGCAATTAAGCACCTGAGGGCAATAGTTGCACTTAGCTTTGTCCTTGTCATCTATAAGTCGTGTGAAGTGGTTCCATATGTCTAATCTGGGATTCATTTTATTTCTACCAGAGGGTCCAACAGCTTCATCACTTCCAACATTCACGGATCCAGTAGCACCGAGGATTGCTATATCATCAGAGTCCGCCACCTGAAGGACCCAAAAGAATAAAACATTGTTAGATTGATTATTCTTTCTCAATGGCATTCACAAACATATGACAAAAAAATGAGGAATTACGCTGCAGGATCCTTCTAACTCCGTTGTAGGGAAGTTAAAAAACACCTTGATTGCAAACTACCAGACTCCACATGAGTATCAAGTATGCATTGAATCAGTGAATCGCAGAGGATCAATGGAGCCTGGGGTGCCTGAATCAGTGAATCGCAGAGTATCAAGTATTAAGTATGCACTGAATTAGTGAATCAGTGAATCGTAGAGGATCAGTGAATCAGTGAATCACAGAGTATCAAGTATGCCCTTACCTGATTGGACTGGGGGCTTGCCGGCTTGGTGCAGAGAAGCGGGCGGCGGCTGGGCTTGGCGTAGTGGAGCGGGCGACGGCTGAGCTTGGCGTAGAGGAGCGGGCGGTGGCTGGGCTTGGCACAGAGCAGCGGGCGGCAACCGGGCTCGCGCAGAACATCAGGCGACAGTCGGGCTTGCGCAGAGGAGCGGGGGGTGGCCGGGCTTTGCGCAGAGAAGCGGGCGGCGGCTGAGCTTGGTGTAGAGGAGCGGGCGACGACCGAGCTTGGCGCAGAGCAACTGTTGGCGGTGGGGCTTGGCGCAGAGCAACGGGCGGCGACCAGGCGCAGAGCCGCGGGCGACGACCATGCGCAGAGCAGAGGAGAGGCTCAACCTAGGGTTTGACAGAGGAGATGAGAAGTGGCTTGAAGATGGATTGTTTGTGTTGGATCAGGAGCGGAGGAGCCCAAGATCAAGACGCCAGTGCCAAGTGTCCAAGTGGACTTCGGTTAGATCGGTAAAATCAGTTTACAGTCGGTTTTTACCGACAAAACCGAACCTCTAGAATTGCATATTTCTCAAAATCGAACCGAACAGCGAAAACCGGTCAAACCAAGTTGACCGATCCGGTTCGGCTTGTTCAGCTCGGTTTTTCGGTTCGGTCGCAGAACTGCTCTAATACAAATCACCGCAGAGGTCCCTTTCCCCCGTCTCCACGAGCGCTCCTCTGCTCGCCCCCGAATCCGCAGCCATCGCCTGATCCTCCGCCCGGAGTGCCCGCCCGCCTCTCCGGCGCCAGCCGCCGTGGATTCCTCCCCGTGTCCATCACGTCTCTCTCCCCTCGCAGGTAGCTCCCTCTCCTCCCTTCCCCCGCCCCTCGCCGTTCCGTGCCCTTAACGGGAACGGTTAGGCGAATTCCGAGCACCGGGCCTCGTGATTTGGTAACCTGCGCTGATGTGTGTAGCCTGCGCTGATGTTGGGGTGGGTGATTTAGGTTTGGTCATGGACTCATAGCAAGATACAGGTACAGGCGGTGTTGTTTGCGGTGGAAATTAGGCTCGATTGAACTTAGCCTAGGACTGAGTGGCGGTTGTTTGTATTATTGTTGTGGTTATACTTACCCTCTAAATCATTTGAGTAAGTCGAGCCGCGCTCAATGCTAAAACATAGGCTACTAGGCCATACACATGGGTCTATTTTTAACAAAAGAAAGATGTATGGTCCCACGGTCTGTTCTGTTTGTGAAAAAACGTGTCTGTGTTTTCATTCAGTCTTATACATTTGATTCAATTTGAACATCAGATACTTACATGACCTGTGTCTATGAACTGAAACTTTTTCTTTGTGTGACTAGAAAATATGGATGGACCAGTAGAGAATCTTGCTGGACATGATGTTGGAGCAATGCCTGAAAATCCTTATGGTGGAGAACAACTGAACCCATACAATGATGTGGGAAAGCAGTATAGTGAAGAGCTGGGTAACCAGTACAACGAACAACCTAGTGACCAACATGACGAAGGGTCTGGGAATCAATATAGTGAAGAACAAGTAAACTTGTTGAGCGAAGAACATGGGAATCAGTACAACGAGCAGCCGGCAAACCCTTACCAGGAAGAGCTGGATAATGCACACAACAGGGACATGAGACAACAGGACAACTCACAGGTTAATATTGACGATAAGAGATGGCCTGGTTGGCCAGGAGAGAGTGTTTTTCGTATGCTGGTGCCAGCCCAGAAGGTAGGTTCTATCATTGGCCGCAAAGGGGAGTTTATCAAGAAGATGTGCGAGGAGTCTAAAGCTCGCATCAAAATACTGGATGGCCCACCTGGTGTACCAGAAAGAGCAGTAAGTATCTTTATGGTGTCCGAATTTGATAACAAGTTTGTATTCTCATTGATTCAGCCAGCATGTCATGGTATTCATTAGATTAGCAGGTTCACACATGACATTAAATTTGTTTTCTTGCGATGATGCATTTTTAAGTACTAACTGATCAGCTAGAAACGCCTTAAGTATATCTAGATACTCTGCTATCCAGTTTTCTAGCTGCCCCACATGTGCAAATGAGATTCATTTGAGATGATTTACTGACTTAGTAATTAACATCCTCATTTAGTTAGTTCTTGATATCTGGAGAGCTGGCAGTTTTTTGGTGTGCTTAAGGCCTGAAAGCTGGTGTTGGTTTATGCTGTTTCTCGGCTATTGCTTGTTGCAACTTAAAGCATCATTATAACAGGGGAAAGCACAAAGAGGAACTGTTAGTTGAATAACTGAACATTGCTTACTGAAACTTAAAACAAATTTGTTGTGTTTTCTTAAAAAAATTAGGAACAGTTTTGTTTTATTTTAGTCGAGAGCTTACAGCCCTTCCTGTAACTGATAACATTTTTCTTACCAATGAGGGGTTTCAATATTGTCTCAAATGCATAGTCTATATTGGGAAGTTCTACTATAATAAAAATAGTGGAGCTATTAGGGGCGATCTTGATTCTTCTTTATCCCTGCAAGGGACAAAGTGTGATGGATGATCACACTTTCTAGTCATGTCATCAGTTGTGCATGTGTGATGCCATTTGCTACTGTCGGTGATATGGGAACCGGGGGTTCCAGAGTCCCGAGGTTAGGACAGCACAGTGTCACGTGGCACCATCCCTCGGGAACCATCTCCCCGAGGACCCGAGAAGAGCCAAGTCCGGGAGGGGGTGCTCGGGGCCATGAACAGTTGGTCCCTGAGTACCCAGAGTTCCCCGAGGATCCGAGAAGAGCCAAGTCCGGGAGGGGGTGCTCGGGGCCATGAACAGTTGGTCCCCGAGTACCCAGAGTTCCCCGAGGACTCTAGAAGAACCAGGCCCGGGAGGAGGTGCTCGGGGCCAAGAACAGTTGGTCCCCGAGTACCTAGAGTTCCCCGAGGACCTAAGAAGCCCCTTGTCGGTGGATCCCACAAGGGCTCTATAGTGAGGTGTCAGTTGGTGGGAAGCCCGATGCTGCATTTAAGAGGGAGCATGGCCGGTCACATCCAACTACTCCCCTCCACGCCTGTCGTACTGAGTACGTTAGTCCTTGCCACCGTCTGGCAGGAAGGCGTGGGAACATTTAATGCGATGGGTCTCATTGCACGTCACCCTGCGGAGCCTATAAAGGAAACAGCTTGAAGATATCGTCGCTGTGCTCGAGGCGTATCGCCAACCACCCTGCCGCGTCAGACCGTGTCAGATCTGTTCTGACGGGATGGTCATGCGGGGATATTCAGCGGCTGCCCGATGGCCCCCCTGCGCCTGCTAAAGTTGGGGCGTAATGACCGACGGGACCGACCAATTAACGCATTTTCAACCTCTGTAACATCAAATTGTAGACCCATAATGGTTGCTTTTCATTTATGGCTTACGGAAACTTGTGCCCCCGATTTGGGCACGCCGAGCCTCTCCCGGTAGGATAAAAGGGGGGAGCACTTCGTAGAAAGACAAGTCAAACTAAGTAGAGGCTCAGAAGATTGAACAAGCTCAGAGAGACCGGCACTTGAAGACCGAAGCTCGAGACTTGATAGATAGACCAAAAAGTCTTGTAACACAGAGATCCAGAGAAAGGCATTCCAAGAGCATTAATAGCACATCATACTCACAGGAGCAGGGTATTACGCCTCCGTTCGGCCCGAACCTGTCTAAATCTCTTGTGCATTTACTCCTACTAACCGATGATCATCCGTCCCGTCTAGATCTCATACATTCGCATTAAATTCACGTACGAGGTAGATCCAGAATCAACCCCCCGGCTGAATCTCAAAGGGGGTCCCTCAGGATCCCCGCTTGCGGTGTTCATCCACCGACAGCTACTATCTGCTCCACGCGCCTCTGCTGCTATTTATGGCTGCTTCTCTATGACATTGCTTTTGGGCTGAAGCCTTCTCGTGTTGGTTTGGTTGAGGAACAGGGCTGGTAGCTATCTTTTGTGTCTATTTGCTGATGCTAGTATCGTTCTGCTGCTACTATCCTGCTGCCTATTAATTTCAGTATCTCCTATTAGATTTGTGTCTTCCACTGTGTTCAGATTCCATGTTTTTCGCCGCTTCCGTCCATTCAAATCCACACACATACTCTTCTGATTTGTCAAAGCTGTGTCGTTCCACAAATTCTGTCGGTCGGACATTTGCCTCTTTTTATTTCTGCTTAGCTGAGTCCCGTCAATTTGGCTAATCTCATCGTCGTCGTCGTTGATGTGATTTTGCCCTCTTGGTCCCTTCCGTAGTTGTCTTGCTACACGTCATGACCAATGTCCATCTTTGTCATCATCACGATATTGTCTCACTGCTTGCCGTCTTGCAGCAATGATTTCTCTATTCTCCCTTTTGGCTTGATTTGTCACATCTCACTATTCTCGCCATGTTCAAAGTCTCTAAAGAAATATTCATATTTGAAGGTATTTGCTGAAGTACGGGTCGTGAAGGCTGTATCCTCTTTTGGAGATCGTTTTGTACATCGACATTGTTCAAGAGTTGCACGCTTCGATGACATCTTCGATATCGGACTTCGGATGTATCAATTATTTTAAGTCTAATGCTTAATGACAACTCTTCAAATGCAACACTGTTGCATTCACATTGCATTTGACGGGGGGGGGGGGGGGGGTTAAGGGTATTAGAGTAATCTCCTATGCAAAAATTTAGAGTTGTCTATTCATCAGTACAAAAGAGAGAAATATAGGTTACATATAATGGATAAAGCAATAAGTACTATGTCTTTTATTTCCCTTCGATGTCTTCTCCAAGGCTTCCATATAACATTAGTGGAAATCATGAAATGGGATGTAACTGCAAAAGATTAATGATCAAGCAAATGTATCTTCCATTGTGACATGGAAGTGCATTTTCTTGGTGCAATTGCCTGGTGTGTTCCAGCAGCATCGCTGGCATGAGTCGCTTTTTCATGATAAACCACAGTATCACATATTTATCAAACTCAAACACCAGAGCGATGTCACATGGTTCATTGTTGAGTGTCTTATATTGTTGCTAAGACACTTAGTTGGGAGTATCCTTACTTCCTAATTGCAACTTAATTATGTTACGAGTAAATGTAAGAAACGTAGTTAATACCCAGACAACATTCAGAAAGTACAAGACAGTGAAGTTCTCCACCCACATAAAGAGAGTGGCTCTAAAACTAACAACAAACAAAATATGACCATCCACCAAAGTCCAAAATTAAATAGCTTTGGTAATAATAACACAGATTAATGTTTGCAGGTTGTGACTGCAGTCTAAGGCCCCAAATCAAACAACCTTTCCAAAATGGATGAACAGACTTGGTTCTGAAAGTTCAGTTTTGTGCACTTGTGCTGCAAATATGATCTAGGTCATTTGAGTATTGGATGAAGATCCCTTTCAAGATGCTCCGTATATTATCTGGTAATTCTACGACCTTTTTAATTTTAAACTAAAGGAAATCACTACACGGAAAAAAATTAAAAGGATAAAAATGGTACAACAGAGTTACATACTTGTAAATGAATATACTACATAATTTAAAATTCATCTGCATGATGAATTTGGTACTAATTATCCATCTCACAAAGTATAAAAATGCATACATTTGGAAAAGTGCTATATGATTTTTTTTTACATTTTGGAAAAGGTAAATGTAATGATATTTACATTATCGACAAGTGAGCAAAAAGAGTTCAAAATGTATCTTTTCTTTCATCATTGGACTTTAAGATCTGTTGCAAAGGATAGACCGAAAAACTTGATGCATTCAAAATAATGAAACAACATCCATTGTGAAAGATTTGAATTTGGTAAAGAAGGGTGCTAACTGAATAAAAAAGGCAATTCTTCTGATCATCTTCACTCCTCGAATACTGTACATCACTGTTGATTAAATGCGTAGTATGGAATGCTCTACTGAACTTTTGGGCGCTCCTGTTTGTGTACCCATTTCAGCATCAGATACATATGTGCTGTGCACTGACTGCTTCTTTTACCATGGTAGTATGAATTAAGTAAAATTGAGCTTGAGTAGAAGATTCATCGGGTGATATTGGGAATTATTTACTTTCTGCAGTGCAAGTGGAAAATGCACGCTTCTAGTTGGGCTCCTTATTGAACCATAGTTGAGGAAAATGACAGTTCAGTTTATATGTGGAGTGAGATATTATTTAACTTTGCTATTGGGGTCTATATAATCTCTTTGTTAGCATTGAGTAACCCAGAAAAGTTTGGGCAGTAAGAAATATTAAAGTTGACCTAATCGAACCTGGTTATGATACTGACCACATTTCATTATACTTGTTCAAGATGCATATATTTGTGTATGATGGATCATCATACCATATGCAAATGAGTTCTCTGGGTTTAATCGTTAAGCAATATTAACATTTTGCTGTGGCAACAGCTGTTTTTAACTGTTAATTAATTTTGTGAACGATGCTGCTTTTCCATTTAAAGGTAATGATTTCAGCAAAGGATGAGCCAGATGCACCAATATCTCCAGCTATGGATGGCTTACTTAGAGTTCATAAACGAATAACTGATAGTTCAGATGGTGAATCTGGCCAGCCTCAACGAAGTGCTGGTAATATAGGACCAACACGACTCCTAGTGCCAGCTTCACAAGCTGGAAGCCTTATTGGAAAGCAGGGAGCAACTATTAAATCCATACAAGATTCTTCAAAGTCTGTTGTCCGTATTGTTGGTAAGGTTTTTTTGCATTTTTTTTCTTCGATGTTATGTATGCTAGATTTCTTCCTCTTTCAGATATATGATATGATACATGTATTGGATCCTTAGCATATGCTGTGTCTTGCAACTTTGTTACCTGTTCCAAAAACTATGAGACAATAGTGACATATGTTCTCAATTATGGTCCACATAAATACATGTGCCTTATTTGCTCCTTCAATGTGAACATTAGATGCCTATAGATCCATGGCTAACACAAACCAGTTCGACACTAAGGAAAACATTGTGGAGACTCAAGAGGAATCTTCTGAGCTTGTCACTTTGTTGTAACTTGTGGAATCTGGTTTGTTTTGCTGATTCACCATGAAATCCAGAAATTAAACAATGTTCAAGGTTTTTTCCCTTTAAATATTGTGTTTGCTTTAAAGAATAATGAGAGAAGGAAATAACTCGTTGGTGATGCTTTGGCAGATCCAGTGTAAAAGGCCTAAATTTTAATTTAGATAGGCCATATTTTACAGAACAATGCCAATCTGGTGTTTCTGCTAGCTGCTAGAATTTGGGACCTTGGGTTTCAAGTTTTGCTGATAGGTGTTGCAGGAAATCTAATTACACTTATACAATATTTTAAACTTTTACTTTTCCCTCTGTTCCATGTGGTTTTTGTAGCATGTTATTCTTGGAGGGTGCAAATTTTTAGTTCAGTATTATAATTTTCTTTCAGAGAATGTGCCTCCTGTTGCATTAAACGATGACAGAGTTGTGGAGATACAAGGTGAGCCTCTTTGTGTCCGCAAAGCAGTGGAATTAATAGCAAGTCACTTGAGAAAATTTCTTGTCGACCACAGTGTTCTCCCACTGTTTGAAATGCAAGTAAGTACTAATTTGTTCTGACATCATGTGTACCTGTCAATAATAAGTCTCTTGCAAGCAGTGCTTGACGAGTGTAAATTTCAATCTATACAGATGAAAATGCACAATATGCAGAGGGAGCAGGCAATGCCAGCTCCTCAGCATTGGGGCCCTCCTCAACCCTGGGGACCTCCTCCAAATCTTCCTCCAGGTGGTCCAGACTATGGTGGAAATCAACAGTTCATGCCTCCAAGGTCACAAGACAATTACTATCGTCCTCCTGATGTCCCCCCTATGGAAAAGCAGCCACATTATGGTATTTCTGCATATGGACGTGAGGCCACACAAAGTGGTGTTTCTGCCGCAGGGAATCAACCACCCCCTCATGCGGGTAATCAGGTTAGTTCTATTGCACTTAATCTCAAGATGATGTGTGCTTTACTACTTTTATTTGGTTGGTGTGTGAAGCAGCTACTAATTTTTTCCTTTTGTTGAAAGGTGACACATAGCATGCAAATTCCCCTTTCCTATGCTGATGCCGTTATTGGGGCAGCAGGTGCTAGTATCAGCTATATCCGTAGGCACAGTGGTGCAACAGTAACTATTCAAGAAAGCAGAGGTGCACCTGGAGAGATGACCGTGGAGATAATTGGGAGTGCATCCCAGGTTCAGACTGCCCAGCAACTGATCCAGGTACCCTTTCCGGCGTGTCTGTTAATCTGTTGCAGACTTGCGTAAGTTTTTTCTTTCTTTTTGCTATGTTGTGCATAATTCATTTATTTTTATTTGACTTCTTCAATCCTAGTTCTGAATATATTTCAGAGCAGTAATATAACTGCCATAGCTGAAATGCACCATGTATGTTGGTATTGTTGTGCATCACATGAAGCTCACTGCACGGTAGCTACTGCTCATGGTTGTTAAGTGGTTAAGTCCAGTGGCGGAAACTCGGTGGGGGGGGGGGGGGGGTGGAGAAACATGATCAACATTTCAAACTATACACATGTGATATGCCGAGAAGTATAAAGATTGAGTGCATTTGTTACAAATCTTTCATAATTTGATCATGCATTAAGTATGCCTTTTAGATTTAGCCATGATTTCCTTGGATG
Source organism: Phragmites australis (assembly GCF_958298935.1). Lineage (NCBI taxonomy): Eukaryota > Viridiplantae > Streptophyta > Magnoliopsida > Poales > Poaceae > Phragmites > Phragmites australis. Next base: position 16,710,839 of record NC_084924.1, on the reverse strand, counting down.
AAGAAGAAATTGCGCAGATTCAACAATTGCATTAAGAAGCCAAAACAAAACTAAGATTTAGGAACTAAAAAATGCTCATTGTATGTGCCTGTCGACTGGCGAGCGGTGACTGCTGTGCTTCCATGTGCGACCTGTCCTATGCCTGCCAACTGCCACGCTGGAACACGCACAGCCCGCCCACACCATGCTATGCCCGTCGGGCGTCACGCCACCCAGCCTTGCATCCTTGATGGTCGTCGGCTCACTGCAGCTCCGCTGCATTGCTCAAGGCCTCTAATTGCCCAAATCCCAAATTCCCAATCGCCTGCTGTGTAGCACTGCTGTAATTGCGAGTGTCAATGGCAACGAGCACATGTGGGCTGTAGACTGGGGACAGTTAGCTTCTAGTTTGAAGAGGGCCATACACAGGGTGTCAAGAAAAAAATTGCCATGTTGAGGTGCCATGGCCCCTGCTGGCATCCCTCTGGTTCTGCCGTTGGTTGAGTCGAGTTGCCGGAGGGCTGACTTGTCAACTTGATTGGCTAGTCGAGCGAATAGTCATGACTTGCCATGACTAGTCTACAGACTAAGAAATTTATGAACAGGGTAAGTAATTTACCATGGTTTAGTAACATTTAAGCACATATAATCTTTACAGCATGAAATAAAGAGAACATAAGTAGATTTGTCGATAGTGGGCATTTATACGGGAAAACATTAACCTTGCCGTGGGCCGCCTCTAAATCAGGTGTCCAGGGAAGCTCAATTAGTCGCCCTAGACTAGAACTAATCGCTTAGGTGACCTGACTTGTCCCTCTAGTCGAGTCATTTCCTCAAGTTGGTCTCCAGTTACCAACCGAATGACTAACTGTGGATTAATTGATGACTTAACAACAGTGCTATTGCCTAATTTGCTTCATCAGTAAAGCATGTTGCATGGATATGACTGCATGCTAGATGCCAACGGAATTAGGATGCATACATACTTAAGGACAAAACGAGGCAGATGTAAAAGTTTCAGAGGAAGGCCAAACTTGATGATGTACTTCCACATGTGTATGTTTATTGTAATTTACTACCACAAACTATGGACATGTATTTCGGAAAAGGGCAAGCCTCAGGCAGCAATTTTCGGGGGAGTCAAGAAGGACAATTGTTGTTGAGAAAGAGGGCAAAATGTGGAGTCAAAACCTATGAATTCTTAAAGAGCTTAGTTCATCTATCTTTTTGCTTACAAGTCAACATACATCTTTTGCGCTTTTGCATCCTACCTTGTGTAAAAATGAGGGTTGTAGAAACTGCTGGAAACTGGAAAAACTGGCGAGTCTGGTTTTTGGAATCCTGATTGTGCCATGCAGTTCAACTTATATACAAATAGGCTTATATCACAATCTTCATTCTGCCCAAAACAAATAGTTTTGAATTCAATAAGCCAGAGCAGCATCTTTTGTTCCGGTTTCCACAAACATGCAAACAACAAATTGGCATCTGCCTTGCTTACCTCGTTCGTCTGAAAAACAAAGGTAATCGGCCATTCGGTAATCAAACAGTAGTGAGTAGTTTCGATTTTCTGGACTTGAATCAGATGATGTTTTTCCTTTTTGCAAGAATTCGATGAGATAATGCTATATGCATCGCAATTAAGCATGTTTCAAATCTTTCTTTAGGCTGACCCCTTGCTATGACATTGTATCTTCCCGCTACGCTTGCTTTTCCTTTCTCTTAGCTAATACGACCCTTTACTTGCAGAATTTCATGGCGGAAGCTGCTCCCCAAGGCCCACCGCCGGCTTCTAACCCTCCAGCTCCGCCAATTGATCCGAGCCACGGCTCTTACCCACCACCATATGGAGCAGCAGCACCCTATGGTTCTTCGGCAGGCGCCGGGCCTCCTCCACAGTATAACGGAGGGAACTACGGTGGCCCGACATACCCTCCCAGCTATGGATATTAGTAGCAGCAAGCTTAGGATCTGTTTCTTTTTTCTCTGGTGTGATGATAAGGATTTTGGTGCTGAATAATGACAGTTCTGGATTCCCTCTTGCTACTTTATTTCTGATAAAGATTATGACATTAGTCACGTTCATTTGTGTTGTATGTTCGATCATTGTTTTGGGGTCATGTAGCCGACAGGACTAAAAGACGAAACAATAGCAACTTTGGGATGGTTACTCAATTGCTGCGGTTTCCTAAAAGACGAAATAACTTTTGGTGTATAATGTCTGTTCAAGACATTTAAACATAATAGTATCATAACCGACCAAGAGTTATAATCATATTGAAAAGTTTGATTACATGTGAAACAGAAGAAGTATTTGGTAGAACATTTAGAAGGAAAGAATTACAAGAATTCTGCAGAGCCGAGAGAGAGATATCACTCGGTCCCTCACCACAGTTTCAAGAAGATAAATCCTTGCAAGGATTGCATTTCAGTAGTTTACTTAGTAGTCAGCTGGTACCAGTGAGGGTAATCTGTTGTAAGTTTTGCTACGGTGCTGGAGTGTTGGGCCTCCATTGTTGCGCGTAGTCTATGGACTGCGGTGAGGGTTTTTTACGCTAAAACTAGTGGTGGAAGAAAGGATTATTTTCCTCCTTGAGTGAATAGGCATGTCTTGGTGCAAGCGGTTTGAAGAATGTTTAAGTTGTTTCTTGTACCTTTCTCTTTCAAATTGTTATGATTCAATATAAAAAGTCAGGATGATCCAATAATCATTTTATTTGCGATTGCAAGGAAGATACACGCGCAAACACACCACTAGGTGCGCTCACACAGAACTCACGCCACTCCTGAAATCTTTCTTTCGATAATTGAGTCATGATAATTGATCGGTGAGTGCATCTTGTATCACAATCCACACGCATAGACACATGTACCACCACGGCCCATAGACACGTGCTAATCAACAATGAACACCTCCATGCATGTTTTGATTCGCATTGCGTGCCTGCCATCTTCAACACCTGTTAGGTCGGTGGGGAGCAGAAGCAAAGCTTTATGACAGTTTCGGGCGTGGTTCCTTTAAAACGTTTAAATTGGAAGCATGAAAATCAAATGGATTTATTTCTCTTGAAATATAGTTTGATAATACCGTAAGTTTATTGTATTTCATAAATATACTCGAAGAGAAAATATAGTCAGATTACGTTCCGCTTTAGAGACTGTGTCACTGTTGCACCGTGTTCTCGTAGCCAGTGATTGATTCTACTAATTTAAATTGATGGACCGACTATTCAGTCACAACAGTCGCTACGGTGTACAACGAGAAATTAAATAGTATATATACCTCTGCTCTGCTGGCGTTCTGCTAGCACGGTGTTGTACAATGATCCATGTCTGCGCAGTTGCACAACATGTCATCATGTCTAAAAGGCAGGCTTGCATCTAATTTAGACACGATACGAGCAAATTAGGGGGCGGGGGGATCCATTTGTAAACTTGTTCATCTAGCACAAAACTATGTTGGGGCAGATGACATTTTGTACACTTCAGAAAAAAAAACTCTTCAAAAAGCTTGGACATGTGCATCATGGCAACTCACGCACACATAGAGAGATTGTACATGTGCATCATGGAAACCAATGCACACTTGTAGGAATTGTTGCAAAATTATGTTCGTATGAGCAAATTAGGGGTGGGGGGGGGGGGGAGGCTTATCTTTTTTACTGCTCACATATGACCATCTTACACATTTTTGCAGGTGTACATGATTTGGCATGGTGCACATGCACAAGTTTTCGGAGAATAACTACTTGTAAATGAATTCAAATTTAATTAGGAAATTTAATCCATCATGTGTCAAATTAGGGCCAGGCCATCCTGCTTAATGGAATCTTAGGTAGTGGGGATATTTCCTGTGCTGGCCGTTAAGCTGTCAGAAGGATACTGGTGGCCTTGACTCCAAGGGCTCCATTCGAGCAGGGCCATATGTACGACAGGAGAGGAGAGAGATTATACTAATCATTATCTTAAAATAATAAGAAATACATCATCTCTTTATACCTTTTTTTTTTCATCTACTATTTCTTGTGTTAAACGTGAAAAACAAAGAGGTCCTAACCGCTAACAATGTGATTTTACACCACGATATCAGCACCTACCTACTTGCCGTCATCGTCTACGCTTTATTGCCATCGCCGACGCCACACTGTTATCATCAAGCCGTCTACTTCGACTATACCGACGACGCCAACTTCCCCGACGTTGCTGACGAAACTGAATCTGCTATCTCTTCAATGCTTTCAATCTATATGGGATATAGGACGTACCTATGTCACACGATCTACTACCATCACACCCTATTGTATGATGATCATGTCCCGTCAGATTGCTTCTCAGAACTAGTCGGGTTACTCATCCGTTGCCCTAGAATTTATTGTACACAAAATAGTACATACATATACAAGCATACCCTGTTCACATACGCACGAATGGGTAAACATTGTGGGACTCGCAGGCCATCATCGTAGAAACCCTAGTCGTTGTCGGCACCAGTCTTATAGAACACACATGTTGCAACGGAAGGCTGTCGCTAGAACACACACGCATGAACAACTGCAGTCATCAAAGCCGACAGCCTTCCCGAGCTCATTGTTGGACACCCTCTTCTTCTCAACATGTGCCCCCACACGTTTGTAGGATTAAGGATACCGACTAGAGGGGGTGAATAGGCGGTTGCAAAACTAATTGCTAAGTGATCAAATAAAATATATGGAAATTAAACTATAGATCACTAGAGCAATTAAAGCGACTAGAACTATGTCAAGATTTGCAATCCTAGGGTGATATGCAACAATTTATATTGTAGGAAGATAAATAGCACAAGAGATTACACACGAATTTTATCATGTGGTATCAGTGATTTGCCGATCACCCCTAACTCATGTTGAGATGAATTCAAGTTTCTAAACGCTCCTCTATCAAGTATGAAATTCTCACAACGAGAAGAGGCTCATACCGAGCACTTGATCTTGAGTCCGATTAGAACAATGAACTACTCAGTACCTCAATTCCACTAGAATAGCACTTAACCGTTCCGGTGAGGCGTGCTCAAAACCTCTCATAATCACCACCAGGGCTCCTTCACAAACTTCTTTGAAGGCCTCAATGGTGCAACCACCTCTCCAAGTTGTCTAGGAGGCGGCAACCTCTAAGAGTAACAAGTCGATGACGCTTGCTTGAAGGATCACTAGTGTCACAAAACTCAAACACTACAAAACAATGCACTAGATGTTCTCACACTTTCAAATAAGAAATCATAAGCCAAGAGAGGGACAAGAGAATGTCAAGTGCTCAAGAGTTCATAAATGAAGTGATAGAGCTGCCCCTTGAACCAGTATGGGGCCTATTTATAGGCCATAACTCAAAATATAGCCGTTACCCAAAAACTGACTTCTCTGCGCATCTAGCGGTCAGACCGCAATACAAGAGGTGGTTAGACCATCACTGGCCCAATGGCTATAAAAGTTCAATGATTACTCTGACTCTGAAGAAAATTTGACCTGGTGGTCAGACAACGAGCCTAAAACAGATAGCCAAAACTCTCTATTCCCCGAGTGGTTAGACCGGCAAGCCCTGCGATCAGACCGCGAGCCGGAGCAGAGAGTCCAAACTCTCTGCACCTTTAGCGATCAGACCAGGAAGCCCCACAGTTGTAGGATCTAGGATACCGACTAGAGAGGGTGAATAGGCGGTTTCAAAAATAATTGCTTAGCGATCAAATAAAACTTGTGGAATTTAAACTAGATATCACTTGGAGAAATATAAAGCAACTAGAACTATATCAAGGTTTACAATCATAGGGTGAAATGTAACAATTTATATTTTAGGAATATAAATTGCATAAATTAATTTGCATGAATATAAATAGCACAAGAGATAACGCCCTAAATTTTATCCTATGGTATCAATGATTTGCCCATCACCCCTAAGCCATATTGAGGTGAGTTCAAACTTCTAACCGCTCCTCTATCAAGTATGCAATTCTCATCACGAGAGAAGGCTCACACCGAGCAACTTGATCTTAAGCCAGAATAGAATAATGAACTACTCAAAACCTCGATTATGCTAAAGTAGCACTTAACCGCTCTAGTGAGTCATGCTCAAAACTTCTCACAATCACTATCACTGCTCCTTCACAAACTTCTTTGAAGGGCTCAACGATGCAACCACTTCCAAGATATCTAGAAGGCAGCAACCTTCAATAGTAATAAGTTAATGACATTTGCTTAAAGGCTCACTAGTGCCAAAAAGCTCAACCGCTACAATGCAATGAACTAGATGCTATCATACTCTCAAATGTGCAACCACTAAGCCAAGAAAGGGAGAGGAGTAAGTCTGTGGGGAAACTGTCCAAACAGTATTCTAGTTAATCATCAGGAGGATCATTATTCACAATCACAACCTTGATGATTAACCAGAATGTCATTCCGGTAGTCCTAGCACGTGTTTACTTCCAGGATCGGAACACATGCCTTTACAACATATAGCATCACAACACAGCTTATGAAAAAGCAAGTAACTAAATTACATTACAAATTCTTAAGTATTTATCAAGTTATTACAATTTACAGCAAAAGAGAGCTAGGAGGAGACTAAAACCTGCTCAACTCCTAACCTGCAAAAGAAACTACGCAGCGGAAGACTAAAACTATACGACAAAAGCAGGATGGAGCCACATGCCCTTAGGCTTCATTACAAAAGCACGCCAACAGAGTAGGATGTACTACTCATGCTCGCCACCATCCTCAGCGGGCGTGAAGTAGCCAAAGACCAACTCCTTCTCACCTACAAAACCTGTAGAGCAGCTGAGTACGAAGGTACTCGCAAGACTTAATCCATAATGGGTAACTTATAATTATCCTGACTCCAAGGATCATGCATTTGGATGTTAGCAAGAAAACATCCACATAGTTAAGTAAAATTTACATGCAAAAGCAACTGGACACATACATGTGTGAGCACCTAAACTTAACTAACAACAATACCACTATACCCTACAAAGACCAACTGTACATAATTGTAACTGGAACCATAACGAACATATATGTAACACGAACCATCTCTACCATAACCAACCACAAACTACTACGGAACTCTACGGTGGTGTGCATGGACAAAAGGCATGCTCATGACCAAGAGCGTAGCATTTTGAAATGTTTTTACACCCTGCAGGCGGATACTCATTTACCCACATGACACGAGGACCATTCGGCTTATGTCACCCGCTAAAGTGCACACAAGGGGGTACTCGTGACAACCTTTCCCAATAAGCATCAACCATTTGATACATGCATCGCTCAGCGTGGAGGTATCTAGAACTACTCCCGGAGTGAACTAGATACCTCTTTCAAGCCCGCCCGCTCACACTGTCGATGTTCAAGCCCAAATGATCATAGCTACAAAGGTATTCGACTCGTCTTACCATTAGATCGGCATCTGGTGAGTACGGTAAGTGCTTAAGCCAAGGATGACCATTGATTGGTGCTTAACCGATGCAAAGCGGTCTACGGTATCCGGGTTCCTTCCCCGAACTACCCCGGGAACTACCTCCAAGGTAGATAATACCCCTAACACCACTCACATCTTGTCTCATGCTCACACTCATTAACACATCATCAATATCATTGTGTAAGTAATTATTAAGTCTATGCTCGCGAATGATGAAACATTTCACCGCTCGACTTCTACCGTAAACCTATGCAATACTAAGCAACTCTGTCCCTAAATTTCAAACTTTTGCAATAGTTTAAAATTTTGCCAGAATTTTAAATATGAGTTGCAATTTTGTTCAATAGAAGAAATTAATTTCTAAATTTAAATTTGACATAGATTATATAATTTTTATGCATTCATACCGTAATAGTTGCAATAGGTTTTTATGAGTGGAAAAAGTTTACAAAATTCTGGTAGAAGTCGCTCGTTTAAAACCCTTTTGAAAATAGCTCAAAATCTTAAAACAAAAAGGATTTCAAAATTGATAAATCCTCTCGGGCCGATTCTTTTTCCCCGGCCCATTTCCTCCCTCCCCCTCTCTTCTTTCCTCTCCCCACATGGGCCGCCCACTCCCTCCCCCATGCTAGGCCGCTCCCTCCTTAATCCCTCACAAATGAGGAAACCGACACATTCAAGGAAATCAAGGCACCGACCAATCTTCTCGAATCCATCTGATTCTCTCTCTCTCTCTCTCTCTCTCTCTCTCTCTCTCTCTCTCTCTCTCTCTCTCTCTCTCTCTCTCGATCTCTCGAGTATTTAAACTTCCTATTGTCTCCATGGTGACGTTCCACACCTTTTCCCCTATTTTCCCCTTTTCTTTCCGCTCGAAAATCATCCTCGGTGCCCGCTTTTCTTCATCGCCGGTGAGTGAGCTCCACCGCACCGTTTCTCCATGTCCACGCATCTTTAGACCTCAGTTCTTTCCCCTTCGATGTCGTAGGGCCGCCAGAAGCACGCCCCATTGCTCTTCGGCTTCTTCCCGTCGCCGGAGCGCCATCACACCGAGCTCAAAGCCCCGCCGTCCCCTCTTCTCCGTCGCCAGCCGCCCTTGGTCCTTCTCCTCTGGCAAGAAGCCTCGGTAAAGACTCCCCTCAGACTCCTCTCTCGTTTGCACTTATCCCTGTCGAATGTCGTGGCCGGATGCGCATTCCCGCGCATCTCCGGCGATGCGTCGACAACCCACCACCGTCGACCGCCACCCGCCCGAGTTCAGCACCACTGGCCAAGCCCCCATTGAACCCCGACTGTTGGATCTCAATCCAACGGTCCTAATCGCATACCCCTCCAAACCTCATAACCGGCCCACCAAAGACCCGTGGACCGGCCTCCAGGCCATGGTCCACGGGCTCGTAAACCATTTCCATCAGTTTTTCAATAGAAAAATAATCTGCAATATTTTATACGTCATAAATAAGGTTTTCAATATAAAATTTATTCAGTTTATTCTCTGAAAATCAAGTAAAATTTGCAGGTAAGTCCCTGAAACTTTAAAAGCTTATAACGTTTTGCTCGTAGCTCTAATTTGGGAGATTTTCGCACTCAAATGTTAGTAGCGATGTGTAGAATCATTTTATAGGGTTTTTTTAACCTAGTTTTAGTACTATGTGGTGTACTGTTCTTATTAGTTTCCTTTTTGTGCTTTTTCGGTTTGTCGTCTAGGAGGTGAGCAGTTCGGTAATCTTCAAGATCAAGCTTTCGAGAACTTTCAGCAACCCTCCGCTGAAGGCCAGTGTCCTTGAACATTTTGCCCCTATTTTAGGATTCATGTGTAGCTATTTTATTCCTTCTATGCATGCTTGTCTAAATTGGAATCCTATGTTAGGGTTTACTAGCTTTGTATGATTATTTCTTGTTGCTGTTGTTTAACCATGGGTTAAAATGGGTAGTATGTGCTAGTGAATTCGTAGGTTGGGAAGATATCAATCTTGACTAATGCCTATATAACATAAATCGGGAGTGGTAATCTTTTGTAGCAACATGGTATAGGGATCCTATCAGGATAGTTGGTTTGAGGTGGTGCTATACAACAGGCTTATGTTTGTTCCTGTGTGGGGTCTTAAGGACCGGTTCTTAAACATGTAACCAAGTGAATCCGCACAAGCATGAGACCTATATGGGTACAGCCTGGCTAACTAATTAGCCTTCCCTCTAACTCTGTGGGCACCGTTGGACGGTTGAGTAGCACAGGAGGGGGCTTCTGCAGCAATGTAATTGTCTGTTAGTGGTGAAACCTTAGTGGGTCCCTGCAAGTTGGCGGGAGCTTTGTAAAGGCCTTGTAGTGAGACCCCGACTTTACACCCCAGAAGTGTGAAGCAACACGGGAATCACGACTCGTGGAAAAAGCTGTGCAAACTCTGCAGAGTATCAAACTGATCGGCCAGCCATGCTCACGGACAAAAGCGGACTTGGACTTCTTCAGGATTAGATGGGATCAGGGTTTGTTATGGTTTGTTAGGTAGCCATGTAATGGAATTACCCGGTGAGTCTTGGTAGTCGGATGGAATCCCATAAGTCAATCCTTTTTATTAAGCATGCCTGTTGTTGGAGTCATTAGGTTAAAGTTTGCTTAGTGTAGTTAACCGTGTCTAACCTTTCCTTGCCTTAAGCCCCATAGCATGTTTTCCCCTCATTTGTAGAGTACATTTTTGTACTCACACCCGTTGTCCCTTCTCTTGCATTCTACCGCTGTTCAGAAGTCATCTATGAAGCTGCAACCTTTGATGAAGATGACCTCGACCCGCAGTTGTTGTTCTAGGCTGGAGTGCCCCCAGTTGTTGCCTGTTGAAGATGGAAGCCCCGCTGGCGCTGAAGATCCTTAGTTTCGTTGTGTTTTTTTAGACCCTTAGGTCATTTTGTAATAAGTTATATACATTATTGTAATTTTAACACTATGATGATATGCTGATGATGTAAACACATGTATGAAACTTGATCCTGGTATATATGTGTTGTGGCAGGTTTTGGTCCTTTAAAACTGGGTGTTACAGAAGTGGTATCAGAACCGTGCTGACCGTAGGACGCAACCTAGATAGAATGGACGTGTTAAGGACTTATGTTTGTACAAACTACTTTTGTGAATTGTTTTCCTTTCAGTTTATCCCTTCTCTATCTATTGCTCTTTATAAAACTGTTACTAATTTTCTGTCTTCTTAAAAATTTTAGATGGCCCGCACGAATATCACCCCATGTAAGCGCGTGCTGAAACCTGAGCTGGAGACCCCCGCTGGTGCTGTCTGGGCACACCAACCCCCTGCCGAGTTCTAATCTGACGGACAACTTACCAGCTACTTCGCCCGTACGTTGTGGTACCTGCTTCAGGGTCTGGGTTATCATGACGCTCCACTCTACAAGGGAGTCAGAGTTCCGCTTGGAGGCCGTGGTTACTCCTGGTCAGTGGAGGTGACCATGTTCGATAAGCCCACCAATGACGGTCTTTGCCAAGTTCACCGTGTTCAAACTGCCGTCGCCCTTAGAGCTACCTTCGAGGTTGGGATCAAGGACGTCACCCGCCAAGCTTTGGCTGTTCTCTAGAGGGAGAACAGACAAGACCTTTGTCTCACTCAGTTGGGGAGGTTCCCGCAGCGCCCATCCGGCAGTCTGGAGGTCATCTTCACGCTTGTTAAAAACGAGCCAGATCTCCGTCTGAGAGAGCAGGTCCGCCTCAATGCCTCCCTGTACACCGAGCTCGACAGAGCCCTCAATGAGCTGGAGGATATGCATCAGCATCACGCAGAGCAGGAGCGAGCTGTAGATTCTATTGGAGGACCCCGACCAGTTCCCGAAGGAGGCTCCCGTGGCTGCACCACCCCATTCCCCGTCGCGTAAGAAGCTTTGTCTGGTAGATGCAGTAGGTCGTTTAGGCACAACAGGCGAGGAGTAGAGTCGAGCTAGGAGGATGTCCCTAGCTAAATAAATCGTTTAGTCTCGTGTGTTCTAGTTGTCTTATGTCATTTGTGGTAGTGTGTGCTTGTGCTTGTGTCTGTAGTGTGAACCTTGTTATGAGTTGTATCTTTGCATGAGTGTTGGTTCAATGTGGGGGTTTCCCCTCTACATTGCATCAGTTAATAATATAATAATAGTTGGGAGTCCCTTTCTTTATTTCGTGCTATAGTTGTTCTTTTCTGTTCTTGTCTTGTTTATTAGCCCTTGCTTTTCCCTTATGTTCTCCGCTCATATCTTAGCTACCAATAGATGGTGAACACTAGGCATGGTAACAACAATGACAACGTCAATGACAACGCCGCCAACCAGCGCAATCTTCCACCCCCCCCCCCTCTGATAGACATCAATCAAGTGATGACCATTCTCCAAGGCTTAGTCCAAGCTATCAACCAGCCATCCCAAGGCCAGCAAGCACCACCACAGTAGCCGCAGTCTAGGCTCAGAACTTTCTTAAGCACTCAGCCACCCACCTTCTCTCAGGCAGTTGAGCCCATTGAGACTGATAACTGGCTGAAGATAATAGAGAGCAAGCTGTAGATAGCTCAGTGCACTGGAGGAGAGAAAATTCTTTCGCATCTCATCAAATGATTGGTCCAGCTCAAGAATGGTGGATAGCTTACACAGCCACCCATGAGGATCCCCAGGAGATCACCTAGGCAGAGTTCCAGAATAGCTTCCATGCACACCATGTCCCTGCAGGAGAAGTGAAGCCGAAAAGGAAGGAGTTTCTTAGTATGAAGCAAGGACACATGTTAGTAAGGGAATACCTCACCAAGTTCACCCAGCTCTCCCGCTACGCCCCCATGATGTGGATACTGATGAAAAGAAAACAAATTGTTTCCTGGAGGGTCTCAACACTGGCTTACAGTATGCCCTCTCAGCCAACGAGTACCCCAGTTTCCAGAAGCTGGTGGATAGAGCTTTCATAATGGAGAAGAAGCGCCAAAATCTAGGCGAAGAACGCAAGCGTAGTCTACTAGGTCAGTCTTCTAGCAGCAACAACTGTCCCCGCTTCAACCCTCCTACCACATGTCCAATGTTCCGCCATGGAGAGCAGAATCAGCAACAGAGGCCACCACAAAAGATGCCTAATCATGTTGCAGGGTCGTACAAGTTGCCAGTGCCGCTAGCACAGCAACAACAACAGCAGTCTTGCCCCAACTTTCAACAGCAGTGACCCAACAACAACCAGCCCCAACAGCAGAATCACACCTGTCGGAGGATGAACTCCTGTCGCAGGGATCCTGAGAGACCCCTTTTTAGAGATTCGGCTGGGGGGATGATCCTGAATGAGTTCGTCGGAGAAATAAATGGAAGTGGAAATAAATGCAACGGCCGGTGGTGGGGGATGATCGACCTAGTGCAAAGAGAAATAAATGCACCGGAGTTTAGACAGGTTCGGGTCGCACGGGGGCGTAATACCCTACTCCTATGTGGATGCAATATCCTTCCCAGAAGGGGATCCCTCAGGGATATGTCTGGTTACAAGAATATATTTGTCTAACTGAGAGCTTGAGGCCCCCTTGTTCTAGCTCTGCTCAAGCTTGCTGGCGGTGTTCTTCGGCTAAGTGTGGCACGGTCGATTGCTTCGAGTCAATCCAGTGTCTTCGTCTATCTTTGGATGTTTTTCTTGTGTGTTCGGGGTTTACCTTGGATCTACCTTCGGGGGGCCTTCTTCTCTGTCTGTCCGCCCATCCTTTTATGCACTCGCCGGCCACGACATACCCCGAACGGGAAAGAGGGGGCACATGTTCCAAGACGCCACGACTGAGAAAGGCGTCATCATTTCCTCTGGGTGAAGTGACAGGGGTGGTGGAAAAACACGGCGCGCGTCCGACCACTCGTCACTGTGGACACCCTGGCGCTGGGCGCCGTTGAGAGGGCCCACCGGGCAGCCACAGAGGCACCCGGCGTGCCCACCCTGTCTTGTTCCTCTGCCAGGGCAGGGTGGCAGGCGAAACGCTTTGATCCTGGCAACGTTATCCCGAGATACACCGGATGATACGGGACGGGACCCGTGCAATTAATGGCCCCACGCCCCTCTGCCAAAGCTTGGCAGGGACTGACACTGCGGCGGGAGCAGTTGGGGATGTCAGGATGTCAGGCCGCGCATGCCCATTAAATACGGCCTTGGACCTTAGACTGGTTGACACCTCGTCGACGGGCCCCTCGGGGGCCCTTCTGGGTCGTCGGGGCATTGGGTGCTCTCGCGCGAACCTTCGGGGAACCGAGTGCTCGGGGGCTACCACGTGCAACCCCGAGCACCCTCTCCCGAGCGCCTTTGCACGAACCTTCGGAGAACCGAGTGCTCAGGGGCTGCCACGTGCAGCCCCGAGCACTCTCTCCTGAGTACTTTTGTAGAACCTTCGGGGAACCGAGCGCTCGGGGGCTGCCACGTGCAGCCCCGAGCACTCTCTCCCGAGCACTTCTGTAGAACCTTCGGGGAACCGAGTGCTCGGGGGCTGCCACGTGCAGCCCCGAGCACTCTCTCCCGAGCACTTCTGAAGAACCTTCGGGGAATCGAGTGCTCGGGGGCTGCCACGTGCAGCCCCGAGCACTCTCTCCTGAGCACTTATGTAGAACCTACAGGGAACCGAGTGCTCGGGGGCTGCCACGTGCAGCCCCAAGCACTCTCTCCCGAGCACTTCTGTAGAACCTTTGGTGAACCGAGTGCTCGGGGGTTGCCACGTGCAGCCCCGAGCACTCTCTCCCCAGCACTTCTGACCATCGGGGGACTAGGGTACTTGGGGGCGAGCGGGCACCTCTCCGAGCACTTTCTTCCTGGTACTTGGACTCTGCGGGTCATCGGCGAACCGGGGTTGTCGGTGTATCAGGAACTGGGGGTCCCTGAGTCTCGAGGCCAGGCCAGCCGTCCGCCACGCGTCACCATCCTGCGAGGTCCCTCCAGCGGGATGAGGAAATTCTAAGTTCCAGGAGAAGGTGCTCGGGGCCACAGCCTCTGGTCCCCGAGCACCCCAGTTCCCAGATGACCCGTAGAGTCCAAGTACCGGGAAGAAAGTGCTCGGGGAGGTGCCCGCTCGCCCCCAAGTACCCTAGTCCCCCGATGGGCAGAAGAGCTAAGTGCTCGGGAGAGAGTGCTCGGGGCTGCACGGGGCAGCCCCTGAGCGCTCGGTTCCCCGAAGGTTCTACCAAGGTGCTCGGGAGAGGGTGCTCGGGGCTACACGTGGTGGCCCCTGAGCGCTCGGTTCCCCGAAGGTTCTGCAAAAGTGCTCGGGAGAGAGTGATCGGGGCTGCACGTGGCAGCTCCCGAGCACTCGGTTCCCCGAAGGTGCGTGCAAAGGCGCTCGGGAGAGAGTGCTCAGGGCTGCACGTGGCAGCCCCCGAGCACTCGGTTCCCCGAAGGTGCGTGCAAAGGCGCTCGGGAGAGAGTGCTCAGGGCTGCACATGGCAGCCCCCGAGCACTCGGTTCCCCGAAGGTGCGTGCAAAGGTGCTCGGGAGAGGGTACTCAGGGTTGCACGTGGCAGCCCCGAGCACTCGGTTCCCCGAAGGTTCGCGCGAGGGTACCCGAAGCCCCGACGACCCAGAGGGGCCCACCGACGAGGTGTCAACCAGTCAGGGGTCCAAGGCCACATTTAATGGGCATGCGCGGCCTGACATCCTGACATCCCCAACTGCTCCCGCTGCAGTGTCAGTCCCTGCCATGCTTTGGCAAGGGGGCGTGGGTCCATTAATTGCACGGGTCCCGTCCCGTATCATCCAGGGTATCTCGGGATAACGTTGCCAGGATCAAAGCGTTCCGCCTACCACCCTGCCCTGGCAGAGGAACAAGACAGGGTGGGCGCGCTGGGTGCCTCTGTGGTTGCCCGGTGGGCCCTCTCAATGGCGCCAGGGCGTCCACAGTGACGGGTGGTCGGACGCGCGCCGCGTTTTTCCACCGCCCCTGTCTCTTCGCCCAGAGGGAATGATGATGCCTTTCTCAGTCGTGGCATCTTGGAATATGTGCCCCTTCTTTCCCATTTGGGGTATGTCGCGGCCGGCGAGTGCATAAAAGGATGGGCGGACAAATGAAAAGAAGATATAGACCCGAACACACGAGAAAACATCCGAAGACAGATCGAGACAATCGAAGACATCATCCGAAGAACACCGCAAGCGAGCTTGAGCAGAGCTAGAATAAGGGAGCCTCAAGCTCTCAGTTAGACAATATATTCTTGTAACCAGACATATCCCGGAGGGATCCCCTTCGGGGAAGGATATTGCATCCACACAGGAGTAGGGTATTACGCCCCCGTGCAGCTCGAACCTGTCTAAACTCCGGTGCATTTATTTCTCTTTGCATTAGGTTGACCATCCCCCACCACCGGCCGCTGCATTTATTTCCAGTTCCATTTATTTCTCCGACGAACTCATTCAGGATCATCCCCCCGGCCGAATCTCTAAAAAGGGGTCTCTCGGGATCCCTGCGACAGGAGTTCATCCTCCGACAGCTGGCGCGCCAGGTAGGGGGGAACATCCCTGAATCTGTTCGTTTGTTTTCTTCATAGGAAAAGATGGTCGGTGGGCACCGTCTCCAGCATTCTGGCTCCACTTCCAGTGATGGAGTGCTGCCCCACGTCCAGGAGGCCCGAGTCGCTGCTGCGTTCCAGCAGCAGCCATTATCCACGCGCGCGGTTCTTCCCTCTCAAGGGGACCAAAGTGCTAGGCCCAGCAGGGCCGCCGCCGCTGCCACCGACGCACCCTCCGACCCCCAGCAGGTGGTCGAAACCCCGGCTGCCAGGTCCACCTCTGGGCAGCACCGGGTGCCACTTCGGCGCAGACTCGCCTTTAGCGAGGCCAGCCCGGGGAGCGCGCTGCTTGCGGCGCATGCTCTCCTCAGGCATCCACCCGTCCAGGCAACGCCGAACACTCCGGAAGGCCGGTGGATCCAAGATGTCATCGCCCTGGTCGGCACTGCTCGCCGCCAGGTGCTGGCCGGGAGTTCTCGCACCACCACCCAGCGTGGCGCTGCCAGAACTGGCTCATCAACGGGCAACGTCCGCACGGGCCGGGGGGCCTCCAGGCGGAGTGCCGCCCCCCTGGCCGTGTCCGAAGCCCGGGACCTCCGCTTGCGTCTCAACGAGCGGAGGGGCCACGAGGATGCCCGCGTCACTCTCGAGCGCCAGCGGGAAACCCGGCAGGAGGCCGATGCAGAGGATCAGGCTTCCTCTTTCCCGGCCCACGGTCACCGGGAATCCCCGGCTCGCCGGCATTCGCCACCAAGGGCTCCCGCCCACACCGCAGGGTACGGCACCGGTTGCCGTGCCTTTACCACTGAGCTCCGTCGGGTCAAGTGGCCCTCCAAGTTCCGCCCTGAGCTGCCGGAGAAGTACGACGGGTCCATCGACCCCGTCGAGTTCCTCCAGATCTACACTACGGCCGTTCAAGTGGCCGGAGGTAGCGAAAAGGTGATGGTAAATTATTTTCATGTTGCCTTGAGGGGCTCTGCCCGTTCCTGGCTCATGAACTTACCTCCAGGGTCTATTAGCTCCTGGGATGACCTCTGCCACCAGTTTGTGGCCAACTTTTAGGGCACATTCACGCGCCCCGGCTTGGAGTGCGTCCTCCACGCCATCAAGCAACAGGAGGGGGAGACGATGCGACGCTTTATTCAGCGCTTTAGCCAGGTCCGCAACACCATCCCGCGGGTGGCCCCCCACGCTGTTATCGTCGCTTTTCGGCAGGGCGTCCGCGACAAGCGGATGCTCGAAAAGCTAGGTACCCACGAGATCGAAACCACTGTTGAGCTCTTCGCATTGGCCGATAAGTGCGCCAAGGCTGCGGAGGCCCAGGCGTGGCATGCTCCACGCCCCACCACCGACCAGCCAAGTTCTTCCCGTTCCAATAAGCTGGAAAAGAAGAAGAGAAGGAAGCGCGAGGACGCTCCTGTCGAGCCGGCCCAGGGCCCCGCCCATAGGCCGGCCCAAGAGCCTGACCGCCGGCAAGAGCACCGGGCGGGCGCCGACAGACGGCCCACGCCCGTAAGGGCCCCTGCCAGGGCCCACCTCGGGCCCTGGCGCCCGCAAGGGCCCTGGCACCAGCTAGGGCACCGGCTCCCGCAAGAGCCCCGGCCCCCGGCCGGGCTCCTGCTCCAGCGAGGATCCCCACTCCCGCAGGGCCCAAGCCAGGCAAATGGTGCCCCATACACCAGACCAGATGGCACGATCTCACGGAGTGTCGTATGGTCAACGGCCTCATCGAGCAGCGCCAGAGGGAGCGCGACGAGTCCTGCGGGGGAGGCGACGCTGAGGTCGCCCCCGACAACGCCGAGCTCGTCTTTCAGGAGCCCGAGCATGCCGTCGCCTTCATCGACGGAGGCGCCTACACGCCTTCCTCGCGCCGTGGCATCAAGGTCATGCGGCGCGAGGTGTGCTCGGCAACCCCGAGCGAGAAGGCCGCTAGGCCCCTGAGGTGGTCGGACGCCCCGATCACGTTCAGCATTGCCGATCACCCTGCGAGTACTGCAGCCGTGGGGCGACTACCCCTGGTGGTGTCCCGCACCGTCTGCAATGTCAAGGTCGGCAGAGTGCTGATCGATGGTGGTGCAGGCCTCAACCTCCTCTCCAAGGAGGCTTTTGAGAAGCTACAGGTGTCCTCCAGGCGCCTAAGGCCATCGCTCCCCTTCTGCGGAGTGACCCCCGGGCACTCCCTGCCCCTCAGGCAGGTCGAGCTACCCGTGACCTTTGGGAGTTGGGACAACTTCCGCACGGAGAGCGTCCTCTTCGAGGTCGCGGAGCTCCCCCTCCCCTACAACGCCATCCTCGGGCGTTCAGCGCTCGCCAAGTTCATGATGGCCGTGCATTATGCGTATCTCATGATGGCCGTGCATTATGCCGGGCCCAGCGGGCCCCATCTCCGTGATCACCGACTCCGGCGGCGCCGTCTCCTGCGCCGAGCAGTTGTACATGGCTCTGGTTTCAGCGCGGGCCGAGGTCGAAGGCTGCACAAGGGGCCCGGGACCCTCTTCATCCAAACCCCGACTCGCCGCCGACGCCTCTGTTCCTACGAAGGAGGTCGTGGTGGGCGAAGGTGCTACCCAGGTCGTCCGGATCGGCGGTGACCTGGGCAGCAAATAGGAAAGCGCGCTCGTCACCTTCCTCTGGCTTAACGCAGATGAGTTTGCCTGGCAACCGTCCGACATGCCCGGGATCCCTAAGGAGGTGATCGAGCATCACTTGGCGGTGCGCCCGGACGCCCGCCCGGTGAAGCAGAAGGTCCGGCGGCAGGCGCCTGAGCGCCAGTAGTTTATCCGGGAGCAGGTCAGCAAGCTCCTTGACGCCGGATTTATCCGAGATGTCCTCCACCCCGACTGGCTGGCAAATCCAGTCATCGTCCCGAAGGCCAACGGCAAGCTCCGCATGTGTGTGGACTACACCGACCTAAATAAGGCTTGCCCTAAAGATCCCTTTCCCTTACCTCGCATTGATCAAATTGTAGATGCAACTGCGGGATGCGATCTTTTATGCTTTTTAGATGCAAACTCTGGGTATCACCAGATCCGCATGGCCGTAGGGGACGAGGAAAAAACTGCTTTTACCACTCCGGTGGGGACTTACTGTTATATGTCAATGCCTTTTGGTTTGCGCAACGCTGGATCCTCTTTCCAGCGCGCCATTCGCATTACTCTTGATTCACAGGTTGGCTGCAACGTCGAGGCTTACATCGACGATCTCGTGGTCAAAACCCAAGACCGCGCCACCCCGCTCGAGGACCTTGCCGAGACTTTCAACAGTCTCCGCACCACCCGCCTCAAGCTCAACCCCGAGAAGTGCGTCTTCGGGGTCCCGGCGGGCAAGCTCCTCGGTTTCTTGGTTTCTGGCCGAGGAATCAAGGCCAATCCAGAGAAGATCCGGGCCATCGAGCAGATGCGACCCCCGACTCGACTCAAAGAGGTCCAGCGTCTCGCCGGCTGCATGGCGGCCCTCGGGCACTTCATCTCCAAGCTCGGGGAGCGAGGGCTCCCCCTCTTCAAACTTCTGAAGAAGACCGGTCGTTTCGACTGGACGCTGGAGGCCGAGCAGGCATTCCGCGATCTGAAGAAGTACCTCACCTCGCCACCTGTGCTGGTGGCTCCCTCTGAAGGTGAGCCCCTACTGCTCTACGTTTCGGCCACTCCTCAGGTCGTGAGCATGGTGCTGGTGGTGGAGCGTGATGAGTGCGCGGGGCCAGGTGCTGGGTCCCAGCTCCCAGTGGCCCCCGAGCACTCACCCGTCCTCGCGGCTCCCCCCGAGCAAGGGGTCGAGCCCGAGCACTCTGCTCCTCCCGACCAGGGAGTCGAGCCCGAGCACCCGGCCAGCCCCGACCATGCCGCCGAGCCTGGGGTTTGTAGCAGCCCCTCGGGTAAAGCCACCGTCCGGGCCCGCCGGGTACAGCGACCGGTGTACTTCATCAGTGAAGTCCTCCGGGAGGCTAAAACAAGGTATCCCCAGGCTCAGAAGCTGCTCTACGCCATGCTCATCGCTTCCCGAAAGCTGCGCCACTACTTTCAGGCGCACAAGGTCTCGGTGGTTACCACGTATCCACTGGGACCCATTCTTCGGAACTGGGAAGGCATCGGGCGTGTTGTCAAGTGGGCAGTGAAGCTGGCGGAATTCGACCTACACTTTGTCAGTCGCCAGGCGATCAAAAGCCAGGCGCTCTCCGACTTTGTGGCAGAATGGACACCCGTCCCCGAGGTCATCCCAGAAGAGATCTCTGCCTATCCCGTGCACGACGCGCCCGGGTACTGGGTCATGCACTTCGACGGCTCCCTCTCGCTGAAAGGCGCAGGGGCCGGAGTGGTTCTCACCTCCCCAACGGGTGAAGAGCTCCGGTACGTCGTGCAGTTGCAGTTCCGCGCGTCCAAAAACATGGCGAAATATGAAGGTCTCATCACCGGCCTCCGGGCTGCGGTGGGGCTCGGGATTCGTCGCCTCCTGGTCAAAGGGGACTCCCAACTGGTGGTCAACCAGGTATCCAAGGAGTACCAGTGCACGGATCCTCAAATGGCGGCGTACGTGGCAGCGGTCAGGAAGTTGGAGAGGCGTTTCGATGGCCTCGAGTTGCGGCACATCTCTCGCCGCGACAACACTCTCGCCGACGAGCTCTCCCGCCTGGCCTCCTCTCGTGCGCGCGTCCCTGTCGGAGTCTTTGAAGAAAGACTCGCACGGCCTTCCGTCCTGCGTGCCGAACAGGATGAAGGGGAAACCTCGAACTCAATTCAGGGGACCCCGGCGGTGCCCTCAGTGGGAAGCCCCGTCAGGGTGCCGCCGTCCGGCAAGTGCGCTGCACTCGCTGAATGTTCTCAAGATGCCTCGTGGATGTCTGACATCCGAGGGTACTTGAAGGAAAAGTTCCTTCCCGGGGATGAGGCGTCTGCCGAAAGAGTTGCTCGGCAGTCCAGACGCTATGCCATAGTAGATGGGGATCTCTACCGGCATAGCGCAGGAGGTGTCCTCCTGAGATGCATCTCCCGGGCAGAAGGCGGCGATCTTCTCGCTGAGATCCACGAGGGCGAGTACGGTGGCCATTCATCGTTCTGCACGCTGGTCGGGAAGGCCTTCCGGCAAGGTTTCTACTGGCCTACAGCTCTCCAGGATGCTTCCGAGCTGGTTCGGCGCTGCAGGGCGTGCCAGTTCCACGCAAAGCAGATTCACCAGCCAGCTCAGGCTCTTCACACCATCCCCCTGTCATGGCCTTTCGCGGTCTGGGGGTTGGACATTCTGGGTCCATTCCCCCGAGCAATCGGGGGCTATGCGTACCTATACGTCGCCATCGACAAGTTCACCAAGTGACCGAAGGCGGTCCCAGTCCTCAAGGTGACCAAAAACACGGCGCTCCAGTTTATCCGCGGCATCACCAGTCGCTTTGGCGTCCCGAACCGGATCATCACCGACAACAGCACCAGTTCACGAGTGCCCTGTTCGGGGACTACTGCAAAGACCTCGGCATCAAGCTCTGCTTCGCCTCCATCGCTCATCCTCGGAGTAACGGGCAAGTCGAGCGCGCCAACGCGGAGATACTGAAGGGCCTCAAAACCCGGACCTATAACGTGCTCGCCAAGCACGGGAAGGGATGGGTGGACGAGCTGCCCACCGTGCTATGGGCTAATCGGACCACGCCAAGCCGCGCCACCGAGGAGACTCCGTTCTTCCTCGTCTATGGCGCTGAGGTGGTCCTCCCCTCCGAGCTCACTTTAAGCTCCCCTCGGGTGCATGCATATTCTGAGGGTGAGCAGGAGCAGCAAAGGCGCGACGACGTTGACTACCTGGAAGAGCGCTGGTGGCGTGCCGCCATCCAGGCGACTCGGTACCAGCAGAGTCTGCGGCGATATCATCTGCGCCATGTCCGGGCCCGGTCTCTCAAGGTGGGGGACCTAGTTCTCCGACGCGTCCAGTCGCGCGAAGGAAAGAATAAGCTGTCCCCCATGTGAGAAGGTCCCTTCACCGTGATCGGGGTCCCACGAGAAGGTTCTTTCAGGTTGGCGGCAGAGGATGGGCAGCCGCTCCCGAACCCGTGGAACATCGAGCACCTGCGTAGGTTCTACCCGTAGCTGGCCGTGCTCGCGTCGCAGGTCAACCAGGCCGGGGGCTTCCCCCCGCCCAAGTTGACCGGGGGCTACCACCCATTGGGTAAGTCACCCAAACTTGTAAAATTTGTAAATTCAATATCTCAATATTCAGTCGTTTGCCCATTTCTTTTTCCTGGATTCCGTATGTTTAATCTGTCTGATGAGATGCTCGATTGTGCGAGAAAAAAGTTTGCTCTCTTATTTTTCCCGCTGATAAAAGAATCCCAATCGGTATGCATGCGGGCAGTTGCCGCTGACTTACGTCCAACATGGTAGGCTGTGGTGTTCGGTGTCGTGGCAGGCTCCCGGGCACTACCGAGTTCCGGGGCGCTCTGGGTAATCCTATCGCTCGAGCTGCTCGAGTAGTCCGGAGCCCAGGCCCCCGGGACGGGCTATCGGTGCTCGGTCTGGTCTGTCATATCCGGGCGCCACCGGACCATAGGACCTCTGGGTTATGCCTCTCTCTGCTCTCGTCCGCCGGTTTGGGCATTCAAGAGGTCTCGGGTTGGAAACGAGAGCAGTCTATAACAAGTACCGCACTGACAGAGCGCACTAGGCAAAGAAAGTCACAGGCCGATAATCAAGAGCAGCTCGACCACGAGGGCCTCGATGCCCAGGTCGCTGATCGGCCCCAAGGGTCCTCGGGTGGTCCTACCGCTTAGGCATAAGTGGTCGAGATCACCCGACCCCGGGATCCTCATGTGCCCCTTGACGCTCGGGCACTCCGGCTGAAGGAACCATGTCCCCGGGCACCCCGAGCTCGGAAGCACACGCTCCCCCTAGATCGGTTGGCCGCAAGGCCGACAGCGTCGGTGAGTGGTTAAATTCAAAAAAATTTGCGTTCAATAATATTATGTTCCCGAGTCGTCCTCGGGGGCCCTCGCATTTTAATCTGCTCGGCGAAATGATCTCCTCGCGCACAAAACCCTTCCGTGCGTCTACTTTTTCCTGGAACGACAGAGCGGTTCATAGAAAGGTGTACCGCGCGTACGGTAATGTCCGTCCGAAGCCCTTCGTGGTGGTCGTGGTGTTCGGCCCGCTTTTAAGGACCCCGAGCACTACCGAGTCCCTGGGTGCCCTGGGTAATCCTATCACTCGAGCCACTCGAGTAGTCCGGAGCCTAGGCCTCAGGGGCGGGCTGTCAGTGCTCGGTTCGGACCACCGAACCACGAGGACTCTTGGTCACATTTCCGCCCGCGCGCGTCTCCGGTCTACGGACTGAGTGGTCGCGAGGTGAAAAAGTATTCACCGGTCATGGTGTGTTCCGTGCTAGATTGATCCATCTCCCGAGCAAGGAAGTTCGTGTCTTTGTCTTTTGACTTAGACGATGCGGACTCGCGAGGGCTCGGGGGCTGAACGCGCCAAGAACGACGATCGGGACGACTTCGTTCTCGGGGATGGAAAGGTCGGGAACTGTCCGACTGAGTACTCCCCTGGGCTTCAAGGCAAAACATCGGAAGGAACACTAAGTACTCAAGAACACTGGAGTTGCGAGCCCAAAGAAAAGCTGCCATTATATTCACAAGGAAAATACAAGCATTTCTGAGGGATCACTCCCATATTTACATCCGTCCAAGACAACAACAAAAGAAAAAGAAACTACTACAAAAAGCCTAGTCGGCGGCAGAGGCGGTGTCCGAGTCATCTGGGTCATCCCCGGGGGCTGGCGGCGGCAGCACTTCCCGCCTAAAACCGGCCGCCACTTCGGCAGCGGTACTCCGAACCGCTTCCCGGGCGGCCTCTCCAGCGGGAAGTTTGGGTCTCTGCTTCGGTAGCAGGCCAGGACGTGCTCGGACACCGCGTGGGCCAAGCCGCGTCCTTCCCGGGCGGCGAGTTCCTGGACGGCCCAGGGCAGCGCCTCGAGGCGCTCACAGACCTGCTGAAGCCCTAGGACTTGTCGTGCGGGGCTGTCACTCTTCTTGTCCTCGACGAGTCGCCCGAGACCAGCCTTCTCCACGGCCCGCCGCATCCGCCGAAGTATGTCCTCCAACATTTGTTGCAGGTTGACCCGCGAGACGAAGGCAGTCTCAAGCTTCTCCTTTGCAGCCCGCAGCTGCGCCTCGAGTCCCTGGCCCAACCGGGCCAGAAGAAACGCGTTGGTTGCAGAGCCGGCGTCTTGCTTTGTCTGCGCCACCAGTTCGGACAAGGCGCGCTCACGGGCGCTTAGCTCCGCCTCGTGTTTCGCGTTCTCCTCCTCCCTGGTGGCGGCGGCCGCTACCGCCGCGGCAGCCTCCCCCTCTCGGCGGGTTAGCTCCCCCTCCCGATGGGCCAGCACGTCCTCTTGGTGGGCTAGCGAGTCCTCCCGGGCACCCAGATCCGCCGCCGTGATCTCATTGTCCACCTACCGAAGGGAGATGTCCTCCTCCAACCGGCGGATATCTTCTCTGATCTTTCGGAGGTCGTCTTCCCAACGCTGGAGGTCAGCGCGCGTCTGTTCGGCCTCGCCCTCCCGGCGGGTCAGCTCAGCCCGGAGCTCCTCCGCCGCCTTCTCGCGGACTGCGACCGCTGCCTCCCTCTCCTGCGCCTGCCCCGCCCTGGCAAGGGCCTCGGCAGCCTGCTGCCGCGACGCTTGAACCAAGTGGGCGGCGTCTTCTCGCTCCCGTGCGGCTTCGGCGCGGGCGACCTTCAAAATCTCCCGTTCCCGCGCGACCTCCGCGCGGGTATCTTCCAGGAGTTTCTGCTCCCGTGCGGCCGCCGCGCGGGCCCCTTCCTGGGCACTCGCAAGTTGCGCCCTCTCCAGGATCAGCCGGGCACGCTCTGCTTCGAGATGCCCCTCCTTCGCGTCCACTGCCGCGCCCAGCCGCCCGACCGCCACCTGGACGCCCTCGATCGAGGCCAGGAGGGGGTCGCAGGGGTAGGCCGGTCTCGGGCGACTCGTCGAGGACAAGAAGAGTGACAGCCCCGCACGACAAGTCCTAGGGCTTCAGCAGGTCTGTGAGCGCCTCGAGGCGCTGCCCTGGGCCGTCCAGGAACTCGCCGCCCGGGAAGGACGCGGCTTGGCCCACGCAGTGGCCGAGCACGTCCTGGCCTGCTACCGAAGCAGAGACCCAAACTTCCCGCTGGAGAGGCCGCCCGGGAAGCAGTTCGGAGTACCGCTGCCGAGGTGGCGACTGGCTTTAGGCGGGAAGCGCCGCCGCCGCCAGCCCCCGGAGATGACCCAGACGACTCGGATACCGACTCCGCCGCCGATTAGGCTTTTCGCAGTAGTTTCCTTTTCTTTTGCTGTTGTCTTGGATGGATGTAAATATGGGAGTGATCCCTTAGAAATGCTTGTATTTTCCTTGTGAATATAATGGCAGCTTTTCTTTGGGCTCGCAACTCCAGTGTTCTTGAGTACTTGGTGTTCCTTACGATGTTTTGCCTTGAAGCCCCGGGGAGTACTCAGTCGGACCGTTCCTGACCTTTCCATCCCCGAGAACGAAGTCGTCTCGATCGTCATTCTTGGCGCGTTCAGCCCCCGAGCCCTCGCGAGTCCGCATCGTCTAAGTCAAAAAACAAAGACACGAACTTCCTTGCTCGGGAGATGGATCGATCCAGCACGGAACACGCCATGACCGGTGAATACTTTTTCACCTCGCGACCACTCGGTCAGTAGACTGGAGACGTGCGCGGGCGGAAATGTGACCAAGAGTCCCCGTGGTTCGGTGGTGCCCAGGCTTAAGATGGACCGGACCGAGCACTGACAGCCCGCCCCTGAGGCCTAGGCTCCGGACTACTCGAGTGGCTCGAGCGATAGGATTACCCAGGGCACCCAGGAACTCGGTAGTGCTCGGGGTCCTTAAAAGCGGACCGAACACCATGGCCACCACGAAGGGCTTCGGACGGACATTACCGTACGTGCGGTACACCTTTCTACGAACCGTTCTGTCGTTCCAGGAAAAAGTAGACACACGGTAGGGTTTTGTGTGCGAGGAGATCATCTCACCGGGCAGATTAAAATGCAAGGGCCCCCGAGGATGACTCGGGAACAGAGTATTATTGAACGCAAATTTGTCTGAATTTAACCACTCACCGGACAGCTATCGGCCTTCCGGCCAACCGATCCAGGAGGAGCGTGTGCATCCGAGCTCGGGGTGCCCGGGGACTTAGTTCCTTCAGCCGGAGCGCCCGAGCGTTAAGAGGCACATGAGGATCCCGGGGTCGAGTGATCTCGACCACTTATGCCTAAGCGGTAGGAGCACCCGAGGACCCTTGGGGCCGATCAGCGACCTAGGCATCGAGGCCCTCGTGGTCGAGCTTCTCTTGATTGTCGGCCTGTGACTTAAGAGAGAATAGGGAATTTCTTTTCCTGGTGCGCTCTATCAGTGCGGTACTTGTTATAGACTGCTCTCGTTTTCGACCCGAGACCTCTCGAATACCCAAACCGGCGGACGAGAGCAGACAGAGGCATAACCCAGAGGTCCTATGGTCCGGTGGTGCCCGGGTATGACAGACCAGACTGAGCACCGACAGCCCGTCCTGGGGGCCTGGGCTCCGGACTACTCGAGCAGCTCGAGCGATAGGATTACCCAGAGCGCCCCGGAACTCGGTAGTGCCTGGGAGCCTGCCACGACACCGAACACCACAGCCTACCATGTCGGACGTAAGTCAGCGGCAACTGCCCGCATGCATACTGATTGGGATTCTTTTATCAGCGGGGAAAATGAGGGAGCGAACTTTTTCTCGCACAATTGAGCATCTCACCAGACAGGTTAAACATACGGAATCCAGGAAAAAGAAATTGACATACGACTAAATATTGAGGTATTGAATTTACAAATTTTACAGTTTGGGTGACTTACCCAATGGGCGGTGGCCCCCGGTCAACTTGGGCGGGGGGAAGCCCCCGGCCTGGTTGACCTGAGGCGCGAGCACGACCGTCTATGGGTAGAACCTGCGCAGGTGCTCGATGTTCCATGGGTTCGGGAGCGGCTGCCCATCCTCTGCCGCCAACCTGAAAGAACCTTCTCGCGGGACCCCGATCACGGTGAAGGGACCTTCCCACATAGGGAACAGCTTATTCTTTCCTTCGCGCGACTGGACGCGTCGGAGAACTAGGTCCCCCCACCTCAGGAGATCGGGCCCGGACATGACGCAGATGGTATCACCGCAGACTCTGCTGGTACTGAGCCACCCGGACGGCGGCACGCCGCCGGCGCTCTTCCAGGTAGTCAACGTCATTGCGCCTTTGCTGCTCCTGCTCACCCTCAGAATATGCATGCACCCGAGGGGAGCCTCGAGTGAGCTCGGAGGGGAGGACCGCCTCAGCGCCGTAGACGAGGAAGAATGGAGTCTCCCCGGTGGCGCGGCTTGGCGTGGTCCGATTAGCCCATAGCACGGCGGGCAGCTCGTCCACCCATCCCTTCCTGTGCTTGGCGAGCACGTTATAGGTCCGGGTTTTGAGGCCCTTCAGTATCTCCGCGTTGGCGCGCTCAACTTGCCTGTTACTCCAAGGATGAGCGACGGAGGCGAAGCAGAGCTTGATGCCGAGGTCTTCGCAGTAGTCCCTGAACAGGGCACTCGTGAACTGGGTGCCGTTGTCGGTGATGATCCGGTTCGGGACGCCAAAGCGACTGGTGATGCCGCGGATAAACTGGAGCACCGTGTTTTTGGTCACCTTGAGGACTGGGACCGCCTCCGGCCACTTGGTGAACTTGTCGATGGTGACGTAGAGGTACGCATAGCCCCCGATTGCTCGGGGGAATGGACCCAGAATGTCCAACCCCCAGACCGCGAAAGGCCATGACAGGGGGATGGTGTGAAGAGCCTGAGCTGGCTGGTGAATCTACTTTGCGTGGAACTGGCACGCCTTGCAGCGCCGAACCAGCTCGGAAGCATCCTGGAGAGCTGTAGGCCAATAGAAACCTTGCCGGAAGGCCTTCCCGACCAGCGTGCGGAACAATGAATGGCCACCGCACTCGCCCTCGTGGATCTCAGCGAGAAGATCGCCGCCTTCTGCCCGGGAGATGCATTTCAGGAGGACACCTCCTGCGCTACGCCAGTAGAGATCCCCATCTACTATGGCATAGCGTCTGGACTGCCGAGCAACTCTTTCGGCAGACGCCTCATCCCCGGGAATGAACTTTTCCTTCAAGTACCCTCGGATGTCAGACATCCACGAGGCATCTTGAGAACATTCAATGAGTGCAGCGCACTCGCCGAACGGCGGCACCCTAACAGGGCTTCCCACTGAGGGCACCGCCGGGGTCCCCTGAATTGAGTTCGAGGTTTCCCCTTCGTCCTGTTCGGCAGGCAGGACGGAAGGCCGTGCGAGTCTTTCTTCAAAGACTCCGACAGGGACGTGCGCATGGGAGGAGGCCAGGCGGGAGAGCTCGTCGGCCAGAGTGTTGTCACAGCGAGGGATGTGCTGTAACTCCAGGCCATCGAAACGCCTCTCCAGCTTCCTGACCGCTGCCACGTACGCCGCCATTTGAGGATCCGTGCACTGGTACTCCTTGGATACCTGGTTGACCACCAGTTGGGAGTCCCCTTTGACCAGGAGGCGACGAATCCCGAGCCCCACCGCAGCCCGAAGGCCGGCGATGAGACCTTCATATTCCGCCATGTTGTTTGATGCGCGGAACTGCAACTGTACGACGTACCGGAGCTCTTCACCCGTTGGGGAGGTGAGAACCACTCCGGCCCCTGCGCCTTTCAGCGAGAGGGAGCCATCGAAGTGCATGACCCGGTACCCAGGCGCGTCGTGCCCGGGATACGCAGAGATCTCTTTTGGGACGATCTCGGGGACGGGTGTCCACTCTGCCACGAAGTCAGAAAGCGCCTGGCTTTTGATCGCCTGGCGACTGACAAAGTGCAGGTCGAATTCCGCCAGCTCCACTGCCCACTTGACAACACGCCCGGTGCCTTCCCGGTTCCGGAGAATGGGTCCCAGTGGATACGTGGTAACCACCGAGACCTTGTGCGCCTGAAAGTAGTAGCGCAGCTCCCGGGAAGCGATGAGCACGGCGTAGAGCAGCTTCTGAGCCTGGGGATACCTTGTTTTAGCCTGCTGGAGGACTTCACTGACAAAGTACACCGGTCGCTGTACCCGGCGGGCCCGGACGGCAGCTTTACCCGGGGGGCTGCTGCAGCCCCCAGGCTCGGCGGCACGGTCGGGGCTGGCCGGGTGCTCGGGCTCGACTCCCTGATCGGGAGGAGCAGAGTGCTCAGGCTCGACCCCTTGCTCGGGGGGAGCCGCGAGGACAGGTGAGTGCTCGGGGGCCACTGGGAGCTGGGACCCAGCACCTAGCCCCACGCACTCGTCGCGCTCCACCACCAGCACCATGCTCACGACCTGAGGAGTGGCCGAAACGTAGAGCAGTAGGGGCTCACCTTCGGAGGGAGCCACCAGCACGGGTGGCGAGGTGAGGTACTTCTTCAGATCGCGGAAGGCCTGCTCGGCCTCCGGCGTCCAGTCGAAATGTCCGGTCTTCTTCAGAAGTTTGAAGAGGGGGAGCCCTCGCTCCCCGAGCTTGGAGATGAAGCGCCCGAAGGCCGCCATGCAGCCGGCGAGACGCTGGACCTCTTTGAGTCGAGCCGGGGGTCGCATCTGCTCGATGGCCCGGATCTTCTCTGGATTGGCCTCGATTCCTTGGCCAGAAACCAAGAAACCGAGGAGCTTGCCCGCCGGCACCCCGAAGACGCACTTCTCGCGGTTGAGCTTGAGGTGGGTGGTGTGGAGACTGTTGAAAGTCTCGGCAAGGTCCTCGAGCAGGGTGGCACGGTCCCGGGTTTTGACCACGAGATCGTCGATGTAAGCCTCGACGTTGCGGCCAACCTGTGAATCAAGAGTAATACGAATGGCGCGCTGGAAAGAGGATCCAGCGTTGCGCAAACCAAAAGGCATTGACATATAACAGTAAGTCCCCACCGGAGTGGTAAAAGCAGTTTTTTCCTCGTCCCCTACGGCCATGCGGATCTGGTGATACCCAGAGTTTGCATCTAAAAAGCATAAAAGATCGCATCCCACAGTTGCATCTACAATTTGATCAATGCGAGGTAAGGGGAAGGGATCTTTAGGGCAAGCCTTATTTAGGTCGGTGTAGTCCACACACATGCGGAGCTTGCCGTTGGCCTTTGGGACGATGACTGGATTTGCCAGCTAGTCGGGGTGGAGGACCTCTCGGATAAATCCGGCATCAAGGAGCTTGCTGACCTGCTCCCAGATAAACTCCTGGCGCTCAGGCGCCTGCCGCCGGACCTTCTGCTTCACCGGGCGAGCGTCCGGGCACACCGCCAAGTGATGCTCGATCACCTCCCTAGGGATCCCGGGCATGTCGGATGGTTGCCAGGCAAACACGTCTGCGTTAGCCCGGAGGAAGGTGACGAGCGCGCTTTCCTATTTGCTGCCCAGGTCACCGCCGATCCGGACGACCTGGGTAGCGCCTTCGCCCACCACGACCTCCTTCGTTGGAACAGAGGCGTCGGCGGTGACCTAGCGCGCCAGCTGTCGGAGGATGAACTCCTGTCGCAGGGATCCTGAGAGACCCCTTTTTAGAGATTCGGCCGGGGGGATGATCCTGAATGAGTTCATCGGAGAAATAAATGGAAGTGGAAATAAATGCAACGGCCGGTGGTGGGGGATGATCGACCTAGTGCAAAGAGAAATAAATGCACCGGAGTTTAGACAGGTTCGGGCCGCACGGGGGCGTAATACCCTACTCCTGTGTGGATGCAATATCCTTCCCTGAAGGGGATCCCTCAGGGATATGTCTGGTTACAAGAATATATTTGTCTAACTGAGAGCTTGAGGCCCCCTTGTTCTAGCTCTACTCAAGCTTGCTGGCGGTGTTCTTCGGCTAAGTGTGGCACGGTCGATTGCTTTGAGTCAATCCGGTGTCTTCGTCTATCTTTGGATGTTTTTCTCGTGTGTTCAGGGTTTACCTTGGATCTACCTTCAGGGGGCCTTCTTCTCTATCTGTCCGCCCATCCTTTTATGCACTCACCGGCCACGACATACCCCGAACGGGAAAGAGGGGGCACATGTTCCAAGACACGACAACTGAGAAAGGCGTAATCATTTCCTCTGGGTGAAGTGACAGGGGCGGTGGAAAAACACGGCGCACGTCTGCCCACCCGTCACTGTGGACACCCTGGCGCCGGGCGTCGTTGAGAGGGCCCACCGGGCAGCCATAGAGGCACCCGGCGCGCCCACCCTGTCTTGTTCCTCTGCCAGGGCAGGGTGGCAGGTGGAACGCTTTGATCCTGGCAACGTTATCCCGAGATACACCGGATGATACGGGACGGGACCCGTGCAATTAATGGCCCCACGCCCCTCTGCCAAAGCATGGCAGGGACTGACACTGCGGCGGGAGCAGTTGGGGATGTCAGGATGTCAGGCCGCGCATGCCCATTAAATGCGGCCTTGGACCTCTGACTGGTTGACACCTCGTCGGCGGGCCCCTCGGGGGCCCTTCTGGGTCGTCGGGGCATCGGGTGCTCTCGCGCGAACCTTCGGGGAACCGAGTGCTCGGGGGCTGCCACGTGCAACCCCGAGCACCCTCTCCCGAGCGCCTTTGCATGAACCTTCGGGGAACCGAGTGCTCGGGGGCTGCCACGTGCAGCCCCGAGCACTCTCTCCCGAGTAGTTTTGTAGAACCTTCGGGGAACCGAGCGCTCGGGGGCTGCCACGTGCAGCCCCGAGCACTTCTGTAGAACCTTCGGGGAACCGAGTGCCCGAGGGCTGCCACGTGCAGCCCTGAGCACTCTCTCCCGAGCACTTCTGAAGAACCTTCGGGGAACCGAGTGCTCGGGGGCTGCCACGTGCAGCCCCGAGCACTCTCTCCCGAGCACTTCTGTAGAACCTTCGGGGAACCGAGTGCTCGGGGGCTGCCACGTGCAGCCCCGAGCACTCTCTCCCGAGCACTTCTGTAGAACCTTCGGGGAACCGAGTGCTCGGGGGCTGCCACATGCAGCCCCGAGCACTCTCTCCCGAGCACTTCTGAAGAACCTTCAGGGAACCGAGTGCTCGGGGGCTGCCACGTGCAGCCCCGAGCGCTCTCTCCCGAGCATTTCTGACCATCGGGGGACTAGGGTACTTGGGGGCGAGCGGGCACCTCCCCGAGCACTTTCTTCCCGGTACTTGGACTCTGCGGGTCATCGGGGAACTGGGGTGCTCGGGGACCAGAGGCTGTGGCCCCGAGCACCTTCTCCCGGAACTTAGATTTTCCTTATCCCGCAAGAGGGACCTCGCAGGATGGTGACACGTGGCGGATGGCTGGCCTGGCCTCAGGACTCAGGGACCCCCGGTTCCTGATATACCGACAACACCGGTCAAGGATCGAGCAACATCGGCCTATGTTTCAGTTGTGGCAACTTCGGGCACCTTGCCAACAAGTGTCCCAAGAGACAATAGGGCCAAGAACAGGCCCAGGGCAACAACAATCAGCAATAGCAGCCTCGACAAAATGCGATGCATGGTCGAGTCAATCACGTTATAGTGGAAGAAGCCTAGGATGCTCCTGATGTAGTGTTGGGTATGTTTTCTGCAAACTCTCACCCTGCTACAGTTTTGTTCGATTCTGGTGATATGCATTCTTTCATATCATTTTAGTTTGTGAATACATATAAATTTCCAAGAGCATTAATGAAAAATTGGGTGCTAGTTAGTTCTCCTGGAGGAGAAATGGAATCAAGGCATATATGCCCTAAAATAAGTATATGCATAAGTGGGGTAGACATTCTTACCTATCTCATCATTCTGGATTCCAAGGGAATTGATATCATACTGGGAACGAACTGGCTGGCCAAGTACAATGAAATCATTGGATGTGCCACAAAGTCAGTCAGTTGACACACACATATGGTACTAAGGTGGAATTTCAAGCCATGAGAGAGTTAACTATCAACGCCAATCTCAACAAGGCCAATGCAGTGAAAGATAGTAGAGTGGTTAGTGAAATTCCAGACATCTTCCCGAAGGATTTGCCAAGTATGCCACCTGATCGCGAAATTGAGTTCACCATTGAATCAGTTGGTTGAGCTCAAGGAGCAAATCCAAGAGCTACTAGACAAAGGGTTTATCTGCCCCAGTTCTTCACCCTGGGGAGCCGTAGTTATCTTCGTATCGAAGAAGGATGGAACCCAAAAGATGTGTATAGATTATCAAGCCCTGAATGAAGTAACAATCAAGAACAAGTATCCTCTATCCCGCATTGAAGATCTGTTTGACCAGTTGAAAGGAGCATGTGTGTTCTCCAAGATCAATCTTCGGTCTAGGTATCATCAGCTAAAGATTCGTGCTTCGGATATTCCAAAGACGGCATTTGTTACTCGGTATGTTCTATACGAGTACATAGTAATGTCTTTCGTGTTGACCAATGCCCCAGCTTACTTCATGTATTTTATGAATAAGGTATTCATGGAGTATTTAGACAAGTTTTTTGTGGTATCTCTTGATGACATTCTGGTTTACTCCAAGAATGAAGAAGAGCACGAGGAACATCTAAGAATGGTATTTCAGAAACTTAGAGAAAACCAGTTGTATGCTAAACTGAGCAAATGTGAGTTTTGGTTGAAGGAAGTTCCCTTCCTTGGTCATCTAAGAATGGTATCAGCAAGAGGTGTGTCTGTAGACCCATCCAAAGTGAGATATGTTCTGAACTGGAAACCACCACAGAATATTTTTGAGATCTGCAGTTTCTTGGGTCTAGCAGGATACTATCATCGGTTTATAGAAGATTTCTCCAAGATGGCGAAGCCAATGACAGAACTGCTAGAAAAAGAATCAGAGTTCAAGTGGACCGCCGCTCGAGAAGCCAGTTTCAATGAGTTGAAGAAAAGATTGACCTCAGCACCAGTATTGATCATGCCTGACACTCAGAAGCCGTTCTCTGTGTATTGCGATGCATCTCATCAAGGTTTGGGTTATGTGCTCATTCAAGAAGGTCATGTTGTAGCATATGCATCCAGACAGTTAAGGAAGCATGAAGAGAACTACCCGACACATGACTTGGAGCTAGCCACAGTAGTTCATGCACTCAAGATCTGGAGACATTATCTGATAGGTCAAAGGTGTGAGATCTATTCAGATCATAAGAGCTTGAAGTATATCTTCACCCAACCAGATCTTAATCTCATACAACGCGGATGGTTAGAACTCATCAAGGATTACAACATGGGAATCAACTATCACCCAGGAAAGGCAAATGTAGTGGCTGATGCCTTGAGCGGAAAATCTCAAGTCAACGCTATAACTCTTCAAGAGAAGAGTCTTGAGCTATACAAAGAGTTCGAGAAGTTGAATCTGGGAATGGTGTGTAACACCGAGATAGTTACAATTAAAAATAGGATCAACGCTTGAACAAGATATAAGGAAGGGTCAGCTTGAGGATGAAAAGATTTTAGAAATCAAGCAGTTGATCAAAGTTGGCAAAGCCCCATATTTCACTGAAGATGAGCAAGGTATAGTGTGGTACAATGACATGATATGTGTTTCGGATATAAAGGCTATTCAGGATACAATTTTAAAAGAAGCTCATGATTCAGCATATTCCATTCACCCAGGGAGTACCAAGATATATTAGGATCTTAAAGATCATTATTGATGGTACGGAATGAAAGGTGCAGTAGCAGAGTACGTGGCTTTGTGTGATATCTATCAACGAGTCAAAGCCGAGCATCAGAGACCAATAGGTCTGGTACAGCCATTGAAAGTACCTGAATGGAAGGGGGAAGAAATCAGCATGGACTTCATAATGGGTCTACCTCGAACTCAGTCAGGATATGATTCTAAATGGGTCATAGTTGACCGGTTGACAAAAGTAGCTCACTTCGTTCCATTCAAAGAATCCTATCGAGGTCCGAAACTAGCTGAGTTATATATGTCCAGGATTGTGTGTTTGCATGTTGTACCCAAGATAATTGTATCTGATCGGGGTAGCCACTTTACCTCACGGTACTGGAAACGTCTACATGAATCTATGGATACAAGGTTGAATTTCAGCTCAGCATATCACCCGCAAACTGACGCATAGATAGAAAGAGCGAATCAAATTCTTGAAGACATGTTGAGAGAGTGTGCACTAAAGAACGGTAATAGTTGGGACAAGAATCTACCGTATGCGAAGTTCCTGTACAATAACAGTTATCAAGCTAGCCTCAAGATGTCTACTTTTGAAGCCTTATATGGAAGGAAGCGTAGAACCCTGTTGTTCTGGAACTAGACTGGGGAAAGCCAAGTTTTCAGCCCAGAAGTTCTGAGAGAAGCAGAAAGACAAGTGCAAGAGATTAGAAATAATCCGAATACTGCTCAATCAAGACAAAAGAGCTATGCAGATAATCAACGCCGAGAACTGACTTTCGAAGTAGCAGACTTCGTGTATCTCAAAGTATCATCGATTAGAGGTCTACGCAGATTCACGGTCAAAAGCAAGCTTTCACCTCGGTTTATTGGTTCATACAAGATATTGGGAAAACGAGGAGAAATAGCTTACCAGCTTGAGTTATCACCTCAACTCTGAAGAGTACACGATGTTTTCCATGTGTCACAGCGGAAAAAGTGTCTGAGTTCCTGAAGAGCAACTACTAGTAGAAGAACTGGATGTGCAAGAAGATCTCTCCTACTCAGAATATCCAATCAAAATTCTTGAGATATTAGAACGAATTACTAGAAATAGGCGAATTCGTATGTGCAAGATGCAGTGGAAGCATCACTCAGAAGAGAAAGCAACTTGGGAAAGAGAAGATGATCTGAAGGCCGAGTTTCCCCATCTCTTCTCCGTCATTCCAAATCTCAAGGGCGAGATTCAGCCTAAGGGGGGTAGGTTTGTAACACCCTAAAATTCACATTTTTGCAATAGTTTAAAATTTTGCTAGAATTTTAAATAGGAGTTGCAATTTTGTTCAAAAGAATAAATTAATTTCTAAATTTAAATTTGACATAGGTTATATAAGTTTGATGCATTCATACCATCATAGTTGCAATAGGATTTTATGCGTGGAAAAAGTTTGCAAAAGTTTGCTAGAAGTCGTTCATTTAAAACCCTTTTGAAAATAGATCAAAATCTTAAAAGAAAAAGGATTTCAAAATTGATAAATCCTCTCAGGCCGATTATTTTCCCCGGTACATTTCCTCCCTCCCCCTCTCTTCTTTCCTCTCCCAGCGTGGGAGGCCCGCTCCCTCCCCCACGTTGGGCTGCGCCCGAGCCGGCCTGCTGGCCCGCCTGAGCCACCCCCTCCCTCCTCTGTTCCGCAGTCGTGTGGGCCCGGCTGGAGCTGAGCCACAGGCTTCAGTTCTTCCTCCTCCCGCCAGCCCTCACCGCCCCCAAATCGCGCGCCGCCAGTTCAAATGCCGCCTCTCCAGTCTGTTTCTCGCCAGTTAAACCCCGCTACCGCAATCCCTGCCCCACAATCATTCCTCCCCGGCTGTTTTCCCCTCCTTAATCCCTCACAAATGAGGAAACCAACGCATTCAAGGAAATCAAGGCGCCGGTCAATCTTCTCGAATTCTGATTCCCTCCCTCTCTCATGTATTTAAGCTTCCTATTGTCTCCATGGCGACGTTCCACACATTTTCCCTTGTTTTCCCCTTTTCTTTCCGTTCAGAAATCATCCTCGGCGCTGACTTTTCTTCACTGCCGGTGAGTGACCTCCGCCGCACCATTTCTCTGTGTCCGCACCTCTTTTGACCTTCGTTCTTTCCCCTTTGGTGTCGTAGGGACTCCGGAAGCACACCCAGTTGCTCTTCGGCTTCTTCCCATCACCAAAGCACCATCACACCGAGCTCGGAGCCCCGCCGTCCGCTCTTCTTCGTCACCCACCACCCTCGGTCCTTCTCCTCCGGAAAGAAGCCTCGGTAAAGACTCCCTTTCACCTCCTCTCTTGTTTGCACTTATCCCCGTCAAATGATGTGGCTGGATGCGCTCCAGCGATGCACCGCCCAACCCACCTCCGTCAGCCGCTACTCGCCCGTGTTCACCACCGCCGGCCAAGCCCTCATTGAACCCCGGACATCGGATCTCAATCCAACAATCCTAATCGCATACCCCTTCAAACCTCAAAACCGGCCCACCAAAGACCCGTGGACCGACCTCCAGGCCATGGTCCACAGGCTCATAAACCATTTCCATCAGTCTTTCAATAGAAAAATAATCTGTAATGTTTTATGACGTCATAAATAATGTTTTAAATATAAAATTTATTCAATTTATTCTCCGAAAATCAAGTAAAATTTGCATGTAAGCCCCTGAAACATTACAACCTTATAACTTTTTGCGCGTAGCTCCGATTTGGGCAAATTTCGCACTCAAATGTTCATAGCAATGTGTAGAATCTTTTTATAGGGATATTACCTAGTTTTAGTACTATGTGCTGTACTGTTCTTAGTAGTTTCCTTTGTGTGCTTTTTGCGATTTGTCGTCTAGGAGGTGAGCAGTTCGGGAATCTTCAAGATAAAGTTTTTGAGGACTTTGAGCAACCCTCCGCTAAAGGCAAGTGTCCTTGAACATTTTTCCCCTATGTTTAGGATTCATGTGTAGTTAATTATTCCTTCTATGCATTCTTGTCTAAATTGGAATCCTATGTTAGGGTTTACGAGCTTTGTATGATTATTCATTGTCGCTGTTGTTTAACCATGGTTAAAATGGGTAGTATATGCTAGTGCAATCGTAGGTTGGGAAGATGTTAATCTTGACTAATGCCTATGCAACATAAATCAGGAGTGGTAATCTTTTGTAGCAACATGGTATAAGGATCCTATCAGGATAGTTGGTTTGAGGTGGTGCTATACGACAGGCTTGTGTTTGTTCCTATGTGGGGTCCCAAGGACCAGTTCTTGAACATGTAACCAAGTGAATCCGTACAACCACGAGGCCTATATGGGTATGGCCTGGCCAACTAATTAGCCTTCTCTCTAACTCTGTGGGCACCGTTGGATGGTTGAGTGGCACAAGAGGGGGCTTCTGCAGCGATGTAATCATATGTTAGCGATGAAACCTCAGTGGGTGCCTGCAAGTTGGCGGGAGCTTTGTAAAGGCCTTGTAGTGAGACTCTGACTCCACACCCTGGAACTGTGAAGCAACATGGGAATTACAGACTCATGGGGAAAGCTGTGCAAACTCTGCAGAGTATCGAACTGATCGGTCAGACGTGCTCGTGGACAAGAGCGGACTTGGACTTCTTCAAGATTAGATGGGATCAGGGTTTGGTATGGTTTGTTGGGTAGCCAGGTAATGGAATTACCTGGTAAGTCTTGGTAGTCGAATGGAATCCAATGAGTCAATCCTTTTTGTTATAGTGGTGTCTTCACACCTAGTAAATAGGATGCATGTTGTTGGAGTTATTAGGTTAAAGTTTTCTTAGTGCAATTAACTGTGTCTAACCTTTCCTTGCCTTAAGCCCCATGGCATGTTTTCCCCTCACTTGCGGAGTATATTTTTGTACTCACACCCGTTGTCCCTTCTCTTGCATTCTACCGCTATTCAGAAGCCGTCAATGAAGCTGCAACCTTTGATGAAGACGACTTCGACCCGGAGTTGCTGTTCTAGGCTAGAGTGCCCCCAGTTGACGCTTGTGGAAGATGGAAGCTCCGCTGGCACTAAAGATCTTTAGTTCTGCTGTGTTTTCTTTTAGATCCCCGGATCCTTTTGTAATAATTATATACGTTATTGTAATTTTAACACTGTGATGATACCCTGATGATATAAACGCATGTATGAAACTTGGACTTGGTATACTTGTGTTGTGCCCGGTTTTGTTCCATTAAAACTGGGTGTTACAAACTCGTATCACATTTTAAGATAGAAATTGACATGATTATGACCAGGCTACAAGGATATGGATCAACAACAATTGAAGAAAAAGATCATGCATCTACATAGGTTCTACCCACCGTATTCAGACATCGACTCAAACTCATGCATACATACATAAGGCATATTTATCAATTTATACCATACAAGATCCAAAGTATTGGGATAAGTATGCTTAGATGCTTGCCTTGCTGCTCTGGTGTTTACCTTATGCTACCCGCGCAACACTCGCAAAATTCGGGGAGATGGGCATCGTCTTCAATGACCATCGAGTCACACGCTGGTTCTCCGCTCACTAGACAAGAACGCATGCAATGATGAGTATGATTGACGTG